>NC_069505.1:111457948-112095448 GCF_027579735.1 Bombina bombina | reverse complement strand
TCCGCTGCTTGTTAAATCTGGCCCATAGGCCGATTCCTAAGCCCTTAAATGCCGCCTCTTATCTCAGTGCATTTTGACAGTTTTTCACAGTTACACAGCGCTAATTCATGTGTGCCATACATGACACAGATAACATTGTGCTCACTCCTGTGGAGTTATTTATGAGTCAACACCGATTGGCTAAAATGCAAGTCTGCCTAAAGAACTGAGATAAGGGGGCAGTCTGTAGAAGCTTAGATACAAGGTAACCACAGCGGTAAAAAGTATATTAATATAACAGTGTTGGTTGTGCAAAATTGGGGAATGGGAAATAAAGGGTTTTATCTATCCTTTTTAAACAATACAAATTCTGGTGTACACTGTCCCTTTAATAGTAACATAGTAACATACATAGTAGATGAGGTTGAAAAAAGACCGAAGTCCATTGAGTTCAACCTATACAAATCTAAAATATATACAAAAAGCTCCAGTTAAGCTTAAATAATCCCACTAAAAGGTGACCCATTTAATACTAGCAATCATATCCATTAATTTTGTTTATAGACAGAAATGTATCCAAATAATTTTTAAATGTATCTAGGGTATTGGCATTCACTACCTCCTTTGGTAATGAGTTCCAAACTTTTATTGCTCTTACAGTGAAAAAACGTTTCCGTTGCAGGAGATTAAATCTCCTTTCCTCCAACCTTAAATTGTGACCTCTGGTCACAAACAATTTTCTTGGAATAAACAGCGCTTCTGCCATCTCTGTATATGGGCCTTGAATATATTTATATAAAGTAATCATGTCACCTCTTAAGCGCCTTTTTTCTAAAGAAAACAGACCCAGTTTGGCTAGCCTCTCCTCATAGGTTAAATTCTCCAATCCCCTTATTAGCTTTGTGGCCCTTCTCTGAACTTTTTCTAGTTCTGCAATATCTTTTTTTGTGATCGGTCCCCAGAACTGCACTCCATACTCAAGGTGAGGTCTTACCAGGGCTTTAAATAGTGACAGAATTATGCTTTCCTAACTTGAGTGAATGCCTCTTTTAATACATGCTAGTATCTTATTAGAAGCCGCTTTCCTGCATTGTGCACCCATCTTTAGCTTGTTATCTATTACTACTCCCAAATCCCTTTCCTCCTGTGTTTGGCTAAGTCTTGTCCCATTTAAATAATATGTTGCCTGCTAATTTTTACTTCCAAAATGTAGAACCTTGCATTTTCCTGTATTAAATTTTCCATTTACCTGCCCATACTTCTAATTTTTGCAGGTCCCTTTGTAACAAAGGTTCATCCTGCTCTGACCTAATGCCCTTACTTAACTTAGTATCATCTGCAAAAATAGAGATGTTGCTATTTAATCCTAGCTCCAAGTCATTTATAAATGAGTATGATCCATTTACTACTACTCGTTGCTCCCTATCTTTTATCCAGTTATTTATCCACAAACTAACATTTTCAGCTATTCCCAGTCCCTTAATTTTGTACATTAATCTCTCATGTGGCACTGTATCAAACGCCTTTGCAAAATCTAAGTATATCACATCAACTGATTCCCCTTTATCTATATATTTTTTTTTTTATCTATATTTTTACTTACTTCCTCATAGAATCTAATTAGATTAGTTATGCATGATCTATTTCTCCTAAAACCATGCTGATTAGAACTCATAATCTTATTTACATGAATATGCTAATCAATATAATCCCTTATAATCCCTTTAAATATCTTCCCCACTATTGATGTCAGACTAACTGGTCTATAGCTTCAAGGATCATCCCTACTTCCCTTTTTGAAGAGTGGCACCACATCAGCTTTACGCCAATCCTTGGGTACCATGCCTGAGGATAATGAGTCTTGAAAAATGATAAGTAGAGGTTTGTCTATAACAGTGCTAAGCTCCCTCAACACCCTTGGGTGTATTCCATCTGGGCCTGGAGTTTTATTTACCTTAATATTATCCAATTTGTTCCTGATATCCTCTATACATAACCCAATTAATGGTATGGACTGGCATGTTCTATTTTGTTCCAAAGTATCATCCAATGGTTCCTCTCTTGTGTATACTGAAGAAAAAAACTGGTTTAGTATCTCAGCCTTCTCCCTGTCACTGTTACTCATGCTACCCTCCCCGCATTTTAATGTACCTATATTGTCTTTCTTAGATTTTTTGCTATTTATGTACTTAAAGAATCTTTTAGGGTTAGATTTAGAATCCTTTGCAATTAATTTTTCATTTTCAATTTTGGCTAATTTGATTGCTTTTTTGCATGCTTTGTTACATTCCTTATAAATATGGAATTTTGAGTCTATACTATATTCTTTGAATAATTTAAATGCCCTACGTTTTTTCCTAATTTCTCTTAACACATTTATATTCAGCCACATTGGCTTGGATTTTTTATTTTTATAACCATATGGGGCACGATCCGATATACGGCGCAGGTTTCGGCGCAAGCGTGGAAACCTGCGCTGCCCGTAGTTTCAGCTCGCACATCGAGCTATCTCATATACGGCGCCGGCAGTTGACAAATTTCTGGAGTCGCCAGTGACTTACGGCACTTTAGAAACTGCCGCCGCATAAAAAAGCTGACTAAATTATAAAATCTCCCGTAACTGTCTAACACGCCTCCCAAACATAGCCCGACACGTATACCCCTCTATCCGCAACCCCCCCTCACTCCTAACAATAAATATATTAACCCCTAAACCGCCGCTCCCAGACCCCGCCGCCAGCTACATTAACTATATTACACCTTATATGATCCCCCTACACCGCCGCCACCTATTTTAACTATATTAACCCCTAATGTGAGCCCCCTACCCTGCCGCCAGCTACATTATATGTACTACCCCCTAATCTGACCCCCTTACACCGCCGCCACCACCTATATTAAAATGATTAACCCCTAATCTAATCCCCCTACACTGCCGCCACCTATATTAAATATATTAACTCCTAATCTGACCCCCCTACACCGCCGCCACCTATATAATTATATTAGGGTTAATATAGTTAATAAAGTTATTATATTATATATATTAGCTATTTTAGAGTTTATATTTTTTTTACAGGTAACTTGGTATTTATTTTAACTAGGTACAATAGCTATTAAATAGTTAATAACTATTTAATAGCTACCTATTTAAAATAATTACCAATTTACCTGTAAAATAAATCCTAACCTAAGTTACAAATACAACTACACTATCAATAAATTAATTAAATAAACTACAATTATCTAAACTAAAATATAATTAAATACACTAAACTAAATTACAAAAAATAAAAAAAGATTACAAGAATTTTAAGTTAATTACACCTAATCTAAGCCCCCTAATAAAATAACAAAGCCCCCCAAAATAAAAAAATGTCCCTGCCTTAAACTAAATTACAAAAAGTAATCAGCTCTATTACCATCCCTTAAAAGGGCCTTTTGTGGGGCATTGCCCCAAAGTAATCAGCTCTTTTACCTGTGAAAAAAGAACAAACCCCCATTACAACCCACCACCCACACACCCCTACTCTAAAACCCACCCTATCCCCCTATTTAGTGTTTTTTTTTTGTAATTTAATTTAGTGTATTTAATTATATTTTAGTTTAGATAATTGTAGTTTATTTAATTAATTTATTGATAGTGTAGGTGTATTTGTAACTTGGGTTAGGATTTATTTTACAGGTAAATTGGTAATTACTTTAACTAGGTAGCTATTAAATAGTTATTAACTATGTAATAGCTATTGTACCTAGTTAAAATAAATACCAAGTTACCTGTAAAATAAATATAAACCCTTAAATAGCTACAATATAATTATTAATCATATTGTAGCTATCTTAAGGTTTATTTTATAGGTAAGTATTTAGTTTTAAATAGGAATATTTTAGTTAATAAGATTAATATTATTTAGATTTATTGCAATAATAATTAAGTTAGGGGTGTAAGGGTTAGATAGGGTTAATATAGTTAATATATATAATATAACTATATTAACCCTAATATAATTAGGGTTAATATAGTTAATATAGGTGGCGGCGGTGTAGGGGCGTCAGATTAGGGGTTAATATATTTAATATAGGCGGCGGTGTAGGGGGGTCAGATTACAGGTAAAAGAGCTGATTACTTTGGGACAATGCCCCGCAAAAGGCCTTTTTAAGGGCTGGTAATAGAGCTGGTTACTTTGGGGCAATGCCCCGCAAAAGGCCCTTTTAAGGGCTATTTGTAATTTAGTTTAGGGTAGGGATATTTTAGTATTTTAGGGGGTAATACATTTATTATAGGTGGCGGCGGTGTAGGGGGATTAGATTAGGGGTTAATCATTTTAATATAGGTGGCGGCAGTGTAGGGGGATTAGATTAGGGGTTAATCATTTTAATATAGGTGGCGGCGGTGTAGGGGGATTAGATTAGGGGTTAATCATTTTAATATAGGTGGCGGCGGGGTAGGGGGATTAGATTAGGGGGTAATATAGTTAAAATAGGTGGCGGCGGGGTAGGGGGCTCACATTAGGGGGTAATAATTTTAATATAGATGGCGGTGGTGTAGGGGGATTACATTAGGGGTTAATAATTTTAATGTAGGTGGCGGCGGTGTAGGGGGATCACATTAGGGGGTTAGACATTTAATGTAGGTGGCGGCGGGGTCCGGGAGCGGCGGTTTAGGGGTTAAACACTTTATTAGGGATTGCGGTTGACAGGTAGATAGACATTGCGCATGCGTTAGGTGTTAGGTTTTATTTTGCAGGCAGTTTAGGGAGCTACGGGGCTCCAATACTCAGCGTAAGGCTTACTACGCCTGCATTTTGTGGCGAGGTGAAAATGGAGTAAGATTTCTCCATTTTCGCCACGTAAGTCCTTACGCTGTATATTGGATACCAAACTGCACGGGTTTGGTATACCTGTCTATGGGCCAAAAAACTACGGCTGAAGACAGAAATATACGAGCGTAACTTCTATGTTACTCCGTATATGTGATACCAAACCAGCGCAAAATTTGTGGTCGCCGGCTTTTGCGGGCGACGCTGCATATCGAATCGGGCCCATGGTATTTGTTGATAAGTATATTTATTTAACAAAGTTTTAAATGTTATCCATTTATCCTCTGTATTTTTATTAGAGAATATTTTGTCCCAATTTATGTTATTTAATGATTTCCTTAAATCGTTGAATTTTGCTTTCTTAAAATTAAAAGTCTTGGTTAAACCTTTAAGACACTGCTTATTAAAAGAAATTTCAAATTTGACCATGTTATGATCACTGTTACCCAAATGTTCTTTGACTAATATGTTTGAAATTATATCTGTATTATTTGATAGCACTAAATCCAATATAGCGTTACTCCTAGTTGGCTCCTCTATTAATTGTGACAAGAAGTTATCCCTGAGAACATTTATAAATCTATCCCCCTTAGCTGAATTACTAGTTTCATTGGCCCAGTTTATATCAGGGTAGTTAAAATCTCCCATAATTACAGCACTGTTATTAGCAGCCTTACCTATTTGTATTAGTAGTTGAGTTTCATCCAGGTCACTAATGTTGGGAGGCTTGTAGCATGTTCCTAGTAATATTTTTTTAGGATTCCCCCCCCCCCACTCTTTATTTCCACCCACAGGGTCTCTACATTGTCGCCTGTATCAGAAATATCTTCCCTTATTGTAGGTTTAAGGTTAGGTTTAATATACATGCAGATTCCTCCACCCCTTTTATTATTTCTGTCCCTCCTAAATAAAGTATACCCCTCTAAGTTAACTTCCCAGTCATGTGAATCATCCCACCAAGTTTCAGTTATACTGATAACATCATAGTCCTCTTCTGCAACTAAGTGCTCCAGCTCCCCCATTTTACCCGTCATGCTTCTTGCATTTGTTGTCATACATTTAATTTTCATGTGCTTTCTGCTGATACTTGGTGTGCTTTCCTCCATACTTTCTAATGTGACATTTCTTAAGTCATCTCTTTACCATTAAGTATGCAATTCAATATTTTTAAATATATGTAATATCAATATTAAATAGTTGTATTTTAAAGGGACATGAAACCCAATTTTTTTCTTTCATTATTCAGTTAGAGCATACAATTTTGAAAACCTTTCTAAGTGACCTTTTATTATCAAATTTGCTTAATTATCCTGGTATTATTTTGTTAAAGGAGCAGCAATGCACTACTGGGAGCTAGATGAGCACAGAAGAAGCATATACGTGCAGCCACCAGTCAACAAGAAACTCCCAGCAGTGCTTCGCTGCTTCTCAGCTCACCTAGTTATGCTTTTCAACAAAGTATAATTAGATAATAAAGCAAATTAGATAATAGATGTAAATTGGAATGTTGTTTAACATTAAATGCTCTATCTGAATCATAAAAGTTTAATTTTGACGTTTGTGTGTCCCTTTAATACCACATATATAAAATCATCAACTACAATGCAAAAATGTTCATATTAAAAGGACATTAGAAACCTTTTGCTTTTGTGTAAAAATTGTGCTTTGTTCTACGCTCCTGACGAGGCCAAAAAACATAATTTATGCTTACCTGATAAATTTATTTCTCTTGTAGTGTATCCAGTCCACGGATCATCCATTACTTATGGAATATATTCTCCTTCCTAACAGGAAGCTGCAAGAGTCCACCCACAGCAAAGCTGCTATATAGCTCCTCCCCTAACTGCCATATTCAGTCATTCGACCGAAAACATGCAGAGAAAGGAAAAACCATAGGGTGCAGTGGTGACTGTAGTTCAAATGAAAAAATTACCTGCCTTAAAGTGACAGGGCGGGCCGTGGACTGGATACACTACAAGAGAAATAAATTTATCATGTAAGCATAAATTATGTTTTCTCTTGTTAAGTGTATCCAGTCCACGGATCATCCATTACTTATGGAATACCAATACCAAAGCTAAAGTACACGGATGATGGGAGGGACAAGGCAGGTACTTAAACGGAAGTTACCACTGCCTGTAAAAAACCCTTTCTCCCAAAAATAGCCTCCGAAGAAGCAAGGTATCAAATTTGTTAAATTTGAAAAGTATGAAGCGCAGACCAAGACTCCGTCTTGTAAATCTGTTCAACAGAAGCCACATTTAAAAAAGGCCCAAATGAAAACCACAGCTCTAGTAGAATGAGCTGTAATCCCTTCAGGAGGCTGCTGTCCAGCAGTCTCATAAGCTAAATTAATTATGCTTTTTAACCAAAAAGACAGAGAGGCTGCTGAAGTCTTTTGACCTCTCCTCTGTCCAGAATAGACAACAAACAAGGTGAACGTTTGATGAAAACTGTAGTAGCTTGTAAGTAAAACTTTAAAGCACAAACCACGTCCAATATTGTGTAATAGACGTTCCTTCTTTGAGGAAGGATTAGGATACAAGCATGGAACAACTATCTCTTGAGTGATGTACTTGTTAGATACCACCTTAGGAAAAAACCCAGGTTGGTACGCAGGACTACCTTATCCGTACGAAGGACCAGATAAGGAGAATCACATTGTAACACAGATAACTTGGAGACTCTACGAGTCGAGGAATTAGCTACCCAAAAGGAACTTTCCAAGATAAAGATTGATATCTATGGAACAAAAAAGGTTCAAACGGAACTTCTTGAAGGACCTTAAGAATCAGGTTTAAGCTCCATGGCGGAGCAACAGTTTTAAACACAGGCTTGGATCTAACCAAAGCCTGACCAAATGCCTGAACGTCTAGAATACCTGCCAGACGCTTGTGCAAAAAAATAGACAGAGTAAAAATCTGTCCCCTTTTAAGGAATTAGCTGACAACCCTTTTCTCAAAAACATCTTGGAGAAAAGATAATATCCTGGGAATCCAGACTTTACTCCATGAGTAACCCTTGGATTCATAACAATCAGATATTTACACCATATCTATGTTCAATTTTCCTAGAGACAGGCTTTCATGTCTGTATTAAGGTATCAATGACTGACTCGGAGAAGCCATGCTTTGATAACATCAAGCGTTCAGTCTCCAGGCAGTCCATCTCAGATTGATTCTATTTAGATGGTTGAAAGGACCCTGAGGTAGAGGGACCTGTCTCAGAAGCAGAGACCGTGATGGAAAGGATGACATGTCCACCAGATCTGCATACCAGGTCCTGCGTGGCTACGCAGGCGCTGTCAAAAACACCAAAGCCCTCTCCTGCTTGGTCCTGACCTCCGGAGGAAATCCCACTCCCCCGGAAGAAAAGTCTGACGACTTAGAAAATCCACCTCCCAGTTCTCAACACCTGGGATATGGATAGCTGATAGACAAGAGTGAGTCTCTGTCCAGTGAATTATTGTAAGACTTCTAACATCGCTAGGGAACTTCTGTTCCCCCTTGATGGCTGATGTAAGCCACAGTCGTGTATATTGTCCGACTGAGTATGATGTACCTCAGAGTTGCTAACTGAGGCCAAGTCTGAAGAGCATGGAATATCACTCCCAGTTCCAGAATATTTATTAGAAGGAGGGTCTCCTCCTAAGTCCACTATCCCTGAGCCTTCAGGGAGTTCCAGACTGCATCCCAACCTAAAAGGCTGGCATCTATTGTAACAATTGTCCCATCTGACCTGCGGAAGGTCATACCCTTGGACAGATGGACCCGACATAGTCACCAGAGAAGAGAATCTCTGGTCTCTTGGTCCAGGTTTAACAGGGGGACAAATCTGTGTAATCCCCGTTCCTCTGACTGAGCATGCATAGTTGCAGTGGTCTGAAATGTAGACGTGCAAACGGTACTATGTCCCTTGCCGCTACCATTAAGCCGATTTCATTCATGTACTGAGCCACCGAAGGGCGCGGATGGGATGAAAAAACACGGCAGAAATTTAGAAACTTTGACAACCTGGACTCCGTCAGGTAAATTTTCATTTCTACAGAATCTATCAGAGTCCCTAGGAGGGAAACCCTTGAGATTGGGGATAGAGAACTCTTTCCTTGTTCACTTTCCACCCATGTGATCTCAGAAATGCCAGTACTACGTCCGTATGAGACTGGGCAATTTGGATGTTTGACGCCTGTATCAGGATGTCGTCTAAATAAGGGGCCACTTCTATGCCCCGCGGTCTAAGGACCGCCAAAGCGACCCCAGAACCTCCATAAAGATTCTTGGGGCTGTAGATATCCCAAAGGAAAGAGCTACAAACTGGTAATGCCTGTCTAGAAAGGCAAACCTGAAAAACGATGGTGATCTTTATGCATCACAATGTGAGGATAAGCATCCTTCAAATCCATTGTAGTCCTCTATTGACTCTCCTGGATCATAGTTAAGATGGTACGAATAGTTTCCATCTTAAATGACGGAATTCTGAGGAATTTGTTTAAGATCTTTAGATCCAAAATAGGTCTGAAGGTTCCCTCTCCTTGGGAACCACAAACAGATTTGAGTAAAAACTCTGTCCCTGTTCCTCTCTTGGAACTGGATGGATCTCGTACACAATGTAAGAATGCCTCCTTCTTTATCTGATTTGCAGATAATTGTGAAAGGCGAAATCTCCCCTTTTTTTGGGGGGGAATCTTTGAAATCCAGAAGATATCTCTGGGATATAAATTCCAATGCCTAGGGATCCTGGGCATCTCTTGCCCACGCCTGGGCAAAGAATGAAAGTCTGCCCCCTATAGGATCCGTTACCGGATAGGGGTCCGTTCCTTCATGCTGCCTTAGAGGCAGCAGCAGGCTCCTTGGACTGCTTATCTTTGTTCCAGGTCCGATTGTCTCCAGACCGCCTTGGACTGAGCAAAAATTCCCTCTTGTTTTGCCTTAGAGGAAGAGGATGCCACACCTGCCCTGAAGTTTTTAAAAGGTACGAAAATTAGACTTTTTTTTTTTTTTTTTTTTTTTTTTGCCCTTGATTTAGACCTATCCTGAGGAAGGGCATGACCTTTTCCTCCAGTGATATAAGCAATAATCTCCTTCAAACCAGGCCCAAATAGGGTCTGCCCCTTGAAGGGAAGTTAAGTAGCTTATTTATTAAAGTCACGACAGCTGACCATGATATAAGCCATAGCGCTCTGCGCGCCAGTATAGTAAAAAACAGAATTCTTAGCCGTTAGTCTAGTCAAATGAACAAGGCATCAGAAAACAAAGGAATTGGCTAGCATAAGCTTGTCAAATATATTCATCCAATGGAGTCGCTTAACTGTAAAGCCTCATCAAGAGACTCAACCCAGAACGCCGCAGCAGCAGTGACAGAAGCAATGTATGCAAGGGGCTGCAGGATAAAACCCTGTTGAATAAACATTTTTTATCCATTGGATCTAAAAAGCACAACTGTCCTCGTCAGAGGTAGTGGTACGCTTAGCTAGAGTAGAAACTCTTCTCTCCACCTTAGGAACTGTCTGCCAGAAGTCCCGTGTGGTGGTAACTATTAGAAAACATTCTTCTAAAAAATAGGAGGGGAAGAGAACGGCACACCTGGTCTATCCCATTCCTTATTAAAAATTTTTTAGTAAACCTCTTTAGGTATTGGAAAAACATCAGTACACACCGTCACTGCATATTATTTATCCAGTCTACACAATTTCTCTGGCCCTGCGATTGTACACATTCATTCAGAGCAGCCAAAGCCTCCCTGAGCAACAAGTGGAGGTTCTCAAGCATAAATTTTAAATGTAGAAATATCAGAATCAGGTTAAATCATCTTCCCTGAGTCAAAAAAAATCACCCACAGACTAAGCATATTGTGAGGTAGTATCATACATGGTTCTTAAAGCGTCTGTATGCTCTGTATCTACCCCCAGAGCTAACTGCTTTCCTTTAATTTCAGGTAGTCTGACTAATACTGCTGCCAGAATATTATTCACCACCTTTGCCATGTCTTGTAAAATAAACGCTATGGGCGCCCGTGATGTACTTGGCGCCATTTGAGCGTGAGTCCCTGAAGCGGGAGTCGAAGGGTCTGACACGTGGGGAGAGTTAGTCGGCATAACTTTCCCCTCGACAGAATCCCCTGGTAAAAGAAACGCTATGGGTGCCCTTGATGTACTTGGCGCCATTTGAGCGTGAGTCCCTAAAGTGGGAGTCAAAAGGTCTGACACGTGGGGAGAGTTAGTTGACATAACTACCCCCACGACAGAATCCTCTGGTGATAATGTTTTTAAAGACAAAAAATGATCTTTATTGTTTAACATGAAATCAGTACATCTGGTACACATTCTAAGATGGGGTTCCACCATGGCTTTAAAACATAATGAACACAGAGCTTCCTCTATGTCAGACATGTTAGAACAGACTAATAATGAGACTAGTAAGCTTGGAAAACACTTTAAATCAAGTTAACAAGCAAATATATAAAACGTTACTGTGCCTTTAAGAGAAACAAATTTTGTCAAAATTTGAAAAACAGTGAAAAAAAGGCAGTAAAACAAACGAAATTTTTACAGTACATGTAATAAGGTAACAGAGCATTGCACCCACTTGCAAATGGATGATTAACCCCTTAATGCAAAAAACAGATAAAAAAAAACAAAAAACGACATTGACGTTTTTAAAAACAGACACAACAAACTGCCACAGCCAACAGTGGGAAGCTTCAGTTAACTGTTTCTATGCAAAATTTAAGCCAGCCATGTGGGAAAAACTTAGGCCCCAATAAGTTTTATCACCAAACATATGTTAAAAAACGATTAAACATGCCAGCAAACGTTTTAAAACACATTTTTACAAGAGTATGTATCTCTATTAATAAGCCTGATACCAGTCGCTATCGCTGCATTTAAGGCTTTACTTACATTACTTCGGTATCAGCAGTATTTTCTTAGTCAATTCCATTCCTAGAAAAATATTTTACTGCACATACCTTATCTGCAGGAAAACCTGCACGCCATTCCCCCTCTGAAGTACCTCACTCCTCAGAATGTGTGAGAACAGCAAATGGATCTTAGTTACGTCTGCTAAGATCATAGAAAAACGCAGGCAGATTCTTCTTCCAAATACTGCCTGAGATAAACAGCACACTCCGGTGCCATTTAAAAATAACAAACTTTTGATTGAAGAATAAACTAAGTAGAAAGCACCACAGACTCTCACGACCTCCTATCTATGTTGAGGCTTGCAAGAGAATGACTGAATATGGCAGTTAGGGGAGGAGCTATATAGCAGCTTTGCTGTGGGTGGACTCTTGCAGCTTCCTGTTGGGAAGGAGAATATATTCCATAAGTAATGGATGATCCGTGGACTGGATACACTTAACAAGAGAAAGCAAATTCTGTAACCTGAAAATGCTGCAAATAAAATAGCTAGTTTAGGCAACTTACAGAATTTTGAGAACCTCAGTTACAGATTTTATTTCTTGGCCTCTCTAGGGAGAGTGGGACAAAGCCCAATTTTTTACCCAAAAGTAAGAGGTGTTTAATTATTGTCATATTAACTGCTGCCAATTAGCCTTTTTTGATGTGGACACCATTATAATCAGCCATTTTTCTTGTTTATTGGCAGCATTATTGTCATCATACTTTTGGTGAAAGATGACCCTGTACTTAAAGGGACATGAAACCCAATTTTTTTTTTCTTTTTTGATTCAGATAGAGCATACATTTTGAACCACTTTCCAATGTACTTCTATTTTTAATTCTGCTTCATTCTTTTGGTATCCTTTATTTTTGCCCTTTTGCGGGAGCTTGATAATTTAATGCTCCACTTGTAATCTAACTCTGTATCGTTAAGGTGCATAAAAAAACAAAATGTATGCTTAACTGATAAATTTATTTCTCTTGTGGTGTATCCAGTCCGCGGGTTCATCCATTACTTGTGGGATATTCTCCTTCGCAACAGGAAGTTGCAAGAGGACACCCACAGCAGAGCTGTCTATATAGCTCCTCTCCTAACCCCCACCTCCAGTCATTCGACCGAAGACAAGCAAGAGAAAGGAGAAACTATAGGGTGCAGTGGTGACTGTAGTTTAAAAATAAAAAACACCTGCCTTAAAATGACAGGGCGGGCCGTGGACTGGATACACCACAAGAGAAATAAATTTATCAGGTAAGCATAAAAAATCTTAACAAAATTGTTCACCAAAAATTATATATTTTATCAAAAACTTTAAATTTGTATGTAAATTACAGAGGAATAAATCGTATTAACTATGCACATTGTAAATCGTAATTTAAGCATATTTGATATGCAAAAAAAGCAAGAAATTTGTACTCAAAAGTACAAAATACAAACATGATAGTTGTTTTTTCGTAAAATGAAATGGGCGTGTATGAAATTGTCTCACAAATCCCAGCGTAATTCTGTAAACATTTTCACGCTACAGATCTCACAGTTTTTTCTTGCAACTTAAAAGATGGTGAGCCTTTATCAAAATACAGCGAATTTAAGGACAGTGCACTGAAAACATAGCAGAGAGCTCTCAATATTTCTATGGTAGACATCTCGCCATTTGCAGGAAAAGCTCCAATTTTTTTAGAATTCAATAAGGGCTTCCCCTGCAAGTGTCGGTGTGGAAAACCCCGAGCCCCAAGAACATGGTTAAAGAGCTCAGACTGATGCAGAGGATTACTGGCAATATTCCTTTTTGTGAATGTTATGTAACTGGAGGTTAAATCATTTTTTTCTTTGTTCTTTTTAATGTCCATTACCTCAAGGGATCTTCTCTTACAGAATCAGTGATTACAATTCAAAGGAAGTTCAAACAAAGGGGACGATTTATCATCGGTCTGTCTGTTATGATCTGCTCAGGTCTCAGATCTAGTGAACTGCTTGTGCAATGCTGCCCCCTGCAGATTCGCGGCCAATTGGCCGCTAGCAGGGGTGTCAATCAGCCCGATCGTATAGGATCAGGCCGATTGATGTCCGCAGCCTCAGAGCAGGGGGACCAGCGGTCTTAAGATCACTGCTTCTTAACTGCTGTTTCCGGCAAGGGAGCAGCGGTTGGCCCTTGATAATTGGGCCCCAAAGATTTTGCAATATAGTTAGCAAAGAAAAAAATTAGAAAGACTCAGAGATGAAAGTATTGTCTGTCAATATGGAGCAAATCATAAACAATATGGGGTTGATTTATTAAGCAGCGGAATGCAGCATCGACGCCCCCGGAAGTGCAGATGTAGCAGTCCTGGCTTTAAAAAAAAAAAAAAAAACACGACATCAAGAAAATGAAGAAAAATTGATAATAGAAATAAATTAGAAATTGTTTAAAATCATCTGCTCTATCTGAATCATGAAAGAAAAAAATTGGGTTTCATATTCCGTCAAAAAACATAATTTATCTAAGCTGTACAATGTGGTAATTTCATACATATATAACATACCGCCATATACAAAGTGTTGGTAAAGAGAATTTAAGGAAAATAATCCAAGGATTTAATATTTCAGTCATGTAAAAAAAAGATACCAGAGATATATTGAGCTCAGTATATAAAGTAAAGGAAATCAGCAGTCTTAAAGGGACACTGAACCCAAATGTTTTCTTTCGTGATTCAGATAGAGCATGCAATTTTAAGCCACTTTCTAATTTACTCCTATTATCAAATTTTCTTCATTCTCTTAGTATCTTTATTTGAAAAGCAAGACTGTAAGTTTAGATGCCATCCCATTTTTAATTTCCCTTTAAACAGTAAAATAAATGCTGGGTAAAACAATGTGTTCAAAGCAATGATTAGCCATAAATAATAGGTAGATGTATTTTTAAAATCAGGGGGTAGATCATAATTCTTTAGAAAATATGATCTAATGATTTTCAACAGAAAATCACCTTTAATGTCTGCAGAGAGTTTTGTAGATAAATAATTTGATACGTTTTTCTAAAGGATTATTATCAACTCCTAGGTCAGTTGTTAAAATATTAAAGAAATAAAGCTTTAGTTTCCAGAAAGTAATGGGTACCACTCTTCAGTAACGGGTGTAGATCCTTGCCATTTACCTTTTAACCCTTACAATTATTTTTTTTTTAATATTTATATAAATAATTGTATTAGATAGCGTATGAGTGTAACGCTTTATTTTAATGTATTTATTTTTTGAAATAAATGTTTTTATTGAGTTTTTTGTTTTGTTTTTTTGTACAGAAAATGTAAAAAATATACTCTGATATAACAGGTACAATACATCCATATGAAACATAAACATTATAAGCAATTAGCCCTCGGCCATAAACCCTACATACATTGAATGACAGTAAATTAACCCCTTAATGACCGGACCATTTTTCAGTTTTCTTACCCTTAATGACAATGGCTATTTTTACATTTCTGCAGTGTTTGTGTTTAGCTGTAATTTTCCTCTTACTCATTTACTGTACCCACACATATTATATACCGTTTTTCTCGCCATTAAATGGACTTTCTAAAGATACCATTTTTTTCATCACATCTTATAATTTAATATAAAAAATATATAAAATATGAGGAAAAAATGGAAAAAAACACACTTTTTCTAACTTTGACCTCCAAAATCTGTTACACATCTACAACCACCAAAAAACACCCATGCTAAATAGTTTCTAAATTTTGTCCTGAGTTTAGAAATACCCAATGTTTACATGTACTTTGCTTTTTTTGCAAGTTATAGGGCAATAAATACAAGAAGCACTTTGCTATTTCCAAACCACTTTTTTTCAAAATTAGCGCTAGTTACATTGGAACACTGATATCTTTCAGGAATCCCTGAATATCCCTTGACATGTATATATTTTTTTTTAGAAGACAACCCAAAGTATTGATTTATGCCCATTTTGGTATATTTCATGCCACCATTTCACCGCCAAATGCGAGCAAATAAAAAAAATCGTTCACTTTTTCACAAATTTTGTCACAAACTTTAGGTTTCTCACTGAAATTATTTACAAACAGTTTGTGCAATTATGGCACAAATGGTTGTAAATGCTTCTCTGGGATCCCCTTTGTTCAGAAATAGCAGACATATATGGCTTTGGCGTTGCTTTTTGGTAATTAGAAGGCCGCTAAATGCTGCTGCGCACCACACTTGTATTAAGCCCAGCAGTGAAGGGGTTAATTAGGTAGCTTGTAGAGAGCTTGCAGGGTTAATTTTAGCTTTAGTGTAGAGATTAGCCTCCCACCTGACACATCCCACCCCCTGATCCCTCCCAGACAGCTCTCTTCCCTCCCCCACCCCACAATTGTCCCCGCCATCTTAAGTACCATTTCACCACCAAATGCGAGCAAATAAAAAAAAAAGTGACATTTTTGACAATTTTAGGTTTCTCACTTAAATTATTTACAAACAGCTTGTGCAATTATGGCACAAATGGTTGTAAATGCTTCTCTGGGATCTCCTTTGTTCATAAATAGCAGACATATATGGCTTTGGCGTTGCTTTTTGGCAATTAGGAGGCCGCTAAATGCTGCTGCGCACCACACTTGTATTAAGCCCAGCAGTGAAGGGGTTAATTAGGTAGCTTGTAGAGAGCTTGCAGGGTTAATTTTAGCTTTAGTGTAGAGATTAGCCTCCCACCTGACACATCCCACCCCCTGATCCCTCCCAGACAGCTCTCTTCTCTCCCCCACCCCACAATTTTCCCCGCCATCTTAAGTACTGGCAGAAAGTCTGCCAGTACTAAAATAAAAGGTGTTTTTTTTTTTTGTTTTTTTTTAATTATTCAGCTGTGATGGACCCCTGCCTTAACCCCCAACCTCCCTGATCCCCCCCAAACACCTCTCTAACCCTCCCCACCTACCTAATTGCCACCATCTTGGGTACTGGCAGCTGTCTGCCAGTACCCAGTTTTCCCCAAAAAATAAAGTGTTTTTGCATTTTTTATTTTTATTTTTTCTGTAGTGTAGCTGCCCCAACCCCCCCCGCCCCCCCCCCCAGATCCAGATCCTGATCCTGATCCAGATAATTTATTTCAAAAATTCTGCCCCCCTCCCTCTTACCAAGATTCATTGGTGGCAGTGCCAGTGATTGCTGCGCGCACGTGCGCGCACACACACGCGCGCGCGCGTGCACGCAGCCCCCCCGCACGCTCCCGGCATCCGGCGTGCACAATGCACTTAAAGGAACCGGATGCCGGGTAGCGATGGGCCGCCCACCCTCCTCCCTGTAAGCTCCCACCCACCAACGAACGGCCGCATCGCTACCGGTGCAGAGAGGGCCACAGAGTGGCTCTCTCTGCATCGGATGCTTTCTAAAGGGTATTGCAGGATGCCTCAATATCGAGGCATCACTGTAATACCCTGAGAGCTGCTGGAAGCGATTGCGATCGCTTCCAGCACTCTCTAAGACAACTGACGTACCAGGTACGTCCATTGTCACTAACTGCAAGTTTTTGCAGGACGTACCTGGTACGTCAGTTGTCATTAAGGGGTTAAAGTTGACGCTTCAAGCATGAAGACATGCGCAAAAGAAAAAGGAAATACCTTGCATACCAATACTGAAAGAGACTAGTTAATAATATACATCAATCCAAGGTGTTACTCCTATCCATCCTATGGGGCCTAGTTATCAAGCCGTCAACCTCAAATACGCTGGAATTCCGCAGCGTATTTGTGGCGAGGCTGATTCGCCTTAGTTATCAAAGGCTCGAGACCGGCTAAAGTAGAATTTAGTGACGTAAGCTTCGATCCGCCGGACTCAGTCCGACACAGATCGATTCTTACGTCACTCCAGATGTTCCGCACACAAGCGCGGCACAATCTCACTACTTTTGCTAGTTATCAAATGACTAGCAGGTACGCTCGGCACTTTTACGGCCCAGCGTACCTGGTTTTCAAACTGCCACCCCTGGAAGCGGCGGATCCCATAGGAATCAATGGGAGTCTGACCATAGCGAAAGTACAAGTTCGCTGCTGACAGACATCCCATTGATTTCTATGGGAGCTGTCTGCACCTAACACCCTAACATGTACCCCGAGTCTAAACACCACTAATCTGCCCCCCTACACCGCCGAAACTAAATAAAGTTATTACCCCCTAAACCGCCACTCCCGGAGCCCACCGCAAGCTACTCTATACATATTAACCCATAAACCGCCGCTCCCGGAGCCCACCGCAAGCTACTCTATACATATTAACCCCTAAACCGCAGCTCCCGGAGCCCACCGCAAGCTACTCTATACATATTAACCCCTAAACCGCCGCTCCCGGAGCCCACCGCAACTATAATAAATGTATTAACCCCTAAACCGCCGCTCCCTGAACCCGCCGCAACCTATATTAAATGTATTAACCCCTATCCTGCCCCCCCTACACCGTCGCCACCTATAATAAATGTATTAACCCCTAATCTGCCCCCCTACACCGTCGCCACCTATAATAAATTTATTAACCCCTAATCTGCCCCCCCTACACCGTCGCCACCTATAATAAATTTATTAACCCCTAATCTGCCCCCCCTACACCGTCGCCACCTATAATAAATTTATTAACCCCTATATTGCCCCCCACTACGCCGCTGCCACTGTAATAAAATTATTAACCCCTAAACCTAAGTCTAACCCTAACCCTAACGCCCCCTAACTTAAATATTAATTAAATAAATCTAAATAATATTTTTATTATTAACTAAATTAATCCTATTTAAAACTAAATACTTACCTTTAAAATAAACCCTAATATAGCTACAATATAAATAATAATTATATTCTAGCTATTTTAGGATTTATTTTTATTTTACAGGCAACTTTCAATTTATTTTAACTAGGTACAATAGCTATTAAATAGTTATTAACTATTTAATAGCTTACCTTGCTAAAATAAACTGAAATTTACCTGTAAAATAAATCCTAACCTAAGTTATAATTACACCTAACACTACACTATACTTTAATAAATAATTCCTATTTAAAACTAAATACCTGTAAAATAAACCCTAAGATAGCTACAATATAATTAATAATTACATTGTAGCTATCTTAGGATTTATATTTATTTTACAGGTAAATTTGTATTTATTTTAGCTAGTTAGAATAGTTATTAAATAGTTATTAACTATTTAATAACTACGTAGCTAAAAGAAATACAAAATTACCTGTAAAATAAATCCTAACCTAAGTTACAATTAAACCTAATACTACACTATCATTAAATTAATTAAATAAACTACCTACAAATAACTACAATTAAATACAATTACATAAACTAACTAAAGTACAAAAAATACAAAAAAGCTAAGTTACAAAAAATAAAAAAATAAGTTACAAACATTTTAAAAATATTACAACAATTTTAAGCTAATTACACCTAATCTAAGCCCCCTAATAAAATAACAAACCCCCCCAAAATAAAAAAATGCCCTACCCTATTCTAAATTAAATAAAGTTCAAAGCTCTTTTACCTTACCAGCCCTTAAAAGGGCCATTTGTGGGGGCATGCCCCAAAAAGTTCAGCTCTTTTGCCTGTAAAAGAAAAATACAACCCCCCCAACATTAAAACCCACCACCCACATACCCCTAATCTAACCCAAACCCCACTTACAAAAACCTAACACTAATCCCCTGAAGATCATCCTACCTTGAGTCGTCTTCACTCAGCCGAGCAGCGATGGAACCGAAGTGGACATCCGGAGCGGAAGAAGTCTTCGATCCGGGCGATGTCATCTTCAAAGAGGCGCTGAAGAGATCTTCTATCCGGGCGATGTCATCTTCCAAGCCGGGTCTTGAATCTTCCTCCCGCCGACACGGAACCTCCTTCTTCACCGACGGACTACGACGAATGAAGGCTCCTTTAAGGGACGTCATCCAAGATGGCGTCCCCTCAATTCCGATTGGCTGATAGGATTCTATCAGCCAATCGGAATTAAGGTAGGAAAAATCTGATTGGCTGATGGAATCAGCCAATCAGATTGAGCTCGCATTCTATTGGCTGATCTGGGTTAATAATTTTATTACAGTGGCGGCGGTGTAGTGGGGGGGCAGGATAGGGGTTAATAAATTTATTATAGGTGACGACGGTGTAGGGGGGGCAGGATAGGGGTTAATAGGTTTAATATAGGTTGCGGCGGGTTCAGGGAGCGGCGGTTTAGGGGTTAAACTATTTATTTAGTTGCGGCGAGGTGCGGGATCAGCAGGATAGGGGTTAATAATGTTATTATAGAGGGCGACGGTGTAGGGGGGGCAGGTTAGGGGTTACTAGGTATAATGTAGGTGGCAGCGGTGTCCGGGAGCGGCGGTTTAGGGGTTAATACATTTATCAGAGTTGCGGCAGGGTCTAGGAGCGGCGGTTTAGGGGTTAATACATTTATAAGAGTTGCGGCAGGGTCTAGGAGCGGCGGTTTAGGGGTTAATAACTTTATTTAGTTGCGGGGGGCTCCGGGGGCGCCGGTATAGGGATAGAACAGTGTAGTTTAGTGTGAGTGCTTAGTGACAGGCTAGCAATAAAGCTGGGAAAAAGCCGAAGAGCAGCGAGATCGGATGAGTGATAACTCTCACAGTCCGCTGCTCATCGCCCCGTGGCTTTTTGACAGCTTTATTTGATAACTTAGGCGAACGTATTCAAGGTCCGCGGCGGCGAAGGTAGGCGAGCTTAGGCGGGCGTATTGGGCCGGCGAAGGCAGAAAAGTAGACGGCTTGATAACTACCCCCCTATGTGTCAATAAGTACCCAAAATATTTTGACCTATTAAACAATGTTGGCAGGATCTCGTTCCCATAGGAATATGACCTCGAGTATGAAGTCCTGTTTTCCTAGGTAGCTATAATACATTTTTTTCCAGTTTTAAAACCATATTAACCTCTGAAATCCATTGTGCTAAGCTTGGGTCTTCCTGTTTCTTCCATAACCTTGGGATTAATCTTTTTGCACAGCTTAACATGCAAGATAGTAATTTTCCCCTGTAGACACAACCTAGTTTAGGGGTCTGGTTCAACAGAACTATTGTAGGATTCAATATGATATCAAATTCTATATGACCTTTTATGTATGCAGATATTTTTATGTATTTATATTGTGTTTGGTGCAACTTTTTATTTAGCCCTAACCCTTACAGAAGGAATTCAGTTGTGCTAACCCAACAAGGCGAAAATTGACTTTGCGCTCATGCGGTTGTGTTTACTTTCAACTTGTAATATGCGCTCAAGTTACCGATGGTGCAATATTGCGATTGCTAATGTTAGTGCGCCACTTGTAATCTAGCCTTTAGTTTTTTTAGGATCAACAGCCACTATCTGCTGCTAAAGCTGCTGTTGTGGGGAAATAGAGATCAAATATTATGAACCTTATCAACCTTGGCTGATCCTTTTTTGTATATTGAACAAGAAGCCACAAGCATTTCAGCAGCTAAGCAGGAAGCTTCTGGTTAGCCATTTAAGAGCTGCAGTTCCAAACCCAGCCAATCACTAGCAGTGTTCTGATTGGGATTTGTAAAGCAACCAGAACCGAACGTTAACCTCTATATCTTGCTAATGCAAAAATGATAGCAAGAAATGACAACAGATTAGACATGTTCATTAGTTTTTAGAAGAGTGATGTAAATAGCAAACCTTTTTCCTAATCAACTAATTAATTTGTGAAGCAACAACAATTAGTTGATTCATTAAAAGGACAATGACACTTTTTATATTTGATTTTACCTTTAACAAATGAATCAACTAACTTCCTCTGATTCGTAAAGTAGTTGACTAGTTAAAAGTTCTGTCTATACTAAGGATTTTCCTGGGCTGATCAGTGACCCAGTGTCTACTAAGCAGTGATCAGGTGACTGACCCACCTGTGATTAGACAAATTGTACATAAATTGTCATGTTGGGGCTATTTGAGAAGAGGAATTGACAAACACCCACAGTAAATAGAGAGATCTGTGTTTGGTAGTTTACAGTGTCATTGCCAAATAACTGTAAAATCATTTTATAACCTACATTTTTAGCTGCAATGACTGCAGCAAATAAATTTCTCTGTCAATTAAATAGCAATATAGTCTCATAAAAATGTTTTATGGCATCTTCAATAACTGTACAAGCATAAGGACAGCAAGAGTTTACTGTATACCTAGACAGATATACTAAACAGCATAATTTATTAAGACACACACAAGAACATGATTTTGTAGCAGCGAGAAAATAATGGGTATCTTTTCTTAAAGGGACATACAAGTGAAATTCACTGCTGCAAATTTAAAATTCAGATCTCCATTCCAATGCCTTTCTATTCCCCCCCCCCCCCCAGGGTTTTTAAATTCAAATGTAATACAGTCTGTTTGAAATACATGCGCTGAAAACATTTATCTGAAGATTTTTAAAGGGACATAATGTTTAATTATTCAAATTGAGTATACAATTTTAAAATAGCATTCCAACTTGATTTATATTTACTTCTTTCTCTTGATATCTTTAGTTTAAAAGTAGCTCTTTTCCATGATTACTGAGGTAGGCTCTGTGTCAAATAAAATGCTCCTGAGAAAAGTTATCACGTCTTGCATGCAGTGTCCGTGTCAGTCTATCTTATGAGCACCTACGGTTTACCTTCTTATGTTTGGTGGGGCAGGTGTATGAGAAAGGTTAGACATTTTTGAAAATGCAATCAAATTTAAAAAACACTTCTAAGTTAAAGGGACATTAAACACCAAATTTTTCTTTCTTTATTTAGATAGAGCATACAATTTTAAATAACTTTCTAATTTACTTCTATTATCTAATTTGCTTCCTTCTCTTGATATTCTTTCCTGAAAAGCATATCTAGATAGGCTCAGTAGCTGCTGATTGGTGGCTGCACATAGATGCCTCGTGTGATTGGCTGACCCATGTACATTGCTATTTCTTCAACAAAGGATATCTAAAGAATGAAGCAAATTAGATAATAGAAGTAAATTGGAAAGTTGTTTAAAATTATCTGTCTGAGTCACAAAAGAACATTTTGGGGTTTAATGTCCCTTTAATTTGAAATGCACTGCAGTACATTTCACTTTTACCTTGATGCCCCTTTACTGTAATATCAGGTATGCAATAAATAAGGGCTAGACAAACCCAGATGCCAGGGTGCTACCAGCACCTTAAAATTAGGCTCTGGCAGTCTGCTTTGGCACCCCTAAAGAAACAAATAGGTGTCTCCCACCGGCTGCTACCTGCTTAGATTTTAGCTTGATGTGACTGGATCCTTTCTAGACCGAGTGGCTGGGAACTAGATGTTCCAGAAATATGGAGGGCCAATGAGGGAGAGGTCTGGTCTCATAGATGGACAGTGGAACTGAAGATCGGCAAAGGAGACGCTGGAGTATTTACTCAAAAAAGTCTCATGGGGACCCGGTAAGCTATGGAAATGCTGTGCTGTGTAGTGTGCCTGTGTCCCTGCACTGCTCCTAACATACAGCAGCCTCCTATGCTGAATAATGCAGGTTCAAATCAGCTGAAAAGTTTTGTTTGTACCAGTGGGTAAAATAAATGTATCTGTATACTGTACATCACATTTTAAATATGGAAACAGTGGACACATCCCTGTTAACGGCACCCCTGCCAGAGTGCAAATGCCACACAGATACCACATCCACAGGGGCGTATTTTGGCCTAGGCAAACAAGGCACTTGCCTAGGGCAGCACATTGGAGCGGAGGGGAGCACATTTTTTTGGGTCTATATTTTTAAGATGCTTGCAGTTATTTTAGAAGTATTATACAGTTATATAATGGGAGATTTTGCCCAAGGAGCTTACATTCAAGGGGAGTCAAATAAGTGAGTGCCCATCAGTTCAGAGGTAACTTGGAAGCTTTAATTTATTCAGCTAGCTATTGGCTTTAGCTTTAGTTCTGTTGGCTTTCAGCACTCAGTATTGTGTTTGGTGAAGTATTGTTTCAAGAAATCTGTCTTTGGAAGGTTTTATGTATACTGCAGCAATAGATAGATATGTGTGTATATGTTTGTGTGTGCTCGTGTAACCACGTGTATGTGTATAACTCTTTGTGTGTATGTGTCTGTGACAATAAGTGTGTGTGTATGTGTATATGTTTGTGTGTGCACGTGTGACCACGTGTATGTGTATAACTCTTTGTGTGTATGTGTCTGTGACAATGAGTCTGTGTGTATGTGTATATGTTTGTGTGTGCACGTGTGACCACGTGTATGTGTATAACTCTTTGTGTGTATGCGTCTGTGACAATGAGTGTGTGTGTGTTTATATGTTTGTGTGTGCACGTGTGACCATGTGTATGTGTATAACTCTTTGTGTGTATGTGTCTGTGACAATGAGTGTGTGTGTGTGTTTATATGTTTGTGTGTGCACGTGTGACCACGTGTATGTGTATAACTCTTTGTGTGTATGCGTCTGTGACAATGAGTGTGTGTATGTGTATATGTTTGTGTGTGCACGTGTGACCACGTGTATGTGTATAACTCTTTGTGTGTATGCGTCTGTGACAATGAGTGTGTGTGTATGTGTATATGTTTGTGTGTGCACGTGTGACCACGTGTATGTGTATAACTCTTTGTGTGTATGTGTCTGTGACAATGAGTCTGTGTGTATGTGTATATGTTTGTGTGTGCACGTGTGACAACGTGTATGTGTATAACTCTTTGTGTGTATGCGTCTGTGACAATGAGTGTGTGTGTGTGTTTATATGTTTGTGTGCGCACGTGTGACCACGTGTATGTGTATAACTCTTTGTGTGTATGTGTCTGTGACAATGAGTGTGTGTGTATGTGTATATGTTTGTGTGTGCACGTGTGACCACGTGTATGTGTATAACTCTTTGTGTGTATGTATCTGTGACAATGAGTTTGTGTGTATGTGTATATGTTTGTGTGTGCACGTGTGACCACGTGTATGTGTATAACTCTTTGTGTGTATGCGTCTGTGACAATGAGTGTGTGTGTGTATGTGTATATGTTTGTGTGTGCACGTGTGACCACGTGTATGTGTATAACTCTTTGTGTGTATGTGTCTGTGACAATGAGTCTGTGTGTATGTGTATATGTTTGTGTGTGCACGTGTGACCACGTGTATGTGTTTAACTCTTTGTGTGTATGCGTCTGTGACAATGAGTGTGTGTGTGTGTTTATATGTTTGTGTGTGCACGTGTGACCACGTGTATGTGTATAACTCTTTGTGTGTATGCGTCTGTGACAATGAGTGTGTGTGTGTGTTTATATGTTTGTGTGTGCACGTGTGACCACGTGTATGTGTATAACTCTTTGTGTGTATGTGTCTGTGACAATGAGTGTGTGTGTATGTGTATATGTTTGTGTGTGTACGTGTGACCACGTGTATGTGTATAACTCTTTGTGTGTATGTATCTGTGACAATGAGTGTGTGTGTATATGTATATGTTTGTGTGTGCACGTGTGACCACGTGTATGTGTATAACTCTTTGTGTGTATGCGTCTGTGACAATGAGTGTGTGTGTATGTGTATATGTTTGTGTGTGCACGTGTGACCACGTGTATGTGTATAACTCTTTGTGTGTATGCGTCTGTGACAATGAGTCTGTGTGTATGTGTATATGTTTGTGTGTGCACGTGTGACCACGTGTATGTGTATAACTCTTTGTGTGTATGCGTCTGTGACAATGAGTCTGTGTGTATGTGTATATGTTTGTGTGTGCACGTGTGACCACGTGTATGTGTATAACTCTTTGTGTGTATGCGTCTGTGACAATGAGTGTGTGTGTGTGTTTATATGTTTGTGTGTGCACGTGTGACCATGTGTATGTGTATAACTCTTTGTGTGTATGTGTCTGTGACAATGTGTGTGTGTGTTTATATGTTTGTGTGTTCCTGTGAATGTGTGTACGCAAGGGTTTTGCAAGCACTGGTGAACCTTTACTTTGGAAATACCATAAAAAGTAAAATAAAAAAAATTATGTTACTCCATGAGTAAAAAAATGCATGGCCAAAAAAGGCCTAAAACCTAAAGCAGAGTTTACAGTGCCTAGGAAAGCACAAAACCTAAATACGCCATTGACTGCACATCCATAAGAAAACGCAGAATCTGAATTACCGGTGGGAGTTTGTTGATGTCCGCTACTTCATCACAGCTTCTCTCTGTGATCTGACACTTGGGACAATTAGAGTGACTCCTTTATTCTATACATATCTAGGGACCCATAAAACTGTGGAAATGCTGCACTGGAGCAAGAGAGTTGCATACAGTAGCAATAATGTCCCTGCTGTGTGAACAAAATGTGCGCTAAATGTACAACAACATGAGAAGCTGGCTGCACTTCTATTAGTCAGCTTAACTATGCAGCACTAACAGCTCACCATATGTTATTTAGGATACAAGGCTAATCCAATAAAGTGAAAAATAAAGATATTTAAATATTAATATTTTAGTTGTTATGCATCTACACACACTTATTAGCATTTACACTGTCACAATTCACAGTAAACATTTTAAAGAACTAAATATATAGGAGCTTGCATTATTGCATAATTTTCTCCATATACTGAGCTTTGCTGTAGTACTTTTTTTTGTTGCTTAATGTTTCAGTTCATGAGAAACATTTTGTAGACCTAAATCAGGGGTCAGCAACCTTAGCTCTCCAGTTGTTTTACAACTACATTTCCCATGATGCTTAAGTGTCTTTAAGCTGCCTAAGCATCATGGGAAATGTAGTTCTAAAACATCTGGAGACCAAAGGTTGCTGACCCCTGACATAAACATTTAAATTGATCTGTCAACCATTAATAGTCTATTGGATTTGCAATAAAGCTAATGTTATTTAACATTGTATCACTGCAAATGACATCACAGTGCTAATGTTACAAAAAAAAATGAAAATGTTGCCCTATCTATTTCAACATTGTCCATATATTATATATAGATTTTAAAACATGTATTGCAAAATATGAAATATTAATACAGATACAAGTCCTCAAATCTAGAACTCCAAAATCCAGAACTATTCCGAAATGCAAACATTTTTGTTAAATTAGGACAAAAGCAAAACAAGGGGCGCCTCATAGCGTAACCTGGTATCATTCAGATGATAATAGATGGTGTATCTAACTAGGGTACTCACAAAAGTAGTGGCACCTCCTGAAGGATAAGGTGCTTATGAGCAGGCTGACCTTCAACATCAGTCAGTACGCTGTTTCCGGCAAAAGGAACCAGAGTCGTTGGACCAATCCTTTCTAGATACTCAGCAATCACCGGGTTTCTGCAGCGGTATGCGTGCAATGCTAATCCAAACTTCAGGCTCAAATAACTTTTCAAATGTCCTGCCAAGTGGAATACAGCAATGCGAAACCCTCCTAGACTGTTGGTAATTCAGGATGGAATTATAGAAGGTCTCAAATGTTTACCATGCTCTCTGAATTCCAGTACCAGCATGAAGAGCCTGCTAAGCAAAGCCTCATTATGTAAATGAGGGCAATAAAACATAATCAAAATTATGCAACACTATTGAGATGCGTGGGTTCCTACCCTTTGCCTGCTACCCTCCTTGGTATTATATATCTAATTTCATGGCTTACCCTTAACTAGCACCTGTCTATAAGACTACTGGTAATAACAACATGGTGATATTAAAGTCATAGCAACCTCTAGTGATGGAAGCACTGCACTGCCCACAATGGGCAAGATTACAAGTCATGCGGCAAATCAGTTGCGAAAACAGAGCGTGTGTTATGACTTTTCCGCATTTGGGGTTGCGCAGCTATTACAAGTTGCAAAATAACTTATTTTGTGCGCGCATTAAGCAGCGTAATTGAAACAGCCAAACCGTGTGCCCAATCACGTATTCCCCATAGAAGTTAATGGAGAATACAAATAGAACAAAAACAACAGAAAACCCTAATCTGTTGCGCAAAGCCCATTAAGTATTCTCCTCGAAAAGTGTACATGAAAATGCCAATATTTCATATTGCAAAAATGTTTTCATAAAGGAATATGTTCTATTTATTTATAAATAAATATTTATTTGCATATGTAATGATTTTTGGACTGATATATCTATTTATAGTGAGATATGTATATATATATATGTCTAGATATCTCGAGATCTATATGCAAATATCTCTTTGAAAATCCCTCTGAGATATTGATTAATGTGCATAAGATTGTAATGTGAAGTATTTTCATTATCTCCATAGTTAAACATATCTCTATACATATAAATCCATGTTTCTCTATGTATGTGTATGTATGTCAATGAAAAATCCCCTTTTTTTTTTCTAACAGCCGAGATCTCCTATCTTTAAAGGGACAGTCAACACCAGAATTTTTGTTGTTTAAAAAGAAAGATAATCCCTTTATTACCCATTCCCCAGTTTTGCATATCCAACACAGTTATAATAATACACGTTTTACCTCTGTAATTATCTTGTATCTAAGCTTCTGCTGACTGCCCCCTTATTTCAGTTCTTTTGACAGACATGCAGTTTAGCCAATCAGTGCTCACTCCTAGGTCACTTTATGTGCATGAGCTCAATGTTATCTATATGAAACATGTGAACTAATGCCCTCTAGTTATCAAAATGTATTCAGATTAGAAGCAGTCTTCAAGGTCTAAGAAATTAGCATATGAACCTCCTAGGTTTAGCTTTCAACTAAGAATACCAAGAGAACAAAGCAAAATTGGTGATAAAAGTAAATTGGGAAGTTGTTTAAAATTGCATGCTCTATCTGAACCATGAAAGTTTTTTTTGGACTTGACTGTCCCTTTAAACCCTTATAACTTTTTGTGTGCAATATTTTAGTTAAATAATTATTATTAGACAGTGTTAATATGAGTGTAACTGTACTTTGTAATGTATTTTTGAAGTGTTTCGTGAAACTTTTATGTTGCACAGAACTGTTAACTACAGCTCTTTGAGTGCGGAAAGGATTGTTGCGTAAAAGGCGAAAGCGTGCACACTATCGTGATTTTTCAAGACTTGTAATACCAGTGCAATGGAAATTGATAACGCGCAACTTGTAATCTTGACCAATATTATTTAACAAAATACAGACTGAACTTAACAAGGGACAGACTTACTAGGCAGGAACAGGAAGCCATAAACCGTGACTGTTCCTGGGAAGAATGGGACAGTTGGAAACTATGCCATTGTAATTTAATATACAGTTTTTCTCTGAAGAATCTACTTGTTTGTTATTTGAGAAAAGTAGGAAGGAAAGAAAGTAAGCCTTCTGTTTTCTACCGAGTCCTAGTTTCAATTGCAATTCAACAAAAACTATAAAAATGGCTCTATAGGGGGCACTTAACGATAAAAAACATAAAACAAACAAAGTGAAATAAAGTATATACAGATAATGATACACAACAATTACCCTAGTCACAGGAAATACTGAACACCCATATATTGTCAGTTCATCAGAGGTTAAAGTTCCTGGACTCCCATATATTGTCAGTTCATCAGGGGTTAAATTTCTTGTAGCAATTTCAGGATCACAGTGGCTGCTCTCCTCTTCACACAAATGTAGTGGAATAAAACAACAGCATCTAGCAAATATGAGAGGCGCCTCATGTGTGTATCAGTTACCAAATAGACAAATCAGATAGAAAATGTCAAACAGAGTACTCACATTTCCATAGAGCACCCTTATGTGCTAGTAGACGCAGGCTGGCAGTATAAAGGTGTCTCAACTCACCTCCTCCCGACAGCTGCACGTAGTCCAGGGACAGCTCAAACACACTCACAGTAATGAACCAAACAGTAGGCCTAACATATATATGCACCTGGCAATTAGGGCTTGTAAACACTGTTGTAGTTTAAAAACTGATATATTAAAACCATATAAAATTCAAACAATACAGTGTTAAAAGCTGGTGGGTACACACAGTCTGTATCTCCCAGGTATGAAACGCGTTACTCAGCAGTTACGCTTTTTCCTCAGGCATAACAAACCCTATACTGATGCACTTATTTAAATGTAATCCTATCCAATCAGATTCTGAGAGCACAGGTGTAATGAATGTCATCTAATCACCAACAGTCTTTAGCTGTTGTGTCAAACAGTCAGTATAAAAACAGTGTTAGATCTAAAATATGTCTACATTATATAATACAATCAATCAATCCCAACTGATTAATCCTTGTATACAAAGCTATTTCACAGATAAAATCATATGCACATATATCCTATTGGAATAGCAATGAAAACCGCTTATGATGAAACAGAATATAATAAATAACTGACACATCACATATGATAGATCAAAAGTAGATGACACATTCATGCTGACATTAAGAAAGTTAATTTATACAGTGTATAGACAAAATAATACAATGTAACACCTTTGTTGAATAATACAATGTAAAAATTTCATTGAAGCTGTCAGAAGCTGCCAGAAATAACCCACAACCTAAACATTTATAACTAATAATAAAAATGAATAATGTGTGGACTTCAAATGAATGATGTATGAAAATGCCTATAAGTGTGTGCACAAACTGTTATATGTGTGCTATTGCTATTCACAATTCTAATTCTAATACCATATGTGTCTTACCTAAATTATCTATTGATAGTGAAAACTGCATCGAGGTGGATCTCTAAACATGTGTGAGCTTATTGCTCACTTGATATGAGTAAGTGCCTATAAGTGTGTGCACAAAGTGCTAAATGTATGTGGACAAACTGCTGTTCACATTTCTAATTCTAATTTAATAAGTGTCTTTACCAAAATTGTCTATTAGAAACTCCATGAAGGTGGATCTTTAATAGTGTGTGAGCTTATTGCTCACTTTAAATTAATTACGTGCATAAGTGCCTATAAGTGTGTGCACAAACTAAAACTCCAAGAGGGTGAATCTGTAATCGTGTATTGTATTGTATTGGGTACTTGTAAAGCACGGCTAATCACCCGTAAGGGTCTCAAGGCGCTGCTCATTTTATCGACCTCAGAAGGATGAAAGGCTGAGTGGACCTCACCGGGGATCGAACCTGCAACCCTTGGGTTGCTACAGAGCTCAGCCACAGTGCCTTAGCATGCTGAGCTATCTGTCCGGCTTGTTGCTCACTTTGAGGGGATTATGTACGTAAGTGCCTATAAATATGTGTGCACAAACTGCTGAATGTGTGTGCACAAACTGCTATTCTAATACTAATTCCATATGTATCTATACATAAATTATCAATTGGAAGTGAAAAACTCCATGGAGGTAGATCTCTTATCATGAGTGAACTTATTTAAAAAGAATTATATACGTGAGTGCCTGGAAGTGTGTGCACAAACTACTATATGTGTGTGCACAAGCTGCAATTAACAATTCTAGTTCTAATTCTGTATGTGTCTTTACCTGAATTATCTATTGGCAGTGAGAACTCCAGGGAGGTAGATCTCTAATTATGTGTGAGCTTATTGCTCACTTGATGGTAATAATGTACGTAAGTGCCTATAGGTGTGTGCCCAAATTTCTATATGTGTGTGCTCAAACTGCTATTCCATGTGTGTCTTTAGAAGTGTAAACCCCCTGGGGTGGATCTCTGATCGTGTGTGAGCTTATTGCTCAGGAAATGTAAAAATTAGTTTATCATGATATAAGTTATCATATGTATTTAAATGCACATGGCAATCAAAAAGCAGCTGAATCAATAACTTAATTTAACCCTGTGGGAAAGAGAAACTGGAACCGAAAGATCCAATAGGTTTCTCTCTGGCGTAGCCCGGTGTACCTATGATATTGTTGGACTAGGGGGATTACTTCAAGGGGTGTGATGGAAAAGCTACAGGTACCCTTACAGTGTTCTAATGCGTTATGTCTGGATACACTGTGTTTGAGAAAGCATTTTTTGATGTTACGAAGATGTTCACTCCATCTGGTCCTGATGTTCCTACAGGTGCGCCCCAAATACTGTACATCACATACACATGTTAAGACATAAACCACAAACGTAGCATCACAAGTGATGTTTTGTTGATAGTGAATGTCTCCCCAACTGTAAATGAAGTCATTTCTGTCTTCCCATGTATAATATGTACACACATCAGACATCTCACCTTTCTGCATCTAAATGTACCTGGATGATGATTATTGGTGAGGTGACTAGGAATTATTTTTGAGGAAGACATTTTATTAGGGGACCACTTGTGTCTTTTGGAAATCACTACCTTAATGGGTGCCAACTTTTGTTTCAGTGTAGGTGCTCTCCTATATACAATTTTTCGGATTTAGACAATACATTTTTCAAATACTGATCTTTAAGCAGAATCGGCCAATGTCTATGTATGACTTGCCTTATTTCCTTATGATAGGAATTGAATTGTGTAATGAATAATGGGGTTGATGTAACATTGGTATTCATCTGTGAATCATCTCCAATGTCCTTGACTTGTAGTATGCTGACCCTATTCAAATTTTTGGCTCTGTCACAGCCGTCCATAAAAAAACTTATGGGGTATCCCTTGTCCTTGAAATGATCTATTAAAATATTAGATTGTTCACTATATTTATCAAGGGTATTACAATTGCGGCGTATTCGCCTAAACCGACTATAGGGAATGTTGGTTTTCCACCCCTTTAGATGATTGCTGGAAAAATGTAAAAAGTTGTTACTGTCTACATCTTTAAAAAAAGTAGAAGATGCAACATTCCCACTCTCATCCAATTTGAGAATTACATCTAGAAATTCAATCTTATTAGGTTGTAGGTTATAAGTAAAGGAAAGTCCCATTGAGTTAGTATTCAAACTTTCCTTAAAATTACTGTCTTCTTCAACGGAACCCTGCCATATAAAAATAAGGTCATCAATATAACTGCCATAGAATACAAGGTTGCCCCTCCAGTTAAAGTTGTAAATATAAGTCTCTTTAAAAAAAACCATAAAGAGATTTGCAAAACTGGGGGTAAACCTGGCCGTCACTTTAACCTGTAAATAAAATTTGTCCAAAAATGGGAAATAGTTATGTGACAATATAAAATATATGGATGCTAAAATGAACTCCTGTTGTGCTGTAGATAAATATAAATCTTCTTCCAAAAATCTCCCAATGGCTTGTAGACCTAGTTCATCTATATTAGAGTAGAGTGCTCCTACATCACAGGATAACCAGTAGTAGTCAACCATTCTCTTAACCTCCAATAATTTATTAAGGAGGTCTTTAGTATCTTTTAAATATGATGGCAAGGTCTTTACATAACCCTGTAAGAAGAAATCTATGTACTCTGATAGTTTATCAGTGAGGCTATTAATGCCCGCAATTATGGGCCTGCCAGGGGGATTTTTGGGATTTTTGTGGATCTTGGGCAGGTGGTAATAGTAAGGTCAGGAGTCAGATAGTTTCTTTCTTTTTTATTTAAAATTCCTCCAGATAGACCCTGTTCCAATAGATTTTAAAGTAGATTACAAAAGGCTTCCGTGGGATCACTCTTTAATTTTTTGTAATATACTTCATCTCCCACTATATTAATGGCTTCTTTTATGTAGGCATCTTAGTTCTGCAATACTATACCCCCGCCCTTATCTGCTTGGCGGATAACTAGATTATGGTCACCCGTCAGACTTCTAATTGCTCTAAGTTCCTGTGGCCAGATCTTAGCTTTATTTGATTTGGGACAGAGTTTAGTAGTGATTTTTTTTCTAAATCCTCTAATACAAACTGTTGAAACAGTTCAATACAAGATGATTCTTCCTTGGGAGAGATAAACAGGGAAGGGGGGGGGGCAAATGGAGTATGTTTGAAATCTTCAAATAGATGGTCAGCTAATGATGAAATGTCGCTATGTATAAGTTGTAAAGATTGGCCAGCGGGCATTTTATCTGTGAGAATAATTGTTCCCATAATTTTCCTTTGTTTAAGTTTTTTGGACGCAAAATAGTGTTGAACCAACAATTTTCTACTAAATTTGTTAAGATCTACAAACAAATCAAACATATTGGGAGCATTAGGGGGGCAATATGATAAACCACAACCCAATATTCTGATTTCATTATCATTGAGGGTGTGGTCTGAAAAGTTAAGATACCCTCTTTTAATTTTTTAAGTTTCTCCTTTTTTGAGGTGTGCCCTCTGTCTCTTCTTCCTAGCTTGGATTGTTGATGGTTGATGGTATTTAATCATTTCTATAATTTTTTGGAGTAAATTATTGAGTCTCAGGAGCTTGATTTTTCTCTTCTATAGCTATGAGACTGACCTGATTAATATAAAAACACAAAAAATGAAAAGGGATGAGGAAAACTATACTAATGGTTTGGATTATACTTACAACAAAAAACCTAGTTGATAAAGAGGGGGAATGGACTGTAGTACAAAATTCCAAGAAATCAAATCATGGAAATAAGAATAAAAATAGAAATAACTATGGGAACTGTAGATTTGATAACAATAATTATAATCAAAACACCAGAAATGGTTGGGATAATGGGAAAATCAGCTCACATGGGAAGAATACTCATACTAATGAGACTAATTATAATAAGCAGAAAAGATGGGCTAATAGAACACCACAAGACAACAAAGGATACTATAATCATCAGCCCCAGTATCCTCCCAGACAACCATCTCACCAATACAGACACACAATAGATGTCAGGTTTTAGAAGAGAGAAATCAAGCTCCTGAGTCTCAATGTTTTATTCCACACAATCATAGAAATGATGAAAGACCATCTACCTCTAACAATATTAGTTATTTTTTAGAGGAGCGACAATTGGCCCCCTTGTGGAGAAAAAATACACAACACCAAAACAATAAAAAAAAAAAAGGTATATCCAAGCGAGGAAGAAGAGGGCGGATGGCACACCTCAAAAGAGGAGAAACTTAAAAAATTAAAAGAGAGTATCTTTAACTTATCAGACCACGCCCTTAATGATGATGAAATCAGAATATTGGGTCATGGTGTATCATATTGCCCTACTAATGCTCCCAATATTTTTGATCTGTTCGTAGATCTTAACAAATTTATGAGGAAATTGTCGCTTCAATGCTATTTTGCGGCCAAAAAACTTAAACAAAGGAAAATTATGGGAACACCTATTCTCACAGATGAAATGTCTGCTGACCAATCTTTACAAGTTATACATAGCGACATTTCATCATTAACTGACCATTTATTTAAAGATTTCAAACATACTCCATTTGCCTCTGTCAGGGTTTTTTCCATGTTTTGTTTGCCATGTGCTGCTGGCAGTCATTTTACTCACCTCTCTTGCTGTCTTTGGTGCATTGTGGGGGATGCTGCTCATTTCCTGCACTTCCTTTTATGGCCAGACTGGTGTGCATCATCTGTGTGAGACAGGATGCAGTCTCTGAATTGTGATGTCATCACTTATTATATAAAGGGCCTCTGTTCAGTATGCTTTGCCTTTGCGTTGTCTCAGACCTGTTTGTCAGAGTTCCTGTGTATTACCTGGCTGTCTGATGTCCTTCCTGGTTCCTGATCCCTGGCTTGTTCCTGACTCTGCTGTTTTCCTTGTTCCTGATTCTGGCTCGTCTGACTATTCGCTTTGGCTCCTGACTCGGCTCGTCTGACTACCAGCTCTGGTTTTGACTCCTGGCTTGTTATTTGACTTGTGGACTTTTTATTATTTTTTGTTATTAATAAAGGTGTGATAACTTTTGAACTTCTCGTCTCAGTCTGATTCCTGGCACCCTGACATTACGCAAAGGCCATGAATCCTGATGGTGCTAATAATCCACCTTTACCTGCCATCATTTCCAGGATGGATGAGCAGGATCACCGCTTGTATCAATTTGCACTAGCCCTGCAAACCCTGCTGACTCGCACTGCACATTTGGACCAAAGTGTCCCACAAGTTATGGCTGCTCCTGTTTCCGCTGCTGCACCTAGTCCTACCAGGAGCATGTCCGGTTCTGCACCTCTACCTCAGCGATATGGAGGCGATCCTATTCAGTGCAGAGGGTTTTTGAACCAGGTGGGCATTTACTTTGAGATGTTACCTCAGGCGTTTCCCTCTGACAGAGCTAAGGTGGGATTTCTCATCTCGTTACTCTCTGACACAGCTGTTGCCTGGGCTAATCCCTTGTGGGAGACTAATAAACCTGTGATTTCAAATTACCCTGAATTTGTGGCCTCCTTTCGAAAGGTATTTGATGTTCCGGCTCATTCCTCCTCTGCTGCTAAATGACTCATGTCCATTCAGCAAGGTACAAGATCTGCTGCTCAGTATGCTATTGAATTCCATATGCTTGCCGCAGAGGTTGGTTGGAACAATGAGGCCCTTGTTGCCGCCTTCTTTTATGGGCTCTCTGATGCGATTAAAGACAAAGTGGTGTATTTTTTGATCCTAAATGACATCAGACTAAGAGAGAGGCCTTCTTTCAAGGAGCGCTTGTGGAAGCCTCCTGTTCCGTTGTCTCCTACGTGTTCGTTCCCACCCATGCCTCCCTCTCCTCCCATGCCTCCTGGTCCCGAGTCACCAGGTACTGCTGAGCCAATGCAGTTGGGATTCACGCATCTCTCCACGGCGGAGAGGACCTATAGGAGGAGGGAGGGGCTCTGCCTCTATTGTGGGTTACAGGGCCACCTTTTGAAGTCTTGTCCTACACGGCCGGGAAACAATCACACCTAAGGTCCTGTCGGGGGCAGACATTGGGTGGTTTATCCTCGTCCCCGGAAACACTTAAGGAGAAACCTTTAGTCACGGTTGTCCTTTCCTGGGTGGACTCCTCCATAGTCACCCAGGCTCTGGTTGACTCCGGTGCTGCAGGCTATTTCATTGACAGTGCTTTGCATTAAAGCACTCTATTCCTGTTTTGCCTCGGTCCGTTCCGCTTGCTATTGAGGCCATTGATGGCAGGCCCCTTCAGCCCGCACTCGTTACTCATGAAACTGCTCCATTGTCCATGGCTGTTGGGGCTCTCCATTTTGAAACCCTCCAGTTCCAGGTGAGAAACTCTCCACACTTTCCGGTTGTTCTGGGTTATCCCTGGCTCCAAAAGCACAATCCCAGTCTTGACTTGCGCAGGTCCGAAATTTTGTCGTGGTCGACGCAATGTATTTCCACTTGTCTTCAAAAACCAGTTAAAGTCTTGTGCACTTCTTCGGTATCTCAATTGCCAGAGGAGTACCAAGAGTTCCTAGACATTTTTGACAAGGTGCGTGCCGGTACGTTGCCTCCTTACCGGTCTTACGATTGTGCCATAGACCTGCAACCCAGAGCCATTCCTCCTCGGGGCCGGGTTTACCCTCTGTCTGTTGCAGAGAATTGTGCTATGGAGGAGTATGTTGCCGATGCTCTGTCACGGGGGATCATCTGCAAATCCTGCTCTCCTTCAGGGGCTTGCTTCTTCTTTGTGAAGAAAAAGGGTGGCGAGTTAAGACCATGCATCGATTATAGGGGTCTTAATCGTCTTACCATTAAGAATGCTTACCCTATTCCGCTCATTATGGAACTCTTTGACCTCCTTAAGGGAGCTACGGTCTTTACTAAACTTGATTTGAGAGGAGCGTACAATCTCGTTAGGATCAAGGAGGGCCACGAATTGAAAACAATGTTTAACACCAGGAGCGGGCATTATGAGTATCTTGTAATGCCCTTTGGCCTATGTAATGCTCCTGCTGTTTTCCAGGAATTTATTAATGATGTCCTACGAGATATGTTGCAACAGTGTGTTGTGGTGTACTTAGACGACATCCTCATACACTCACTCACACTTGAGGCTCATCGTTCTGATGTTACACGGGTTCTTCAGAGACTACGTGAGAACGGCCTGTTTTGTAAACTCGAGAAATGTGAGTTCCATTAGACTCAAGTAACCTTCCTAGGTTATGTTATCTCCATTGCAGGGTTCTCCATGGATCCTGACAAGTTATCTGCAGTTCTGCAGTGGCCTCGCCCAGTTGGTCTTCGGTCTATTCAACGTTTTTTGGGGTTCGCCATATATTATAGAAAGTTTATTAAAAACTTTTCTTCCTTGGTCAAACCTATCACAGGCATGACCCGTAAAGAGAATGATCCACTCCATTGGTCACCTACTGCCATTAAGGCCTTTGATAGTCTTAAGACTGCCTTTGCTGCCTCTCCAGTTCTGGCTCATCCTAACCCTGTCCTGCCTTTTGTTCTTGAGGTCGATGCGTCTGAGACTGGAGTAGGTGCCCTCTTGTCTCATCATCCTACGCCTGATGGTTCCTTGCATCCGTGTGGTTTATTCTCTAAGAAATTGTCTCCAGGGAATTACTGGCCATAATTTTGACACTCAAGGAATGGAGGCATCTTCTCGAGGGTACTAGCGTGCCAGTGCTCATTCTTACTGACCACAAGAATTTAACTTATCTATCTGAAGAAAAACGTTTGTCGCCCCGACAGGCCAGATGGGCGCTATTTTTGTCTCGGTTTAATTATGGGGTCTCCTACCTGCCTGGTAGAATGTTAGGGCTGATGCCCTCTCTGACAATTTTCGCCTCTGTCCAAGGAGGAGTCTGTACCTACTCCTGTTATACCTCCTGACCATATTTTAGCTACCATACGTACTAATTTGACTTCCCCTTGGGGGAGGAGATCCTGGCTGCACAAACCAATGCACCTCCTGAGAAACCTAGTGGTAAGTGTTTTGTTCCTGAGAATCTTCGAACTAAACTTTTGCACACTTACCACTATCCTAAAGCCGCAGGTCACCCAGGCAAGAACCAAATTATTTGGTCTGTCACTCGACAATTCTGGTGGCCAGGTCTTCGTTCTGATGTTGCTGCATAAGACTCCTCGACGTCTTACTGTGGGTCTTCTTCAACCTATTGCTAATGGTGAGCGTCCTTGGACACATCTTTCCATGGACTTCATTGTTGAGCTCCCTGTTACCAATGGCAATACCGTTATCCTTATGGTGGTTGACCGTTTTTCTAAAATGTCACATTGCATTCCCTTGATGAAGTTGCCTACCGCTCAGGAGCTTGCTTCAATTTTTGCCCGGGAGGTCTTCCGTTTACATGGGTTACCCAAGGAGATAATGTCAGACTGGGGTAGCCAGTTTGTCTCCAGATTTTGGCGTTCCTTTTGTGCTCAAATGGGGATCCAGCTTTCCTTCTCCTCGGCATATCACCCTCAATCCATTGGGGCTGCGGAACGGTCTAATCAAGCTCTGGAACAGTTCCTCCTTTGCTATGTCTCAGATCACCACAATAATTGGTCTGAACTGTTACCTTGGGCAGAGTTTGCTCATAATAGTGTTATTAATGCTTCCTCCAAGTTATCCCCGTTCATGACGAATTATGGGTTTCAACCATCCTTGTTGCCCGATTCATTCATGTCTCAGGGTATTCCGGCTTTGAAGGAGCATCTCCGGCAACTCTGTTCCACGTGGGTGCAGATTCAGGATTGCCTTCATTGTTCTATACAGTGCCAAAAGTTCCAGGCTGATCGTAGGCGTCTGCCCGCACCTTCCTACCAGGTTGGTGAGAGAGTTTGACTGTCCTCTCACAACTTGAACCTTTTTGTGGCTTCCAATAAACTGGCTCCCCGTTATGTTGGTCCTTTTCGAATACTCTGACGGGTCAATCCTGTGGCCTATGCTCTTGACCTTCCTCCTGCTATGCGCATCTCCAATGTTTTTCATGACTCCCTCTTGAAACCATTGGTTTGTAATCGGTTTACCACTGTGAGGTCAGCAGCATTATTGACTCTCGTATGTCCAGGGGCCGTGTACAGTATTTGGTTCACTGGAAGGGCTACGGTCCGGGGGAGCGTTCTTGGGTTCCCTCCTCTGATGTTCATGCTCCCGCCCTCCTCCATGCCTTCAATGCCCATTTCCCCAATAAGCCTTTTGTCCTCCCGCGGGGGAGGGGTCATTGAGGGGAGGGTACTGTCGGGGTTTTTTCCCTGTTTTGTTTGCCATGTGCTGCTGGCAACCATTTTACTCACCTCTCTTGCTGACTATGGTGCATTATGGGGGATGCTGCTCATTTCCTGCACTTCCTTTTATGCCAGACTGGTGTGCATCATCTGTGTGAGACAGGATGCAGTCTCAGAATTGTGATGTCATCACTTATTATTTAAAGGGCCTCTGTTCAGTATGCTTTGCCTTTGCATTGTCTCAGACCTGTTTGTGAGAGTTCCTGTGTGTTACCTGGCTGTCTGACGTACTTCCTGGTTCCTGATCCCTGGCTTGTTCCGGACTCTGCTGTTTTCCTTGTTTCTGATTCTGGCTCGCCTGACTATTCGATTTGGCTCCTGACTCGGCTGGTCTGACTACCAGCTCTGGTTTAAACTCCTGGCTTGTTATTTGACTTCCTTGTTTAACCCTCCCAAGGAAGATGCATCTTGTATTAAGCTTTTTCAACAGTTTGTATTAGAGGATTTAGAAAAAAAATCACTACTAAACTCTGTCCCAAATCAAATAAAGCTAAGATCTGGCCACAGGAACTTAAAACAATTAGTCTGACAGGTGACCATAATCTAGTTATCCATAAAGCTGATAAGGGCGGGGGTATAGTATTGCAGAACTATGATGACTTCATAAAAAAGTCATTAATATAGTGGGAGATGAAGTATATTACAAAAAATTAAAAAGTGATCCCACAGAAGCCTTTTGTAAACTACTTAAAAATCTATTGGAACAGGGTCTATCTGGAGGAATTTTAAATAAAAAAATAAAGAAACTATCTGACTCCTGACCACCCTAACACGCCTTACTTTTACCACCTGCTCAAGATCCACAAAAATCCCCCTGGCAGGCCCATAATTGTGGGCATTAATAGCCTCACTGATAAACTATCAGAGTACATAGATTTCTTCTTACAGGGTTATGTAAAGACCTTGCCATTGTATTTAAAAGATACTACAGACCTCCTTAATAAATTATCAGAGGTTAAGAGAATGGATGACTACTGCTGGTTATCCTGTGATGTAGGAGCACACTAATATAGATCATGAACTAGGTCTACAAGTCATTGGGAGGTTTTTGGAAGAAGATTTATATTTACCTACAGCACAACAGGAGTTCATTTTAGCATCCATATATTTTATATTGTCTCATAACTATTTCCAATTTTTGGACAAATTTTATTTACAGGTTAAAGGGATGGCCATGGGTACCAGGTTTGCCCCCAGTTTTACAAATCTCTTTATGGTTTTTATTTAAGAGACATATTTACAACTCTAACTGGAGGGGCAATCTGGTATTTTATGGCTGTTATATTGATTACCCCATTTTTAAATGGCAGGGTTCAGTTGAAGAAGCCAGTAATTTTATGGAAAGTTTGAATACTAACTCAATGGGACTTTCCTTTACTTATAACCTACAACCTAATAAGATTGAATTTCTAGATGTAGTTCTTGAATGGGATGAGAGTGGGAATGTTGCGTCTTCTACTTTTTTTTAAAGATGTAGACAGTATTTTTTTTTTTACATTTTTCCAGGAATCATCTAAAGGGGTGGAAAACCAATATCCCCTATAGTCAGTTTAAGCAAATATGCCGGAATTGTAGTCAAATTATTTTTTTATTGAGATTTGACATTAGTACAAGAGTTAATATTTAACAGACATGAGTAGTCAAGTGTTATATTCATAACGGTAATACAACAAAACAATGAAAAATAGAACAAAGTTACTATGTCATGCTGTTGAGAGTATATTTGGAAACCTCACTTTTAAGTATATATTCTGGGTAATTAAGGTAGCTATTATATTGGCCACTTCAGGGACGTCTGATACAGGAAAGGTAAAAGTCTTTGTAGCTACACGTATGACCCTTACAAAACTAATATCTTGATAAAAACATGACTAGTATAAGGCGGAATTCTGGTATATAGTAGATAAGCAAACTACATAATGGCAATTGAGAAAGAACATATCATCAAGATTTACTGCTAGCTAAATGAGTACTTGGGTCAGTGTGCTAACAAGCGATTAAGGGGGATAATTCAGCGGGTGAGCACCGCTACAAGTATATAAGGTACAGAATAGCAAGCAATATAAAATGAACTTAATATAAACCATTTAGTAAATCTCTTAATAGTATACAACATAAACTTAGAACACGTAAGTCTATTCTATAGCATTGGGAAGTGTCACCTACTCAAAGCTTTAATAGCCATGTACATTTCAAAGGATTTAGAAAATTAGATAGGCTAGGTTTTATTACCCCTACATGACTGAGCTTCAGAGGAGATATATCCAAAATATTAAGGGGAGTACTTTTAGGGAGAGGTATAATGTTATGGGAACAGGTCTGTCTATAGGATAATGAGATTATGATCATTTGGGTGATGAAACACATCGTTTTACGTTGGGCTAGTCAGATAAGATAGAGGTATTTAAGATTTAGGAATCTCTGGTTTATTTAGCTTCAGGCTGATCTCTCTCCTTTCTTGACGGCTAAGAGGGAGAGAGGGGCTTGATTACCTCAACAATCCATTTAATAGAGCTACTTTCTATCTGGGATTGATATTCAAATGTACCCAAATCTATTAAGCTAGGTTACAGTACTATTTCTGCATACAGAAAGATAAAACATACGTAATAAATGTGGGGTCTCTATAAAATGTTTAGCTAGTATATGTACAGTTAACATGTGATGAGTAAGATAAAAAGGTACACAAACAATATATCTCATAATCTATAATTACAAAGGAATAAACCATCTTTTAATTAGAGATTCAGGGTATAAATCTAAAGACAGCAAGATCGTCTAAAAACTCAAAATATCTAGGTCAAGTGATCAGTTAGCCATGCTTTCCCAACTGATTCTGGGACCTAGTGATTATCCTATTCCTATCCTATTTTGAGTGGTAAATTCAGGCTCCTCAGGTGTACAAAAGAGCAATGACCAATGTCCCTGTGCTGAGGGGAGGACAGCACAATGATTCAAACTCTCCAGGGTTTGTGCCACAACAGACTTCCATACGTTTCCACTACAATGGATAGCTGCATATTCTGCCATCCCGTAAATTTCCCTAAGATGAACATCATAATGTGTCTGTGTTTCTGAAATAGTGGTGTTCGAGCTACTAGACTCCTCCTTCTTAGCGACTTCCAAGTTACACTGAGTAGGGCTAACAGCAATTCTTATCTCCCATATAAGAGAGTGTTCCTGGCTGTCAAGATGGGAGAATAGGCTGCGTATCTTGTTAAGAAGAAACATCTTCATAGTGAGCCGGGACATGCTGTATGATACGTGTTCATTTGCTAGTTGATGCTAATACCCCAGCGAACCTGGAAGGGGGGGGGGTTAGATGTTGATATGACTTAGATTGGAGGACTTTAAGTTGTATGTGAAGTGACTCACAGCTGGTGAAGCATCCGTGATCCAAGATGGCGATTCACGCCACTGCAGAGAAGTAAGGTAGTGATTTCCAAAAGACACAATTGGTCACCTAATAGAATGTCTTCTTCAAAAATAATTCCTAGTCACCTCACCAATAATCATCAGCTAGGTACATTTAGATGCAGAAAGGTGAGATGTCTGATGTATGTATATATTACACATGGGGAGACAGAAATTACTTTTACATTTACAATTGGGGAGACGTTCACTATCAAACAAAACATCACTTGTGATGCTACGTTTGTGGTTTATGTCTTAACATGTGTATGTGGTGTACAGTATTTGGGGAGCACCTGTAGGAAGATTAGGACCAGATAGAGTGAACATCTTCATAACATCAAAAAAGGATCCCTCAAACACAGTGTATCCAGACATAACGCATTAGAACACTGTAAGGGTACCTGTAGCTTTTCCATCACACCCCTTGAAGAAATCGCCCTAGTCCAACAATATCATAGGTACACTGGACTACATTAGAGAGAAACCTATTGGATCTTTTGGTTCCAGTCTCTCTTTCCCACAGTGTTAAATGAAGTTATTGATTTAGCTGCTTTTTGAATGCCGTGTGCATTTAAATACATATGACAACTTATATATCATCATACACTAATTTTTAAATTTTGTGAGCAATAAGCTCACACATGATCAGAGATCCACTCCCAGGGGGTTTACACTTCTAAAGACCCACATGGAATTAGAATTAGAATTGTGAATAGCAGTTTGTGCACACACCAATAGGCACTTACGTACATTATTACCATCAAGTGAGCAATAAGCTCACACATGATTAGAGATCTACCTCACTGGAGTTCTCACCTCCAATAGATCATTCAGGTAAAGACACATACAGTATTATAACTAGAATTGTTAATTGCAGTTTGTGCAGACACATATAGTAGTTTGTGCACATACTTCCTGGCACTCACGTATATAATTCTTTTTAAATAAGTTCACTCACAATAAGAGATCTACCTCCATGGAGTTTTTCACTTACAATAGATAATTTATGTATAAATACATATGGAATTAGTATTAGAATAGCAGTTTGTGCACACACATTCGGCAGTTTGTGCACACACTTATAGGCACTTATGTACATAATCCCCTCAAAGTGAGAAACAAGCTCACACACGATTACAGATTCATCCTCTTGGAGTTTTTACCTTCAATAGATAATTTAGGTATAGACACATAAGGAATTAAAATTAGAATTTTGAATAGTATTTTGTGCACACACATATAGTAGTTTGTGCACACACTTATAGGCACTTACGAACGTAATTAATTTAAAGTGAGCAATGAGCTCAAACACGATTAAAGATCCACCTTCATGGAGTTTCTAACAGAGAATTATGGAATTAGAATTGTGAACAGCAGTTTGTGCACACACATTTAGCACTTTGTGCACACACTTATAGGCACTTACTCATATCAAGTGAGCAATAAGCTCACACACGTTTAGAGATCCACCTCCATGCAGTTTTCACTATCAATAGATAATTTAGGTAAGACACATATGGTATTAGAATTAGAATTGTGAATAGCAGTTTGTGCACACACATATAGCAGTTTGTGCACACATTTATAGGCATTTTCATACATCATTCATTTGAAGTCCACACATTATTCATTTTTATTATTAGTTTGATTATTATTATTATTAGATTAGTACTTTTTTAGGTTGTGGGTTATTTCTGGCAGCTTCTGACAGTTTCAATGACATTTTTACATTGTATTATTCAACAAAGCTGTTACATTGTATTATTTTGTCTATACACTGTATAAATTAACTTTCTTAATGTCAGCATGAATGTGTCATCTACTTTTGATCTATCATATGTGATGTGTCAGTTATTTATTTTATTCTGTTTCATCATAAGCGGTTTTCCTCGCTATTCCAATAGGATATATGTGCATATGATTTTATCTGTGAAATAGCTTTGTATACAAGGAATAATCAGTTGGGATTGATTGTATTATATAATGTAGACATATTTTAGATCTAACACTGTTTTTATACTGACTGTTTGACACAACAGCTAAAGACTGTTGGTGATTAGATGACATGTTCATTACACCTGTGCTCTCAGAATCTGATTGGATAGGATTACATTTAAATAAGTGCATCAGTATAGGGTTTGTTATGCCTGAGGAAAAAGCGTAACTGCTGAGTAATGCGTTGCATACCTGGGAGGTACAGACTGTGTGTACCCACCAGCTTTTAACACTGTATTGTTTGAATTTTATATGGTTTTAATATATCAGTTTTTAAACTACAACAGTGTTTACAAACCCTAATTGCCAGATGCATATATGTGTTAGGCCTACTGTTTGGTTCATTACTGTGAGTGTGTTTGAGCTGTCCCTGGACTACGTGCAGCTGTCTGGAGGAGGTGAGCTGACACACCTTTATACTGCCAGCCTGCGTCTACTAGCACATAAGGGTGAGTACCTCTATGGAAATGTGAGTACCCTGTGTTCGACATTTTCTATCTGATTTGTCTATTTGGTGACTGATACACACATGAGGCACCTCTCTTAGATGCTGTAGTTTCAATTGCAGTTGTAAACCTAAATAAATATCAATAGACTTTAATTATTACCAGTTTACTCAGTTCACAACAGCAAAGAAAACTATACCTTAAAGTACCAGTAAACACAGTATATTTGCATAATCAACAAATGCAGGATAACAAGACAATGCAATAGCACTTTGAACTTCAAATGAGTAGTAGATTTTTTTCTGACAATTTTAAAAGTTATGTTGATTTCTACTCCCCCTGTACCATGTGACAGCCATCAGCCAATCACAAATGCATACACGTTTTATTCTGTGAATTCTTGCACATACTCAGTAGGAGCTGGTAACTGAAAAAGTTTAAATATAAAAAGACTGTGCACATTTTGTTAATAGAAGTAAATTGGAAAGTATATTTTTAACAGAACCTTATTACCATTATAATAGATTATTGTTACCTTCACTACAAGCGTTGTTTTTGCACTTCTAAATTGTCATTTATATTGATTTAATAAAAATATATTGCATTTTGAACATAAATATAAACTCCTTATAGTAAATGAATTAAAGTATGTGTATGCTGCGACAAGTCCGATTGCTGTTTACAATCGGACTGAATTACAAATGCGCATGCGCAATGACAGATCTTGCGCGTCATCAATCCCTACTAGTGATGTCGCGAACATAAAAATTTGGGTTCGCGAACGGGCGAACCGCCATAGACTCCAATAGGCAGGCGAATTTTAAAACCCACAGGGACTCTTTCTGGCCACAATAGTGATGGAAAAGTTGTTTCAAGGGGACTAACACCTGGACTGGGGCATGCCGGAGGGGGATCCATGGCAAAACTCCCATGGAAAATTACATAGTTGATGCAGAGTCTGGTTTTAAGCCATAAAGGGCATAAATCACCTAACATTCCTAAATTGTTTGGAATAACGTGCTTTAAAACATCAGGTATGATGTTGTATCGATCAGGTAGTGTAAGGGTTACGCCCGCTTCACAGTGACAGACCAAACTCCCGCAGCAGGTACAACATCATCATCATCACACCGTACGTCCATGTGTGTAATGCTGCCTGACTGAGACATATCCCTGTTATCTACATCCTCTGGCAATAATGGCTGCACATCACTCATTTCTTCCAACTGATGTGTAAATAACTCCTCTGACAGATCAAGTGAAGCAGCTGTGGTGCTAGTGTTGGTGGTGGCGGCAGGCGGGCGAGTGGTAACTTGAGAGGTGCCCGAAGCTAAGCTGGAGGAGGATGGTGTGTCAAGGTTCCGAGCGGAAGCTATAGAAGATTGGGTGTCCTGTGTTAGCCAGTCAACTATGTCCTCAGAACTTTTCAAGTTCAGGGTAAGTGGCCTCTGAACACTGGGCATTATTCTAGGGCCAAAGGGAATCACAGCACCACGACCACAACGGCCCCTGCGGGGTGGCCTGCCTCTGCCTGTCATTTTGTTTCCGATTAGTGGTACTATGCGTGCAAGCTACTGTGACAACAGATATGAGTGGCACTGTGCACTGGCAGAAGTTGGCAGAGTAGACGCTGTAGGCCTGACACACACGCTTGCAGACAACTAACTGCTATTCAATCTATTACAGTCAAAATTGTGTTTTTTTAATGTACACTACTGCTACACCAGATATGAGTTGCACTGGTGTGACACTGTGCCCTGGCAGGCCCTGAAACGCACACGCGTGAAGGAAACTGACTGCTATTATTTTACAGTCAAATTTCTAGTTTTTTTTCAACCCCTTAAGGACCAAGGCCATTTTTCAATTTCTTTCCCTTAAGGACCAGGGCTATTTTTACATTCCTGTGGTGTTTGTGTTTAGCTGTAATTTTCCTCTTACTCATTTACTGTACCCACACATATTATATACCATTTTTCTCGCCACTAAATGGACTTTCTAAAGATACCATTATTTTCATCATATCTTATAATTTATTTTAAAAATTAATATAAAATATGAGGAAAAAATGGAAAAAAACACACTTTTTCTAACTTTGACCCCCAAAATCTGTTACATATCTACAACCACCAAAAAACAACCATGCTAAATAGTTTCTAAATTTTGTCCTGAGTTTAGAAATACCCAATGTTAACATGTTCTTTGCTTTTTTGCAAGTTATAGGGAAATAAATACAAGAAGCACTTTGCTATTTCAAAACCACTTTTTTTTCAAAATGAGCGCTAGTTACATTGGAACCCTGATATCTGTCAGGAATACCTGAATATTCCTTGACATGTATATTTTTTTTTTTAGAAGACATCCCAAAGTATTGATCTAGACCCATTTTGGTATATTTCATGCCACCATTTCACCGCCAAATGCGATCAAATAAAAAAAAATTGTTCACTTTTTCACAAACTTTAGGTTTCTCACAGAAATTATTTACAAACAACTTATGCAATTATGGCATAAATGGTTGTAAATGCTTCTCTGTGATCCCCTTTGTTCAGAAATAGCAGACTTATATGGCTTTGGCGTTGCTTTTTGGTAATTAGAAGGCTGCTAAATGCCACTGCGCACCACACGTGTTTTATGCCCAGCAGTGAAGGGGTTAATTAGGGAGCACGTAGGGAGCTTGTAGAGTTAATTTTAGCTTAAGTGTAGTGTAGTAGACAACCCAAAGTATTGATCTAGGCCCATTTTGGTATATTTCATGCCATCATTTCACCGCCAAATGCGATCAAATTTAAAAAAAAACTATTTTTTTTCTCGCAATTTTAGGTTTCTCACGGAAATTATTTACAAACAGCTTGTGCAATTATGGCACAAATGGTAGTAAATGCTTCTCTGGGATCCCCTTTGTTCAGAATTAGCAGACATATATAACTTTGGCGTTGCTTTCTGGTAATTAGAGAAGGCCGCTAAATGCTGCTGCGCATCACACGTGTATTATGGCTAGCAGTGAAGGGGTTAATTAGGTAGTTTGTAGGGAGCTTGCAGGGTTAATTTTAGCTTTAGTGTAGAGATCAGCCTCCCGCCTGACACATCAGACCCCCTGATCCCTCCCAAACAGCTTCCTTCCCTCCCCCACACCACAATTGTCCCCGCCATCTTAAGTACTGGCAGAAAGTCTGCCAGTACTAAAATAAAAGGTTTTTAAATTTTTCTTATTTTTTTTAAGCATATTTACATATGCTGTGGTGTAGCATCCCCCCTTAGCCCCCAACCTCCCTGATCCCCACCAAAACAGCTCTCTAACCCTCCCCATCTGCCTTATTGGCGGCCATCTTGTTGTTTTTTTTAAATTTACACTACTGTTACACCAGATATGAGTGGTGGCACTGGGCAAGTGGGCACGGTATACACTGTGAGCCTGACACACACGCTGGCAGGCAACTGCAATTAGATTACACAGGGAAAAAAAAAAAAAAGCAGACTGATGTTCTAGCCCTAAAAAGGGCTTTTTGGGGTGCTGTCCTTAACCATTTATTAGATGAGTCCTTCAGGACTGTAGTGGACACTGAATCAGCCAATCAGATTCAAGTTCAATCCGATTGGCTGATCCGATCAGCCAATCAGATTGAGCTCGCATTCTATTGGCTGTTCCGATCAGCCAATAGAATGCGAGCTCAATCTGATTGGCTGATCGGATCAGCCAATCGGATTGAACTTGATTCTGATTGGCTGATTCCATCAGCCAATCAGAATTTTCCTACCTTAATTCCGATTGGCTGATAGAATCCTATCAGCCAATCGGAATTCGACGGACGCCATCTTGGATGACGTCATTTAAAGGAACCGTCATTCGGCGAGTAGGCATCGGTAGAAGAGGATGTTCCGCGTCGGCTGGAAGATGATGGCTCTGGAAGAAAGAAGATTGAAGATGCTGCTTCATAGAAGACTTCATCCCGATGATGGACTTCTTCAGCGCCCGCTTGGATCAAGACTTCAGCCCGATGATGGATTTCTTCAGCCGCCGCTTGGATCCAGACTTCAGCCCGATGATGGACGTCACTCTTCAGCCCCCCGCTTGGGCTTGGATCAAGACATCGGAGGCTCTTCTGGACAGATCGGGACCCGGTGTGGTGAAGACAAGGTAGGGAGATCTTCAGGGGCTTAGTGTTAGGTTTATTTAAAGGGGGTTTGGGTTAGATTAGGGGTATGTGGGTGGTGGGTTGTAATGTTGGGGGGGGTATTGTATGTTTTTTTTTTACAGGCAAAAGAGCTGAATTCTTTGGGGCATGCCCCGCAAAGGGCCCTTTTCAGGGCTGGTAAGGTAAAAGAGCTTTTCTATTTTAATTTTAGAATAGGGTAGGGCATTTTTTTATTTTGGGGGGCTTTGTTATTTTATTAGGGGGCTTAGAGTAGGTGTAATTAGTTTAAAATTGTTGTAATATTTTTCTAATGTTTGTAAATATTTTTTTATTTTTTGTAACTTAGTTCTTTTTTATTTTTTGTACTTTAGTTAGTTTATTTAATTGTATTTATTTGTAGGTATTGTATTTAATTAATTTATTGATAGTGTAGTGTTAGGTTTAATTGTAGATAATTGTAGGTAGTTTATTTAATTAATGTATTGATAGTGTAGTGTTAGGTTTAATTGTAACTTAGGTTAGGATTTATTTTACAGGTAATTTTGTAATTATTTTAACTAGGTAACTATTAAATAGTTATTAACTATTTAATAGCTATTGTACCTGGTTAAAATAAATACAAAGTTGCCTGTAAAATAAATATTAATCCTAAAATAGCTACAATATAATTATAATTTATATTGTAGCTATATTAGGGTTTATTTTACAGGTAAGTATTTAGCTTTAAATAGGAATAATTTATTTAATAAGAGTTAATTTATTTCGTTAGAATAAAATTATATTTAACTTAGGGGGGTGTTAGGGTTAGGGTTAGAATTAGCTTTGGGGGTTAAAAAATTTATTAGAGTAGCGGTGAGCTCCGATCGGCAGATTAGGGGTTAATACTTGAAGCTAGGTGTCGGCGATGTTAGGGAGGGCAGATTAGGGGTTAATACTATTTATTATAGGGTTATTGAGGCGGGAGTGAGGCGGATTAGGGGTTAATAACTTTATTATAATAGCGGCGCGGTCCGGTCGGCAGATTAGGGGTTAATAAGTGTAGGTAGCGGTGATGTTGGGGGCGGCATATTAGGGGTTAATAAATATAATATAGGGGTCGGCGGTGTTAGGGGCAGCAGATTAGGGGTTCATAGGGATAACGTAGGTGGGAGCGGTGTGCGGTCGGCAGATTAGGGGTTAAAATTTTTTAATAGAGTGGCAGCGATGTGGGGGGACCTCGGTTTAGGGGTACATAGGTAGTGTATGGGTGTTAGTGTACTTTAGAGCACAGTAGTTAAGAGCTTTATAAACCGGCGTTAGCCCAGAAAGCTCTTAACTACTGACTTTTTTCTGCGGCTGGAGTTTTGTCGTTAGATTTCTAACGCTCACTTCAGCCAAGACTCTAAATACCGGCGTTAGGAAGATCCCATTGAAAAGATAGGATACGCAAATGGCGTAGGGGGATCTGCGGTATGGAAAAGTCGCGGCTGGAAAGTGAACGTTAGACCCTTTCCTGACTGACTCCAAATACCAGAGGGCGGTAAAAACCAGCGTTAGGAGCCTCTAACGCTGGTTTTGACGGCTACTGCCCAACTCTAAATCTAGCCGTTAGACTTTTGTAAATTAGAGTTGTAAAAGCTCAAAACCTAGGGGCCGATTTATCATTGTCTGTCTGACATGATACGCTATAGCGTATCATGTCCGACAGACATCGCTGAATGCCGACAGCATATGCTGTCAATATTAAACATTGCCCAAGCAGTTCTGGTGAACTGCTTGTGCAATGCCGCCCCCTGCAGATTTGTGGCCAATCGGTCGCTAGCAGGGGGTGTCAATCAGCCCAATCATATATGGAGCAGCGGTCTTAGGACTAGTGCTTCATAACTGCTGTTTCCGGCAAGCCTGAAGGTTCGCACGGAAATAGGGGCATCAGGGGCCATTCGGCCCTTGATAAATCGGCCCACTAATCTTTGAAAAATTGTATGTAGAATTTATAATTTGAATTTGGATGTCCAAATTATTTTAAATAATATTTTCCCTCATACTTAGAGAAATAAGATTGCCTATCTTGTTAACATTTACTAATGTATTAGAGATGTTTATTTGGCTTTTGACAAATACATAATAGTCTGAACTTGTGCCACTACATCAATTCTTTCAATAGTAGAGCAACTGTATACATTATGGGATGAAATGGACATAGAATAGGCGATTGCTTGACCAAATTGATATTTTGTTTGTTCATACCTTTTGCCACCAAAAAAAGGTACAGGAAGGGTCAAGAAAGGAATTTAGTAATACAGGTTTGCCCAGTCAAGCCTTAACCTATCATAGGGAGGTGGGAGACTAGGGCACATTCAGCCATTTTCACTTTCACTATAAAGGGTTAGAGGCAAATCACAAAGGGCCCAATGAAATAAACCACTAAGAAGTATTGTCAGTACGACAAGGTCCTTTAGATAATTTTTGAATTGTAAATGTTTACTTGTGACCTGTTTACCTCACTATACAGGGTTCTGGATATATAAGAGAGACCCCCAAATTACACTTCAATATAAGGTCTAAAATCTCAAAGATTTTATGTAATTTGTCTCCATGCTGTTAAGTTTTAGAACATCTTGCCCAAAGTCAAGAATTCCAGAGATTTAGCTACAAAAATCTCCATAGACTTTAATGCTCAGTTTTGTAGAAAAAATATTAGATAAGCTTTTCTAATGGATTTAAATTTACTCCTATAAATTCTGTTGGCATTGAAAGATAGGATTTTTTTTTATTTTTTATAAAAAATGAGTTGTAAATTTGTTGTTCCCATTGGGAATAACAAGAACAAATCAGAAACCAATATCTGGCCAAACTGAACGCCCACATGAATAAAATTCAGCTGAAACAAAAGTTTTGAAAAATATGAAATAAAAATTTCGGATGAAACAAATTGTTTGCTCTGCATATGTCTAGCCAAAATATAAATTCAAATTTGTAATAGGAATGGTAAGAGCTGGGATGAAAGGCAGTCAGTATTATTAAACAGCACTGTAAGGGGGATCTTGAAAGCTTTATGAGACAGTAAAGTACATATTTCAGACATAGAATGCAGTTTAAAATGTGTGTGTGTGTATATATATATATATATATATATATATATATATATATATATATATATATATATATATATATATATACAATTATCAATTTTGCTTCTTTCTCTTGGTATCCTTCCTTTGTTGAAGAGTAAACCTAGGCAGGCTTAGAAGTGTGTACATGTATTTGGCACTCTATAGCAGCAGTGTTTGCAGCAGTATAGATCATTGCTTCAAACATTCTTACCATACAGTGCTAAAGACACATGCACGCTCCTGAGCACTTATCAGCCTACCTAGGTTACTCTTCAACAAAGAATACCAGGAGATAGAAGCATATTTGAAAACAGGAGTAAACAGCAACTTTTTTTTTTCTCTTCTGAATAAAGAAAGTTTAATATATAGTACATGAAACCCAATTTTTTTCTTTCTTGATTCAGATAGAGTATACAGCTTTAAAGAATGCAAAATACAGCAACGCTAAAAAGTACTAGAGAGCTAAGGGTTAAACTCTAACGGCTAGATTTAGAGTTCTGCGGCCAAAGGGGTGCGTTAGCTACGCATGCTTTTTTTCCCCCGCACCTTTTAAATACCGCTGGTATTTAGAGTTCACAGAATGGCTGCGTTAGGCTCCAAAAAAGGGAGCGTAGAGCATATTTACCGCCACTGCAACTCTCGATACCAGCGTTGCTTACGGACACGGCCAGCTTCAAAAACGTGCTCGTGCACGATTCCCCCATGAAAAAAAAACCTAACACCTGCAAAAAAGCAGTGTTAAGCTCCTAACGCAGACCCATTGTTTCCTATGGGGAAACACTTCCTAAGTCTGCACCTAACACCCTAACATGTACCCCGAGTCTAAACACCCCTAATCTTACACTTATTAACCCCTAATCTGCCGTCCCCGCTATCGCTGACCCCTGCATATTATTATTAACCCCTAATCTGCCACTCCGTACACCGCCGCAACCTACATTATACCTTTGTACCCCTAATCTGCTGCCCCTAACACCGTCGACCCCTATATTATATTTATTAACCCCTAATCTGCCGCCTCCGCTATCGCTGACCCCTGCATATTATTATTAACCCCTAATCTGCCGCTCCGTACACCGCCGCAACCTACGTTATCCATATGTACCCCTAATCTGTTGCCCCTAACACCGCCGACCCCTATATTATATTTATTAACCCCTAATCTGCCGCCCCCAACGTCGCCTCCACCTACCTACAATAATTAACCCCTAATCTGCCGACCGGATCTCACCGCTACTCTAATAAATGGATTAACCCCTAAAGCTAAGTCTAACCCTAACCCTAACACCCCCCTAAGTTAAATATAATTTAAATCTAACGAAATAAATTAACTCTTAATAAATAAATTTATTCCTATTTAAAGCTAAATACTTACCTGTAAAATAAACCCTAATATAGCTACAATATAAATTATAATTATATTGTAGCTATTTTAGGTTTAATATTTATTTTACAGGCAACTTTGTAATTATTTTAACCAGGTACAATAGCTATTAAATAGTTAATAACTATTTAATAGCTACCTAGTTAAAATAATTACAAAATTACCTGTAAAATAAATCCTAACCTAAGTTACAATTAAACCTAACACTACACTATCAATAAATTAATTAAATACAATACCTACAAATAAATACAATTAAATAAACTAACTAAGGTACAAAAAATAAAAAAGAACTAAGTTACAAAAAATAAAAAAATATTTACAAACATTAGAAAAATATTACAACAATTTTAAACTAATTACACCTACTCTAAGCCCCCCAAAATAAAAAAATGCCCTACCCTATTCTAAAATTAAAATAGAAAAGCTCTTTTACCTTACCAGCCCTGAAAAGGGCCCTTTGCGGGGCATGCCCCAAAGAATTCAGCTCTTTTGCCTGTAAAAATAAAACATACAATACCCCCCCCAACATTACAACCCACCACCCACATACCCCTAATCTAACCCAAACCCCCCTTAAATAAACCTAACACTAAGCCCCTGAAGATCTCCCTACCTTGTCTTCACCACTCCGGGTTCACCGATCGATCCAGAAGAGCCTCCGATGTCTTGATCCAAGCCCAAGCGGGGGGCTGAAGACATCCATCCTACAGCTGAAGTCTTGATCCAAGCGGGCAGAAGAGGACATCCGGACCGGCAAACATCTTCATCCAAGCCGCATCTTCTATGTTTTTCCATCCGATGACGACCGGCTGATCTTCAAGACCTCGACCGCGGATCCATCCTCTTCTTCCGATGACTAGACGACGAATGAAGGTTCCTTTAAGGGACGTCATCCAAGATGGCGTCCCTCGAATTCCGATTGGCTGATAGGATTCAATCAGCCAATCGGAATTAAGGTAGGAAAATTCAAGTTCAATCCGATTGGCTGATCCGATCAGCCAATGAGATTGAGCTCACATTCTATTGGCTGATCTGAACAGCCGGTCATCATCGGATGGAAGAACATAGAAGATGCGGCTTGGATGAAGATGTTTGCCGGTCCGGATGTCCTCTTCTGCCAGCTTGGATCAAGACTTCAGCCGGAGGATGGATGTCTTCAGCCCCCCGCTTGGGCTTGGATCAAGACATCGGAGCCTGGACGGATCGCTGATACCCGGTGTGGTGAAGATAAGGTAGGAAGATCTTCAGGGGCTTAGTGTTAGGTTTATTTAAGGGGGGTTTGGGTTAGATTAGGGGTATGTGGGTGGTGGGTTGTAATGTTGGGGGGGGGTATTGTATGTTTTTTTTCCAGGCAAAAGAGCTGAATTCTTTGGGGCATGCCCCGCAAATGGCCCTTTTAAGGGCTGGTAAGGTAAAAGAGCTTTTCAATTTGTATTTTAGAATAGGGTAGGGCATTTTTTTATTTTGGGGGGCTTTGTTATTTTATTAGGGGGCTTAGAGTAGGTGTAATTAGTTTAAAATTGTTGTAATATTTTTCTAATGTTTGCAAATATTTTTTTATTTTTTGTAACTTAGTTCTTTTATTTTTTGTACTTTAGTTAGTTTATTTAATTGTATTTAATTGTAGGTATTGTATTTAATTAATTAATTTATTGCTAGTGTAGTGTTAGGTTTAATTGTAACTTAGGTTAGGATTTATTTTACAGGTAATTTTGTAATTATTTTAACTAGGTAGCTATTAAATAGTTATTCACTATTTAATAGCTATTGTACCTAGTTAATATAATTACAAAGTTGCCTGTAAAATAAATATTAATCCTAAAATAGCTACAATATAATTATAATTTATATTGTAGCTATATTAGGGTTTATTTTACAGGTAAGTATTTAGCTTTAAATAGGATTAATTTATTTAATAAGAGTTAATTTATTTTGTTAGATTTAAATTATATTTAATTTAGGGGGGTGTTAGTGTTAGGGTTAGACTTAGCTTTAGGGGTTAATACATTTATTAGAGTAGCGGTGAGATCCGGTCGTCAGATTAGGGGTTAATTATTGTAGGTAGGTGGAGGCGACGTTGGGGGCGGCAGATTAGGGGTTAATAAATATAATATAGGGGTCGGCGGTGTTAGGGGCAGCAGATTAGGGGTACATAGGGATAACGTAGGTGGCGGCGGTGTACGGAGCGGCAGATTAGGGGTTAATAATAATATGCAGGGGTCAGCGATAGCGGGGACGGCAGATTAGGGGTTAATAAATATAATATAGGGGTCGGCGGTGTTAGGGACAGCAGATTAGGGGTACATAGGCATAACGTAGGTGGCGGCGGTGTACGGAGCGGCAGATTAGGGGTTAATAATAATATGCAGGGGACAGCGATAGCGGGGGCGGCAGATTAGGGGTTAATAAATATAATATAGGGGTCGGCGGTATTAGGGGCAGCAGATTAGGGGTACATAGGGATAACGTAGGTGGCGGCGGTGTGCGGTCGGCAGATTAGGGGTTAATAATTGTAGGTAGATGGCGGCGACGTTGGGGGCGGCAGATTAGAGGTTAATAAATATTATGTAGGTGTCGGTGGTATTAGGGGCAGCAGATTAGGGGTACATAGGGATAACGTAGGTGGCGGCGGTGTGCGGTTGGCAGATTAGGGGTTAAAAAATGTTAATAGAGTGGCGGCGATGTGGGGGGACCTCGGTTTAGGGGTACATAGGTAGTTTATGGGTGTTAGTGTACTTTAGAGCACAGTAGTTAAGAGCTTTATAAACCGGCGTTAGCCCAGAAAGCTCTTAACTACTGACTTTTTTCTGCGGCTGGAGTTTTGTCGTTAGATTTCTAACGCTCACTTCAGCCACGACTCTAAATACCGGCGTTAGAAAGATCCCATTGAAAAGATAGGATACGCAAATGGCGTAGGGGGATCTGCGGTATGGAAAAGTCGCAGCTGCAAAGTGAGCGTTAGACCCTTTCCTGACTGACTCCAAATACCAGCGGTAGCCCAAAACCAGCGTTAGGAGCCTCTAACGCTGGTTTTGACGGCTAACGCCAAGCTCTAAATCTAGCCGTAAGTAAGGTTTTACTAAGTTAGAAAAAATAATACATAAATATGGTCTGACTCGTGTTACCAATATAGCATATATAACATTTAATAAAACATTAAATAGGTACTCCAATATGGTGGTTAATAATAAACCAAAAATGCTTATATTGAGGATGTCTCTCCTCTAATAGTAATTATCCAGATATAAGATAATATTTAAAAAATGTCCTATAGGACATAGAGCATAAACATCTACTATATTCAATACCACCTTCTATAAAAATTGAAATAAACATTAAAATAAACAGTCCATTGAAAAATGTAAAAACAGACTGTGAATGGATGTCTTGAATTTGTATTCAATGCAATGCCGCGGGTATAAAATGACTGATATTTGACTGATATTTGTGCGATGATTATATAATTAGCAACATAAATGTCAATGTGTAACGGATTCCAACAGTTTTTCAGACGGCAACAATGTTACCTCCAAGTACCCGTATGTGGATACTGTACCAGTCCCTCTGCCGATGTTAGCAGTATTGTCCCAGCTCTGTGACCTGCGGTTGTTTTCCGATCTTGGATGTGTGTTTGTACACAATGCGTGTCTCTCCTCCATGCTTCCGGTTCAAATCGGATCTTTGAATTGTGACTATCAAGTAGGATCAAGTAGGATGGATCTTTTGTAAGTGGCAGTTCTCTAGGGCTACCGGTACCTCACGATCTTGGTTAACGGATACTTGTCTGTCTGAATTGTAGATTAGCATTAATTTCTTTATACTCTGTGCAGAGTGTCAATTTGTCTTGAAAGTCCTTAGACCCCTTAGATTGTCGTTGACGCGTTTCACCTATAACTAGGCTTTTTCAATACTGATTTCTTTGGGGACATACTCCAGTTTAAATACCCCTCCTTGCATTTTGATTCGTTGGACAATTTACCAATCAGGATTCCTCAATTTAAGATGTTATTGATACTTTGTACATATTCATTTCTTTAAGGTGGTATGAGTATTTTTGCCCTGAAATTACTTATAATTTTATATTTAACACATAATCTAACACCTAGAAAGACAATGTGAAATGAATAATTCAAAATTCAAAATGAAGAATTAAAGATTATGAAAAGGGGGTTACACATATATATATATATATATATATAAATATATATATATATAAATGAATGTGTTACTTGCAAATTTATTTAGGTTCAGATAGAAATAGGGCCCTTAATATAAAGGTCTGGATCCACCCTACCATAGTACTCATGCCTGGTATTGGTTATATAGTCAAAGGTATATTCAATCAAACTATAAAATTTAGAGCATAATTGAAACTCAACATCACAAGTTGTAAAATATCTAGACAGCATGTTCAGTCTAATATAAAGGGGCATAGGTCCAGTTCTGAATTTAGCCCTTTGGGAAAAAGGGTTCCCATATTATAAATAAATTCTGCTTCTTTCTTTAACAGTCATTTTTCAAAGGTACCTCCCCTGCATTGTTTTTTTTTAACTTTTTTAATGCCCCAATAGGATAAATCTTTAATGTTGTTTTTATGTACTCATATAAAGTGTTCATATAGGTGGGTTTCTTGTTCACCTTTTTTCTATATTCCATAGGTGCTCTCGAATATGAGTGCGGAGGCATCTAGTAGTTTCCACCAAATATTGTAACTTACATGTACATTGAAGTATATACTGTATATAACACCTTTGTCACTACATCTTATAGTATTTGTAATTTTATGTTTGTAGTTGTTATCTACTGAATTTATCTCCTTTATTTTAATGCTGTGTTTTGCAGGCTTTACAGCTATAACATGGGTAAAATCCCATGATTTGTCTACCTCTTAGATCTATATCTTGTTTTTGTGTTTGCAGGCTTTGCAGCTTGAAACAATTTTCAAAGCAGCAGTAAGTCAATGACAAGAGGCATATAGGTGCAGCCACCAATCAGCAGTTAGCTCTCAGCTCCTGAGCCTACCTAGGAATGCTTTTAAACAAAGTATACATAGAAAACTAAGTAAATTTGCAGAAGTAAATTTGAATGTTTTGCTTTATCTGAATCATGAAAGAAAATTGTTGGGTTTTATGTAACTTTAACTTTATTGTCCCTTTAAATATCAGATAAATGCAGGATAAATTAAATTTACCAGGGTGTCAGGAATTAAGAAATGAACAAGCTCACTGTAACCAATTGCTTGTATCACAAAGGCTGATAGTAAGGGGTAGATTTACCAAAGGTCGAGCAGACATTATTCACTGTAGCAAATCACATCCGCTCGACCAAGCTAAATGCTGACAGCATACACTATCAGCATTTATCATTGCACAACCATTTCCAGTCAATCGGCCGCTAGCAGGGGCCGTCAATCATCCGGATCGGGATGATTTCAGTCCGTCACCTAAAAGGTGGTGGACAAGTTAAGGCGCAACAGCCTTACGACCGCTGCTTCTTAACTTCTGTTTCAGGTGGACCAGAAACGATGCGCCATGGATGCAGCATCCACTGCTTAATAAATCTACCCCTAAAGCCTCTAATAAGTAAGTTGTCCCTCATAAAAGAACGTCTCTCATAATTAAAGAATATAATTCAGTGACCACATATAGTAACATATAGAATTGCGCAAGAAAGCAGCAGTCCAGCTAGCCAAATTATGTTACATGAATTTGTTAGTTGCCTTCTTTGGGCTAGATTACAAGTGGCTCTCTATTTAGCCTAGAATGATAAATTCGCAAGAAGTAAGTTTTTTGCACAGGTCGGGTAGCGCATGTATTACAAGTTGAAAGTAAAAAGTTTTCACATGAGTGTTAACCCGACGCGCGCAAAAAGCCGAACTTTGAAAATCGTGACCGATTTAACATATTCCTCCATAGACTTCAATAGAGTGCGAAAAATGGAAAAAACTTGACACCCTTACTCCTGTGCAAACCCAATCGTGTTTTCTCAAGTACACTAACCCAACATGAAAATATTAATATTTCACATTCCAATGTTCTTCCCATACAAGAATATGTTCTATTGATTCTTAAATAGATATTTTTATATATATATGTATTTTTTTTGTAAAATATATATCTATATAAATATATATAATATATATATATATATATATATATATATATATATATATATATATATATATATATAAAAATATCTAGTTAAAAATACTTAGAACATATTACCCTATGTGAAGAACATCCACCAGCTCTGTGATGTCATCATGGAGGAGTGGAAGAGAACTCCAGTGACAACCTGTGAAGCTCTGGTAAACTCTATGCCAAAGAGGGTTAAGTCAGTGCTGGAAAATAATGGTGGCCACACAAAATATTGACACTTAGAGGCCCAATTTTGACATTTCCACTTAGGGGTGTACTCACTTTTGTTGCTAACGGTTTAGACATTAATGGCTTTGTGTTGAGTTATTTTGAGGGAATAGCAAATTTATACTATTATACAGGCTGTACACTCGCTGCTTTACATTGTAGCAAAGTGTCATTTCTTCAGTGTTGTCACATGAAAAGATATAATAAAATATTTACAAAAATGTGAGGGGTGTACTCACTTTTGTGAGATACTGTGTATATATATATATATATATATATATCTTGGAGTGCAGTTCCCTTCCATGTTTTTTATATATATATATATATATAGTATCTCAGTGTTAAAGCCCTTTGCAGCCTTTTTTTTCTAACACCTGAGACCTCATATCTTTGAGCCCTTATAACTTTTTAATGCACTATTTATTTTTTAATAATTTTTATCACAGTGTTATTATGAGTATAACTGTACAATGTATTTTTAATGCGATTTGTGCAATATTTTGCTCTCACGTAACAGCTAACCAGAGCTCTGAAGTTTCACTCTCTCAATGCGTGCCAAATTCAACTGCGCTCAAGTGAACACATTTACTTTCAACTTGTAATACACGTGCTACTTCCGACGTACGAAAGAGCCGCAATAAAATTATCAGTTGCACGCAAATATTAGCACACCACTCGTAGTCGAGGTCTTTGTGGGATGCTGAAAGAGATGTCCGATTGTACAGTACAAATGTAAATATATTATTTCTCAATTTATTTTAATTATACCATGAGAAACCCATTAATTGTTACACATTGTAGCAAATGAACTCGTAAAGACAATGATTGTAATGCAATGTCTAGAATGCCAATACACTTTTCTGTTGAAAGATCTTAAAGTAATCCATTAAATGTAATGAAACAATTGCGGTATTGAAAGCTTAGCAGCTACAGTCGATATTGATATGACTTTGCCATTACAGCTTCTTCTGAGAAAATATGTTGTGTGCTCATGCAAAGGGAAATCAATCCACTGGTCAGCATAAACGAAGCATTAATAATTAAATCTGTTTGGAATAAATGCGCGGTTTATAACTCTCAGGAATGCCTGGCAATTCTAAAGGACAGGCTTCTCATCTTTAGATTTACGCAAATGCACAGATTATACATATAAATGAGCTTTCAAATAAATAAATGTGCTCCACTGGGACTCATGATACAAGCAATTAAAGATTTTATATCCGAGAGATGCTGCTCAGCAAACAACCTAAGCCATATTTTCACAACATTCTATTACTTACATGGAGATTACTTACACTGCCAAAAACATATTTTACAAATATAAATTAAGGAATTTTGTTATATATATTTGAATATATTTAACTCAGTATCACTCCATACCATCTTCCTGAATGCTATAACCAAACTGATTTCTAGTATCATATATCAAAGTAATTTGTTAGTGTAATTCCCACTTTTATTTACCAATCAATACTACTTATCTTTTACCTCTTGAAGCTGCAAATTGTCTATAAACATTGTTAAGATAGAATTGTGTATTTATAGCAACATGCTAGTAGTTCCAGCTTTGTTACACACCAATATTGGAGTAATCCTTGGTGTTTTTAATCAAATTATATTAGCACACATTTTTAATTTCTTTTGGCTTCTTTCAGAATGATCTAAATTTGTTCTTCAATTACATGTTAACAAAATGAGAGTGATATATTCTAATGAAGCGTTATGTGAAATGTGCATCAGGGTTGCCTGCTTGGGAGTTTCATCTGCCTGTTTTTAATTGCAAACTGCAGTTCCCCTCTATATTTATATATTTACCTTTGAGGGTGCAAATATTAGCATGAATGTCGGATTAGTGAAGCGCTAATGATATTGTAGCTCCTGGATTGAAGGAACGTAGCCCTAGTTAGATGTATGAATGATCGTTTGCCAAGTGGTATAATTTATATGGAATAATATTAAGGGCTATGAAAGCCATTACACACTCTCTATCACCTACAATGTTATTGATCCTGTGGCAGTAAATGATATTTGAGAATCTATTCTCCAACTTTCAATATTTTATCAGCACCATCTGATTAGTATCATATTATGGAATAAGTTTTGTGTTTTTAATTTTATCTTTTTTATATCAGCAATATTTATTGGTTATTTACTCGACTAAGGACATATAATTTTATGTAATTATACACAACCAGGGTTCATTTGATATCCCCACAAGTAAATAATAGAAACAATATATCCCTTTCTATAACTATCTAGTTTTAAGTGTTTCTGAATACAACACATTTTTGGTCCAAATTGACAAGATTATTTTAATTTGAAACAATAAAAGGTATATTTTAGTATGCATTCATTTAGGCTTATAATTTGTTTTGTAATCTATATGTATACAATGTTAAAGAGGCGCTCTTTTCTAATAGTTTTGTAATTTAGTATAACTAAGTAAAAGCTGACTATTGTCCTTAACACACCTCTGGCTTATATTTTATTTTCCCCAATCTTTAGTAACATTTCATGACTTGCCCATCTACTTAGGTATCACCTGTGGTGGTAATTGTGTACCAGAATATTAAAACTAAAAGGGTTAAATATTTTATTAGAAGACAAATAATATAGGCATGAAATTAACAAATGCCTACAAGCTACAAAGGTATTAAACAAGCCTTCAGGAAAATTCCAGAAATTACAACATCCAGTCCAAGTTGTACAGGGCAACTCTAGCTTAGATAAACAAAGGTTGGGCAATGTCACCAACTAAACATAATAACTCAGAGAATATATCCCAAGAAGGATGCACAATAATGATTATATACTCAGCCAATTTAGTCCTCCAATGTGCACTCTCTCTCCAAGATCAGTTGCCTCCAGGCGGTAAGGACGGAAAAGAATGTGTGTGGTAGCTGGTTGACCCCCACTGTATACTTACTTCACCATTGTGTGTCCTATTTAGGGATAGGCGAATGTATTTATATTTGAATTCGAATGTTAGAACGAATGTTATTGAATAAATTCGATTTACATAATCAAATGTTGATAAGAATAAATATTCTTAAGAATTCTATAATCAAATGCTGTTTACAGTTTTTGAATCTCACTTTCGAATGTTCATAATTAGATTGAATGTCCACATTCGAAATTTCAAACGTAACATTCAATTTAACAAATTCTGTTCAGAAGTTCAATAGTTCATGTGGTAGGGAATTTAGTAAATTGATACATAATAGACACAAATATATCAATTATAATGAATTAGAGATTGAATGCGGGGGAAAGCAGTAAGATAGTCCGCATAAGAAACCTCAATAAATTAATTTATAATGTATAATTTCTGAATATTATTATGAGGTTTTATGCCACAGGGTAAGAGCAAGACAATATCAGCCAATGTAATGAATGTCTTTGTAAACAATAAAGATTAAGGGGCCGATTTACCAAAGTGCGTACGGACATGATACAATGTAGTGTTCCATGTCCCCCGCACATCGATAAATGCAGACAGCATACGATGTTGGCATTTATCATTACACAAGCAGTTCTGGTGAACTGCTTGTGCAATGCCGTCCCCTGCAGATTTGTGGCCAATTGGCCACTAGCAGGGGGTGTCAATCAGCCCGATCGTATAGGATCAGGCGGATTAAAGACCGCAGCCTCAGAGGCAGCGGACAAGTTATGGAGCAACGGTCTTTAGACCTCTGCTTCATAACTTGTCAGGGTTTTGTTAGGACTTAGTACTGTTCCTTTAAGTCTTGATTACTTTACCCCTATTTAAGGCCCCTCCTCACTCTAATCTATGCTTGGTAATTTGTTGCACTTGTTCTCCTCAAGAGCCTGTGAAGACACCTAGCCTATCCCTGCAGCTCTGCTCGGATCCTTGTTTCCCTTACTCACTAGGTTGTGAGTTCTCCTGTCAAAAGACCCTGTTCGTTCATCAAGGTATTTGGGGAAATACCTTCTCTACCCTCCTTGAAAGATTGAAGCTGTTTCTTTTTGCCGGTTCCCCTGCTGATCCGTTCAGCGTGTGACGTCAGACCCGGCATCCGGTCCTGCAGATTCAGCGTGTGCTCCTCTCTCATCGCAAGCTGTGTTTTCTTGTCGCAGCACCATAACTAACTCTGCTAAAATTACCTGGTATTTCTCCGGATCCTGGTCTGTATCTGTTACTTATTTACTGTCAGTATTATACTTGCCTGTGTACTTGTACTACGGACTGCCATATACACATACTAAAAACTGCCTACAGGTGATATACAGACTTCCTCCCAAGAGACATGCTTATAGCGCTTAAGGGCAAATATTCTCAGTATCGATTTCTGTGTCACTCTCCAGCTCAATTCATCTACTGCCAAACTGTTTAATTGTGTATCACCTAATTGAGATATAGACCTCTCCTCATTGTTTGATCCGTATCATATTAAGCACTATATTCATATGTTACCTAAGTTTACCAATTATTCATATACATCACAAACCAGAGCATTGTGACATTCATCCTGCAACATATATATCTATATCATGTGTGATTGCGGGTGTGTATGAATATTGTATATATTTTATTTTGTATGAGATGTGTGTATGAAATTCCTTATGCCAAAGGATTTCAATATACTTCAACTGCAAACTACCTTTGCCTATTCTCTGTACACTGCTTACATAACTTCTAAGTTGCGTGAAGGCTCCGTATCTCTCTGTATCCCTACAGAAGAGACCCTCAGTACGATGAGCATAACAGAATTCTAATAAGTTAAGTCTTACGGAATTCGAGGTATGGTGTGAGGCTGAGTGGTCCTGCAAGAATAAGGATACTAGTTCACCCATTCAAAGTTTATATCATTGCAGTGTTTCACATCCTGACATACTTCCTCACATATCTTGACATAACTACTGTTTCCTGGCTAGCCATTTGGAGCTTGATAATTCCACCCCTAAGTATGAATGTAATTATATAGCTGTAACATACTATTTTGCTGACACTTTGTTAAAGCAGTATTATATTATTCACTACACAGAGAAGAGTAATCTTTTTTTAGTTGTATGCTTTCCTACAATTATAATAATAATTTGAATATTACATTTGAAGAAAGCATTAGAAATACTATTACAAATATATCATTTTTAATTTTTCGAATTAGAATATTGTATAATTTGAATTGAATATTACATTTAAAGAAAGCATTAGAAATACTATTACATTATGTTGTTAGAATGTTGTACAAACATTTGAAATTTCAAACAAACTAACAAATGTATTAAAATTAGTTTTATATTTCGAATGTTGCAAAAGATTCGCCCATCTCTAGTCCTATTATAGACCAAGGAATGTATAAATTGGCTATCTTAAAGCTAACCAATAGGAGGCGCAACACATACAGACTATTATGGGAGTATATGGATATTGGGGGCATATACAAGCAATGAGTTTAAAAAATAATATTATAAAAAAATTCCCCACAAAGAACACAATATAATACAACATATAAAAATATGTGTATATATATAAACAAAAATATGACCAAAAAGTCCCAAATACTGATACTGGAAAGAATCCCAATTTTCAAGAAAGAGTCCCAGATTATCTTCAATGTCTCAGGGAAACTGCAAGGAAAAAGTAGACAACATAAGAGGACAGAAGCGCCACATGGCCCAATATTGTTTGAAAATAGATATATAAACAAATATCAGTGTAATGACACACTCACATTTGGTGAGACACCCCTAATGGTGTAGAAGAAGCGGTCTGGGATCATGTACAGTGACCAAGCAGACTGACTTCCAAAGGCTGATCAACAATATGTAGATGGTATAAGCAGATACAGCGCCAATATGGCCTAGTATTGTATGAACAAATGAGAACAGTATATGGTAATAAATGTATTCACATTTGGAAAAGCACCTCCCTTGGTGCACTTCAGGCAAACTGGGATCAAACAGTCACCCAGTAGACTGATAACCGGTAAGACAGGAACTCCCAGCAGTCCAGAGAGAAACCAAAGGGTGGAAAAAAAGGTCTGGCAGCAGGTGGTAAGTAAAATCAAAACTTACTTTATTAAAAATATATTAAAAATACTAGCAACGCGTTTCTCATCCAACCAGTGGATGTTTCATCAGGCTTAGTACAATGAGTAAAAAACACTTGCTATATATGCCAGACCAATTAACCTATACAATATGTAACACCTGAAGTGGGTGTTACCTAATTAAACCTGTCATAGTAGGTAACATGAGCCAGCCCTAGAAGAATATATTTATGTACACAACATCAGTATTAAACAACAGTAAAATATATATGTATAACACATCAAGTAATATAATATATATATCTGAAACAATACACACATGAGCAGAAATTACTGAATGATAATCATCTCATAAGAATGGTCCTTGTTCTATTCTAACATACTTTATATGTTGTTGAACTGCTATATCTCAGATAGAATGGTGCATGTGTAGTAAAAGTGCACCCTGCTGCTGACACTCATGTGAAATGTGGTGTAGTAGCCAAGCGCTAAGATAATCCCTAAGCTAAGTACAAATAGAGGGCCTAACCAACCTCCAAAAACACAATTTATGCTTACCTGATAAATTTATTTCTCTTGTGGTGTATCCAGTCCACGGATCATCCATTACTTGTGGGATATTCTCATTCCCAACAGGAAGTTGCAAGAGGACACCCACAGCAGAGCTGTAATATAGCTCCTCCCCTAACTGTCATAGCCAGTCATTCGACCGAAAACAAGCCGAGAAAGGAGGAACCACAGGGTGCAGTGGTTACTGTAGTTTAAATTTAAAAATTACCTGCCTTAAAATGACAGGGTGGGCCGTGGACTGGATACACCACAAGAGAAATAAATTTATCAGGTAAGCATAAATTGTGTTTTCTCTTGTAAGGTGTATCCAGTCCACGGATCATCCATTACTTGTGGGATACCAATACCAAAGCTAAAGTACACGGATGAAGGGAGGGACAAGGCAGGAACTTAAATGGAAGGAACCACTGCCCGTAAAACCTTTCTCCCAAATATAGCCTCCGAAGAAGCAAAAGTATCAAATTTGTAAAATTTTGAAAAAATATGAAGCGAAGACCAAGTCGTCGCCTTGCAAATCTGATCAAAAGAAGCCTCATTTTTAAAGGCCCAAGTGGAAGCCACAGCTCTAGTGGAATGAGCTGTAATCCTTTCAGGAGGTTGCTGTCCAGCAGTCTCATAGGCTAAGCGGATTAAGCTTCTTAGTCAAAAAGAAAAAGAGGTTGCCGAAGCCTTTTGACCTCTCCTCTGTCCAGAGTAGACAACAAACAAAGCAAATGTTTGACGAAAATCTTTAGTAGCTTGTAAGCACGGACCACGTCCAAATTGTGTAACACAAGGATGGAACAACAATCTCTTGATTGATATTCTTGTTAGATACCACCTTAGGTAAGAACCCAGGTTTGGTACGCAGGACTACCTTATCCGTATGAAAAATCAGATAAGGAGAATCACATTGTAAGGCAGATAGCTCAGAGACTCTACGAGCCGAGGAAATAGCTACCAAAAAAAGAACTTTCCAAGATAAAAGCTTGATATCTATGGAATAAAGAGGTTCAAACGGAACTCCTTGAAGAACCTTAAGAACCAAGTTTAAGCTCCATGGTGGAGCAACAGGTTTAAACACAGGCTTGATTCTAACTAAAGCCTGACAAAATGCCTGAACGTCTGGAACATCTGCCAGACGCTTAACTAGCTGACAATCCTTTTTCCAAACCTTCTTGGAGAAAAGATAATATCCTAGCAATCCTGACCTTACTCCATGAGTAACCCTTGGATTCACACCAATAAAGATATCTACGCCATACCTTATGGTAAATTTTCCTGGTGACAGGCTTTCGTGTCTGTCTTAAGGTATCAATAACTGATTCGGAGAAGCCACGCTTTGATAAAATCAAGCGTTCAATCTCCAGGCAGTCAGCCTCAGAGAAATAAGATTTGGATGGTTGAAAGGACCCTGAAGTAGAAGGTCCTGTTTCAGAGGCAGAGACCATGGTGGAAAGGATGACATGTCCACTAGATCTGCATACCAGGTCCTGCGTGGCCACGCAGGTGCTATCAGAATCACTGATGCTCTCTCCTGCTTGATCTTGGCAATCAGTCGAGGGAGCAGAGGAAACGGTGGAAACACATAAGCCAGGTTGAAAGACCAGGGCGCTGCTAGAGCATCTATCAGTGTCGCCTTGGGATCCCTGGACCTGGATCCGTAACACGGAAGCTTGGCGTTCTGGCGAGACGCCATGAGATCCAGTTCTGGTTTGCCCCAATGATGAATCAGTTGTGCAAATGCCTCCGGATGGAGTTCCCACTCTCCCGGATGAAAAGTCTGACGACTTTGAAAATCCGCCTCCCAGTGCTCTACACCTGGGATATGGATAGCTGATAGGTGGCAAGAGTGAATCTCTGCCAGCGAATTATTTTTGAAACTTCTAACATCTCTAGGGAACTTCTCGTTCCCCCTTGATGGTTGATGTAAGCTACAGTCGTGATGTTGTCCGACTGAAATCTGATGTACCTCAGAGTTGCTAACTGAGGCCAAGCCTGAAGAGCCTTGAATATCGCTCTTAGTTCCAGAATATTTAATGGAAGGAGAGACTCCTCCTGAGTCCACGATCCCTGAGCCTTCAGGGAGTTCCAGACTGCACCCCAACCTATAAGGCTGGCATCTGTCTTAACAATTGTCCAATCTGGCCTGCGAAAGGTCATACCTTTGGACAGATGGACCCGAGATAGCCACCAGAGAAGAGAATCCCTGGTCTCTTGGTCCAGATTCAGTTGAGGGGACAAATCTGTGTAATCCCCGCTCCACTGACTGAGCATGCATAGTTGCAGCGGTCTGAGATGTAAGCGTGCAAACGGCACTATGTCCATTGCCGCTACCATTAAGCCAATTACTTCCATACACTGAACCACCGAAGGGCGTGGAATGGAACGAAGAACCCGGCAGGAATTTAGAAGCTTTGATAACCTGGACTCCGTCAGGTGAATTTTCATTTCTACAGAATCTATCAGAGTCCCTAGAAAGGAAACTCTTGTGAGTGGGGATAGAGAACTCTTTTCCTCGTTCACTTTCCACCCATGCGACCACAGAAATGCCAGTACTACGTCCGTATGAGACTTGGCAATTTGTAAGTTTGACGCCTGTATCAGGATGTCGTCTAAATAAGGGGCTACTGCTATGCCCCGCGGCCTTAGGACTGCCATAAGTGACCCTAGAACCTTTGTAAAGATTCTTGGGGCTGTAGCTAATCCCAAGGGAAAAGCTACAACTGGTAATGCCTGTCTTAAAAGGCAAACATGAGAAACCGATGATTATCTTTGTGTATCGGAATGTGAAGATAAGCATCCTTTAGATCCACTGTAGTCATATATTGACCCTCCTGGATCAGTGGTAGGATGGTACGAATAGTTTCCATCTTGAACGACGGAACTTTGAGGAATTTGTTTAAGATCTTTAGAAATTGGTCTGAAGGTTCCCTCTTTTTTGGGAACCACAAACAGATTTGAGTAAAAACCCTGTTCCTGTTCCTCCTTTGGAACTGGATGGATCACTCCCATAACTAGGAGGACTCGTACACAGTGTAAGAATGCCTCTCTCTTTATCTGGTGTGCAGATAATTGTGAAAGGTGAAATCTCCCTTTTGGGGGGGGAAGCTTTGAAGTCCAAAAGATATCCCTGGGATATAATTTCCAACGCCCAGGGATCCTGAACATCTCTTGCCCACGCCTGGGCAAAGAGTGAAAGTCTGCCCCCTACTAGATCCGTTCCCGGATAGGGGGCCGTTCCTTCATGCTGTCTTAGAGGCAGCAGCAGGCTTTTTTACCTGCTTACCTTTTTTCCATGTCAGGTTTGGTCTCCAGACCGTCTTGGATTGAGCAAAAGTTCCCTCTTGTTTATTATTAGAGGAAGTTGATGCCGCACCTGCCTTGAAGTTTTGAAAGGCACGAAAATTAGACTGTTTGGCCCTAGATTTGGACCTTTCCTGAGGAAGGGCATGACCTTTTTCCTCCAGTGATATCAGCAATAATCTCCTTCAACCAGGCCCGAATAGGGTCTGCCCCTTGAAGGGAATGTTAAGTAGCTTAGATTTTGAAGTCACGTCAGCTGACCATGATCTAAGCCATAGCGCTCTGCGCGCCTGTATAGCAAAACCAGAATTCTTAGCCGTTAGTTTAGTCAAATGAACAATGGCATCAGAATAAAAGAATTGGCTAGCTTAAGTGCTCTAAGTTTGCCAAGTATGTCATCCAATGGAGTCGCTACCTGTAAAGCCTCTTCCAGAGACTCAAACCAGTACGCCGCAGCAGCAGTAACAGGGGCAATGCATGCAAGGGGCTGTAGGATAAAACCTTGTTGAATAAATATTTTCTTAAAGTAACCTCTAATTTTTTATCCATTGGATCTAAAAAAAAAAAGCACAACTGTCCTCGACAGGGATAGTAGTAGAAACTGCTCCCTCCACCTTAGGGACTGTCTGCCATAAGTCCCATGTGGTGGCGTCTATTGGAAACATTTTTCTAAAAATAGGAGGGGAAGAGAACGGCACACCTGGTCTATCCCATTCCTTATTAATAATTTCTGTAAACCTTTTAGGTATTTGGAAAAACATCAGTACACACCAGCACTGCAAAGTATTTATCCAGTCTACACAATTTCTCTGGCACTGCAATGGTATCACAGTCATTCAGAGCAGCTAAAACCTCCCTAAGCAACACGCGGAGGTGTTCAAGCTTAAATTTAAATGTAGAAATATTAGAATCAGGTATCTTTCCTGAGTCATTAACATCACCCACTGACTGAAGCTCTCTTTCCTCAGCTTCTGCATATTGTGAGGCAGTATCAGACATGGTTCTTAAAGCGTCAGTATGCTCTGCATTTTATCTCACCCCAGAGCTATCTCGCTTACCTCTAAGTTCAGGTAGTCTGGCTAATACCGCTGACAGTGTATTATCCATGACTGCCGCCATGTCTTGTAAAGTAAACGCTATGGGCGCCCTAGATGTACTTGGTGCCATTTGAGCGTGAGTCCCTTAAGCGGGAGTCAAAGGGTCTGACACGTGGGGAAAGTTATTCGGCATAACTTCCCCCTCGTCAGATTCCTCTGGTGATACATTTTTTAAAGACAGAAAATTATCTTTATTGCATAAAATGAAATCAGTACATTTGGTACACATTCTAAGAGGGAGTTCCACCATGGCTTTTAAACATAATAAACAAGGAGTTTCTTCTATGTCAGACATGTTTATACAGAATAGCAATGAGACTAGCAAGCTTGGAAAACACTTTAAATCAAGTTAACAAGCAAATATAAAAAACGGTACTGTGCCTTTAAGAGAAACAAATTTTGTCAGAATTTGAAAAGCAGTGAAAAAATGCAGTAAATCAAACGAAATTTTTACAGTGTGTATAATAGGCTAACAGAGCATTGCATCCACTTGCAAATGGATGATTAACCCCTTAGTTCAAAAAACGGATCAAAAAAACGAAATAGACGTTTTTTAACAGTCACAACCAACTGCCACAGCAAGCTGTGGCCCTACCTTCCCCAATAAACGACTTTGGAAAGCCTTTGGGCCCTTTAGAGATGTCCTATAGCATTCAGAGGGCCTTTGAGGGAAGCTGGATGTCACAGTTTGTAATTTTAACTGCACCAACTGTAACTTTTATACTACAACAGTGGAAATTGTTTCTAGTCAAAATTTAAGCCAGCCATGTGGAAAAAACTAGGCCCCAATAAAGTTTTATCACCAAAGCATATATAAAAACGATTAAACATGCCAGCAAACGTTTTATATTGTAAATATCATAAGGGTATTACCCCTGGGAGTAAGCATGATACCAGTCGTTATTAAATCACTGTATTCAGGCTTAACTTACATTAATCCGGTATCAGCAGCATTTTCTAGTGTTTTCCATCTCTAGAAAAAATTATAACTGCACATACCTGATAGCAGAATAAACTGCACGCCATTCTCTCGCTGAAGTTACCTCATCTGTGTAATCCCCTCAGACATATGTGAGAATAGCAATGGATCTTAGTTACAACCTACTAAGATCATAGAAACCTCAGGCAGATTCTTCTTCTATTTACTGCCTGAGATAAAATAGCACAACTCCGGTACTATTTAAAAATAACAAACTTTTGATTGAAGAAAATAAACTAGCTATATTTAACCACTCTCTCCTACAACGTCCTTGCTTGTTGAGAGTTGCAAGAGAATGACTGGCTATGACAGTTAGGGGAGGAGCTATATTACAGCTCTGCTGTGTGTGTCCTCTTGCAACTTCCTGTTGGGAATGAGAATATCCCACAAGTAATGGATGATCCGTGGACTGGATACACCTTACAAGAGAAAAAGAGAACTTGCAGTAGAGCGATAAGTACAGCGCCAATAAAGGCTAAGGGATAAATATAAACACTAAAAGATATATCAAAAAGAAAATATAGAAATATAGGAGTGGTGTGGATAGCTCCTAAATAGAAGTAATTGGGGTCAAATAAGCTAAAACAGTGGTTTAATACAAAATAGTAGATAAAAACAATGGTATAGGTAAACAGTAGTATACTACTGTTTACCTATACATTTGTTTTTATCTACTATTTTGTATTAAACCACAGTTTTTTTTAGTGTTTATATTTATCCCTTAGCCTTTATTGGCGCTGTACTTATCGCTCTACTGACACTCGTGTGAATCAGACTCATTAGATATATATGGATGTCCAACGTGTATATACCCGTATTCACTAAAATTTATAGAATAAGATTACCATATCTTGTTTATATGTTATTTTACATGTTCGGACAATACTATTACTTATTCATATATTGTATTTTATGTCAGGCATTGTGCGTCCCTGCACACATTTAGACAGCACCCGTATCAATCGATGCTTACTTGTGCAGCACTTACCGACTTTTTATTAAGTTTTAGTTGGTGTGAAGAAGTGCCGATGTGGGTGATTTTATTCCCCAAAGAAAAATCATTTGGAGCTTTGATTATCCAGATGCAGGGGAGAGGGAGGGAGTGTCTTCAAAAAGCCTACGTGTCAGACTATGATAGGTGAAACGTGCATAAACACACCTACTGAGATACCAAAACCATTGGTGGATGGCAATCTCAGTGGTGGTGTAGTATATGGGCAGGGACCGGGCTACGATTCTGATACGGCAGAGCACTACATATGTGCTCAGCTACATCACTTAACAGCTCTCAGGATTTCTAACAAAAACCTGAACAAGTGGGCCACACAAGACACGGGTGGAAATATGTAAACACACACATCTAAGCAAATGAACAGTTGCCAAGGGGAATATAAGTGGTCACAGAGTGTAATCAGAGACCTAATCTAAAGGGTAATACTAAGCTATATATCATGTTGTCAAACACAGTATGTATCTGACTGTTAAACTAAGAGAAGAATCACTAGTCATGATTGCTAGTATTAAATGGGTCACCTTTTAGTGGGATTATTTAAGTTTAACTGGAGCTTTTTGTATATACAGTATATTAGATTTGTATAGGTTGAACTCGATGGACTTCAGTCTTTTTTCAACCTCATCTACTATGTTACTATGTTACTATAGGGACCTAGATAAGTGACTAATCTTATACACTACTAGAGGCAGGAATGTGAACACAGCGTGTGATATGATGTGACATTATAATATGACAATATGAACGGACATGAGGTATAAGTTATGTAAGGGAAATAAGAAAAACAGATAAATATAAAATTTTTAAAAATTAATATAAAAATTAAAAATGTATTAAGGGAAAGGGACAATATAAGGCCCCCTAACTGGGAAAGGATAATTGTGATTATAATAATCATAGACCCTAATCTTATTCGCCTAGCTCAGGGAATGATAATATGGAGGTGCAAAATCAAAATAAAAAAAATAGCACAAAGATAGCACTATTATATAAAAGTCTTTATCGAGGAGGGCGCCAATATGCTAGTGGCATAGGTGGGAGGGGTTAAGAGGGGGGTTGGAGATGGGCAATGGTGAGGGGGGGGGTTGTATATAGTGTATATAGAATGTGAAAAAATTATGTGTAAAAATAATAATAATATTAAATATAATTGAAGAGTGTTTATGGCAAAAGGCACTGGCAGGTGACAACTGCCAGATCCAGATGCTATCAAGATCACTGACTAGATGGAGATATATCTAAACAGACTCAGAGATGAGCTGTGGAGAGAGGTGTGAAAGATAGGGACATGGGTTCACAAAGTGGACTATAATAAGAGTGACAAGAGGGAGAAAGAGGGAAGAACCCTCATAACTCAAGACCATAGACAAATGTGAAAAAGTTCATTAAATGGTGGAAAATATCATGTGCTATATTAATAGTCCACATAGTGAACAAGCCATATACACAGGATATAAAGTACAGAGGGAGTATTAATCATTGATGAATATGATAACTAAATAGCGGCAAGGGGCATTAAATTCATATAATATGTAAGTGTATATATAATATAATATAATAGGGGTCCTATACCGGGAGTATAACCTAGTAAGGATGTGCGGATGCTGGGCCTATACCAGGAGTGAATTAGCGTCAAACTTGTGACACTTTTTGTTTATAAGTCAAAGGCTGCTAGATCCACACATTCATTGAGACCTTCTGGAATCAGAGTATGTAATTTATGAATCCAATATGTTTCCCTACGTCGGAGACTAAGCATAGGGTTATGGCTATTCCTTGGTATCTGTTAAATTGGACAAATAGAAAGTTTTTTGGAGCTTCCTTTATGAGCATACATACAGTGTCTTGATATACTGTTTTTTAGGAACTTTCTTTTTACGTTACGTAAGTGTTCTGCCCAACAGCTTTTTATTTTTCGGCATGTTTGTCCTACATATTGGGCTCAACATAAGCACTGTATAAGATATATCATGTATGTGGATTCACAAGTAAGGCGTTTTCTAATGTTAATCTTTTCCCCTGTACTATTTGACTGGAATATCTTGGTTCCATTTTTCACCACCTTTCACATGTTGCATCTTGATTTATGACATTTAAATAAACCACATTGAGGTACAAAATTGGCCAAAAAAGTTTTGTTGTTGTTAAATGGTCTTAGTGGCCAAAGTCAGGCTATTGGCAGGTAATTTATCTCTAACTATCTTACAAGGTGCTAATTTACTTTTTAGTGTGGGAGCCCTTCTATACACTATTCTGGGCTTTGAAGATACATGCTTTTTCAAAAAGGGATCATTACAAATGATAGGCCAGTGTTTTAGTATGATTCTTTTTATCTCCCTATGATGTTATAACCTGCGATGAACAAAGATGTATTTGAATCTCCATTTGACTTCTGTTTATTAGTTTTGGTTTTCATGAAGTAGGTTGTTCTATTGTCATTTAAAGGCTCTAAGGTAACCCTTCTGTATAAGGTCCAAGGGGTACCCCTTTTCCAGAAATCTGTCTTTCAATTTAATTGACTGTAGCTCATAACTCTCCTTTGTGGTACAATTCCTTCTTTAAACTGACACTTTTAACGGACACTACATGTAATGAACAACATCAAACACAAGCTGATTCTCTAGCGAGTTTGACACTTTTTAACTGATAGTATCTTATTTTATGCTGCAATCGCAAACACTTTGATGATCTCATGAGGTGGCTATATTGATATTTCATGATAAACTGTCAGCTTTAGAGGATTTAAATTGAATAACAGTTTATTCATCTAAATTTTGATATGCATATGTGTGTGTGTGTGTATATATATATATATATATATATATATATATATATACTCCATATTCATTTGTTTATGTCTGTTCAGTTAGTTTCAACCCAGATTCATACTAGATTTGTGTATGACTCCAAGGTTGCTATAATTCCTCAGGTGAATCAATTAGACACTAAGAGTATGGATTGGTCAGGTTACTCCAGCCTGGGGGGGGGGGGGGGTTCTCACCTGATAGGTAGCATAGCCCTATTTAAGGATTAACTCAGAATTAACTAGATATGCCTGATGAAACAGCCTTAGAGCTGAGAAACGCGTTGCATCCTGTTTTTGAAATCTGTACACACAGTTGGTATTCGATGTGTTTTTATTTTACCTGTTTTACTTTGTTATTTTAATTTAAAAATAAATAAATACTATAAGACTTTTTACAAAGCACCGGAACTACTGTGTGGATCAGTCTAAGACTACGCTACCTTGTTTCCATCTCTCTGGGCTGGAGAGACCATAGAAGGCCTTATATAGCTTAGTTTGAGCACAGCGAGCTGGGCTGCTGTTGAAGGACCAGCCTGTACTACTAGGCACATTTGGGTGCCGCTATCCTTGTGAGTACCCTGCTTTTGTGCTTATATCATATGCATCATTTATTATATTGATACACACATGTGGTGCATTTCATTTGTGTTTCCCCTGTATATACCACTAACACATGAGTATTTGGAGACCCTGGTTTTAGAAGTCAGCGAGCTGGGCTGTTGAAAAAGGTCCTGCCTGTTTCTATTGGCACAAGTGAGTGCCACTGGCACATGTGAGTACCCTGCTCTCAGCTGTCTTTCTTTGCAATATTATATTACTGATACACACATGTGGCACCTTATAGACCAATTAAAAAAGGCTACATGGGAGTATCCTTCTTAGACAAACGCTAGACCAAAGCCTCTGCTATAGTTTTTGTATATGTTTGTATAATAAGAAATAATTTAATCTCAACGTTTTACAGAGTATAGTTTAAAAATTATCTATGTGAATATTCTAGGGATAAATTCTATGTTTTTATGACATCACATCACCAGTCTCTCCAGACCCTATAAACACCCAGCAGCTAATCTAGTCTTTATCTACAAAATACTGCAAAATAGTATCCAATCCTCAGCAATGATTCAGTAACAATGCTTGATTAATCCACAACTATCTCCTCTCCCTATTATCTATCCTAAACTCTGTTGTCCAAATAATTTTCTTCCTGTATTGTTATTAAAGGGACACTAAAACCAATTTTTTTCTTTCATGATTCAGGTAGAAAATACAATTTTAAATAACATACCAATTTACTTCTATTATCTAATTTGCTTCATTCTTTAAATATCCCTTGTTGAAGAAATAGCAATGCACATGGGTGAGCCAATCACACGAGGCATCTATGTACAGCCACCAATCAGCAGCTTCCGAGCATATCTAAATATGCTTTTCATCAAAGGATATCAAGAGAATGAAGCAAATTAGATAATAGAAGTACATTAGAAAGTTAATTAAAATTCCATGTTCCTTCTATATCATGAAAGAAAAAATGTGGGTTTCATGTCCCTTTAATCATCTGCCCCTTTTTGCAGTTCACTGTACTGGCTCCCTCTCTCTTCTACGTGTCCATTTAAAGGTACATAACAGTTGATAGTATTCTGGGACTGCACCATGATGGTTTAATCAATAGCAAATACTTATAACAGTCTAAACCGCCTCATCCTTGTTTCACTTGACTCGTTCCTTGTTTTTTTCAATCTTATATAATGTCGCTAGAGAACATAAAGCCAGCAATATGGTGTAGCAGGAGGATTTGGCGGTGTCACCAGGTTTGCTAGACTGGTGAGTGGATGAATATTTTCTCAATCTTTATTGATGTAAGAACAAATATCATGATTCTTTTTTGCTGAAAAATCCACTTAGTCTAATCTGTGACCCAGATAGATTGAAGACTCATACTTTCAATATCACAAATATTTATACAAATAAACTTTGCCCTTGCCAATACAATTTAATCTGAGGTCTGTAGCAAGCTCTAAAAATACACCCTGCAATATACGCACAAAAGGAAAAATAAAAACTATATAGGTAATGGGTAAACTCTATTGTATATTTTCTTACTACACTGTTTTCAAAATATTTATTTAAAGGGTCATGAAACCCAACATGTTTCTTTCATGATTCAGGTAGAGCATAGCATTTTAAACAACATTCCAATGTACTTTTATTATCAATTTTGCTTTATCCTCTTGGTATCATTTGTTGAAGGAGCAGCAATACACTACTGGTTTCTGACTGAACACATGGGGGCCTAGTTATCAAGCCGTCAACCTCAAATACGCTGGAATTCCGCAGCGTATTTGTGGCGAGGCTGATACGCCTTAGTTATCAAAGGCTCGAGACCGGCAAAAGTAGAATTTTGTGACGTAAGCTTCGATCCGCCGGACTCAGTCCGACACAGATCGATTCTTACGTCACTCCAGATGTTCCGCACACAAGTGCGGCACATTCTCACTACTTTTGCTAGTTATCAAAAAACTAGCAGGTATGCTAGGCACTTTTACGGCCCAGCGTACCTGGTTTTCAATCCGCCACCCCTGGAGGCGGCGGATCCCATAGGAATCAATGGGAGTCTGACCATAGCGAAAGTACAAGTTCGCTGCTGACAGACATCCCATTGATTTCTATGGGAGCTGTCTATACCTAACACCCTAACATGTACCCCGAGTCTAAACACCACTAATCTGTCCCCCCTACACCGCCGCAACTAAATAAAGTTATTACCCCCTAAACCGCCGCTCCCGGAGCCCACCGCAAGCCACTCTATACATATTAACCCTAAACCGCCACTCCCGGAGCCCACCGCAAGCTACTCTATACATATTAACCCCTAAACCGCCGCTCCCGGAGCCCACCGCAACTATAATAAATGTATTAACCCCTAAACCGCCGCTCCCTGAACCCGCCGCAACCTATATTCAATGTATTAACCCCTATCCTGCCCCCCCTACACCGTTGCCACCTATAATAAATTTAATAACCCCTAATCTGCCCCCCCTACACCGTCGCCACCTATAATAAATTTATTAACCCCTATCCTGCCCCCCACTACACCGCCGCCACTGTAATAAAATTATTAACCCCTAAACCTAAGTCTAACCCTAACGCCCCCCTAACTTAAATATTAATTAAATAAATCTAAATAAATTAACTCTTATTAACTAAATGAATCCTATTTAAAACTAAATACTTACCTTTAAAATAAACCCTAATATAGCTACAATATAAATAATAATTATATTCTAGCTATTTTAGGATTTATATTTATTTTACAGGTAACTTTCAATTTATTGTAACTAGGTACAATAGCTATTAAATAGTTATTAACTGTTTAATAGCTATCTAGTAAAAATAAACTGAAATTTACCTGAAAAATAAATCCTAACCTAAGTTACAATTACACCTAACACTACACTATACTTTAATAAATTATTCCTATTTAAAAATAAATACTTACCTGTAAAATAAACCCTAAGATAGCTACAATATAATTAATAATTATATTGTAGCTATCTTAGGATTTATATTTATTTTACAGGTAACTTTGTATTTATTTTAGCTAGTTAGAATAGTTATTAAATAGTTATTAACTATTTAATAACTACCTAGCTAAAAGAAATACAAAATTACCTGTAAAATAAATCCTAACTTAAGTTACAATTAAACCTAATACTACACTATCATTAAATTAATTAAATAAACTACCTACAAATAAATACAATTAAATACAATTACATAAACTAACTAAAGTACAAAAAATAAAAAAAGCTAAGTTACAAAAAATAAAAAAATAAGTTACAAACATGTTAAAAATATTACAACAATTTTAAGCTACTTACACCTAATCTAAGCCCCCTAATAAAATAACAAACCCCCCCAAAATAAAAAAAATGCCCTACCCTATTCTAAATTAAATAAAGTTCAAAGCTCTTTTACCTTACCAGCCCTTAAAAGGGCCATTTGTGGGGGCATGCCCAAAGAAAACAGCTCTTTTGCCTGTAAAAGAAAAATACAACCCCCCCAACATTAAAACCCACCACCCACATACCCCTAATCTAACCCAAACCCCCCTTACAAAAACCTAACACTAATCCCCTGAAGATCATCCTACCTTGTCTTCACTCAGCCGAGCAGCGATGGAACCGAAGTGGACATCCGGAGCGGAAGAAGTTAATCCTCCAAGCGGCGCTGAAGAAATCTTCCATCCGATGAAGTCATCATCCAGGCGGCGCTGAAGAAAAGTCTTCGATCCGGCCGATGTCATCTTCAAAGAGGCGCTGAAGAGGTCTTCTATCCGGGCGATGTCATCTTCCAAGCCGGGTCTTGAATCTTCCTTCCGCCGACGCGGAACCTCCTTCACCGACGGACTACGACGAATGAAGGCTCCTTTAAGGGACGTCATCCAAGATGGCGTCCCCTCAATTCCGATTGGCTGATAGGATTCTATCAGCCAATCAGAATTAAGGTAGGAAAAATCTGATTGGCTGATGGAATCAGCCAATCAGATTGAGCTCGCATTCTATTGGCTGTTCCGATCAGCCAATAGAATGCGAGCTCAATCTGATTGGCTGATTGGATCAGCCAATCGGATTGAACTTGAATCTGATTGGCTGATTCCATCAGCCAATCAGAATTTTCCTACCTTAATTCCGATTGGCTGATAGAATCCTATCAGTCAATCGGAATTGAGGGGACGCCATCTTGGATGACGTCCCTTAAAGGAGCCTTCATTCGTCGTAGTCCGTCGGTGAAGAAGGAGGTTCCGCGTCGGCGGAAGGAAGATTCAAGACCCGGCTTAGAAGATGACTTCGCCCGGATAGAAGACCTCTTCAGCGCCTCTTTGAAGATGACATCGGCCGGATCGAAGACTTTTCTTCAGCGCCGCCTGGATGATGACTTCATCGGATGGAAGATTTCTTCAGCGCCGCTTGGAGGATTAACTTCTTCCGCTCCGGATGTCCACTTCGGTTCCATCGCTGCTCGGCTGAGTGAAGACAAGGTAGGATGATCTTCAGGGGATTAGTGTTAGGTTTTTGTAAGGGGGGTTTGGGTTAGATTAGGGGTATGTGGGTGGTGGGTTTTAATGTTGGGGGGATTGTATTTTTCTTTTACAGGCAAAAGAGCTGTTTTCTTTGGGGCATGCCCCCACAAATGGCCCTTTTAAGGGCTGGTAAGGTAAAAGAGCTTTGAACTTTATTTAATTTAGAATAGGGTAGGGCATTTTTTTATTTTGGGGGGGTTTGTTATTTTATTAGGGGGCTTAGATTAGGTGTAAGTAGCTTAAAATTGTTGTAATATTTTTAACATGTTTGTAACTTATTTTTTTATTTTTTGTAACTTAGCTTTTTTTATTGTTTGTACTTTAGTTAGTTTATGTAATTGTATTTAATTGTAGTTATTTGTAGGTAGTTTATTTAATTAATTTAATGATAGTGTAGCATTAGGTTTAATTGTAACTTAGGTTAGGATTTATTTTATAGGTAATTTTGTATTTCTTTTAGCTAGGTAGTTATTAAATAGTTAATAACTATTTAATAACTATTCTAACTAGCTAAAATAAATACAAAGTTACCTGTAAAATAAATATAAATCCTAAAATAGCTACAATATAATTATTAATTATATTGTAGCTATCTTAGGGTTTATTTTACAGGTAAGTATTTAGTTTTAAATAGGAATAATTTATTAAAGTATAGTGTAGTGTTAGGTGTAATTGTAACTTAGTTTAGGATTTATTTTACAGGTAAATTTCAGTTTATTTTAGCTAGGTAAGCTATTAAATAGTTAATAACTATTTAATAGCTATTGTACCTAGTTAAAATAAATTGAAAGGTACCTGTAAAATAAAAATAAATCCTAAGATAGCTAGAATATAATTATTATTTATATTGTAGCTATATTAGGGTTTATTTTATAGGTAAGTATTTAGTTTTAAATAGGATTCATTTAGTTAATAATAAAAATATTATTTAGATTTATTTAATTAATATTTAAGTTAGGGGGGCGTTAGGGTTAGACTTAGGTTTAGGGGTTAATAATTTTATTACAGTGGCGGCGGCGTAGTGGGGGGCAGGATAGGGGTTAATAAATGTATTATAGGTGGCGACGGTGTAGGGGGGCAGATTAGGGGTTAATAAATTTAATATAGGTGACGACGGTGTAGGGGGGGCAGGATAGGGGTTAATAGGTTCAATATAGGTTGCGGCGGGTTCAGGGGTTAAACTATTTATTTAGTTGCGGAGAGGTGCGGGATCAGCAGGATAGGGGTTAATAACTTTATAATAGAGGGCGATGGTGTAGGGGGGGCAGGATAGGGGTTACTAGGTATACTGTAGGTGGCAGCGGTGTCCGGGAGCGGCGGTTTAGGGGTTAATACATTTATAAGAGTTGCGGCAGGGTCTAGGAGCGGCGGTTTAGGGGTTAATACATTTATAAGAGTTGCGGCGGGGTCTAGGAGCGGCGGTTTAGGGGTTAATAACTTTATTTAGTTGCGGGGGGCTCCGGGGGCGCCGGTATAGGGGGTAGAACAGTGTAGTTTAGTGTGGGTGCTTAGTGACAGGCTAGCAATAAAGCTGGGAAAAAGCCGAAGGGCAGCGAGATCGGATGAGTGATAACTCTCACAGTCCGCTGCTCATCGCCCCGCGGCTTTTTGACAGCTTTATTTGATAACTTAGGCGTATTTTTTCAGGTCCGCGGCGGCGATGTGAGGCGAGCTTAGGTGGGCGTATTGGGCCGGCGAAGCCAGAAAAGTAGACGGCTTGATAACTACCCCCCATGGGGTGAGCCAATGACAATAGGCATATATATACAGCTAGCACCCAGGTGCTTTGCTGCTCCTGATCTTACCAAGATAACCCCTTCAACAAATGATAATAAGAGAAGGAATCTCTAGTCTTTGTAGCTGCAATGGTTTACTGATATGTAAATAGCAGTAGCTGTTCCATTAATTAAAGGGACAGTCAACACCAATATTGTTAAAGTTTAAAAAGATAGATAACACCTTTACTACCCATTCCCCAGCTTTGCACAGCCAACATTGTTATATTAAAGGGATACTAAACCCACATTTTTTCTTTCATGATTCAGACAGAGCATGCAATTTTAAGCAACTTTCTAATTTACTCCTATTTTCAATTTTCTTCGTTTTCTTTCTATTTTTATTTGAAAAGCAGGAATGTAAATCTTAGTAGCCACACTGGATATTGCTTGTTTATTGGTAGCTACATTTTGCCACCAATCAACAAACACAACACAGGTGCTGAACCAAAAATGGGCCGGCTCCCAAGCTATAAATTCCTGCTTTTCAAATAAAGATACCAAGGAAGAAAAATTGATAATAGGAGTAAATTAGAAAGTTGCTTAAAATTGCATGCTCTATCAGAATAATTAAAGAACAAATGTGGGTTTAGTATCCCTTTAATATACTTTATAACATTTAAACCTCTAAATTTCTCCCTGTTTCTAGGCCACTACAGACAGCCTCTTATCACATGCATTTGTATTAGCTTTCACAACAAGAGACTGATAATTCATGTGTGCCATATAGTCTAAATGTAGCCACCAATCAGCAAGCGCTATCCAGGTTGCTGAACCAAAAGTGGGCCAGGTCCTTATCTTAGATGCCTTCTTTTTCCAATAAAGATAGCAAGAGAATGTGGAAAAATTATTAATAGGAGTAAATTAGAAAGTTGCTTAAAATTGCATGCTCTACTTGAATCATGAAAGGAAAAAAATTGGTTTAGAATCCCTTAAATATTAAAATTAATACTAATTTGGCAATTGAGGGATTAACAAATATCAAATATAACATCCAAATATTACAGTTAAGATGTTAATGAACAGCCTTTTTAATGGCACTGAAAAATCATGCCTTTTTGGGATATTGTTTGATTTCCTTACAAGAGAAAGATTTCAGTTTAATTGAGCAGAGAGCTTAAAAAAAAAAAAAAAAAAAAAAAAGCTAAGATTATTTTTCTGCAGAGTGCATTAAGCTTAAGTTAGATTAAATGCTGGAGTATAATGAAGAAAAATAGCTGCTACCAGTTAATATCGTCCTACGCTAACTTGTCTTGTCCTCTCAGTTCTATCATTCTGTGAGTGCTCTGTAAACATTCCTCTGATTACTTTACATATCTGTAGCTATGAGTAAAACAAACACAGAAAGAGATTAAATTATGGCTTTAAATGAAATAAAATCCATACTCCACGAGGAGACAGAGATGGAATCACATCACATAAAGAATATTAGATTATGTATCCGCCTTGTATTGGAAATGTTGCTGGACAGATAAATAAGAAAAAAATGAATTATAAATCTGTTTCATTTTATAAAACAATTTGGAACATGGAACAAAAAAAAATCTATTGTGCATATAAACAGAAAAAAAATTAAATGGTCAATATATTTCTGCATGAAAAAAAATATTTAAAATTAATCTGGAACATAAATACATATGTATACATATATACGTGCAGTGTAGCCCTTTGCAGTTAAAGGGATAGTATAGTCAAAATTAAACTTCCATGATTCAGATAGAGCATGCAATTTTAAGCAACTTTCTAATTTACTCCTATTATTTTTTTTTCATTCTCTGGGTATCTTTTTTTTAAAAAGCTGTAATGTAAGCTTAGAAGCCAGCCCATTTTTGGTTCAGCACCTGGATAGCGCTTGCTGATTGGTGTCTAAATGTAATGTCAGATTTATCCAGCAACAAAACCAGCGGATGGAGCTTCAAGGAGTCACTACCAAACTCCCCAACAATAATGAAAAAATAAGGATGAAGCTCTCCAAAATGCCCAATTATTTAATGCTTTATTGGAATAAGTGCAGAGTCATACAGCCACATGATTAAGGGGCATAGCTCCCCGAAACGTCGTGGCTGTATGACTCTGCACTTATTCCAATAAAGCATTAAATAATTGGGCATTTTGGAGCGCTTCATCCTTATTTTTTCATTGGTGTCTAAATGTAGCCATCCAATCAGCAAGTGCTACTCAGGTGCTGAACCAAAAATGGACAGGCTTCTAAGCTTACATTCAAACTTTCTAAAATAAAGAAACCAAGAGAACAAAGAAAAATTTATAATAGGAGTAAATTAGAAAGTTGCTTAAAATTGCATGCTCTATCTGAATCATGAAAGCTTTATTTTTGACTAGACTATACCTTTAAGTAGATGAAAATATGAAAAAGCATATTAACACAATATTCAAATGTATTAAAGTATTATACTGTGTTTTACTGTAATTATTTTGCATTCCAATGTTCTGCATAGATATTCCTATACAGGGAGTGCAGAATTATTAGGCAAGTTGTATTTTTGAGGATTAATTTTATTATTGAACAACAACCATGTTCTCAATGAACCCAAAAAACTCATTAATATCAAAGCTGAATAGTTTTGGAAGTAGTTTTTAGTTTGTTTTTAGTTATAGCTATTTTAGGGGGATATCTGTGTGTGCAGGTGACTATTACTGTGCATAATTATTAGGCAACTTAACAAAAAACAAATATATACCCATTTCAATTATTTATTTTTACCAGTGAAACCAATATAACATCTCAACATTCACAAATATACATTTCTGACATTCAAAAACAAAACAAAAACAAATCAGTGACCAATATAGCCACCTTTCTTTGCAAGGACACTCAAAAGCCTGCCATCCATGGATTCTGTCAGTGTTTTGATCTGTTCACCATCAACATTGCGTGCAGCAGCAACCACAGCCTCCCAGACACTGTTCAGAGAGGTGTACTGTTTTCCCTCCTTGTAAATCTCACATTTGATGATGGACCACAGGTTCTCAATGGGGTTCAGATCAGGTGAACAAGGAGGCCATGTCATTAGATTTTCTTCTTTTATACCCTTTCTTGCCAGCCACACTGTGGAGTACTTGGACGCGTGTGATGGAGCATTGTCCTGCATGAAAATCATGTTTTTCTTGAAGGATGCAGACTTCTTCCTGTACCACTGCTTGAAGAAGGTGTCTTCCAGAAACTGGCAGTAGGACTGGGAGTTGAGCTTGACTCCATCCTCAACCCGAAAAGGCCCCACAAGCTCATCTTTGATGATACCAGCCCAAACCAGTACTCCACCTCCACCTTGCTGGCGTCTGAGTCGGACTGGAGCTCTCTGCCCTTTACCAATCCAGCCACGGGCCCATCCATCTTGCCCATCAAGACTCACTCTCATTTCATCAATCCATAAAACCTTAGAAAAATCAGTCTTGAGATATTTCTTGGCCCAGTCTTGACGTTTCAGCTTGTGTGTCTTGTTCAGTGGTGGTCATCTTTCAGCCTTTCTTACCTTGGCCATGTCTCTGAGTATTGCACACCTTGTGCTTTTGGGCACTCCAGTGATGTTGCAGCTCTGAAATATGGCCAAACTGGTGGCAAGTGGCATCTTGGCAGCTGCACGCTTGACTTTTCTCAGTTCATGGGCAGTTATTTTGCGCCTTGGTTTTTCCACATGCTTCTTGCGACCCTGTTGACTATTTTGAATGAAACGCTTGATTGTTCAATGATCACGCTTCAGAAGCTTTGCAATTTTAAGAGTGCTGCATCCCTCTGCAAGATATCTCACTATTTTTTACTTTTCTGAGCCTGTCAAGTCCTTCTTTTGACCCATTTTGCCAAAGGAAAGGAAGTTGCCTAATAATTATGCACACCTGATATAGGGTGTTGATGTCATTAGACCACACCCCTTCTCATTACAGAGATGCACATCACCTAATATGCTTAATTGGTAGTAGGCTTTCGAGCCTATACAGCTTGGAATAAGACAACATGCATAAAGAGGATGATGTGGTCAAAATACTCATTTGCCTAATAATTCTGCACTCCCTGTATATATATATATATATATATATATATATATATATATATATCTATATATATATATCTATATATATATATATATATATCTGTAAATATCTATGCCTATATATAATTATATATATATATATTATTATTGGTTATTTGTAGAGCGCCAACAGATTCCGCAGCGCTATGTATATATATATATATTAGCCAAAAAAACATCAGATATATGTAGAAATATGTATTTATAAATAAATGGAACCTATTCTGCTAAGTGAAGAACTTTATTTTCATGTCAGGTTAGCGCTCTTGAGAATATGTGATCAGGTTTGCGCGCGAGTAGGGTGTTTTTTCACACTTTTTTGCTCCATTGACTTCTATGGGGGAATATGTTAACACCTTTGCAATATTCTAACTTTGGCTTTCTCCTCGCATCGGGTTAGCATGCGAGTGAAAACCTTTTACTTTTAATTTGTAGCATGAGCGGTACCCGACGCACGCAAAGAGCTTCCTTCTACTGGAGTTAGCGTTTGAGCGGCAGTAGATATAGCAGTATACTGAGAGTCTGGTGTACTGTTATAACCAAGGACTCTGCTTTCATCCCCTTTATGATGCAATGCACTAATGTATAGTCCACAGCACCTCACTGGTTAATCCATCTTTATTTTGTACAGACCACAAACATTGCCACGTTTCGGGAAAACTCCTTATTAATGCATCACTTTAATAAAACTGAACTGCATATGCAAAAAAACCGCAGTAAAATTCACATTTATAACAAATAAATAAAACAAATAAAGCATATTGTTTTCCTTATTGTAAGGTCTGGCTTTTTCTCTAAACATTTTCCCCGGCAAATTTCCCTGTTTTATGTCACAAACTGAAATGTAAAAATATGCAAAACACTTATTAGCCTAACAGAAATACACATACATACGAAAATAGAGGTGATTTTAAGACACCATACGCTGAAAACAGGGTAATCTGTCTTGTTTTGGCTGCAGGATTTAATTTTTAAAGTGTACTCCCTGCTCACTTCGCTCTCCATCGAGAAGTTTCTCTTCCCAATGAGCTCTATTACTTAATATGGGAGAGATCCCACAACCCACAGGGACAACCCACTTTTTTAGAGGGATTTTCCAGCAAATTTCATGGTGTTTTTTTTCACATCTGACCTGGCAAAGCTTTGATAGTTGGACCCTTAGAGAAAACAATGGAAAATTAACATTTTATTATCTCTTTGTCCCATTCCCCATGGGAAGCGTAATTACTTCTACACGTTCTCGTTTACATAGCCTTTCTATAACCAGTACACAGGGATACTGCAGTATTGAATTTTTTTGTGTAGGTAGTAGTTTCAAAAGGCAAACACAGCTATTTCAAATGATAAAGGAAAGGAGCTATTTGAAAACAATTTAATATACTTCAGCAAGGAAAATAGATCATTGAGTACCAATTAAAGGGGAGAAAAAATCACAGTGCACCATCCCTTTAAGTATCAAAAACATACAAATTAAAACCACACAAAAAAAATCTATTTTTATTATATTTTCAGAATGCAACGAAACATATTTTTTTGTCTCCTAATAGTGTCAATTTGAGCATTTTGAAGCCTTTCACACCTGCAAAGAAAAAGACTTTCCCACTTTTACAGTAACATTTTAAATTGCATAAAGGAATCAACAATTATTTTTTCTTTTATGCGTTTGGTTTGTTTGATTCTCATTAAAGGGATGCTCATTTAACATTTTTAGAAGAATGCACCAAATAAAGAAAACATTTTTTTTTTACATTCATCCAGAAATTCATGTACATGTCTATTAAATGTCACAAAAATGTTAAGTAAAATCTGTTTTAAATTTAAATCTAACAGGAAGTAAATGATTGTGCACATCACAGTCCTAGGACTCTATTGCTCATTGGCTGAAAGGGACAACTCACACATAAATAGTTGGTTTATTCAGTGCTTAAAGATGCATTTTTCAAAAGCTGAAGATATTTAATACATTTTGAAACTTTCCCTTTTAGATAAAATAGAAAACTATTTTGATTACCATATTTTTAAGGCTATCTAAATTATTTTAAATTTGTGGTTTAATAAGGACATGTGTCATCAATTTTAAAGTACTGTGTTTAAAAAGGTTAATGAATCAATTTAAATACTGGAACATAATGTTTTAGTTTTCTTTATTCTCTGCATCTAATCACTCTTTTATATAAAAAAAATGATTGAGATTGTAATTAGGCAGTTTCATTATATCAAAATTCTTATTTAATTTGTCTCTGAATGACCTTCATGTATAAAGCTTGATTTGGAGTCATTTTGCATTTTAAAATATCAAGTGCCCCATTCTACATCATTAAAATTATTTGTTGCAGAGCCCTACATATTATTATTTTTCCATCCTATCTAATAATGCATTGGTTAAAATATGTACATTGTTGGTCTTTTTTTAAAAAAAAAATATGGGCTTGTTGTATTGTTTTAATTTGTTTTATTTTCTTGGGTTTGTAGGATTGTTAAAAAGCATTAGCTTTTTTTTTTATTTGATGTAAAACAAATTTTAGTAAGTCTCATAGTTTTTTTTAATGGATGTTCTTTTCTGGAAAATAAACATTGCTTGTGGGAAATGCCACTGTTTACAATTAGAGCTGTTGGCAACTTCTTTGTTAGCAAGGTTGCCACCTTTTCTGGGAAAAAAATACTGGCCAAACTCATTAGCATCAATTTGCATATGTAATTATACATCATAAACCATGAACTAAAGCTGCTAGGACTTAGTTAAATGATCATTTGTTTATTATTAGATTCTAATATACAGGCGTACCTCTGAGATATTGCGGGTTTGGTTCCATACCACAGCAATAAAGCGACTATAGCAATAAAGTGAATCACTCTATTATTTTTTTCCCTGGTGCATATAAAAGCTATATTTACACTATGCTGTAGTCGACTAAGGGCTCGCTTCCATTGAGCCATAATTCCGTTTGCGTGCACTCGCAAACCGTTAAACAAGCTGTCGGTAGCAATATCGTTTATCCACTGCTTCCAACGACCCGTTATAACTCAATTTCAGCAACCGGACTCCGGCTGCCAAAAATATTATCGTGTGCCATACAAAGTATAGGAAGCCGATAATCTTAAAATAATACCTGTTTTCCAATGTCCACGCAAACCGTAACTACACTGTCGGAGGCTGCCGATACAGTACCAAAAATTACACCCAGCTCAACTAGGTGTAAAACAGAAAAAAGAGACCTTTTTCCCATTGAAATCTAACCCAACACGTCAAAACCCCTCTATCCACCATCCCCCCCACATCGCAACTTTTTTATTTTATTTAAGCCTAATCCACCATGCCCCACAATGCAAACTAGTTCTTAAAACCATTAACCCCTAATCTGGCAACCGCCATATCGCAAAGTATCTGTTTAAACGATTAACCCCTATTCCGCAATTGCCCCACAACGTAAACTATTTATTAACCCCGAATCCGCAATGCCCCCACATCGCAAAGTATATATTTAAACTATTAACCCCTAATCCGCCATTTCCCACAATGCAAACTAGCTATTAAAACCCTAATCTGCCAATAACCAACATAGCAATTACCCTAATAAATCTATTAACCTTTAATCCACCAATAACCAACATCGCAATTATCTAATCACTATGCCCCTAACCTAACACCCCCTAAATTAACCCCATAACATAAATTAAACTAATCCTAAATTACAATTAAAATAAAAAAACCTAACAATAAAAGAAACTAAGTTTAAATTAAGCTAAAATTACAGAAAATAAAAAAGTCTAACATTGCAGAAAATAATAAACAGGATTATCAAAAATATGAAAACAAAAAAGCCCCCCCCCCAAAATAAAAAAACCCTAATCTAATGCCCCGCAAAAAACCCTTTTACGGGCTATTTGTAATTTAGTATAGGGTAGGGAATTTTATTATTTTGGGGGGATTTTTTATTTTATTAGGGGGCTTAGATTAGGTGTAATTAGTTTAAACTTCTTGTAATTTTTTTATTTTCTGTAATTTAGTGTTTGTTTTTTGTACTTTTAGTTTATTTTATTTTATTGTATTTAATGTTAGGTAATTGTAGTTAATTAATTTAATTTATTTAATGATAGTGTAGTGTTAGGTGTAATTGTAACTTAGGTTAGGATTTATTTTACAGGTAAATTTGTACTTATTTTAGCTAGGAAGTTATTAAATAGTTATTAACTATTTAATAAACATTGTACCTAGTTAAAATAAATACAAAGTTGCCTGTAAAATAAAAATAAATCGTAAAATAGCTACAATGTAATTATTAATTATATTGTAGCTATCTTAGGGTTTATTTTATAGGTAAGTATTTAGTTTTAAATATGATTAATTTAGTTAATAATAGTAAATTTATTTAGATTTATTTAAATAATAGTTAAGTTAGGGGGGTGTTAGGGTTAGGGTTAGACTTAGGTTTAGGGGTTAATAACTTTATTATAGTGGCGGCGACGTTGGCGGCGGCAGATTAGGGGTTAATACATTTAATAGGCTATGTGGGCTATGGCAGTTTAGGGGTTAATACTAGAATAGGTTTATTGCGGTGTGGGCTATGGCGGTTTAGGGGTTAATACTAGAATAGGTTTATTGCGGTGTGGGCTATGGCGGTTTAGGGGTTAATACTAGAATAGGTTTATTGCGGTGAGGACTATGGCGGTTTAGGGGTTAATACTAGAATAGGTTCATTGTGGTATGGGCTATGGTGGTTTAGGGGTTAATAGAGTTTTAGTTATTGCGGTGGGAGATTGCGGTTCACAGGTAGATAGACATTGCGCATGTGTTAGGTTTTAGTTTATTTTTGCAGGCATTTTCGGGAGTTACGGTGCTCCCATACTCAGCGCAAGGCCTGCTATGGCTGCCTTTTATGGCGAAATAAAAATGGAGTAAGATTTCTCCATTTTCGCCACATAAGGCCTTGCGCTGGATAATGGATACCGCTTTACGATGCGGTCCCATGTTAGCCTATGGGAGTAAAAATTGCGAGCAACGGGTGAAATATATGGGCGTAACTTGTATGCTATGCCGTATATGTGATACCAAAACAGCGCAAAAAACTGGCGTCGCCGGCTTTTGCGGGCGACGCTGCATATGTAATGGAGGCCCTCGCTTTAGGACTTCTTTTGAATTTCCTTACACTTGCGCAAATGTTTCTTATCTTGATAAATCCCGAGATAAAGGGTGAAATGCGTAGAAGCTGTGAGCCAGGACTTATCAGACTGTATACACACCCAGAGGATCAGTGTCTATGATCAATCATAGGTAAAAGTGAATTTGCGTACACTTGTACTAAGTGCAGTGCCACTAACCTTATAAGCAATACAGACAGCTGTGAGGGTGTTAGTATACATATAGAAACACTTGCGCAAGTGTAAGGAAATTCAAAAGAAGTTCTAAAGCGAGATCTTTAAGTAAAGCTAAACAGCGAGTATTTGGAACAGCTGTTTTTGTACGCTGATATCACAAAATTTGAAAACACCAACCGATTTGGCGGGTCATCCAACAGTTACTGAAGATCCGGGGAAATTACTTAACAAACCGTTTGAGGAGAAGGATCCACGGTTTCACACAGTCAGGTACCAACAGGCGGGTCGTAAGACCGCCACACAGAGGGTGATTTGTCTGAATAATAAGTAACGGTAAGACCGGGACATTATAAACCCATCACCTAAAGAAAAAGTTTTAATGCATGACTGTTTGATTTCCCCTAAGTGGCCAACAAAATTATTTGGAGCATGCTTCGGGACATTTTAACCCAAATTTAACTCTCAGAGGTGGCTTATTTCGTAATTTTTAACTTCAAGAAAATACTGCAGTATTTTTATATGTTTTGAAACCCGACATATGTTCTGAAATTGGATATGTGTGTATAAATATATATATTTTTAGATGCACTCCTTAGATTTGGGTGTATAATATATGTTTTTTCCAACTTGTAGAATTATATAAGTTTTAATTTGAAATTTTTATATGTATATATAGAATAAGGGCCGTTTTTAATATACAAAAGTAAATTAAACACTATTTCGTATCTATTTTGGAAGTATATTAATATTTTATATGAGGTCTTTACAGATTGTCTCTAAGAACCACACAAAATAATGAGGATTATAAATTAAGACACAAGAGCCTTTGTGGTATTATTTGATCCACTTGTTCCACAACTTTATTTAAGACTGTTAGTGTTAAAATACCTTTTGAAAGATCTAAGTATAAAAATACTCTTTGGGAGACCTATTTACAACCAAGGAAAAGTTGAAACTGGGCACAAGAATCTTTCGGCTAGATTTAGAGTTTTGTCGGTAATGACCCGCGTAGCTAACGCTGGCTTTTTTCTGGCCGCACCTTTAAAATAACTCTGGTATTGAGAGTCCACAGAATGGCTGCGTTAAGCTCCAAAAAAGGAGCGTAGAGCATATTTAACGCCACTGCAACTCTCGATACCAGAGTTGCTTACGGACGCGGCCAGCCTCAAAAACGTGCTCGTGCACGATTCCCCCATAGGAAACAATGGGGCTGTTTGAGCTGAAAAAAAACCTAACACTTGCAAAAAAGCCGCGTTCAGCTCCTAACGCAGCCCCATTGTTTGCTATGGGGAAACACTTCCTACGTCTGCACCTAACACTCTAACATGTACCCCGAGTCTAAAGACCCCTAACCTTACACTTATTAACCCCTATTCTGCCGCCCCTGCTATAGCTGACCCCTGTATATTATTTTTAACCCCTAATCTGTCGCTCCGTAAACCGCCGCTACTTACATTATCCCTATGTACCCCTAATCTGCTGCCCCTAATACCGCCGACCCCTATATTATATTTATTAACCCCTAATCTGCCCCCCACAACGTCGTCTCCACCTGCCTACACTTATTAACCCCTAATCTGCCGAGCAGACCGCACCGCTATTATTATAAAGTTATTAACCCCTAATCTGCCTCACTAACCCTATAATAAATAGTATTAACCCCTAATCTGCCCTCCCTAACATCGCCGACACCTAACTTCAAACATTAACCCCTAATCTGCCGACTGGAGCTCACCGCTATTCTAATAAATGTATTAACCCCTAAAGCTAAGTCTAACCCTAACACTAACACCCCCCTAAGTTAAATATAATTTAAATCTAACGAAATTAATTAACTCTTATTAAATAAATTATTCCTATTTAAAGCTAAATACTTACCTGTAAAATAAATCCTAATATAGCTATAATATAAATTATAATTATATTATAGCTATTTTAGGATTAATATTTATTTTACAGGTAACTTTGTATTTATTTTAACCAGGTACAATAGCTATTAAATAGTTAAGAACTATTTAATAGCTAAAATAGTTAAAATAATTACAAATTTACCTGTAAAATAAATCCTAACCTAAGTTACAATTAAACCTAACACTACACTATCAATAAATTAATTAAATACAATTCCTACAAATAAATACAATTAAATAAACTAACTAAAGTACAAAAAATAAAAAAGAACTAAGTTACAAAAAATAAAAAAATATTTACAAACATTAGAAATATATTACAACAATTTTAAACTAATTACACCTACTCTAAGCCCCCTAATAAAATAACAAAGCCCCTCAAAATAAAAAAATGCCCTACTCTATTCTAAATTACTAAAGTTCAAAGCTCTTTTACCTTACCAGCCCTGAACAGGGCCCTTTGCGGGGCATTCCCCAAGAAGTTCAGCTCTTTTGCCTGTAAAAAATAAAATACAATACCCCCCCCAACATTACAACCCACCACCCACATACCCCTAATCTAACCCAAACCCCCCTTAAATAAACCTAACACTAAGCCCCTGAAGATCTCCCTACCTTGAGTCGTTTTCACCCAGCAGAGCCAAATTCTTCATCCAAGCGGAGCAAGAAGAGGTTCCGATCAGCCAATAGAATGCAAGCTCAATCTGATTGGCTGATTGGATCAGCCAATCGGATTGAACTTGATTCTGATTGGCTGATTCCATCAGCCAATCAGAATATTCCTACCTTAATTCCGATTGGCTGATAGAATCCTATCAGCCAATCGGAATTCGAGGGACGCCATCTTGGATGACGTCATTTAAAGGAACTGTCATTAGTCGTTCAGTCGTCGGCCCGGATGGATGTTCCGCGTCGGAGGTCTTCAGGATGCTGCCGCTCCGCTCCATATGGATGACGATAGAAGATGCCTCTTGGATGAAGACTTCAATCGGATGGAAGACCTCTTCTGCCCCGCTTGGATGAAGACTTCTACCGGATGGAGGACCTCTTCTTGCTCCGCTTAGATGAAGAATTTGGCTCGGCTGGGTGAAGACGACTCAAGGTAGGGAGATCTTCAGGGGCTTAGTGTTAGGTTTATTTAAGGGGGGTTTGGGTTAGATTAGGGGTATGTGGGTGGTGGGTTGTAATGTTGGGGGGGGTATTGTATTTTATTTTTTACAGGCAAAAGAGCTGAACTTCTTGGGGCATGCCCCGCAAAGGGCCCTGTTCAGGGCTGGTAAGGTAAAAGAGCTTTGAACTTTAGTAATTTAGAATAGGGTAGGGCATTTTTTTATTTTGGGGGCTTTGTTATTTTATTAGGGGGCTTAGAGTAGGTGTAATTAGTTTAAAATTGTTGTAATATATTTCTAATGTTTGTAAATATTTTTTTTATTTTTTGAAACTTAGTTCTTTTTTATTTTTTGTACTTTAGTTTATTTCATTGTATTTATTTGTAGGAATTGTATTTAATTTATGTATTGATAGTGTAGTGTTAGGTTTAATTGTAGATAATTGTAGGTATTTTATTTAATTAATTTATTGATAGTGTAGTGTTAGGTTTAATTGTAACTTAGGTTAGCATTTATTTTACAGGTAATTTTGTAATTATTTTAACTATTTTAGCTATTAAATAGTTCTTAACTATTTAATAGCTATTGTACCTGGTTAAAATAATTACAAAGTTGCCTGTAAAATAAATATAAATCCTAAAATAGCTATAATATAAATATAATTTATATTGTAGCTATATTAGGATTTATTTTACAGGTAAGCTTTAAAACAGAATTTATGCTTACCTGCTAAATTACTTTCTCCAACGGTGTGTCCGGTCCACGGCGTCATCCTTACTTGTGGGATATTCTCTTCCCCAACAGGAAATGGCAAAGAGCCCAGCAAAGCTGGTCACATGATCCCTCCTAGGCTCCGCCCACCCCAGTCATTCGACCGACGGACAGGAGGAAATATATATAGAAGAAACCATATGATACCGTGGTGACTGTAGTTAGAGAAAATAATTCATCAGACCTGATTAAAAAACCAGGGCGGGCCGTGGACCGGACACACCGTTGGGGAAAGTAATTTATCAGGTAAGCATAAATTCTGTTTTCTCCAACATTGGTGTGTCCGGTCCACGGCGTCATCCTTACTTGTGGGAACCAATACCAAAGCTTTAGGAAACGGATGAAGGGAGGGAGCAAATCAGGTCACCTAAATGGAAGGCACCACGGCTTGCAAAACCTTTCTCCCAAAAATAGCCTCTGAAGAAGCAAAAGTATCAAATTTGTAAAATTTGGCAAAAGTGTGCAGTGAAGACCAAGTCGCTGCCTTACATATCTGGTCAACAGAAGCCTCGTTCTTGAAGGCCCATGTGGAAGCCACAGCCCTAGTGGAGTGAGCTGTGATTCTTTCAGGAGGCTGAAATCGGATAATGCTTTTAAGCCAAAAGGAAAGAAGGTACAACTATCTCCTGGTTAATATTTTTGTTGGAAACAACTTTCGGAAGAAAACCAGGCTTAGTACGCAAAACCACCTTATCTGCATGGAACACCAGATAGGGCGGAGAACACTGCAGAGCAGATAACTCTGAAACTCTTCTAGCAGAAGAAATTGCAACCAAAAACAAAACTTTCCAAGATAATAACTTAATATCTACGGAATGTAAGGGTTCAAACGGAACCCCTTGAAGAACTGAAAGAACTAGATTTAGACTCCAGGGAGGAGTCAAAGGTCTGTAAACAGGCTTGATCCTAACCAGAGCCTGAACAAATGCTTGAACATCTGGCACAGCTGCCACTCTTTTGTGAAGTAAAACAGATAAAGCAGAGATCTGTCCCTACAGAGAACTTGCAGATAATCCTTTCTCCAAACCTTCTTGTAGAAAGGATAGAATCTTAGGAATTTTTATCTTGTTCCATGGGAATCCTTTAGATTCACACCAACAGATATATTTTTTCCATATTTTATGGTAAATTTTTCTAGTTACAGGCTTTCTAGCCTGAATCAGAGTATCTATTACAGAATCTGAAAACCCACGCTTTGATAAAATCAAGCGTTCAATCTCCAAGCCGTCAGTTGGAGGGAAACCAGATTCGGATGTTCGAATGGACCCTGAACAAGAAGGTCCTGTCTCAAAGGTAGCTTCCATGGTGGAGCCGATGACATATTCACCAGGTCTGCATACCACGTCCTGCGTGGCCACGCAGGAGCTATCAAGATCACAGAGGCCCTCTCCTGATTGATCCTGGCTACCAGCCTGGGGATGAGAGGAAACGGTGGGAATACATAAGCTAGGTTGAAGGTCCAAGGTGCTACTAGTGCATCTACTAGGGTCGCCTTGGGATCCCTGGATCTGGACCCGTAGCAAGGAACCTTGAAGTTCTGACGAGACGCCATCAGATCCATGTCTGGAATGCCCCATAATTGAGTTATTTGGGCAAAGATTTCCGGATGGAGTTCCCACTCCCCCGGATGGAATGTCTGACGACTCAGAAAATCCGCTTCCCAATTTTCCACTCCTGGGATGTGGATCGCAGACAAGTGGCAGGAGTGATCCTCCGCCCATTGAATTATCTTGGTCACTTCTTTCATCGCCAGGGAAGTCCTTGTTCCCCCCTGATGATTGATATATGCAACGGTCGTCATGTTGTCTGACTGAAACCTTATGAATTTGGCCTTTGCTAGTTGAGGCCAAGCTCTGAGAGCATTGAATATCGCTCTCAGTTCCAGAATGTTTATCGGGAGAAGAGACTCTTCCCGAGACCATAGACCCTGAGCTTTCAGGGATTCCCAGACCGCGCCCCAGCCCACTAGGCTGGCGTCGGTCGTGACAATGACCCACTCTGGTCTGCGGAAGCTCATTCCCTGTGACAGATTGTCCAGGGTCAGCCACCAACGGAGTGAATCTCTGGTCTTTTGATCTACTTGAATCGTCGGAGACAAGTCTGTATAATCCCCATTCCACTGTCTGAGCATGCACAGTTGTAATGGTCTTAGATTAATTCGTGCAAAAGGAACTATGTCCATTGTTGCAACCATCAATCCTATTACTTCCATGCACTGCGCTATGGAAGGACGAGGAACAGAATGAAGTACTTGACAAGAGCTTAGAAGTTTTGATTTTCTGACCTCTGTCAGAAAAATCCTCATTTCTAAGGAATCTATTATTGTTCCCAAGAAGGGAACTCTTGTTGACGGGGACAGAGAACTTTTTTCTTTGTTCACCTTCCATCCGTGAGATCTGAGAAAGGCTAGGACGATGTCCGTATGAGCCTTTGCTTTTGACAGGGACGACGCTTGAATCAGGATGTCGTCCAAGTAAGGTACTACTGCAATGCCCCTTGGTCTTAGAACCGCTAGAAGGGACCCTAGTACCTTTGTGAAAATCCTTGGAGCAGTGGCTAATCCAAATGGAAGTGCCATAAACTGGTAATGCTTGTCCAGAAAAGCGAACCTTAGGAACTGATGATGTTCCTTGTGGATAGGAATATGTAGGTACGCATCCTTTAAATCCACGGTAGTCATAAATTGATTTTCCTGGATAGTAGGTAGGATCATTCGAATAGTTTCCATTTTGAACGATGGTACCCTGAGAAATTTGTTTAGGATCTTTAGATCCAAAATTGGTCTGAATGTTCCCTCTTTTTTTGGGAACTATGAACAGATTGGAATAAAATCCCATTCCTTGTTCTCTTATTGGAACTGGATGTATCACTCCCATCTTTAACAGGTCTTCTACACAATGTAAGAATGCCTGTCTCTTTATTTGGTTTGAAGATAATTGAGACCTGTGGAACCTTCCCCTTGGGGGTAGTTCCTTGAATTCCAGGAGATAACCTTGAGAAACTATTTCTAGCACCCAAGGATCCTGAACATCTCTTGCCCAAGCCTGAGCAAAGAGAGAAAGTCTGCCCCCCACTAGATCCGGTCCCGGATCGGGGGCTATCCCTTCATGCTGTTTTGGTAGCAGTGGTAGGCTTCTTGGCCTGCTTACCCTTGTTCCAGCCTTGCATTGGTTTCCAGGCTGGTTTGGGTTGTGAAGTATTACCCTCTTGCTTAGAGGATACAGAATTAGAGACTGGTCCGTTTCTGCGAAAGGGACGAAAATTAGGCTTATTATTAGCCTTAAAAGACCTATCCTGTGGGAGGGCGTGGCCCTTTCCCCCAGTGATGTCTGAAATAATCTCTTTCAAATCAGGTCCAAATAATGTTTTACCTTTGAAAGGAATGTTAAGCAATTTTGTCTTGGAAGACACATCCGCTGACCAAGACTTTAGCCAAAGCACTCTGCGCGCCACGACAGCAAACCCTGAATTTTTCGCCGCTAATCTAGCTAATTGCAAAGCGGCATCTAAAACAAAAGAGTTAGCCAATTTAAGTGCTTGAACTCTGTCCATAACCTCCTCATCCGAAGATTCTTTACTGAGCGATTTTTCTAGTTCCTCTAACCAGAAACACGCTGCCGTAGTGACAGGAACAATGCATGAAATTGGTTGTAGAAGGTAACCTTGCTGTACAAAAATCTTTTTAAGCAAACCCTCTAATTTCTTATCCATAGGATCTTTGAAAGCACAACTATCTTCGATAGGAATAGTAGTGCGTTTGTTTAGAGTAGAAACCGCCCCCTCGACCTTGGGGACTGTCTGCCATAAGTCCTTTCTGGGGTCGACTATAGGAAATAATTTCTTAAATATAGGGGGGGGGAACAAAAGGTATGCCGGGCCTTTCCCACTCTTTATTTTCTATGTCCGCCACCCGCTTGGGTATAGGAAAAGCGTCGGGGGGCACCGGAACCTCTAGGAACTTGTCCATCTTACATAATTTCTCTGGAATGACCAAATTGTCACAATCATCCAGAGTAGATAACACCTCCTTAAGCAGTGCGCGGAGATGTTCTAATTTAAATTTAAATGTCACAACATCAGGTTCAGCTTGATGAGAAATTTTTCCTGAATCTGAAATTTCTCCATCAGACAAAACCTCCCTCATGGCCCCTTGAGATTGGTGTGAGGGTATGTCAGAACAGTTATCATCAGCGTCCTCTTGCTCTTCAGTGTTTAAAACAGAGCAATCGCGCTTTCTCTGATAAGTAGGCATTTTGGATAAAAGATTTGCTATGGAGTTATCCATTACAGCCGTTAATTGTTGCATGGTAATAAGTATTGGCGCACTAGATGTACTAGGGGCCTCCTGTGTGGGCATAACTGGTGTAGACACAGTAGGGGATGATGTAGTATCATGTTTACTCCCCTCATTTGAGGAATCATCTTGGGCAATATCATTATCTGTTGCATTACTGTCCTTACTTTGTTTGGACACTATGGCACAATTATCACATAAATTTAAATGGGGAGACACATTGGCTTTCATACATATAGAACATAGCTTATCTGATGGTACAGACATGTTAAACAGGCTTAAACTTGTCAACAAAGCACAAAAAACGTTTTAAAATAAAACCGTTACTGTCACTTTAAATTTCAAACTGAAAACACTTTATTACTGAATATGTGAAAAAGTATGAAGGAATTGTTCAAAATTCACCAAAATTTCACCACAGTGTCTTAAAGCATTAAAAGTATTGCACACCAAATTTCAGAGCTTTAACCCTTAAATTAACGGAACCGGAGCCGTTTTTACATTTAACCCCTATACAGTCCCAGAATGAGGCTCTGTCTATAACTAGAAAGGCCCCCATCTGAAAAAGGTGGTCAACACAGTGCCTGCCGTTTTTTCTAAACGTTCCCCAAGATTATAATACCAATAATTAGTTAGAATCTGCATAATATGCCTAGTAAAGCAACTGTTTTAGCCCAGAAAAATGTCTACCAGTTTTTAAGCCCTTTTTGAAGCCCTTTATTCTTTTATGTTTAACTAAGAAAATGGCTTACCGGTCCCCATGAGGGGAAATGACAGCCTTCCAGCATTACATGGTCTTGTTAGAAATATGGCTAGTCATACCTTAAGCAGAAAAGACTGCTAACTGTTTCCCCCAACTGAAGTTACTTCATCTCAACAGTCCTGTGTGGAAACAGCAATCGATTTTAGTTACTGTCTGCTAAAAATCATCTTCCTCTTACAAACAGAAATCTTCATCCTTTTCTGTTTCAGAGTAAATAGTACATACCAGCACTATTTTAAAATAACAAACACTTGATAGAAGAATAAAACTACAAAAAACTCTTAACCATCTCCGTGGAGATGTTGCCTGTGCAACGGCAAAGAGAATGACTGGGGTGGGCGGAGCCTAGGAGGGATCATGTGACCAGCTTTGCTGGGACTCTTTGCCATTTCCTGTTGGGGAAGAGAATATCCCACAAGTAAGGATGACGCCGTGGACCAGACACACCAATGTTGGAGAAATAGGAATAATTTATTTAATAAGAGTTAATTAATTTCGTTAGATTTAAATTACATTTAATTTAGGGGGGTGTTAGTGTTAGGGTTAGACTTAGCTTTAGGGGTTAATACATATATTAGAATAGCGGTGAGCTCCGGTCGGCAGATTAGGGGTTAATGTTTGAAGTTAGGTGTCGGCGATGTTAGGGAGGGCAGATTAGGGGTTAATACTATTTATTATAGGGTTAGTGAGGCGGATTAGGGGTTAATAACTTTATTATAATAGCGGTGCGGTCCAGTCGTCAGATTAGGGGTTAATAAGTGTAGGCAGGTGGAGGCGATGTTGGGGGCGGCAGATTAGGGGTTAATAAATATAATATTGGGGTCGGCGGTGTTAGGGGCAGCAGATTAGGGGTACATAAGTATAACGTAGGTGGCGGTCGGCAGATTAGGGGTTAAAAAAAATTAATCGAGTGGCGGCGATGTGGGGGGACCTCGGTTTAGGGGTACATAGGTAGTTTATGGGTGTTAGTGTACTTTAGAGCACAGTAGTTAAGAGCTTTATAAACCGGCGTTAGCACAGAAAGCTCTTAACTACTGACTTTTTTCTGCGGCTGGAGTTTTGTCGTTAGATTTCTAACGCTCACTTCAGCCAAGACTCTAAATACCGGAGTTAGAAAGATCCCATTGAAAAGATAGGATACGCAAATGACGTAAGGGGATCTGCGGTATGGAAAAGTCGCGGCTGAAAAGTGAGCGTTAGACCCTTTTTTGAATGACTTCAAATACCGGCGGTAGCCTAAAACCAGCGTTAGGAGCCTCTAACGCTGGTTTTCATGGCTACCGCCAAACTCCAAATCTAGGCCTTTATTAGCAAACACGATAAAGTTTCAAAGGCTGTTTTTAATCATTTGAAGATCCATTTTGATACAATTTAAAACTGATTCATATTGATGCTTGATTTAAGTAAAACACCTGACACTTAAAGGGCCATGATACCCACATTTTTCTTTCATGATTTAGAAAGAGAATGCATTTTTAAACATCTTTCTAATTTACTTCTATTATCTAATTTGATTCATTCTCTTGATATTCTTTGCTGAAAAGCATATCTAGATATGCTCAGTAGCTGCTGATTGGTTGCTGCACATAGAAGCCTCATGTGATTGGCTCACCCATGTCTATTGCTTTTTCTTCAAATAAGGATATCTAAAAAATGAAGCAAAATAAATAATAGAAGTAAATTATAATGTTGTTTAAATTTGTATGTTCTATCTGAATCATGAAAGAAAGATTTTGGGTTTAGTGGCCCTTTAATGTTGACAACTATTCATTTGAAATTCCTATTGCTTCCCAAAGTGCCCTCTTACCCCATTTTTTGTAATTATTTTCCATGCAACACATATCGACGAAGGAGATATGTGTTTGAGAGTGGCTTATATAGGATAACTTTATAGTGATTGCGCTATCGTATGTCTACCCTTGAATGCAAAATTGCGCTTTCACGACCGCGATATTTGCGCTCCACTTGTAATACAAGCGCACACAAATGTGTGTGGGTATTAGAAGTAAAGTGACATTGCATTTGCATTGCATGGAAGCTTTGCACTCACGAGAGCACCTTCCATAAGCTCCAATAGGAGCCTTGTTCTGATGCCGATAGTCATGGCACATAATCTACGGCAGTGGGTAAGTTGTGCAGCGTTAGGCAGCAAAGTTTAATTAAATATGAATATATACATAGATATTTATGTGTGTATATGTGTTTTGTACAGCCATCATGGTTATATTAATTATCTCTGGTATTACCTTGTATCTAAGCATCTTTTGACAGCCCCCTTATCACATGCCAATGGGCCGCCAGCAGGGAGGTGTCAATCAACCCGATCGTACTCGATCGGGTTGATTTCCGGCGATGTCTGTCCGCCTGCTCAGAGCAGGCGGACAGGTTATGGAGCAGCGGTATTTGTGACCGCTGCTTCATAACTGCTGTTTCTGGCGAGCCTGCAGGTTCGCCAGAAACACGGGGCATCAAGCTCCATTCGGAGCTTGTCCTGCACAACCCAAAGGCGTTAGCACAATGTTATCTATATGGCTCACTTGAATTAGCACTCTCCTGCTGTGAAAAGCTAATAAAAATGTATGTGATAAGAGGCTGTCTGTAGTGGCTTAGAAACAGGCAGAAATTTAGGTTTAAATGTTGCAAAGTATATTAATATCACAATGTTATTTGTGCAAAGCTGGGAAATGAGTAGTAATGGCATTATCTATCTTTTTAAACAATAACAAAGTTGGTGTAAACTGTCCCTTTAAGGAAAAATGTAAGATTTTGTGTCCCTTTAAGGATAGCCAGGGTGTGAGCTAAAGGAAAGCAAATCGTAAGAACACAGCAGGAATAGATTACAGGTTTCCCTGGAAGTATACAGCACATTTGTAAGAAGAGCATATGTAGATAGCTGGATTGGATTGATTAGTTTTAGTTCAGAGCCTTTAAAAAGGCCTAATACTGCAAAAGGAAAATGCTCTAATGTATCAGAGCATTTTTATTATTGTACTATTACTTGTATAAAACTGTGTTTAACTCCTGCAAACCTAGGTGAACCAATGATGAGAGGCATATGTATATAGCCACCAATCACCAGATAGCTCCCTCAGTAGTGCGTTGCTGGTCCTGAGCCACCCTAGTTATGCTCTTTAACAAAGCAAAAGTCTCAAAAAAATTGCTTTAATGAAAGTTTAATTTTGACTTTCACGCTCTGTAATAATTCAAGAGGAAAACCAGTCCTGTTTTGCTTGGTGGCCAGCCTACCTTTATATACTGAAATGCAGTCTCTGTTCTTGGCCCACGATTTGTGACTTCTTGTTCTTATGAATCATCAATGCTACAGCTGGATTTGTGTAGGGAGGTTTTTTGTTTCATTGCATTGTTACAGAAGTTCTATTAATAAAGCCAGTTGTTATAAATTTACATTCCTCTGTACAACACTAGGCTTGAGAGTTATAATCTTCGCAGGTTTTATATCAGCAGTAAATCCCCTGCCTGGTTCAGTGTCTGGTGACAATCCAGATATCAAAAGATTTTTTCTCATATAATGTGCCGAGTTCAGATAATAGCAACTCAAACTATGGGCCTGATTTAGTGGTCAGAGGAATATGTGTGTAGGCATAATGTAATTAACTTTTTATGCGCACTAATTGAGCCCACTTAAAATGTAATGGGACTCCCATAAAAAGGCAATGGGTATTCTAGTCCTCCCTGAAAACGCAGCCAGGGCTCTTGACAGTCTTCCAAAAAATGTCAAAATACCTTGAACCACCTGCAGATACACGCACAGATTCAATGATGAATGAGAAGAAATGATTCCACTCAAAAAAGTTTTAGATTAAGAATGAATGCCAATAAGTAGTGACCATGGTTAATTGTAGGTAAATTACTTAATATAAATGGAAGTGTAAATGGATATTAAAGGGGCAGGAAACCCAAAATGTATCCTTCATGATTCAGATAGAGCATACAATTTTTTTTTTTTTATAGTTTATTTCTATTATCATATGTACTTAATTCTCATGGCTTCCTTTGTTGAAGTGCACATGTATGTAGGTGGCATGCATGTAACAAGAGCAATATATGGCAGCAGTCTTACAAGAATGCTTTTAACAATGTTTTACACTTTTGAACACTAGAAGAAAGCAGAATTTGCATACATTGTTAAAAGAATTCTTGCAAAGCCGCTGCCATATAGTGCTCCCGGCTACCTAGGTATACTTTTCAACAAATTCCAGTATACCATGAATGAATGAATAAAACACTCACAAGGCCTTTCAAGAGGTGTGTCGCTGGACAGCAAACACAGACAGATTGACAATTGTAAATGCTTAGACAATTATTTTGTTTGCAGATCTTTTGCAAGTGAGAATTATCTGATACATACAGTATATAAAAATGTACCTTTAAAGACAATACTTTCAAGTACAGTTTATTGAGTATAATGCATTGTTCATGTTTAATAACATCTGGGGAAAAAAAATGTTACATGCATTGTCATAAAGAGATCCTTTTAACAATATATAAGATCTTATTGAAGACTGTTGTGTATAAAAACCTAAAGGAATAGTCTAGCCAACATTAAACTTTCATGATTCAGATAGAACACACAATTTTAAGCAACTTTCTAATTTACTCCTACTATCAATTTTTCTTTGTTCTCTTGGTATCTTTATTTGAAAAGGCAGGAATGTAAGCTTAGGAGCCGGCCCATTTTTAGTTCAGCACCTGGGTAGCGCTGCTGATTGTTGGCTACATTTAGACACCAATAAGCAAGCGCTACCCAGGTTCTGAATCAAAAATGGGCTGGTTCCTAAGCTTAAATGATTGATTTTTCAAATAAATATACTAAGAGAATGAAGAAAAAATTATAATAGGAGTAAATTACAAAGTTGCTTAACATTGCATGTTCTATCTGAATCATGAAAGTTTAATTGTGACTAGACTATCCCTTTAATTAAATTGTGAAATCCCTTCTATGGGGCCGATTAATCAAAGTTTCAACTGTGAATGCGCTAGAAGTCCGCGTCGAATTATATGCCAAGTTGATCGGCCGTAGTTAAAACAGCGTCAATGTTGAAATCTTCGACATAATTTATGTTCCAGCGAGATCAATGCAAATCGTTGCTTGCGTTATTCGAGCGTAATACTGATCATCAGCCTTCACATTCGACTCTATTCGAGCACATTACTGATGATCCACTTCACATTCGACTCTATTTGACCCTCTCACCAATTTATCAAACATTCAACCTGCACGCTCGTGTCTATTCCGGCGCAGCGTACCTATCTTTCAAACCGCCACCTCTGAGACCGCAGATGCCATAGAAATCAATGGGAGTCTGAAAAGGTTTTGTTCTATGCTGTTTGTCATCGCAGACAGTTAACAATGAACATGCAGAATATTTCTAAATTTGCTATACTTTTATGACGCAGTGGATATTATTGAACCATCTGAATCATGAAGTATAATAAAAATGTTTAACCTTTTGTGATAACAAAATATATTAATATCTGCCCTTATTACTAAATAAAATCAAGTAGGGAGATGTTAACCTACTTATGATTTATGTTTCATCTCTCTGTCATAGAGTTCATTACAAAGCAAGGGGACAAATTATTTATATAGGAATGAAAGAAAGGAGCACAGTCCCTGACCTTTTAGCTGCAGAAGGAGGAGATTAATAAACCAGCCACAGGCTGCCAAAGTAGATGTGCGTCAACAAAGACGCATAAGAGTGCCCAGAGTATTTCTCCCAAGAACTGGTCTATATCCTTTGAGTGAAAGGGATAAACTCCTTTCACTAGTAGATGCTGTCAAACATATAGGGATAAAAGAGAACAAAAGAGATATTACATAATATATTTAGATTACCAAAGAGTTTAACTTCATTGGTTAATACATTTTTTTGCGTCATGTTTAACAACTACTACCTAGTTGAAAGAACTCTCACAACATTTCTGCTCCTTCTTCTACGCAATACTCCAACTTAGTCAATTATCAACCGTATTTTTTGGGAAATGCATAATCACGTGATTAATTAAATAAACGAATCAAAAGTTAACATATATTTTCTCCTCTCTATAACGAATCGATTTGGTCAATACTGGTGGAATTGGTGTCGCAGTAGTAGTTACTGTTAAAGATGAGAAAAAATGGATTATAACATTCATGAGATGATGGGACGTGTGTACCGCATATCTGGGATAAATATGATGCAGGGAATATGTATAAGGCGATATAGTGACCTTGACGATGCAAAAACTGTTATAAGGATATCAAATCAATTATCAAAAATTGTAAGTGACATTTTTTAGATTGTGTATTATTATTGCTAGGACATACAATGGCTGTCATTTTCACATAATCAACAATTGGTTGTCACATGAAAATAACCAAACGATCAGACAATTCTAATATTCAGAAAATACATAAATAGTCAACATTTGTAAGAGTATTATAATCAAATAAAATCTGCAAATGATGTTTGATTCAATATAATCTTAAGCAGAAAGGCATAGTCTACATAAAATTAAACTGTCATGATTCAGATAAAGCAGCAATTATAATCACCTCTATAATGTTTTCTTGTTATTATTTGATTCCTTCTCTTGAACTGTTTTAGAAATTAAAGGTTTAATCTAAAAGGCCAGCCCATGATTTTAACACCTGTGTAGTATTGGTCTTAAAATAGAGACTCCAATCAGGAAACAATACACAGGTGTAGCACAAAAAGTGGGACAACACTTGCAATTGCATCATTTGTGAATGAAAATAAATTAAAAGATAAATAAGACATGTAAATATGTTTGCAAAATATATGAGAAATAAAACATATATTTACACAAGTATGTGCAAAGAAATACATATTTGAACATTAACCCCTTAATGACCGGACCATTTTTCAATTTTCTTACCCTTAATGACAATGGCTATTTTTACATTTCTGCAGTGTTTGTGTTTAGCTGTAATTTCCCTCTTACTCATTTACTGTACCCACACATATGATATATTTTCTCACCATTAAATGGACTTTCTAAAGATACCATTATTTTCATCATGTCTTATAATTTACTAAAAAAATAAATAATAAAATATGAGGAAAAAATGGAAAAAAACACACTTTTTCTAACTTTGACCCCCAAAATCTGTTACACATCTACAATCACCAAAAAACACCCATGCTAAATAGTTGGATCTTTTCCAGATAAGCCCCGCCAAAAAGTTAATCCCCGCCACCCAAAAAACATAATAAAAAAAGAGGATATGAAACTGAAATGAAACTTGTACTACTGCCTCTTCCTTTTCTTTGGTACACCTTGAAATTTGACTGCGATAACTTTGCATACGTCAATAAACAGTAAGAAACAAAACTGCACAATTTAAAACAAATAGCCCCATATAGCTAAATACAGGAGCAGTTCCTGCACATATGAGTTAGAGATATCTGTGGTATAGTGTATGAATCCTCCCACACCACGAGCAAGTTTTACCTATATGTGGTGAGTACAGACTTGTTAACCAGCACGACGAGGAACGAGCAGACTCCATAGAGCACTGCTGAGAGGATCCGTGCTTTCCGGGAGGGCTGTGTGCCAGAAGTCATGTTCCCTGTGCAGGTGCATAAGCACAACTGTCATTCACCTGTTGCTAACTAAGCAGTCATAGCTCACACTGGAAGTCGCCTAGCCCCATCTTAATGCACAGGTGACTGCAGAGAGGGAGTGCATTGCTTGTAGGAAGTGGCTTGGCACCGATCTGCTTCCACTATCTATGATCTCACATAGAAAATGTTCCGTACTCCTCTAAGCAATGGATACGAAGCAAACAAGTTTAGCAGGATTATAGAGCGAAGTGTACCGTTTAGCCATTATCAAAAACAATTTAATATTAATGCGGTATTAGTATGATATTAATACTAGTAAATTCTTGGGATATTTTCCAGGTCAAGGTTGCGTACGTGCGTGCATTAAATTGGAGCTGGCAAAAGTGGCGGGGCTTAACTTTTCGCGCGCACACTTTTTGCATTAGTGGCGGGGCTTATCTGGAAAAGATCCAAATAGTTTCTAAATTTTGTCCTGAGTTTAGAAATACCCAATGTTTACACGTTCTTTGCTTTTTTTGCAAGTTATGGGGCAATAAATACAAGTAGCACTTTGCTATTTCCAAACCACTTTTTTTCAAAATTAGCGCTAGTTACATTGGAACCCTGATATCTGTCAGGAATACCTGAATATCCCTTGACATGTATATATATTTTTTTAGAAGACAACCCAAAGTATTGATCTAGGCCCATTTTGGTATATTTCATGCCACCATTTCACCGCCAAATGCGATAAAAAAAAAAAAAAAGTTCACTTTTTCACAAAATTTGTCACAAACTTTAGGTTTCCCACTGAAATTATTTACAAACAGCTTCTGCAATTATGGCACAAATGGTTGTAAATGCTTCTCTGGGATCCCCTTTTTTCAGAAATAGCAGACTTATATGGCTTTGGGGTTGCTTTTTGGTAATTAGAAGGCCGCTAAATGCAGCTGCGCACCACACATGTTTTATGCCCAGGAGTGAAGGGGTTAATTAGGGAGCTTGTAGGGAGCTTGTAGGGTTAATTTTAGCTTTAGTGTAGTGTAGTAGACAACCCCAAGTATTGATCTAGGCCCATTTTGGTATATTTTATGCCACCATTTCACCGCCAAATGCGAGCAAATAAAAAAAAAAAACAACATTTTTAACAATTTTAGGTTTCTCACTGAAATTATTTACAAACAGCTTGTGCAATTATGGCAGAAATTGTTGTAAAAGCTTCTCTGGGATCCCCTTTGTTCAGAAATAGCAGACTTATATGGCTTTGGCGTTGCTTTTTGGTAATTAGAAGGCCGCTAAATGCTGCTGCGCACCACACGTTAATTATGCCCAGCAGTGAAGGGGTTAAATTAGGTAGCTTGTAGGGAGCTTGCAGGGTTAATTTTAGAGATCAGCCTCCCACCTGACACATCCCACCCCCTGATCCCTCCCAAACAGCTCTGTCTGCCAGTACTAAATAAAAGAGGTTTTTTTTTTTTAAAATAAAAATAATAAAGTATTTTAGCTGTGATGGACCCCTGCCTTAGCCCCAACCTCCCTGATCCCCCCTCCAGCTCTCTAACCCTCTCCCCTACCTAATTTCCGCCATCTTGGGTACCCAGTTTGGCCCCAAAAACCCCCCAAAAAGTATTTTTATTTTATTTTTTACTTAAAAAACTATTTCTGTAGTGTAGCAGCCCCCCACAATACCCCCACTCCCACCCCCTCCCAGGTCCTTTTATATTTTTTTTAAAAAAAAATCCCTTTTTTTTCCCCTTTCTGCCCTCATTCATTGGTGTCAGTGTGGCTAATGGGTGCACGTGCACGCGCGAGCACGTGCATGCTCGCCCCGTGCATGCGCACATGCACGCTCACGTGCACGCGCATCGTGCACGCGCACGCGCATCGTGCACCCGGCGGACACTGGCACTATCGCTACCGGTGCAGAGAGGGCCACAGAGTGGCTCTCTCTGCATCGGAGGCTTGTAAAGTGGTATTGCAGGATGCCTCCATATCGAGGCATCACTGCAATACCCTCAGAGCTGCTGGAAGCATTTGTGATCGCTTCCAGCACTCTGTTTGACAACTGACGTACCAGGTACGTCCATTGTCATTAACTGCTTGTTAATGCATGACGTACCTGGTACGTCAGTTGTCATTAAGGGGTTTAAGGGACACTGAACCCAATTTTTTTCTTTCGTGATTCGGATAGAGCATGCAATTTTAAGCAACTTTCTAATTTACTCCTATTATCAAATTTTCTTCATTCTCTTAGTATGTTTATTTGAAAAGCAAGAATGTAAGTTTAGCTGACGGCCCATTTTTGGTGAACAAACTGGGTTGTCCTTGCTGATTGGTCAGCAACAATAAAAAAAGTACTGTCCATGGTCCTGAATCAAAAATTTGCTGGCTCCTTAGCTTAGATGCCTTCTTTTTCAAATTATCGGCTAGATTTAGAGTTTTGTCGGTAAGGACCCGCGTAGCTAACGCCGGCTTTTTTCTGGCCGCACCTTTAAAATAACTCTGGTATTGAGAGTCCACAGAATCGCTGCGTTAGGCTCCAAAAAAGGAGCGTAGAGCATTTTTAACGCAACTGCAACTCTCGATACCAGAGTTGCTTACGGACGCGGCCAGCCTCAAAAACGTGCTTGTGCACGATTCCCCCATAGAAAACAATGGGGCTGTTTGAGCTTAAAAAAAACCTAACACCTGCAAAAAAGCCGCGTTCAGCTCTTAACGCAGCCCCATTGTTTGCTATGCGGAAACACCTCCTAAGTCTACACCTAACACCCTAACATGTACCCAGAGTCTAAACACCCCTAACCTTACACTTATTAACCCCTAATCTGCCGCCCCCGCTATCGCTGACACCTGCATTTTATTTTTAACCCCTAATCTGCCGCTCCGTAAACCGCAGCTACTTACATTATCCCTATGTACCCCTAATCTGCTGCCCCTAACACCGCCGACCCCTATATTATATTTATTAACCCCTAATCTGCCCCCCACAACGTCGCCTCCACCTGCCTACACTTATTAACCCCTAATCTGCCGAGCGGATCGCACCGCTACTATAATAAAGTTATTAACCCCTAATCCGCCTCACTAACCCTATAATAAATAGTATTAACCCCTAATCTGCCCTCCCTAACATCGCCGACACCTAACTTCAATTATTAACCCCTAATCTGCAGACCGGAGCTCACCGCTATTCTAATAAATGTATTAACCCCTAAAGCTAAGTCTAACCCTAACACTAACACCCCCCTACCTAATTACATTGTAGCTATTTTAGGATTAATATTTATTTTACAGGCAACTTTGTAATTATTTTAACCAGGTACAATAGCTATTAAATAGTTAAGAACTATTTAATAGTTACCTAGTTAAAATAATTACAAAATTACCTGTAAAATAAATCCTAACCTAAGTTACAATTAAACCTAACACTATACTATCATTAAATAAAATACCTACAATTACCTACAATTAAACCTAACACTACACTATCAATAAATTAATTAAATACAATTCCTATAAATAACTACAATGAAATAAACTAACTAAAGTATAAAAAAGAACTGTTACAAAAAATAAAAAAATATTTACAAACATAAGAAAAATATTACAACAATTTTAAACTAATTACACCTACTCTAAGCCCCCTAATAAAATAACAAAGCCCCCCAAAATAAAAAATGCCCTACCCTATTCTAAATTACTAAAGTTCAAAGCTCTTTTACCTTACCAGCCCTGAACAGGGCCCTTTGCGGGGCATGCCCCAAGAAGTTCAGCTCTTTTGCCTGTAAAAAAAAAACATACAATACCCCCCCAACATTACAACCCACCACCCACATACCCCTAATCTAACCCAAACCCCCCTTAAATAAACCTAACACTAAGCCCCTGAAGATCTTCCTACCTTGTCTTCACCCTGCCAGGTTCACCGATCAGTCCAGAAGAGCTCCTCCGATGTCCTGATCCAAGCCCAAGCGGGGGGCTGAAGATGTCCATGATCCGGTCGAAGTCTTCATCCAAGCGGGGCAGAAGAGGTCTTCTATCCGATTGAAGTCTTCATCCAGGCGGCATCTTCTATCGTCATCCATCTGGAGCGAAGCGGCAGCATCCTGAAGACCTCAGACGCGGAACATCCATCCTGCCCGACGACTGAACGACGAATGACGGTTCCTTTAAATGACGTCATCCAAGATGGCGTCCCTCGAATTCCGATTGGCTGATAGGATTCTATCAGCCAATCGGAATTAAGGTAGGAATATTCTGATTGGCTGATGGAATCAGCCAATCAGAATCAAGTTCAATCCGATTGGCTGATCCGATCAGCCAGTCAGATTTTGCTTGCATTCTATTGGCTGATCCGATCAGCCAGTCAGATTGAGCTTGCATTCTATTGGCTGTTCCGATCAGCCAATAGAATGCGAGCTCAATCTGATTGGCTGATCGGATCAGCCAATCGGATTGAACTTGATTCTGATTGGCTGATTCCATCAGCCAATCAGAATATTCCTACCTTAATTCCGATTGGCTGATAGAATCCTACCAGCCAATCGGAATTTGAGGGACACCATCTTGGATGACGTCCCTTAAAGGAACCGTCATTCTTCAGTTGGACGTCGCCAGATGAAGATGGGTCCGCGTCGGAGGTCTTCAGGATGGAGCCGGTCCTCATCGGATGAAGATAGAAGATGCCGCTTGGAAGATGATGGTTGCCGGTCCGGATCTACTCTTCTTCCCGGATAGGATGAAGACTTTGGAGCCTCTTCTGGACCTCTTCAGCCACCGGATGATGGATCGCCAGCCCCCGCTTGGGTTGGATGAAGATTTTGGAGCCAGGATGGATCGGTGATACCTGGTGAGGTGAAGACAAGGTAGGATGATCTTCAGGGGCTTAGTGTTAAGTTTATTTAAGGGGGGTTTGGGTTAGATTAGGGGTATGTGGGTGGTGGGTTGTAATGTTGGGGGGGGTATTGTATGTTTTTTTTGCAGGAAAAAGAGCTGAACTTCTTGGGGCATGCCCCGCAAAGGGCCCTGTTCAGGGCTGGTAAGGTAAAAGAGCTTTGAACTTTAATAATTTAGAATAGGGTAGGGCATTTTTTATTTTGGGGGTCTTTGTTATTTTATTAGGGGGCTTAGAGTAGGTGTAATTAGTTTAAAATTGTTGTAATATTTTTCTTATGTTTGTAAATATTTTTTTATTTTTTGTAACAGTTCTTTTTTATTTTTTTTACTTTAGTTAGTTTATTTCATTGTAGTTATTTGTACATATTGTATTTAATTAATTTATTGATAGTGTAGTGTTAAGTTTAATTGTAGGTAATTGTAGGTATTTTATTTAATTAATTTAATGATAGTATAGTGTTAGGTTTAATTGTAACTTAGGTTAGGATTTATTTTACAGGTAATTTTGTAATTAGTTTAACTAGGTAACTATTAAATAGTTCTTAACTATTTAATAGCTATTTTACATGGTTAAAATAATTACAAAGTTGCCTGTAAAATAAATATTAATCCTAAAATAGCTACAATGTAATGATAATTTATATTGTAGCTATATTAGGATTTATTTTACAGGTAAGTATTTAGCTTTAAATAGGAATAATTTATTTAATAAGAGTTAATTAATTTCGTTAGATTAAAATTATATTTAATTTAGGGGGGTGTTAGTGTTAGGGTTAGACTTAGCTTTAGGGGTTAATACATTTATTAGAATAGCGGTGAGCTCCGGTCGGCAGATTAGGGGTTAATGTTTGAAGTTAGGTGTCGGCGATATTAGGGAGGGCAGATTAGGGGTTAATACTAATTATTATAGGGTTAGTGAGGCGGATTAGAGGTTAATAACTTTATTATAATAGCGGTGTGGTCCGGTCGGCAGATTAGGGGTTAATAAGTGTAGGCAGGTGGAGGCGACGTTGTGGGGGCAGGTTAGGGGTTAATAAATATAATATAGGGGTCAGCTGTGTTAGGGGCAGCAGATTAGGGGTACATAGCTATAATGTAGGTGGCGGCGCTTTGCGGTCGGCAGATTAGGGGTTAATTATTGTAGGTAGCTGGCGGCGACGTTGTGGGGGGCAGATTAGGGGTTAATAAATATAATACAGGGGTCGGCGGTGTTAGGGGCAGCAGATTAGGAGTACATAAGTATAACGTAGGTGGCGGTCGGCAGATTAGGGGTTAAAAAAATTTAATCGAGTGGCGGCGATGTGGGGGGACCTCGGTTTAGGGGTACATAGGTAGTTTATGGGTGTTAGTGTACTTTAGAGTACAGTAGTTAAGAGCTTTATGAACCGGCGTTAGCCCAAAAAGCTCTTAACTACTGACTTTTTTTCTGCGGCTGGAGTTTTGTCGTTAGATTTCTAACGCTCACTTCAGCCACGACTCTAAATACCGGAGTTAGGAAGATTCCATTGAAAAGATAGTATACGCAATTTACGTAAGGGGATCTGCGGTATGGAAAAGTCGCGGCTGAAAAGTGAGCGTTAGACCCTTTTTTGAGTGACTCCAAATACCGGAGGTAGCCTAAAACCAGCGTTAGGAGCCTCTAACGCTGGTTTTCACGGCTACCGCCAAACTCGAAATCTAGGCCAAAGATAGCAAGAAAATGAAGAAAATTTGATAATAGGAGTAAATTAGAAAGTTGCTTAAAATTGCATGCTCTATCTGAATCACAAAAGAAAAAAACTGGGTTCAGTGTCCCTTTAAGAATCATATACAATTGAGTATGAAAAGTAAGATAGAAGCTTTTGCAAAAAAAAAATAATATATCCACAGGTACATTTCTATGATATTTATTGTTTGTTCAGGTATAAATATAGCTATTTCAAGGACATTTATAGATAAATGTCCTTGAAATAGGACAACTAGATATAGAAAAATAAAAGATTAGCTTTAGATAAATGTGCTTGTTAATGGACAGGAATTAAATAAAAGTCGAAAGAAGAAGACAACACTTTCTTAATTTGATGGACACTCAGGGTAGATCATTTGAAAAATAAGAATATGCGCGACATCAATGACTATTTATCTACAGTCCGATTCTAATTGCACCTGACTTGACGCGCGTGTATTTGACAGACGTGTTGATAAATAAGACTGTCGATTGTAGATTCACAACAGCGATGTCTGGCGAGCGGATTGACTCCAGCTAGTGCAGCTAGATTGACGCTTTTATAAAGCGCCCCCTAGGTACTTATGTATAATTTATTAAAGATAAATTGCCTTGTTATTGGTTTTTATTCTATTTGCTTCTTATCTAAAGTTAGTTACAGCAGGTATGTGTCATGTTGGTTTTTCTAGCATGTGAATGAATAATAGTTACAAAGTGATATGTTTAAACTGACATAAAAACACTTGAAACAAGTATTAAAGGGATATGAAACCCAAAAATTGTATTTTGTGATTCAGACAGACCATACCATTTTATAAAAGTTTCTAATCTATTAATCTTATCAAATTTGCTTTGTTCCCATGATATTCTGTGTTAAAGAGATTCCTAGGTAGGCAATGATTGGAACAGCCAATAGAGTGTGAGTTCAATCCTATTGGCTGATTGGATCAGCCAATAGGATTGAAGCTCAATCCTATTGGCTGATTGCATCAGCCAATAGGATTTTTTACCCTTTAATTCCGTTTGGCTGATAGAATTCTATCAGCCAATCGGAATTCAAGGGATGCCATCTTGGATGACAACATTTAAAGGAAAATTTATTTTTCAAGACCCATCGAAAGAAGAGGATGCTCCGTGCCGGATGTCTTGAAGATGGAGCCGCTCCGCGTCGGAAGGATAAAGATAGAAGATGCCATCTGGATGAAGACTTCTGCCTGCCTGGAGGACAACTTCTTGCTGCTTGGATGAAGACTTCTCCCGGCTTTGTTGAGGACTTCTTGCCGCTTGGATGAAGACTTCTCCCGGCTGGATGAGGATGGATGTCCGGTCTTCAAAAACTGTAAGTGGATCTTCGGGGGTTAGTGTTTTTTTTAAGGGTTTATTGGGTGGGTTTTATTTTTAGATTAGGGACTTTGGGCAACATAAAAGAGCTAAATGCCCTTTTAAGGGCAATGGGGAGCTTAGGTTTTTTAGGTAGTTTTTTTTTGGGGGGGGGGGGGGGGGTTGGTTGTGTGGGTGGTGGGTTTTACTGTTGGGGGGTTGTTTGTATTTTTTTTTACAGGTAAAAGAGCTGATTTCTTTGGGGCAATGCCCCGCAAAAGGCCCTTTTAAGGGCCATTGGCAGTTTAGTGTAAGCTAGGGTTTTTTATTTATTTTGGGGGGGCTTTTTTATTTTGATAGGGCTATTAGATTAGGTGTAATTAGTTTAAATATTTGATAATTTCTTTTTTATTTTGTGTAATTTATTGTTTATTATTTTTTGTAGTTTAGATAAATGTATTTTGTTAATGTAATTTATTTAATTTTAGTGTAATGTTAGGTTTTAGTGTAAGACAGGTAAGGTTTTATTTTACAGGTACCATTGTATTTATTTTAACTAGGTAGCTAGTAAATAGTTAATAACTATTTACTAACTAGTCTACCTAGTTAAAATAAATACAAACTTGCCTGTGAAATAAAAATAAAACCTAAGATAGCTACAATGTAACTATTAGTTATATTGTAGCTAGCTTAGGGTTTATTTTACAGGTACGTATTTAGTCTTAAATAGGTATTATTTAGGTAATAATAGTAATTTGTCTTTAGATTTATTTTAATGATATAAAAGTTAGGGTTAGGGTTAGACTTAGGGTTAGGTTTAGGGTTTAATATATTTATTTAGTGTTTAGTGATGTGGGAGGCCAGAGGTTTATGGGTTAATAACTTTAGTATAGTGGCGGCGACATTGGGGCAGCAGATTAGGGGTTAATAAGTGTAGTTAGGTGGCGGCGATTTTGGGGGCAGCAGATTAGGGGTTAATAACAGTAATGTAGGTTGCGGCGATGTTAGGGACAGCAGATTAGGGGTTAATAAGTGTTTGTAGGTGGTGATGACATTGGGGCCGCAGATTAGGGGTTAATAATATTTAACTAGTGTTTATGATGCGGGGGTACGGCGGTTTAGGGGTTAATATGTTTATTATAGTGGCGGCGATGTTCGGAGCGGTAGATTAGGGGTTAATACGATTATTTTAGTGTTTGCGATGCGGGAGGGCCTTGGTTTAGGGGTTAATAGGTAGTTTATGGGTGTTAGTGTACTTTGTGACACTTTAGTTATGAGTTTTATGGTACAGCTTTGTAACGTAAAACCCATAACTACTGACTTTCAGTTTACGGTACAGATCCTGTAGTTATGGGCTGTACCGCGCACTTTTTGGACGGATAGGCAAACTCTGTGCTATGGAAGTCACATTGAAAAAGGACTTTTTAAAAAGTGCGGTTGTTATGTTGCGTGACGGCCAAAAAAGTGTGCGGTACAGCTATACCTACAAGACTCGTAATAGCAGTGGTAGTGAAAAAGCAGCGTTATGAGGCTTTTTCACTCATAACGCAAAACTCGTAATCTAGTTGGGGTTTCCTTTCTCTTTAAGAGTTCAGAATTGTCCTGGGTGTGACAGATCGCTCTTTCTTGTGCCTGATAACTGTTGCTGAACCTGCCTGTCTGACTACTCTCCTGCCTTAACCCTTAAACTGCTTGATTGATCACTGTTGCTGAACCTGCCTGTCTGACTACTCTACCTGCCTTAACCCTTAAACTGCTGGACTGCTTTTACTGTTGCCAAACCCTGCCTGCCTGACCATTCTAGTGGTTTATCCTTGGACTGCTTTACTTCTGCCAACCCCTGCCTTCCAGACCATTCTAGTGGTTTATCCTTGGACTGCTTTTACTGTTGCCTATCCTTGTCTGCCTGACCATTCTAGTGGTTCATCCTTAGACTGCTCTGCTGTTGCCACTGGGGACTGTCCTGCCTGTGGTGAGTGCCGCCTTCCTCATCTCACTAACTAACTTTCTCTGCTCTGGGATATTCCCTATCATTGCTGCTCGACGCCGGGATAACAAGACTACTCTGATCTCTGTGGCTGTTTTGTGAGTACACTTCTGTTTAAACCTGAAACTGTCTGACGTAAGTTGCCAAACCTCTTCCTGTCTGACTACGCTTCTGTTTAACCCTGCACTGTCTGATCTGACTTGCCAAACTTCTGCATGTCTGACAACGCTTCTATTAAAACCTGAACTGTATGATCAAAAGTTGCCAATCCTTTGCTTGCCTGACTACGCTTCTGTTTAACCCTGCATTGCCTGATCTGAGTTGCCAAACCTGTGCCTGCCTTACTACGCTTCTGTTTAACCCTGCACTACCTGATCTGGTTGCCAAACCTCTGCCTGCCTGACTTTGTGGGGTTTTACTTCCTTCACTTGTCTCCTGTGTCCCTTACCTATACTTGGTCTACCTGAGATCTCCTTTGGTCTTCTTACGTCTGCTATTCTAGCTCTATCTGTGAGTACCTTTGATTTTGTATTTGGAAGCTGTTGTGGGTCACGTCCTGGTTTATTCTCTGTCTTAGCGTGTGTTTCAAGTTCATCCTAGCATTTGGGTCTGATCCTGGACTTCACCAAAATCCTGACAGTACAAACGGGCCAAAGTATGGACCCCGCTGAGTTAGCCAGGGCAGTGACACACCAAGGACAACTCCTGGGTACCCATTCTGCACATCTGTAATCCTTGGATTCCAAACTGGACCAGATTGCTGCGCTTCTTCACAATTTTACTAATCCTGTCCAGGCTAACCCTTCTACAGCCGTAGCTGCCGCAGCTAGTTCTAAAACTATCAGCGCTCAACTCCAATCTGAAGGACATTTGATTCCTAGAATTCCTCTCCCTGACAAATACGATGGCAGTCCTGAAGACTGTTGTGGGTTCCTGAATCAGTGTCATCTACACTTCAGAAATAATCCACAAATGTTTTCCACCTTATCTTCTAAAATCACTTTTATAATCTCTCTCATGAAAATAAAAGCTTTGGCTTGGGTATCACCTCTACTCGAAAAGGATGACCCCCTACTAAATAATGCGGATTCCTTCATTGCCACCTTTTCATCTGTCTTCGATAAGCCACGTAGATCTGCTGCGGTAGAAGCTGGATTATTGGATTTAAGAAAAGGTTCCCTTTCTGTGGCCAAGTACGCTAATTAATTCTGAACTCTATCCGCTGAAACCTCGTGGAACCATGGGGCCGTACGAGCTGCCTTTCGTAAAGTACTGTCTGAACGCTTGAAGGATGAGCTTGTGTTTTGAGATCTAACGGATTCCCTAGAAGATCTCATAAATTTGTGCATTAGACTTGATGCCTGGTACTTTGAACGTCAACAAGAAAGACACCGGAACCGGAGGCCAGTTCCCAAAACAACCTTTCGACTGGCTCCTCATTTCTCTAATCTGACTCCTCATAGTCCCTCTACATCTGAAACCGTCAAACCCATGGAAGTGGATGCTATTAATTTAATAGAGGCAGAATGCCTGAGAAAACGCACGTTGGGACTGATCAAGGGACAGAGTTAAACCAAAACTTTACACCATCCCTCAATCCTAAACTCTTCATTCCTGTTGCTCTCCTTCTTGGAAACGTCAAGTTCCAAGCCCAAGCTCTAATCGATTCTGGAGCTGCCAGAGTTTTCATCAACTCATCTTTTGTTGAATCACTTAAGATTCCTCTCCACTCCAAGAATCACTTAATCAAAGTTACCACTGTCAGTGGAAACCCTTGGGCTCCGGATTCATTCAACATGCTACGGAACTTCTACTTGTCTGTGGGTGTGCTTCACTTGAGGTCATATCTTCTCAATTTTCTTTAATACTGGGACTTCCCTGGTTACAACTCCACGATCCGGTGTTCTCTTGGTCTAAGGGAGAGCTTACTGCTTAGGGAGCTTCCTGCTTCAGGCACTGTCTCCAGAGTCTTCCCAAACCTTCTGTTTCTACCATTGCCTCATTGGATGTGCCTGCAGATTTACCTGTACATTTTCATGCTTTTCACAATGTATTCTCAAAAAAAGGATGCTGAATGCTTACCTCCTCATCGGACTTTCGATTGCCTCATTGATCTTCTACCCGAAGCCCCTCTTCCTCAGGAAAAAACGTATCCTCTTTCCCCTCAAGCATACGTATCTCTTGAAGAATACATAATTGATAACCTTGCCAGAGGATTTATTCGTCCTTCCTCCTCACCCATGGGGGCTGGGTTTTTCTTTGTGGAAAAAAAAGGACAGAGGTCTTCGACCATGTATATATTGTCGTGCCCTGAACCAAATAACAGTCAAGAACAGTTACCTCCTTCCGCTCATTCCAGAGCTTTTTGATTGTCTTCAAGGAGCGACAATATTTTCCAAATTAGATCTTCATCCAGTACCCGAACTTCAATTCATTCTTGAAGTGGATGCTTCCTCTATTGCTGCAGGGGCTGTACTCTCCCAACGAAACCCTGTCACAGGCAAAGTTCACTCAGTGGGGTTTTTCTCCAAAAGATTTAACTATGATGTAGGTAACAAGGAACTACTGGTCATAAAACTGGCATTGGATGAATGGAGACACTGGCTTGAAAGTACTAGTCAACAGTTTCTAATCTTGTGTCATATATATTTCATCATTCAGCTCTATATCTTTAAGGGGAGGTTTTTATACTAATCCTGCCCCTGTATTTAAGGCTAAGCTACGCCCTATTCTATGCTTGGTAATTTTTTACTACGTGGAGTATCTAAATCAAGCCTATCTTCTAAAGCTTATTCAAATCCAATCCTTCAGCTTCTGAGCTGACTGTGGACCTGTTGTTTATTCAGATCTGTTCTGGTGTCTCCTGTTATCCTCTGAACTTGTCTCTCCTCCGGATCCGTACTATCACTTGCGGTGACGTCACACGCCGAAGATCCAGTTTCTCTGAGGCTGCACGGAGTTCACACAGACCGGCAAGGTTTTCTTCCTATATAGGCTCCATCCTACATTGTACCTCCAATCTTGCCAAGCCAGCTTCAGGCGATTACGCTCCCTGAGTCCTGTCTAACAGTAAGCCACAATTTCCTCTGTTTATACCTGCTAATATATTTTGTGCACAAGTTGTTATTAACAAGGTGTTCACTCCTAATTGCCTCTGCTGTTTTTCATAAGTTGCCACCACACGGCTGTAGAGGTAAATTGAATTGCTTCACCTTAAATTAATGGAAGGGATCTTGCTTCTTAATGACATTCCATCTTCATGTCATACTCTACCCTGAGGTATGTACCAGAAGCAAGATTTATCCCACAACTCTTACATATTTTCTTAGTGTGTTATATATAAGAAAATCAACTGTTGGGTTCTTATACTTATGTGTCTAAATGTATCTTTTCTAGGGAATAGCTTACATTTTCATATCTACTCTGACACTATTACCAAGCCTTAACATAATCCCAGTAGATTTGGTGACACATATGCAAACACTGACAAAAAGTGTAGAAACCATAACACAGGCATTAAATGCATTAGAGCATAAAAATGCATCCCTAAAAGCTTATATAAACGATGTGGCTGATAAACAAAAAAACGATAATCTACCAGAACCTATGCTTAGCCCCCCTGAAAAGTTGTTTGGTGAATGCAAGCTTTTCAGGGAATTTAAGAATGCATGTTATCTTTTATTCACCCTAAAACCTAAAACATATCCCACAGATCATATTAAAGTTATCACAACCATAGCATACCTTAGGGGAGAGCCACGCCTTTGGGCAAATTATTACTTCGATAATAACGATCCTATCCTACATTCCCTAGATTTATTTTGTTACAGCAATGTCTCAACTTTACGAGGATCCTTACAAACAACTCACTGCTGAGAATGCAATGAGATCACTCAAACAGTTTAAAAGGCCAGTTGAGGAATACTTTACTGATTTAAAAATATGGTCTAAGGATAGTGGGTGGAATGACCTTTCATTAAAAAATCAATTTTGCCATGGCCTTTCTGACCCCTTAAAGGATGAGCTAGTACGAGTTGATCTGCCTGATACGTTAGAAGGTTTAATCAATCTAAGTATTAGCTTGGATAGGCTTTTAAGGGAACACAGACAAGAACATAACCTCAGTGAATATCCTTTAAAATGTTCAGTTACACCTAGTCCAACACCACAATACACTAAGTCACCTTCTAAATCTACCACTGAACCCATGGACATCGGATTCTTAAAGGGACCTCTAAATCCCCAAGAGAAAATTAGGAGATGAGTTAACAATCTCTGTATGTACTGCGGAGCCAGTGAACATTCGGTAAAGGAGTGTCCTATACTTGCACGCCAGAAGAAGGGTAAGATGTTTCCAATTACCTCTTGTTTCAACATACAAACATCTCACCCCAGTCATTGCTCACTTCCATTTCTTTTGCAGTGGGAGACTCATCGAATCTAGTCCCAGGCGTTTTTTGACTCTGGTGCCAGTGCCAACTATATTGACCTGACTTTCACACTTATAAATAAAATTCTACTTATAAAAAAAAAATACAGCTGTGTCTTTACGTGTCATTGACAGCAGTCAGATTTCTTCAGGGCCCATTCAGTACCAAACCATTCCCCTACGAATATCTACACCCACTAACCATAACAAGTACATATCATTCAATGTGATCCCCTTTCCATTGTACCCTATTATATTGGGTTACTCATGGCTTAAATTACATAACCCTGTCATATCCTGGGATACTTCCAAAGTAGATTTTATCTCAGACTACTGTAAATTAACATGTTTCTCTACTCACCATATACTCCATACCACAGAAAATGTTATACCACAAGAGTATTCTGATTTCCAAGATGTTTTCAACAAAAAGGAATTTGAAAATTTGCCTCCACATCAAAAGTATGATTGCCCTATTGATTTGATTCCGGGTGTAGATATTCCTTGTGGTTATATTTTCCCTCTCTCCAAACCTGAATTAGATCACCTAAAAGTTTACTTAGAAGAGAATCTGAGGAAGGGGTTCATAAGACCATCTACCTCACCAGCAGGAGTGGGGATAATCTTTGTAAAGAATAAGGACAACAGCCTTAGACCAATAGTGGACTATAGGGAACTTAACCGACGCACAATAAAAAATAAGTATCCCCTGCCGCTGATTCCTGAGCTCATTGAACATCTTATTTTACTAAGTTAGACCTGAAAGGTGCTTACAACCTGATCTGCGTAAGAGAGGGGAACGAATGGCTCACAGCTTTTCGTAATCGATATGGCCTTTACGAATACACTGTGATGCCATTCAGCCTCTGTAATGCCCCTGCCACCTTTCAATATCTAATGATATCTTTAAAGATCTTTTTGGTATATATGTTGTCATTTACCTCAATAACATTCTGATTTTCTGAAAAACCCATTCTGATCACATAAAACGTGTCCGAACAGTACTCTCAAGGTTGAGAGAAAATTACTTATACGCTAGACCTGAGAAATTTATTTTTAATACAAATACTATTACTTTCTTAGGATATGTTATCACTCCACAAGGAATTAATATGGAGGATAGTAAGGTTCAAACCATATTGCAATGGCCCACTCCCACTACTAAAAAACAGATACAGAGATTAATGGGATTCACAAATTTTTATAGAAAGTTCATAAAGAACTTTGCTCAACTAACCAAACCTCTTAACAACCTCACCAAAACCAATGTCAAATTTACCTGGACTAACCAAACACAGTTAGTCTTTGATGACCTAAAATCTAGATTCACAACAGCACCAATACTCACCTTCTCTAATCCATCTCTCCAATACGTGTTGGAGGTAGATGCTTCTGATTTTGCTATTGGAGCTGTGTTGTCTCAAAGAGAATCACTAAAAGATCCCTTGCATCCAGTGGCATTTTACTCCTGTGTAATGACTGATTCTGAAATTAACTATGCCAAAGGGGAAAAGGAGTTGCTAGCTATTAAGTCCTCCCTTGAACATTGGCGGCATCTCCTAGAAGGTACTACTATTCCAATTATAATATACACAGATCACAGGAATCTACAGTATTTGAAAACAAACCATACTCTCACCTCTAGAGAAGTCCGATGGAATTTGTACTTCACCAGGTTTAACTACCTCATCACATACCGACCCTCCAATAAAAATAGGAAAGCAGATGCTTTGTCCAGAATCCATGAGAAACCCTCTTCTAATAGGAATATTACAACAGTCATACCACTAGAACACATCATTGGACTCAATGAGGCTACTTCAGTCTTTAAAACCAGTCAGGACTCTAATGTAACTATACCCATTTCAAAATTACATCTTGGAACTGATGGCTTGTATTACTTCGATAAACTCATTTATGTACCTCCTAGTTTAAAAGATATGGTTCATTCAAACGAACCATGATACCCCTCTAGCAGGACATCCAGGTTACCAAAAAACTATAGACCTGATAAAAAAGATCTTTTTGGTGGTGGATGTTCTGTCATGTAAGCTTTGTACAGTTTCAAAACATTATACTAAACACCCTTACAGACAACTACTCCCTCTACCCACTCCAGATAGACCCTGGACTGATATTGTATTAGATTATATTGTGGAGCTACCCAAGTCTTCAGATAATAACACCATTCTTCTGGTACTAAACCTCTTTAGTAAAATGGCACATTTCATTCCCACTTCAAAATTACCCACTGTTTCTGAAACAGTGCAACTATTGATACAACATGTTATAAAATATCATGGATTTCCCCATACCATAACATCTGACTGTGGATCTCAATTCACTAGCAAATTCTGGTCTGAATTGTGTAAATCCCGGAAAATTTGTCGCAGACTGAGTACCTCCCTCCATCCCCAGTCCAACGGACAGACGGAAAGGACAAACCAATGGTTGGAACAGTTTCTTTGATGTTTCACCAATTCAAAACAAGATAACTGGTCTTCATTGCTACCCTAGGCTGAATTTGCATACAATAACGCTACTCACTCTACAACCAAGTTTTCACCCTTCTACATAAATTAGGGATTCCATCCTATATTCCATCTTGATACTAATATGGAAAGTATTTGCCCATTGGTCAACGATCTTATAAATACTATATCCGAAACTTTTTCCATAGTGCAAGAGAACATTCTTCAATCCAAGCTGTTTCAAAAGATCTACTTTGATAGGAAAATATCTCAGTCACCTTTATATGCTGTAGGAGATAAGGTAGGCTCTCCACCCGAAACGTAATACTTCAGTATCCCTCTCGCAAACTCTCATCTCTATATATAGGACCCTATGAATATCAAATCAAAATGCTGTTACCCTGATTCTGCCATCTTCCATGAAGATTCATCCGACCTTCCATGTCTCCCTACTGAAACCTTTTCACTTTGTTTGTAATATGGATTCAGTGTCCCCCAACTCTCTTGACCTCCAGGATTTTGGTGATCAATACGAGGTCCAATCCATTAAAGACTCTAGACGATATAGGGGTCAATTGCAGTATCTTATCCATTGGAAGGGATACTCAGATGAAGAAGTCTCCTGGGAACCAGTGGCAAATCTCTCCACCCCACGATTGGTTTCCCAATTCCACCGCAGACATTCTGATAGACCCAGACCCTGATCCTCAGAGTTGATCCTTGAGAGTGAAGTTCTGTCAAATATATTTAATCATTCAGCTCAATACCTTTAAGGGGAGGTTTCTAAACTAATCCTGCATCTGTATTTAAGGCTAAGCTATGCTCTATTCTATGCTTGGTAATTTTTTACTATGAGGAGTATCTAAATCAAGCCTATCTTCTAAAGCTTCTAAAGCTTCTAAAGCTTATTCAAATCCAATCCTTCAGCTTCTGAGCTGACTGTGGACCTGTTTATTCAGATCCGTTCCGGAGCCTCCTGTTATCCTCTGAACTTGTCTCTCCTCTGGATCCATACTATCACACTTGGTGACGTCACACGCCGAAGATCCAGTCTCTCTCAGGCTGCACGGAGTTCACACGGACCGGCAAGGTTTTCTTCATATATAGAGGCCTATTTATCAAGCCGTCAACCACAAATACGCTGGAATTCTGCAGCGTAATTGTGGAGAGCCTGATTCCCCATATTTATCAAAGCCTACAGACCGGCAAAAGTTGAAATCTGTGTCGTAACATACTGTCCAGCACAGATCGATGCTTACGTCATTACAGATGTTCCGAATGCAAATTCGGCACTATCTGACTACTTTTGCTAGTTAACAAATTTCTACCAGGTACGCTTGCCACTATTCCGGCCCAGAGTACCTGGTTTTCAATCCGCCGCCCTGGAGGCGGCGGATGCCATAGGAATCAATGGGAGTCTGAAAGCAGCGAAAGCTTATGTTCGCTGCTGCCCGAAATCCCATTGATTCCTATGGGAGAATAAAAATAATGTTTACACCTAGCACCCTAACATAAGCCCAGAGTCTAAACATCCCTAATCTGCCGCCCGACAACGCCGACACATACATTATACTTATTAACCCCTAATCTGCCGCCCCCTACACCGCCGCCACCTACATTATACTTATTAACCTAAGTTACCAAGAAATAAACACTGAGTTACACAAAATAAAAAATAAATTATCAAATATTTAAACTAATTAGACCTAATCTAAGAGCCCTATGAAAATAAAAAAATCCCTCCCAAAATAAAAAAAACCCCTAGCCTACAATAAACTACCAATGTTCCTTAAAAGGGCCTTTTGCGGGGCATTGCCCCAAAGAAATCAGCTCTTTTACCTGTAAATAAAAAATACAAATACCCCCCCAACAGTAAAACCCACCACCCATACAACCAAACACCCCAAATAAAAACCTAATCTAAAAAACCTAAGCTCCCCATTGCCCTGAAAAGTGCATTTAGCTCTTTTTCAAAAGCCCAAACCCTAATCTAAAATTAAAACCCACCCAATAAACCCTTAAAAAAGCCTAACACTAACCCCCGAAGAGCCACTTACAGTTTCTGAAGAGCTAATCAGCCAATAGAATGTGAGCTCAATCCTAATGGCTGATTGGATCAGCCAATAGGATGAAAGATCAATCCTATTGGCTGATTGCAACAGCCAATAGGATTTTTTCAACCTTAATTCCGATTGGCTGATAGAATTCTATCAGCCAATCAGAATCTTAGGGACGCCATCTTGGATGACATCATTTAAATGAACTTTCATTTGGAAGAAGATGTCGTAAGAAGAGGATGCTCCGCACGGGATGTCTTGAAGATGGAGCCGCTCCGTGCCAGATGGATGTAGATAGAAGATGCCGTCTGGATGAAGACTTCTGCCGAGTTGGATGAAGACGTCGGCCTGCTTGGATGAAGACTTCTGCCGGCTTTGATGAGGACTTCTGCCGCTTCGTTGAGGATGGATGTCGGCTCTTCAGAAACTGTAAGTGAATCTTCGGGGGTTAGTGTTAGGCTTTTTTAAGGGTTTATTGGGTGGGTTTTAATTTTAGATTAGGGTTTGGGCTTTTGAAAAAGAGCTAAATGCCCTTTTAAGGGCAATGCCCATATAAATGCCCTTTTCAGGGTAATGAGGAGCTTAGGTTTTTTAGATAAGGTTTTTATTTGGGGGGTTGGTTGTGTGGGTGGTGGGTTTTACTGTTGGGGGGGTATTTGCATTTTTTATTTACTGGTAAAAGAGCTGATTTCTTTGGGGCAATGCCCCGCAAAAGGCCCTTTTAAGGGCCATTGGTAGTTTATTGTAGACTACGTTTTTTTTTATTTTGGGGGGGCTTTTTTATTTTCATAGGGCTCTTAGATTAGGTGTAATTAGTTTAAATATTTGCTAATTTATTTTTTATTTTGTGTAACTTAGTGTTTATTTTTTTTTGTAACAGTGTTTGTTATTTTTTGTAACTTAGTTGTCAGTTTTTTGTAACTTTGTAATTTTTAATTGTAGATTTAAATTATTTGAGTAGGGTTAGGTGTTTAAATATGTAATATAGTTAATTTAATTTGTAGTTTAATGTAATTTTAGTATAACAGTTAGGGTAGATTAATTTTTAATTTAATATAGTTTGATGTAATTTTAGTATAACAGTTAGGGTAGGTTAATTATTAGTTTAATATAGTTTAATGTAATTTTAGTATAACAGTTAGGGTAGGTTAATTATTAGTTTAATATAGTTTAATGTAATTTTAGTATAACAGTTAGGGTAGGTTAATTATTAGTTCAATATAGTTTATTTCAATTCTAAAGGTAAGTTTTAATTTATTATAAGATAGGGATGAGTTAATATTTAATATAAAGTTAGCTGGTTGTTAGGTTTAGGGGTTAATAGGTTAATTTAGTTTATGATGATGTGGGGGGCTGGCGGTTTAGGGGTTAATAGGTTTAGTAAGTGCTAGTGATGTGGGAGGCCAGAGGTTTAGGGGTTAATACATTTAGTTAGTTGTGGCGGGGTCAGAGAGCGGCGGAATAGGGGTTAATAAGTCTATTAGAGTTGCGGAGGTGTCTGGGAGTGGTGGAATAGGGGTTAATAAGTTTATTAGAGTTGCGGTAGGCTCCGGGAGCAGCGGGATAGGGGTTAATAACTTTATTTAGCTGCGGCGGGGTCCGGGAGCGGCGGGATAGGGGTTAAACATTTTAGTTTAGTGGCAGTGTTTAGTGACAGGGTCTAAATAAAGCTGTGAAAAAGCCGAATAGCAATGAGATCGATGACTGCTAGTTAACAACAGTCAGCTGCTCATCGCCCTCTGAGTCCTGTCTAACAGTAAGCCACAATTTCTTCCGTTTATATCTGCTAATATATTTTGTACACAAGTTGTTATTAACAAGGTATTCACTCCTAATTGCCTCTGCCATTTTTCATAAGTTGCCACCGCACAGCTGTAGAGGTAAATTGAATTGCTTCACCTTAAATTAATATAAGGAATCTTACTTCTTAATGACATTCCATCTTCATGTCATACTCTACCCTGATATATGTACCAGAAGCAAGATCTTTCCCACAACTCTTAAATATTTTCTTAGTGTGTTATATATAAGAAAATAACTTAGTACAAACCCAAATCAACCGTTGGGTTCTTATACTTATGTGTCTAAATTTATATTTTCTAGGGAATAGCATACATTTTCATATCTACTCTGACATCTTGACAGATCACAAAAATCTCCTTTATCTCCACAAGGCTAAACATCTCAACTCTTGACAGGCACGGTGGGCTTTATACTTTTCCAGATTCAACTTTGTCCTTTCATATATTCCAGGTACTAAAAATGCTAAATCAGATGCCCTGTCCAGGCAATTTCAACCTATGGATTCTGTACAGCTAGACTCTGAACCTATACTTCACCCTGTCAGAGTACTTGCTCAATTGTCCACTTCTACTCTCCATGGATTTTGTTACAGATCTACCTCCTTCCGCTGGAAATAAGGCCATTTGTGTTGTGGTAGACCGGTTTTCCAAGTCCGCCCATTTCATTCCCTTGCCTGGATTACACTCAGCTCAGAGACTATCAGAACTCTTCATCCTTCATGTCGCCGGACTGCATGGATTTCCCCTGGACATAGTCTCTGACAGAGGAGTCCAATTCGTCTCAAGGTTTTGGAGGTCCCTCTGTAAACAATTAGGTACCACCATTTCCCTATGAACCGCTCATCACCCCCAATCTAAAGGTCAAACTGAGCAAGTTAATCAGAGCCTTGAAACCTTTCTCAGACACTCAGAACTGGGTCACAACTCCCGTTTCAATTCTACCTTAAAGACTTCTCCATTCAGGGCTGCTTATGGATTTGACCCTAGAACTTTCCCTTTGACTACTTGTGCTTCTGGAGTACCTGGTGCAGACCTCGTCACAAGGAATCTATGCAGGCATTGGCAACACATCCGCCAAATGCTTATTATCTCCACCAGAAGAAATAAGATATTTGCCAATCATAAACGAAAAAGATAACCTTCTTATCGTTCTGGGGAGAAAGTTTGGATATCTACCAAATTCATCCACCTCAAACAACCATGTGCTAAATTAGGTCCTCAATTCATGGGATCCTTTTGAATGGTAAACAAGGTCTGTTCTACAGCTTATTGGGTGACCCTACCTACGACCCTCAAGATCCACCCTGTCTCTCACGTTTCCCTCCTAAACCTGGTCATTGAAAACAAATACTCCACCAAAGCAAGTTCTCCTCCTCCTATACTTGTGGATGGTGCCTCCAAATTCGAGGTCAGCCAAATTCTGGACTCTAGGTTATGGGTAATCGGTTGTATTACTTTCACACCACAGTATGTTCAACAGATAGTGGAATAAATAGAAGAGTAAATGTGAGTCTAACAAGAATTAATATGAAGCAAATAGTAGTTTTGTGACAGAGAAGGTAACAACTATGCACTATAGTAAGAGTTACCTCTCTGTCTTTTTCTAGTCACTTAATTTTAGACAAAATGACACACTGGTGAATTTGACAGGTTAAAAAGTGGCAACACAACGTACTTAACACTCTTTAGTGTAAACAGGGTAAATACTTTAGACAACACTGAAAGGTGTATATAAATATAGATTAGAATAATTCTAACCTCCTCTGCACATATGTACTTAGGTTACAGTTCGATATCAGGAGAATACGTAAGGATGATATGACAAAATATATGAGAAAGCATAAGAGGACTGTAATTACAGGCTTAAGAGTTTGCAGCATTTGTGGAAGTAAAACAAGTACAGGTATTTACAGTTCCGAATGACAACTTGTTATACAACCTGATTCCTTGTTTGTCAGTTCGTGGCTGCTGGCAGACTGAAGGCTGAGGTGTTCACTGAATCCCTGTGCACCTGTTTGCAAGTGCAGGCCAGGAAGAGGGTGAGGTGAACACAGTAAGGGATCTGTGGAACTCCGTGAAGCTGCGTCACCCACGGTGAGGAGAGATCCGGAATTACCTGATGATGTCAGCAGATAGATGCTGGAAGTTGTGAGAGGTAACAGGAAATGAACACTATACAGAAGCTCGTCCGGGTAACAAACTTGTATTAGGCAACAAGAAAGTGGGTATTGAAATACCATGGCTAGAAAGTAACTTAGAGAGATACATGAGCAATACTCTTTATAAATCCAGCATGGAGTGCTGGTAAGAGGAGCCTTATATAGGCCGGTTGAAGGGTATGGTAGCAATTAAAAGTACAGGCAGTGATAGTGCAATCATCACAATTTGACAATTACCTAATACATTGGAAGGGGTATCCCATTATTGAACCCTCCTGGGAACCAGCTTGTCATGTCCATGCTCCTGCACTGATCAAGGCATTTCATAGAACTCATCCTGACAAACCAAGTCTTGGCCCCCGGAGGGGTTCTTGAGGAGGGGGCATTGTCACGGTGCCATTCATCACCGCTCTATTGCAGCTCCCGGATCTTCTACTACTCCTGCGTTGCCTAGCAACATGGCACACATTCTGGGCTGACCCGCTCTGATGACGTCAGACGGGTTATTTACTGTCTGCGGCTTGGATCACTGGCCCCCGTTTGTTGATCTTTGATCTCTGTGGCTGTTTTGTGAGTACACTACTGTTTAAACCTGAAACTGTCCGATCTGAAGTTACCAAACCTCTACCTGTCTGACTAAGCTTCTGTTTAACCCTGCACTGCCTGATCTGAGTTGCTAAACTTGTGCCTGCCTGACTACGCTTCTGTTAAAACCTGAACTGTCTGATCTAAAGTTGCCAAACCACTGCCTGCCTGACTATGCTTCTGTTTAACCCTGCATTGCCTGATCTGAGTTGCCAAACCTGTGCCTGTCTGACTACGCTTCTGTTTAACCCTGTACTGCCTGATCTGGTTGCCAAACCTCTGCCTGCCTGACTTTGTGTGGTTTTACCTCCTTCACTTGCCTCCTGTGTCCCTTACCTATACTTGGTCTACCTGAGATCTCCTTTGGTCTTCTGACATCTACTATTCTAGCTCTATCTGTGAGTACCTTTGATTTTGTATTTGGAAGCTGTTGTGGGTCACGTCCTGTTTTTTTCTCAATGTGCTAGCGTGTGTTTTAAGCTCATCCTAGCATTTGGATCTGATCCTGGACTTCACCAAAATCCTAACAAAGGATGCCTAATGAAACGGCCATGTATGAGAGCCGAGAAACACGTTGCATAACCTAAGGGGAACCTATATTGCTTCCATATGCCTGTTGCTATTGTTTTAAATGTGTTTTTAATTAAAATGCCTTTTTAAACCTAAGCCATTTCTATACAGGCAGTTGTGAATCTAAGCTATCACAAGCAGTTTGGAGATCTACCATTGCCAATTTGCACATATATATTGTCCTTTATATATGACTATATCTAGTTATATATGTGTATATGTGTAGATATATACATATATATATATATATATATAATACAGTATATATATATATATATATATATATATATATATATATATATATATATATATATATATAGATATATAGATATATATACACATAGATAAGTATATGTGTAGACAGGTAGATAGCTGTGAGTACTTGCAAGAGAGTGTCATATTTTGTGTTGTGTTAATTATTTTGTTTTGTAATTTTCCCTATGTCTCTTAGTTTGTTTGATTGGAAGCATGCATTTTGTTGTTGTAGGTAGGGACCCACAGAGACTTTGACGTGGTCCTGGGCTTTAATTCGGCTAGATTACGAGTTGTGCGTTAGGGTAAAAAAGCAGCGATAAGAGGTCCTAACGCTGCTTTTTTACGCCCGCTGCTATTACGAGTCTTGAAGGTTTAGGGTCACCGCACACTTCTTTGGCCTTACCGCAAAACGACTTACGTAAACTTTGTAAAGTCTTTTTTCTATCGGACTTCCATAGCGCTGATATTACGAGTCTGTCCTGGGAGGCCAAAAAAGTGAGCGGTACACCCTATCCTGTCAAGAGTCCTAACGCATTTAAAAGTCAGTAGTTAAGAGTTTTATGGTACAACGCCGTAGCATAAAACTCATAACTAAAATGCTAAAAAGTACACTAACACCGATAAACTACCTATTAACCCCTAAACTGGGGCCCTCCCGCATCGCAAATACTAAAATAAAATTTTTAACCCCTAATCTACCGCTCCGGACACCGCCGCCACCTACATTATATTTATGAACCCCTAATCTGCTGCCCCCAACACCGCTGACACCTACATTATATTTATTAACTCCTAATCTGCCACCCCAAATGTCGCCGCCACCTACCTACACTTATTAACCCCTAATCTGCGGCCCCCAACATCGCCGCCACTATAATAAACATATTAACCCCTAAACCGCTGCACTCCCGCCTCGCAAACATTAGTTAAATATTATTAACCCCTAATCTGCCGTCCCTAACATCACCGCCACCTACCTACATTTATTAACCCCTAATCTGCTGCCCCCAACGTCGCCGCCCCTATATAAAAGTTATTAACCCCTAAACCTAAGTCTAACCCTAAACCTAACACCCACTAACTTAAATATAATTTAAATAAATCTAAATAAATATTCCTATCATTAAGTAAATTATTCCTATTTAAAACTAAATACTTACCTGTAAAATAAACCCTAAGCTAGCTACAATATAACTAATAGTTACATTGTAGCTATTTTAGGATTTATTTTAATTTTACAGGCAAGTTTGTATTTATTTTAACTAGGTAGAATAGTTATTAAATAGTTATTAACTATTTAATAACTACCTAGCTAAAATAAATACAAATTTACCTCTAAAATAAAACCTAACCTAAGTTACACACCTAACACTACACTATAATTAAATAAATTAACTAAACTAAATACAATTACCTAAATTAAATTAAATTAAATTAGATAAAGTACAAAAAAAACAAACACTAAATTACAGAAAATAATAAACAAACTACAGAAATTTAAACTAATTATACCTAATCTAATAGCCCTATTAAAATAAAAAAAGCCCCCCCAAAATAAAAAAAACCCTAGCCTAAACTAAACTACCAATAGTCCTTAAAAGGGCCTTTTGCGGGGCATTGCCCCAAAGTAATCAGCTCTTTTACCTGTAAAAAAAATACAAACAACCCCCCCAACAGTAAATCCCACCACCCACACAACCAACCCCCAAATAAAATACTATCTAATAAAACATAAGCTCCCCATTGCCCTGAAAAGGGCATTTGGATGGGCATTGCCCTTAAAAGGGCAGTTTGCTCTTTTGCCGCCCAAACCCTAATCTAAAAAATAAAACCCACCCAATACACCTTTAAAAAACCTAACACTAACCCCCTGAAGATCGACTTACCAGGAGATGTCTTCATCCAAGCCGGGCATAGTGGTCCTCCAGATGGGCAGAAGTCTTCATCCAAGCCGGGCAGAAGTGGTCCTCCAGACGGGCAGAAGTCTTCATCCAGACGGCATCTTCTATCTTCATCCATCCGTTGCAGAGCAGGTCCATCTTCAAGACATCCGACGCGGAGCATCCTCTTCTGGCAACGACAGATGGATGAAGAAGTCTCCCGGTAAGTTGATCTTCAGGGGGTTAGTGTTAGGTTTTTTAAAGGGTGTATTGGGTGGGTTTTATTTTTTAGATTAGGGTTTAGGCGGCAAAAGAGCTAACTGCCCTTTTAAGGGCAATGCCCATCCAAATGCCCTTTTCAGGGCAATGGGGTGCTTAGGTTTTTTTAGATAGTATTTTATTTGGGGGGTTGGTTGTGTGGGTGGTGGGTTTTACTGTTGGGGGGGTTGTTTTTATTTTTTTTTACAGGTAAAAGAGCTGATTACTTTGGGGCAATGCCCCGCAAAAGGCCCTTTTAAGGGCTATTGGTAGTTTAGTTTAGGCTAGGGTTTTTTTATTTTGGGGGGCTTTTTTATTTTAATAGAGCTATTAGATTAGGTGTAATTAGTTTAAATTTCTGTAATTTGTTTATTATTTTCTGTAATTTAGTGTTTTTTCTTTGTACTTTAGCTAATTTAATTTAGGTAATTGTATTTAATTTAGTTAATTTATTTAATTATAGTGTAGTGTTAGGTGTTAGTGTAACTTAGGTTAGGTTTTATTTTACATGTAAATTTGTATTTATTTTAGCTAGGTAGTTATTAAATAGTTAATAACTATTTATTAACTATTGTACCTAGTTAAAATAAATACAAACTTGCCTGTAAAATAAAAATAAATCCTAAACTAGCTACAATGTAAGTATTAGTTATATTGTAGCTATCTTAGGGTTTATTTTACAGGTAAGTATTTAGTTTTAAATAGGAATAATTTAGTTAATGATAGGAATATTTATTTAGATTTATTTAAATTATATTTAAGTTAGTGGGTGTTAGGTTTAGGGTTAGACTTAGGTTTAGGGGTTAATAAATTTAATATAGTGATGGCGACGTTGGGGGGCAGCAGATTAGGGGTTAATAAGTGTAGGTAGGTGGCAGCGACATTGGGGGCAGCAGATTAGGGGTTAATAAATATAATGTAGGTGGCAGCGATGTTGGGGGCAGCAGATTAGGGGTTCATAAGTATAATGTAGGTGGCCGCAGTGTCCAGAGCAGCAGATTAGGGGTTAATAAGTATAATATAGGTGTCAGCGATGTCAGGGGCGGCAGATTAGGGGTTAATAAGTATAATGTAGATGTTGGCGATGTCGGGCGGCAGATTAGGGGTTAATAAGTGTAAGATTAGGGGTGTTTAGACTCAGGGTTCAGTTAGGGTGTTAGGTGTAAACATAACTTTTATTTCCCCATAGGAATCAATAGGGCTGCGTTACTGAGCTTTACGCTGCTTTTTTGCAGGTGTTAGACTTTTTTTCAGCCGGTTCTCCCCGTTGATTCCTATGGGGAAATTGTGCACGAGCACGTTACACCAGCTCACCGCTGACTTAAGCAGCGCTGGTATAGGAGTGAGATTTTCAGCTAAATTTTGCTGAACGCTCACTTTTTGTCTTTTAACGACGGGTTTCTGAAAACTCGTAATACCAGCGCTGTATGTAAGTGAGCGGTGAGAAAAAAATTGCTCGTTAGCACCGCACAGCCTCTAACGCAAAACTCATAATCTAGGCGATTGTTTGGCCAAATGTAACTAACTCTTCCATTGTTGCTTTTAATCATGCTGTGTGCTTCCAAGAGTGTGCCAGACTCTCTGTGTGTTGCATATATATTTATGTGTATTTGTGTAAATTTATAGATAAAGTAGGCAAATAGGTTTATCTGCAGATTTGTAGATATGTATATGTTTACATTTGAAGATATGTGTATGTGTAAATTTTTAGATATGTATTTTTAGAGATTTGGAGTTTTGTATATGTGTAGATACAATAACATGTATATGGGTAGATATTTAGATCTGTATATGTGTAGATATGTATTTGTGTAGCTATAGAGTTATGTATATGTGTAGATACATAAATATGTATATGGATAGATGCTTAGATATGTATGTGTATATATGCATATGTCAAAATATAATTAAAGGGACATGGTACCCAAATGTTGAAGCACTTGGAAGTGATGCAGCATAGCTGTAAAAAGCTGACTAGAAAATTTCACCTGAACATCTCTATGCAAAAAAGAAGATATTTTACCTCAAAATTTTTTGTACCCAACTATAAAGAGACTTTAAGCAGCCAATCAGGATGCTAGTCGCAGGACTTTCAAGGGAGTGTGCATCTGGCAAGATCACAGCAAATCAAATGCATGACCTTAGTTCTGCTGATGATTTTGAGATAAAATATATTGCCTTTTTACACAGAGATTTTCAGGTGATATTTTCATGTCAGCTTTTTACAGTTATGCTTCATCACTTTCAAGTGATTTAGAATATGCCTGTTATGTCCCTTTAAGATACGTAGAAAATTATATACAGTATGTAGAAATTTAAATGTGTAGATATCTACATGTGTAGATGTTAATATAGATATATATATATATATATATATATATATAAAGATGTGCATATGTTTACATTTGTAGATCTGTTATGGAAATAGGTTTATGTCCAGCTTTGTGGATATGTATATGAGTATATTTGTAGATATCTATTTTTGTAGATTTGGAGTTATGTATATGTGTAGATACATAAATACAGTATGTATATGGGTAGATATGTATATCTGTATATGTGTAAATATGTTTATATATACAGTATATAAAATATGTGGACTAGATGCACATCCCGGAAACTACGGGGGTAGATAGCAGCATCCGCTGCTTATTAAATCTACCCCTTAGGGGGCTTCCCACTCAGAAAGTCTCACTGACAGGCAATAGCCTCATGCCATGCCCCAGAACATATATCAATATCAAGTGTCATGTGTTTTTATTTGCAGCATTGTTTTCTGCCATTAAAGATGTCACCTAATTGTGGGTCTGTGAGCCAATGGGAGGGGTTGTAGAGGGACAAGATTTTACTGGGCGATAAGGACATCAGAAGTAATTTTACAGCTTGTAAATATAAATAATCAGTGTAACAACAGAACTACAAATGGTTTAACTTGTTGGGAAGTTTAAATAAAAAAGTAACGTGGAACAACCACAAAATGGCACAACACTTATAGCTTATAGTGATGGGGCAGAACTATTTCCTCTTGTAAACAACACAGTGTGCACTGTAACCGTGTTTGATGTAATATGTTATACTTTATAATGGTTATTTTAATGTAGAACAGATGAACAAAACACACCTGGTTGTTCTCTTTTTATAATATGCATGACTGTGAGAGAAATCAACACGAAAACTATAGGAAACAAAATCAACAAAGTATCTACTTTACAACTTTATATGGAACCAAAATATACTTCTGGCAGCTTGAATTTTCTGTATAAAAACATTATTTTCTGTCATGTACTACAACTATATGTCGGTACAAAACTTACGTTTGACCTTCTGTCTGTGGGCTGCCATGCAAACTCACATTGCGCACATGAAAGCAGATCCCAGTCGGGTTTCTGTATATTAAATCTCTCTGGATTCTTGCTTTAGAATTCAAACTGCTCTGGTATTTTTTCTACAATAACTATATTTGGATTTCATTACACAGAAGGGAACACTTCTCTTCTTCTGCTAGCGGAACATAAACTCATGTTATATCAAAACCATTCTTACGGGAAATGAGAAAAAAAATAATATACAAAGTACTGCAAACACACTGAACCAGGTGCGGCGATTAGAATTGAGAGACTTATGCCAAACAACATAATTATAAAAGATGAGTTGAAGTGGGTTCTGATTTCGTAGGTCAGAAAATTATTTTCTTTGGATATGAGAGAAAATTTCAGTTGTATTATTATTAATTATTGTATAAATAAAGGGAAGGAGAGAGAGATCCTATTGTAGGAATTTTGTGAATTATAACTTGGAGAAAGGTCTCTCTAAGGGGATATGGAAAACATTTCATGGACTCCCTGCTTAATGTGACTACAGGTGCCTGTCTGCACCTCACTGATGAGACCCAGTAAAAGCCATAATCTATATCTAGGGTTGCTTTGTTTCACATTCAGAAAAGGATTGCATTAGAAAGAGAGAGAGAAAAAAAGAATTAGATACCCACTAAAAAAAAAGGTTAGAGTAATGTTTAGGGGCAATTCATCCTTTCTTCAGACTTTACAGCAGGGCACTCAGCACACTAATATAAAGCATACAGACCAAAAACTGCCCAACCCCCTAAAACAAACAGAAAAATCACCTTTTTTAATAATACAATCAGGGTCTCTGACTGGCTGTACAGTCTGCCTGCACTAAGATTAAAGGGACAGTAAAGTCAATTTTTTTTCTTCCATGTTTTAAATAGGGCATGTAATTTTAAACAACTTTCCGATTTACTTTTATTACCAATTTTGCTTTGTTCTCTTGGTATTCTTAGTTGAAAGCTAAATCTAGGAGGTTCATGTGCTAATTTCTTAGACCTTGAAGACTGCCTCTAATCGGAAAGCATTTTGACAGTTTTTCCCCACTAGAGGGCGTTAGTTCATGTGTTTCATATAGATAACATTGAGCTCCGGCACGTGAAGCTCCTAAGAGCAAGCACTGATTGGCTAAAAATGCATGTCTGTCAAAAGAACTGAAATAAGGGGGCAGTTTGCAGAGGCATAGATACAAGGTAATCACAGAGGTAAAAAGTATATTATTATAACTGTGTTGGTTTTGCAAAATTGGGGAATGGGTAATAAAGGGATTATCTACCTTTTTAAACAACAAAAATTCTGGTGTTTACTGTCCCTTTAATTAAAAACAAACAAAAAAATCTCACAATCATGGATCAACCAGGTTTGAATGATAGCACAAACTGAGTTGTGTGCTATTACTTTAGACAAACATCCAGGAAACAAATATATATATATTTTTTAAACTAATCTGTATAATGGGTTAAAAAATGTTGGAATTTTCTGTCCCTTTAACCATTATATCCAATCATAGATCCTCTTTTATTCAGTTAAAAATAGAGAAGTGATACAAGGTCAGTGGGCAACCGTATCGTCTGTTGTTCACTAATCAGAATCCTTAGGGAAGCAATTTATACTCAGCCATTTCAGACTGTAAACAACATTTTGACCTGGTTAAAATAAATATTCTTAAAAGTGGCTTTTGATCCCTATAATAAACAAAATGACAGCACAAAGATATGGAAGTCATGTAGTGACCGTAGGATAAAAATGTTGCTATTTGGGAATAGTAATAAAGCAAGCAAATGTTATTCAATATTAATAGGTCAAAGTGCCTTAGCCTTTAGCCGCTTCTTATCTGACACATATAATATTTGCAACTCTGGCTGATTCTCTTTACTGACTTCAGAAACCCTATGGCCATTAGGGACTGTGCAGTGCTGAAGTGAAGCTTATAATGCTGTATGTTACACGGGTAATTAGGAAAAGAAGGGAATCTGAAAGCAGCCAGACTGCATCAACGCTAAAGGTCACATGAATGTAAAATATTTTACAAATGATACATTTTTCCCATCACTTAAGATTAAGATTTATGCACTTTTAAAACTGATTTATGCTGCACCTTTCTAATAAATGTATTAACATCTACAGATTATTTCTAGCATCTGTAACAATTTATCTGTAACACTCTATTCAATTATTTTGCAATCACTCTATTTATTTCTCAAATAATCCCGAATATATACTGCCAGATTATGAGTTTTGTCGGTAAAGACTTGCGGTGCTAACAAGCCTTTTTTATCCACCGCTCACTTAAGACAACGCTGGTATTACAAGTTTTCTGAATGGCTGTGTTAGCCTCAGAAAAGTGAGCGTTGAGCAAATTTAGATCCACTTCTCACTGTAATACCAGCGTTGCTTACGGTAGCGGTAAGCTGGCTAAAACGTGCTCATGCACGATTTCCCCATAGGAAACAATGAGGCTGAGACAGCTGAAAAAAACAAAACCTAACACCTGCAAAAAAGCAGCGTCCAGCTTCTAACGCAGCTGATAGCATCAACCAATCGGATTTTTCCTACCTTAATTTCCTACCTTAGAATCCTATCAGCCAATCGGAATTCGAGGGACGCCATCTTGGATGATGTCATTTAAAGGAACCGTCATTCGTCGTTAGTTCGTCGGCCTAGAAGGATGTTCCACACCGGAGGTCTTCAAGATGGAGTCGTTCCTCGTCGGATGGATGAAGATAGAAAATGCCGCTTGGATGAAGCCTTCTCCCGGTCCGGATGTCCTCTTCTGCCCGGATAGGATGAAGACTTCTGCCGGTCTGGATGTCCTCTTCTGCCCCATCGGATGAAGACTTCTGGACGGATCGGATGACCACTGGTGCCCAGCTGGGTGAAGACGGCTCAAGGTAGGGTGATGTTCAATGGGGTAGTGTTAGGTTTTTTTAAGGGGGTATTGGGTGGGTTTTAGAGTAGGGGTGTGTGGGTGGTGGGTTGTAATGTTGGGGGGGTATTGTATTCTTTTTTTTACAGGTAAAAGAGCTGATTACTTTGGGGCAATGCCCCGCAAAAGGCCCTTTTAAGGGCTATTTGTAATTTAGTATAGGGTAGGGCTTTTTATTATTTTGGGGGGCTTTTTTATTTTATTAGGGGGCTTAGATTAGGTGTAATTAGTTTAAACTTCTTGTCATTTTTTTTTTTTTTCTGTAATTTAGTGTTTATTTTTTTCTGTAATTTTTGTGTTTTTTTTCTCTCCGTGTTTTAGTTTATTGTATTTAATTGTAATTAGTTGTAGGTAGTTTAGGTAATTTATTTAATGATAGTGTAGTGTTAGGTGTAATTGTAACTTAGGTTAGGATTTATTTTAGAGGTAATTTTGTACTTATTTTAGTTAGGTAGTTATTAAATAGTTAATAACTATTGTACCTAGTTAAAATAAATACAAAGTTGCCAGTAAAATAAAAATAAATCATAAGAAGCTACAATGTAATTATTAATTATATTGTAGCTATCTTATGGTTTATTTTACAGGTAAGTATTTAGTTTTAAATAGGAATAATTTATTTAATTGTAGTTATTTTATTTAGATGTATTGAAATTATATTTAAATTAGGGGGGTGTTAGGGTTAGTCTTAGGTTTAGGGGTTAATAACTTTATTATAGTAGCTGCGACATTGGTGGTGGCAGATTAGGGGTTAATAAATGTAAGTAGGTGTCGGCGATGTTAGGGCAGGCAAATTAGAGGTTAATAAAAATTAACTAGTGTTTGCGAGGCGGGAGTATGGCGGTTTAGGGGTTAATACATTTATTAAAGTAGCGGCGATGTCCGGTCGGCAGATTAGGGGTTAATAAGTGTAGTTAGGTTGCGGCGACGTTGGGGGCGGCAGATTAGGGGTTAATAAATATAATGTAGGTTGCGGCGATGTTAGGGGCAGCAGATTAGGGGTTTATAAGTATAATGTAGGTGGCGGCGATGTCCGGTCGGCAGATTAGGGGTTACAAATATTTATTATAGTGTTTGTGATGAGGGGGGGCCTCGGTTTAGGGGTTAATAGGTAGTTTATGGGTGTTAGTGTACTTTTTAGCACTTTAGTTAAGAGTTTTATGTTCCGGCGTTAGCCCATAAAACTCTTAACTACTGACTTTTATATGCGGTAGAAGTCTTGACAGAAGAGGGTCTACCGCTCACTTCTTCCAAGACTTGTAATACCAGTGTTAGGCAAATCCCATTAAAAAGATAGGATACGCAATTGACGTAAGGGGATTTGCGGTATGGAAAAGTCGCAGAAGAAAAGTGAGCAGTGAGCCTCTACCTGCCAAACTTGTAATACCAGCGTTAGATAAAAAGCAGCGTTAGGACCCCTTAAAGCTGCTTTTTAAGGCTAACGCAAAACTCGTAATCCCGCTTATAATCAATATATGTATTGATCATAAAAGTAAAACAAGAAAAATTAACTCAATAAATATCTGAATATTATACTGTGTAACCAGAGGTTTGTGGATCATACCTATATGAGCTTGTAGGACATCCTATTCCAAAATCATGGGCATTAATATGGAATTACTCTTCCTCCTTTGCCACAACATCCACAACACTTATGGGAAGGCTTTCCACAATATTTTGGAGTGTGTCTGTTGGAAATTTAGTCCATTCAGCCAAAAGAACATTTATAAGGTCATGCACAGATGTGAGACGAGATGTTCTGGCTCCTAATTGGCTTTCCAATTAATCCCAAAGGTGTTCATTGTGGTTAGGGATCTGTGCAGGCCACTTGAGTTCCTACACACAAAACTTGTCAAACCATATATTTGTGAACCTTGCTTTGTGCATAGGGGCCCAGTCATGCTGGAACAGAAGTTGGAAGCACTCAATTGTCTAAAATGCCTTTGTATTCTGTATCATTAAAATGACTTTTCACTGAAGATGATGGGCCTATCCCAAACTCTCAAAATTTCCCAAGACCAATATCAATTATCCACCAAAATTTAGAAGCACTATGCATTCCTGTACGTAGCTTTCTCCTTGCATCCTCCACACCCTGATTCTTCCTTCAGAATGCCAGATAGTGAAGTGTGATTCATCCCTCCAGAGAACATATTTCCACTGCTCCAGAGTCCAGTGGTAGTATGCTCTACAACGCTCCAGACAACACTTGGTATTGCGCGTGTTGATGTGAGGCTGGTGTATAGTTGCTCGGAGCTGCAAAACCCATATCATAAAGCTCCCAATGCACAGTTCTTGTGCTGATGCTACTTCCAGAGACAGTTTGAAACTCTGTAGTGGGTGATGCAGCAGGTGCACTTGGTGGCCCCACTCTGTAATTTTGAATGGTCTAATACTTTATGGTTGGGCTGTTGTTGCTCCTAGATGCCTCCTCTTCACAATAATAGCACTTACAGTTGACCAAGGCAAATCTAGTAGAAAATAAGTTTCACAAACTGACTTGTATCCAGGTGGGATCCTATGAAAGTTCCACATTTAGGGGCCGATTTACTAATGTGCAGGCATACGCTGTCAGCATTTATAATTGCAAAAGCATTTCTAGTGAAATGTTTGTGCAATGCCACCCCCTGCACATTTGTGGCCGCTAGCAGGGGGTGTCAATCAACCCGATCATATCCGATCGGGTTGATTCTTACGACCGCTGCTTCTTAACTTCTGCTTCAGGCCGACTTAAAGCAGAGTGGGTCGGAAGCAGCAGCCGCTGTTTCATAAATCGACCCCATAAAGTCAATGAGTTTTTAGTATGACAGATTGCACTGCCTATGTTTGTCTATGGTGATTTCATGTGCTGAATTTTATGCACCTGTTGGCAATGGGTGTGACTGAAACACCTGAGCTCAACAATTTGAGGTTGAGTGGTGCTGGGAATAGTACACTGTCTCTACTCTCCTGGGAGCCTGATGATCTTAAGCTCTCCGCTCTGGTGAGATTATCTAAGATGTCTTGTCAGGATTGTGTGGTCTATCAAAGAATTGTAGAAAGTCATATTTGTGCCTGAAAGCTATTTATCTTGCTATGCAGGGTTCTGGATGTGAAGGAGAGCTACATACATTGCAATATAATGCTAAAAAAAGCTCCCAAAGATTTTGGTGAATATCTGTCCATGCCAGCTAGTTTTTGATCATCAGACCCTCAAAGAGACCCAGGACATGGTGACTACCAGAGTAGGAGGATCTAGAAGCCAAAGCTGTACCAGTCTGAGGTCAGTAAAATTCAGGCAGGCCATAATAAAATCAGAACCAATAAAAATGTTAAGAACAGGTTGAGTTCAAAAACTGACAAAAGACCGAATCAGACAACATGAGAAGCCAAAGTAAGCTGGGTCAAGTTACAGAAGCCAAATCACCAAATGAACTGCACACTGGAGGTAACTTTAATCAATGGGCACAAAGTGTCCACTGCGTGCAGCAATACATTGTCACAGAGATATGGAAAAATTGCACCAATTGATCTTCAAAACAGTGCAACACAGTGACTAAAAATGATGCATAAGACAAGACACATCAAGAAGATTGTGCAACAGATATGACTTAGGGACATGAAACTCAATAATGTTCTTTCATGATACAGATAGAGCACACAATTTTAACCTGTTGCTGCCGTTGTATTCTGTCAAAACGGCGCTGGGCTTTAGCGCCGTTATGACGGAATACAACGCCATAGCCAACGGCTGTCCTGAAGCCTACTGCGCTTCCTGGATTTGATTGCGGTCTGGAGGGTGTTCCTAGGGTTATAGGGACGCCCACCAGACCCAATCCAATAATTGAAATCTCGCGATCGTGTGCACGATCGCGTGATTTCAATTTGGCTACATCGGAGCAGTTGTTCTGATGTAGACACTTTAACCCCGGCAGGAAAGGGTTAAACAACTTTCCAATTTACTTCTATTATCTATTGCTTTATTCTCTTAGTATCATTTGTTGAAATGTTTACCTAGGTTGGCTCAGGAGCTGGGAGCTAGCTGGCAATTAATGTCTGCACATATATGACTCCTGACATTTACTTACCAATATGCCCAGCTAGCTCCTGGTAGTACTGATGCTCTTTCATTAAAGAATACCATGAGAATGAAACAAAATGTATAAAAGCAAATTTGAAAGTTGTTTAAAATTATATGCTCAATCTGAAACATGAAAGAAAATATTTGGGTTTCATGTACCTTTAACAGGCACCAAAAAAGGGCCACATTGATTAACAACCCACTCAGATTTAACAATTGCGGAAACTTTATTCCCAAACCGTTTAGTAGAAATTTTTCTGCATGACTTCCTTTCACCTTCTGATGTTAACTTATGGTTACCTGCTAGAAACTCACCTTCCAGAAGAACCACTTTCTGCTAAACTGAATGCTTAGCACTCTTTTTTTGGGGGGCCGGGGGTGAAATCGTTTTTTTTTATTATTTTCAAGCACACAAAATACAATTGCATGAAACAAATATAGCGAGATTAGTAGTTAACAGAACTGAAAGAGCAAAAGAAGACAAGAAAAATATATTTGAATAATGTATCTAGTACCACAACAGTATTGAGGGACTGGTGTGCAAGTAATATCCATACTCGTCTGTGTAGCTCACTGTACTAAAGCGGACCAGTGTGTCATGTGAAAACCCTTCCCAGTGACATAATCAAATGTTTTTTCCATAGGTTTCTGTACTGAACTTTTTTCTTAGAGCTATTGTAGCTCTACACTGCAAGGGTTACCATTTGGTTTTCATTGTTTCTTTGACATAATCTTTAAACTTTTAAGGGCTAGTAGTCACTTCTATAGGCAAAAAACGTGACCCTAGCTACCATAATACAGCTGCTGTAAAACAAAAATTCTTTTTGAACAGCTGCAAGGTGTACATTTTTTGGGCAGTGATTTTAAAGGCCTTCGGGCACCAGAAAAGTTTAATACCAGTAATGTAGAGACTTTTTAAGGTGGCAGCCTCATAAAAACCATACAGCTAGATTATGAGTAATGCCCGCTATAGGGAAATTAACGAACGCAAGAAAAGTTGAGTTATTTAACCCCCTATAGCGCAGACTTTACCAGTTTTTAAAAACCCTGCTTGTGCGTGCGATAGGGTGCTTTTAAGCTCCATACTGCACAAAAACAAGCGCTGTTTTGACGTGCTCGTGCACGCTTTCCCCATAGACATCAATGGGAAGAATGTGTCTGGAAAAAGTCTAACACCTGCGATCGCGGAAAGAAAAGCTCCGTAACGCAGCCCCATTGATGTCTATGGGGGAAAAAAAACTAACCTTTAAACCTAACACCCTAACATAAACCCCGAGTCTAAACACCCCTAATCTGCCCCCCACCGACATCGCCGTCACCTAAATAAAACTATTAACCAACTAATTTGCCGCTCACGATATAGCCACCACTATACTAAAGTTATTAACCCCTATTCCCCTGCACACCAACATTGCCCACACTTTAATACATCTATTAACCCCTATTCTGTCGCTGACTGACTTTGCCGCAACTAAATAAAGCTATTACCCCCTAAACCTCTGGCCTCCCACATCACTACCACTAAATAAATATATTAACCCCAAAACCGCCAGCCCCCCACATCGCAAAAATCTAAATTAAACTATTAACCCCTACCCCTACACCTAACCCTAAACCTAACCTTAAACCTAACCATAAATCTAACCCTAACCCTAACGTAACCCTAACCCTAACATCCCCTAACTTTAACATAATGACAATAGAGCTATATTAAAGTTAACTAAATAATACCTATTTAAAACTAAATACATACTTACCTGTGAAATAAAACCTAAGCTAGCTACAATATAATAGTTATATTGTAGCTAGCTTAGGTTTTATTTTTATTTCACAGGTAAGTTTGTATTTATTTTAACTAAGTAGACTAGTTAGTAAATAGTTATTAACTATTTACTAACTACCTAGTTAAAATAAATACAAACTTACCTCTGAAATAAATACTAAGATACCTTACACTAAAACCTAAAATTACAAAAAAAAAAATTCACAAAAAATAAAAAATCCTACCATTACAAAAAAAACGAAATTATCCAAAAAAATAAAAATTATTTCTATTCTAATACCTTTAAAAAAAATAAAAACCCACCCCAAAATAAAAAAAGCCTAATCTAGAATAAACTACCAAGGGCCCTTAAATGGGCACCCCACCACCATAAACTACCAAGGGCTCTTAAAAGGGCCTTTTTTAGGGCATTGCCCTAAAGTTCACAGCTCTTTTGCTACAAAATAAAACAAACACCCCCTAACAGTATACAACCCCCCAACCCCCAAACCTACAAAATAAAAAGAAAGTAAAATCTAATCTACCCATTGCCCTAAAAAGGGCATTTGTATGGGCATTGCCCTTAAAAGGGCATTTAGCGATTTTGCTGCTCAAGTCCTAATCTAAAAATAAAAACCCACCCCAAAACGAAAAAGATACATTACACAAAATAACAAACAAATTATCAAATGAAATTATTCCTATTCTAATACCCATTTGAAAAAAAAAACACCCCAAAATAAAAAAACTAATCTAGAATAAACTACCAATGGCCCTTAAAAGGGCCTTTTGTAGGGCATTGCCCTAAAGATATCAGCTCTTTTACTGATTTTTTTTTACAAACACCTACTAACATTACACCCCCCCAACCCACAAACTATCTAAAAAACTAAGCTACCCATTGCCCTGAAAATGGCATTTGGATGGGCATTGCCCTTAAAAGGGCATTTAGCACATTTACAAGTCCAAACCCTAATCTAAAATAAAAACCCACCAAAAAACCCTTAAAAAAAGCCTAACACTAACCCCCGACGATCCACTTACAGTTTTTGAAGTCCCGCTTGAACGATCTTCATCCAGGTGGCGAGAAGTCTTCATCCAGACGCCCTCTACAAACATCATCCGGGCGGCGAAGTCCTCATTCAAGCAGCGAGAAGTCTTCATCCAGGTGGCATCTTCTATCTTGATCCCGGCGGCGCGGAGCGGGTCCATCCTGAAGACATCTGGCATGGAGCATCCTCTTCATCCAAATGCCCTTTTCAGGGCAATGGGTAGCTTATTTTTGTTTTTAGAGTTAGGTTTTTATTTTGGGGGGTTGGTTTGGTGGTGGGTTTTACTGTTGGGGGGTCTTTTTTATTTTGGGTGGGCTTTTTTATTTTGATAGGGCTATTAGATAAGGTGTAATTCTTTTTTATTTTGTATAATTTCGTTTGTTATTTTTCGTAATTTAGTGTTTGTTATTTTTTGTAATTTAGTCTTTTTTATTTTTTGTATTTAGATACTTTGTAATTTTTAGAGTAGTGTTAGGGTTTTTTTTAATGTGTAGTTTAGTTTTATTTAATTGGTAGTTAGTTTAATTTTAGTTTAATAATTATATTAGTTTAATTGTTAGTTTAAACCTAGTTTTTTAATTTGACAGGTAAGTTTTAATTTATTTAAGATAGAAAAATTGTAATTTAATCTAAAGTTAGGGGGGCGTTAGGTTTAGGGGTTACTAGTTTACTTTAATATATTTTGTTGTGGGGGGCTTGGGGTTTAGGTGTTAAAAGGTTTATTATAGTGGCGGGGGTGTAGGGCTTAATAACTTTAGTATAGTGGGGGCGATGTGGGCGGACGGCAGATTAGGGGTTAATTATATTTAAATAGTGTTTGTGATGAGGGAGGGCGGCAGTTTAGGGGTTAATACGTTTATTATAGTGGTGACGATGTCGGGGAGAGGCGGAATAGGGGTTAATATTTTTATTAAGTGTCGGCGATATCGGGAGCGGCAGATTAGGTGTTAATACATTTAATATAGTGTTTGCAATGCGGAAGGGCCTCAGTTTAGGGGTTAATAGGTAGTTTATGGGTGTTTAGTGTACTTTGTAGCAGTTTAGTTATGAGTTTTATGTTACAGATTTGCAGCGTAAAACTCATAACTACTGCTTTTGGATTGCGTTACGAATCTTGTCATTTTAGGCTGTAACGCAGGTTTTTAGCCTCACCACAAAACTCGTAATGGCAGCGCTATGGAAGTCCCATTAAAAAACGTCATTTTTACGAGTGCGGTACTGATATACCGACAAGACTCGTAATGGCTGCGGTGCTGTTTTAACGCTAAAAATACCATATTTTCAAAGTTAAAAGACGAACGCACAACTCGTAATCTAGCTGATAGTTATTGAACTTCACCTAAAACTTCCTTTGTGAAATAGCTCCCATTGAGACAAACCTTAGAGCACTGAAGCTGTTTTATGTTAAAAATGATATCACAATTTATATCACTTTGATAGCCAAACATATAAAGTGATTCTCAAAGCATTATACTTACTTATGCACTGTAAACACCAAGGTTAAATACAACACTGAAAATGTCATCCTGCTTGCACAAGCCATTAGAAAAGATGATAAGCTTTAATCACTTTCTCACTCAAGCGTATTACAGAGTGCTGGGCAAATAATGCTGATACACAACAATGTCTAGCATAATTATCGCTATATATTTATATATGGTAGACACAGTGAGTAATGGCAATCATGAAAAGCAGAGAACATTAGCAGCTCATAATTGAACTTAAAGGCAGTGCTCTGCAATGTTTTACTGTGTTAGACCCTATAAATAAGAATCTTCAAAAGAATACGTACAGATGCATAACACCCAATATCTACTGTAATGGAAAAATAATTATTTTACACTCATCACCTTCACCTGTGATTGACTCAGACGTGCAAATACGCTTCGAAAATAAATGAGTAAACTATTTAATTTACATCTATGTCAGACTCTGATGTTTAGTTAAGATATTTTATTTCATGGTTTTAAATAATATGATTATGAATTTTTTATTAAGGAAAAAAATAAAGTTGCACTCCAAAAGTTTCTTTGTGAAAAAGTAAAAAGACTTTAATGAAGGTTGCTTATCAGCAACGTTTTGGGGCTCCTGTCCCTTTATCAAGCTTGATAAAGGGACTGGAGCCTCGAAATATTGCCGATGATCAAGCTTCAATAAAGTCTTTTCACAAATAAACTTTTGAAATGCAACTATATTTTTTTATTGTATTTTGAGGTCTGGGGAGACCTAAAAGTTGGCACCCAGGAACATATAGTTAAGTGAATTACCTTTATAGTGTGGCGTGCCGGTGTTCTGTCAAACTGCAATTCATCAAAAGCTGCAATCTGACGTCACTTCCGGTGAATCTTCTATTTTAATATCTGTTTTGCCTTTGTCTGGGGGTGCACCGCCGATCTTCTGGCATACACTCCAAGTAAACCTTGGAGAATGAGGTTTAAAAGGGGGGCTTCGCCCCCCTTGAACCCCCCAGACGGAAGTAAAATAGATAGTGAAGATAGGCGATTACAGTGCCCATCTGATTGGTTGTGAATCCTGTCACTAACTGGACACGGACCAGTCAGATGTATGGACTCACCGGAAGTGACGTCAGATTGCAGTTTTCGATGAATTGCAGTTCTTGACAGAACACCGGCCCAAACCCTTTTACATATGAATTATTTATTAGTTTAATAAATAATATTTCAAAATTTAGCATATTTCATAGATCACAAGAAAAAGGAGCACGGGGAATAGAGGAATGAGAGCAATCCTTTGTGCAGCCTCTGACGAAGTGGGGATACACCCCATGAAATGCCACACCCACTGGAGTCACAGTGTCACGCTACCTCAATGGCTTCTCCACACACCTGTCTTGGCGGGGATCTGTTCACTTGTCCTGGGGTAAACAGTGTGGATGCCGCTCACCTGCATTAACTATACAAAGTGGTGCAAATACAAAAAAAGGATATGTACCTGAAGATTGTAAAGTGGTGATTGAAAGGATTCTAACTCAGGAGTGACGGTACTTTTATGTGAAATGTTGTGGAACTTTTTATTTTATGCTTAACAAATACCTGATATAAGTGTGAATTAGAATGTTTTTTTTTATTAAATATTGTGATTTTAAAAACTAAACTTAGATGTTCACCGCTCTCCTTTTTCTTGTATTCTATTTTTTTCCAAGTTCTTTGTGCCTATCAGTGTTTGCAGCATATTAGGAACAGCTGCGGGAAATTCTCTATTGAGGATTGAACATCCAACAAACTATCCTGTTTGATATTCTTTTTAAAAAGTATTTTTGTTGCTTTTCTTCTAAGTTAAAGAAATGGCAATGTATTGGGGCTATTTGTATATTTTATTCACATTGTATTGCTTCACTGTATAGAAGCAAATCAGTGGTGAGAGCCCTCAATATAGAAAAAATTAATATATTTCGTATTCATATTTTTATATTAACATTTTAACTTTTTATATCTAAAACAAAATTCTTAATTATTCATACGATTTCCTGCAATATGTGTGGCCTTGTTTTCATTGTTATAAACTGGTGGTAACATAAGATATTTCCATAGTCTTACTGCTGTGCTACAACAGGACTCAATATAAGAAGAAATTTGTATCCAATAGTTGCAACTTGCTTGTAGTTAACCTCAACGTGGGAAAGAAAACCAATAGTGCAACACAGTTTCAAATAGAGCCCAAATTAAAAACTTGTTAAAACACACTCACATGGCCTTGAGCAACACTAGCTCAAAGAATAGCACATTCTTTATAAATCCCTCTGGCAAAACTGGAGGAACTGGTGATCAAACTCAAATTTATTCCACAGTTTAAAAGAATAAAATCCACTAAGAGCACAAATATTGAAAACAAAAAGCAACAAAATACTACAATAGAAACAAGGTTCAAAAGCTCAAAGGAATCGAGTGTAAAGTGGTGAGAGTTTCTCAGAATGTTGCAATGGTCATATGATGTCCCTTCCTGGTAACATATCTTGACGTAAATTTCACCTTGATGGCTTTTTCAAAGGATACTATTCCTTATATAGGTCCAGTCCCAATCTGATTGGATATTTCAAATATATGTTATATTAACTATTCAAATACCAGAGCACTTAAAACAAACAATGAATTAAACAATACACTCTTTTATCTAATAAATATCATATAAAAGTTAAATGAGCAGATCAAAATGATAAAAAGTAACATTTGCATTTATACAATTTTGTAGAAAATTACCCCTTTTTTATATATCAATAAAATCACAATACCAGCACAAATAACGTGATTATGTTTCATATTTCAACAAAGGGAGTTTTGTACAATTACAAATAAATACAAATTTAAATACAAATACACGATTAATTCATAATGAAAATTATAAAGTAAAATATAAAAAATATTTTATGTCAAAATATTCTTTATCCAGAAATCAAACCAATGTTTCACAAGTTCTATACTATGAATTTACCATTGTGCTAATCATTGATCTGAGTATGTGTAGTATTTTCTTATAATGATTCAATCTAAATCTAAGAATGGAAAATTATACCTCCAGGATTAAACTCTAGTCTCCAGATTCTGTACTACAACCGAACTCAATGTAAGACATATGAAAAAACAATATATACATCATGTGAAAATATATATATTAAAAATAAAAATATTAAAGTTAGTTAAAAATGTAATTTAAAATTAAATTGAATTAAATATGAAATATATTAAAATGTGTAAGTTTATGATGATGATTTTGAATATCTACAATATTGAAGTTAGTTATAGAAAATGAATAAGTTCAAAGTCCTTATTCAATCCAAAGCAGGATCAAGGTGTTAAGTTCATAATACAATTTCATTTTTGTCTAACCATATATATTATTAATATCTCCACCTGAGAGTAGGCTCGTTTCCACTGAGCCATAATTAGATTTTGCGTTCAATGGCAAACCGATAAATATGCTGTCGGAAGCAATATCGTTCACCGACTGCTCCCAGCAGCCTGTTATAACTCAATATCGCCAACCAGACTCCGGCTGCCGAAAACATTTTCGGATCCCATAGAAAGTATCAGAAGCCACTAATCTATAAATAATACCAGGTTTCCAATGACCACACAAACCATTAATACACTGTCGGGGACTGCCGATACATTGCAAAAAATTACACCCATCTTAACTAGGTAAAATACTTCCCATTACAATATAACCCGCCTCCCAAAAATAAAACCGACACGTCAAAAACCCCTGTCCGCCATTCCCCCACATCACAACTAACAATAAAATGTATTAACCCCTAATCCGCCATTCCCCCATAACGCAGTCTACCTATTTAAACTATTTACCCCTAATCCGCCTAATCCGCCCCCCACAACGCAAATCCCTAATCTAAAAAAAAAAAAACCCAACAAATAAAAAAAAGCCTAAGTCTAACCCCCGAAATAGGTACTCACAGTTCCGGAAGTCCGGCGGAGAAGGTCTTCTTCCAGGCGCTGAAGGTCTTCTTCCAGGCGGCGACATCTTCATGCAGTGCGGGGACCTCTTCTATCTTCATCCAGGACGAAGAAGTAGCAGAGAAGGACACGGAGAAAGAACGCTGGCCATGGAGACATCCAGCGTGGAGGATTCTCTTCATGCGGTCACTGCCGCACACTGAAGATTGAATGCAAGGTACCTGTTTTATATTTGGGGTACCTTGCATTCCTATTGGCTGAAATTTTCAAATCAGCCAATAGGATGAGAGCTACTGAAATCCTTTTGGCTGTTCAAATCATCCTCCGCGGCCTCCTCTACTCTACACCACATTTGCCCTGGATGAAGATAGAAGAGGTCCCAGCGCTGGAAGATATGAAGATATCGCAGCCTGGAAGAAGACCTTCTCCGCCGGACTTCAGGAACTGTGAGTACCTATTTCGGGGTTAGATATAGGCTTTTTTTATTTTTTAAGGTGTTTTTTTTTAGATTAGGGATTTTTTTATTTTAATGGGCGCAAAAGAGCTGACTGCCCATTCAAATGCCCTTTTAAGGGTTATTGGTAGTTTAGTCTTATATTAGGGGGTGTTTTTATTTTGTGTTTTTTTTTTTAATTTTTATAGGGGTATTAGATTAGGTTAAAAAATATTTTTTTGATAATTTGGTTTATTTTTTTATGTAATTTTAGATTTTTTTAGTTTTTGTAATTTTAGATTTTTTTAGTTTAATTTATTCTTAGGTTATTTTAATTGTAATTTAGTATTTTTTATTTTATGTAATTGTGGTTAATTTAGGGGATGTTAGGTTAGGGGGTTTAGTGATTAGATTAGTTATTTGAGTTGTGGGGGGAATGGCGGATTAGGGGTTAATAGTTTAAATAGGTAGATTGCATTGTGGGGTGATGGTGGATTAGGGGTTAATAGTTTAAATAGGTAGATTGCGTTGTGGGGGGATGGGGGATTAGGGGTTAATAGTTTAAATAGGTAGATTGCGTTGTGGGGGTGGCGGATTAGGGGTTAATAGTTTAAATAGTTAGATTGCGTTGTGGGGATTAGGGGTTAATAGTTTAAATAGATAGATTGCGTTGTGGGGGAATGGCGGATTAGGGGTTAATAGTTTAAATAGGTACTTTGCGTTGTGGGGGGATGGTGGTTTAGGGGGTAATAACTTTAATAGATACTTTGCAATATGGGGGTTGGCGGTTTAGGGGTTAATACATTTATTAGTTATTCCGGTGTGGGTGTGGCGGTTGAGAGGTAGATATTGCATATGTGTTAGGTGTTTGCTTTTATTATAACAGCGTTCTGGTGGTCCCAGTTTCCAGCACAGTGTTCCGGTGGTGCCAATGCTGGTATCCAGTTCTGAGTTTCAGCCAGTGCCAATCCCAGACTAGCCTTAAAGGACCAGTCTAGTCCAAAATAAACTTTCATGATTCAGAGAGGGTATGTAATTTTAAACAACTTTCCAATTTACTTTTATCACCAATTTTGCTTTGTTCTCTTGGTATTCTTAGTTAAAAGCTAAACCTAGGAGGTTCATATGCTAATTTCTTAGACCTTGAAGGCCGCCTTTTAGCTGAATGCATTTTGACAGTTTTTCACCACTAGAGGACATTAGTTCATGTGTGCCATATAGATAACATTGGGCTCATGCACGTGGAGTTACCTGGGAGACAGCACTGATTAGCTAAAATGCAAGTCTGCCCAAAGAAACAAAATAAGGGGGCAGTTTGCAGAGGCTTAGATACAAGGTAATCACAGAGGTAAAAGTTTATTAATGTAACCGTGCTGGTTATGCAAAAACTAGGGAATGGGTAATAAAGGGATAATCTATCTTTTAAAACAATAACAATTCTGGTGTAGACTGTCCCTTTAAAGCCAGTGCCAGTCTCAGTATTACCTATCCTTTCCTATCACAGATCTGCCTTTTCTGCTGTTGCCACAGAATGTGTCTTAACAAACTCTATATTTTCCTAAAGCTGTCATTATTCCAAAAAGAAAACAAGTTCCTCTTTTACATACAAGGCCTTATGTCATAAATCTCCTCATTAATGCATTTAGATTTTGTATACAGCAGTGGAAATAGGGTTGGTGTGCAGAATGTGTACAATACCAATGCAGCCTTTTATCATTGCAGGCGTATCCTATGTTTATATCTACAGTATCTATCTATTTATCTATCTATCTCTATATTGTCTATCTATCTATCTATTTATCTATCTACCTACCTCTCTATTGTCTATTTATTACTATGACTTATTAGTGAATTACCTTTGGGGGCCCAAACAAAATTGCGCTCTGTTGAGTAGGTCCACTACTGATAGAAATGAATGGGATGTATAGTTACCTTGAGCATTCAACCACTGCACGTTTGTTGGCATGTAAGGCGAATGTAAGATATTAGTACTAGTGGTGAACTATAGTTTCACTAAACAACCCAGTTATATCAATAAAACCTTTAAAAAATTGATATTAAGTGGATACAGTGGAAAAACAGAAAACCAGGTTGCGCCTAATTAATTTTATCTTGGGTGTCCAGGACAAAACTAATTGTCTAAAAGTGAAAATATACAACTAAACTAAATTGTAAATAAATATTTGAGGTGGTAAAATTTATAAAATATGGTTTATTAAAATATTTATGAGACAATGAATAATCCTTAAGATTAGTTTTATTCTAAAATTATTATACTAAAAACATATATATACAATTTTATTGGAAAGAACAGATATAAACATAAAAAAAGTTAATATAATACAGATACAAATTGTAAATTTTAAATTTGATTGGCCAATCTAACTTAGGTTTATATAATAAATCTTTTAATAAACTGGACACATTGCATCAGTAACCTAAGGGAACCATTCGAGCAATATATGCAATAAATCAAAAAATAAATATATAAATATAGTATCTAGTTAATAAATAAAATGTGTGTAATTTGTTCAAATGTTGTTGTGTAATTGTTCTAATGTTGTTGTTTGATTAAAAACCATCCATATGACAGATATAATAGATTTCAATGATTATGCTGTTTTGTGGTGTATCTTTATAGCAGTTCAATTCCTTGTGTTTCTTCGTATATACTATTTGTCCACTTCTAGCAGGATAAGGCAAGAATCACTTTCCCAAAAATATTCAGAAAGATAATTGTCATATAATAAGTTCCAGGAGATGTATTCAGCAAATACCGGTATAAGCTATTATTTCAATGTAATCCTTCATGAGGAGAAATTTAAAATAAGTCTTACTTTCAAATTTGCAGGTAGGAGCGTTATCCTAGGTCCACATAGAGTTTTTTTATTTTGAAGGCAACCGCTCCCTTGCTTAGTAGCGTCTTGTTCTCACGCTAGCGGTGGTTGATTCAAATCCCAGGCCGGTCCGTCTCATATAGTCATCTGTCACTTCCTGTTTAACAGTGACTCGGTATCCTCACAGTGGATATCCCCAGACTCATGTGTCCTCAAGAATTGGAAAAGTTTGAACGCTACGCGTTTCAGCCGCTACTGCAGCCTTTCTCAAGCGATTTTGATTCTTAGCCTCATCTATCCTGCTATTTTATAGACCATAGTCTGAAAATTTAATTGAATAATTGTGATTTAAATATAAATCAATTTATCAATTTGATGAAAATGGAAGGGAACGAAGAAACCTAAAATGCTTGTCAATAAAACAGTATAGTAAACATAAATATTTATATCTATTCTTCAAAATTTATTTATTTGAATTGTTTAAAGTCGTTAATAAATATTTGTTCAAAAAAAAAATAAAATAAATAAATAAATATGTTTCCTAAATTGGTTTCGAACTCGAAGTGGACAAATAGTAAATATTTTAATAAACCATATTTTATAAATTTTACCACCTCAAATATTTATTTACAATTTAGTTTAGTTGTATATTTTCACTTTTAGACAATTAGTTTTGTCCTGGACACCCAAGATAAAATTAATTAGGCGCAACCTGGTTTTCTGTTTTTCCACGTTTGTTGGCATGCAAATATATATTTTTGCAACTGTATGTTAAAGGGAAAGTCTAGACCTAATACTTATACTTTATTACTTATTGCTACATACCAGACAAACATCTTGCAATGGGTTCCACATCTATAAGCTTGTGAGAAGTACATGAAACTTTAAAATAATCATCGAAAATGGCCGCCAAGCTCCATCCAAAGCTTTCTTCTTGTCCATTTAGCCATTTTCTTGTATGACAATTTAACAGTGCATGTTTAAAAATGTTCAGTTAGCTATTTCAAATTGCACATGCACAAATCAGCACCTGTGAGTAGGAAAACTTATTTAAGAGTTGATTTTGATGGGAGAAACTTTACAGACCAAAATATACACACAATAGGTGAGTGGAGCTTGGCAGACATTTTTGGCACCTAAAAAATTATGAATATTTAAATGTTTCACATACTACTTACAAGTTTATAGATGTGAGACCGGTTACAGGATGCGTCTCTGGTATGTAACAATAAGCAATCAAAATGATGTATTGGGTCTCGGCTGTCCCTTTAAGTAAAATATCTTATGAAGTAATGGGGATCTTTTTTTTTTTTTTTTTTTTAGCATACATTTTTATTGAGGCTTCCAAAACATATATGAAGTAGTCAGATTTGAACATTAAAAGAAATATCAACTTTTGACCAATATAAGCAGTTACATCTTCGTTAAGATAGAAATTGTTAATATTTATTGCATAGTATACATGTAAAATCAAATATCAGTTTCTAAATTATATTGGTACCAGCTAATGGAGTGTGTTATGCGGATAAATCCTGATACAGATATAATAAAGAATAGTCTAAAAGTGTGTTGAGTCTATGGTAATGGGGCCTCATTTTCTATTGCATAGTGTATTCTGGTAATTATATGATATTATGTATTATATAATAGTTAGGGAAGATGAGCAGGCAAGAGCTGCTTTAAATTGGGGGAGAGGAGGGGGGGGGGCGGACGTTCTAACCGCTGATATAAGTTAAAGGAGATTGACAATTGAGGTACTAGTATTGAGCTCATGGAGAAATGAACATTACTGTATGCTGAGTGCATATAATGATAGTAAGTAATGTGTTAGCATGAGCTTAATATGAGATATGATTGGGGAAGATTAAATAGGTCTCTCTTTTGGTCTTTTTGTTCAACTTAAGGTGTGAGGGCCTAGATGAAAAGCTTAATGTGGGATGAGTATAGGTGTATCAACATGGTATGAAAAAGCTCTCTGTACAATTGGGCATCCAAGATAGTTTCATGAATAGAGGAGTCTTGTAAATGTATACTCCTGCGTGGGGTAATGGAGTGGATATACAATTAGACGTTTAAGTGGGTTGACTTGGAGTAATGAATATAGAGTGGGGATTGTAAGTGTTGCATATGTGCCATAAAGTTGGAAACAGCTAACGTTTAAAAACCATAATACCATGCAAACTTCAAAATAAGTAACAAAGTTAAATGTTTTTGAATACTGATCCTATTCCTATATCATGACATATGGGGAGCTAACAGTAGTGCAACAGTTGTCAACAATATATTAAATGAAAATTAACATTCAGTGCAGGGCCTATACAATTCTAAGGCCTTAATGCAAGGGTATAATGATAAAGATACGTATGTAAGGCTTTCATTGACTAAGAGCTACGTGTAGCCCATGTCTACTGCATGGCAGTGCTGAAGCAATTTCTGGCTGGTCTAAAGTACCTGCCTGGGAACGTTATTCATGTTAAAAAAAAATCAAGCAGAGCTCAAGGATGTTACTTCCAGCTAATAGGAGGCGTTGAAAGGAAGGTTGGGCCCTTAAATCTGTCAAAACCAGGTGTCGTCCCAATGAAAGTGCTATGTTAAGGGAGAGCTGACATTACAGGGAAGGTAAGTATGTGTACAGTAGGTACATAAACTCTGATAAACAGGAAAACTAACTATGTGAAAATGCAAATATATAGGTTTAAGTGAGAACAAGCCGAGCACAATCTAAGATAGATTACCTGTATCTGGATCTCGAATAGGATGACATGATTCCCAGATCAAGGTATTAATGCAAAGCTCGAGACAAGACATTTCTGTCCACTCGCTTTGGCATGTAGGAAGCATAACACAATGACAAACTAACTGGGTTGCATATATATTATGATATCTAAAAGGATCTGAATAATTAGACACCATACCCTGTAGGGAATGGGGAACAAATGATGTTCAAGATTAACTGTTAAAACATACAAGACAATGTGAATTAGGTTATGAAAGTGTCTCTAAATGAACTATTATAACTTAGTAAAGGATACATCCGGGCCAATAAAAAAAAAGGGTAAGATGAGTACCCGTACATAGGCCTTTATTGATCCCAGTTGATAACTGAGATCAGGTAGAAGAAAAAATGAAAGAAGGAAACAGAGCAAAGGATTCAAGATATGTCCTTTGAGTGGGTTATGTCTTTTCTTTTCAACTGTTGAGGCAGTCTAAGGGATGTTTGCCACTCAGGGGCCTCTGAATTAAGAGCTTTTGGGTTCTCAGGCAACTTATTATTGAGATCCGGAGTGTAGGAGAGTCTGGAGGAGCTTCATACCTTGCTCCGGTGAAGAGATGGTGTAGGAGTGGTCTCCATGTTGAACAAAGATCTTTACTGGGAATCCCCATCTATACTTCACACTGTGTTGATGAAGAATTTGGGTGAACTGCTGAAATGTTCGTCTTTTAGCCAGAGTGTGTGGCGAGAGGTCTGGGAAGATTTTAATAGATTGGTATGGGTCTTTCAAGGATTTGTTGGTGAAGGAGGCTCTGAGGATTTTCTCCTTGCTTGTAAAGTAGTGCAATCTGACAATAACATCTCTAGGAATGTCCGAGGCTGCGTTCCTAGGGCAGAGAGCCCTATGAACCCTGTCAATCAGGAGACCCTTATCTTGAAGCGTTCCATGTAATACTTTGAATAGACCAATGAGGTAACCAGGTAAGTCAGATGTACCAGCATCCTCCGCTATGCCTCTGACCCTGAGATTGTTATGGCATGACCTATCTTCTAGGTCCGCCAGCTTAGATTTGAGGTCTGAAATATGTTTCGCTAGGTTCTGCGTATAAGAGAGGAGGTTCACATGGTCTACCCCTAGATCCTCATGTTTCATTTCCAGGGTTTCCATGCATTCTCCAAGGGTAGAGATGTCTCTTTTAATTTCGCTAACTGACTGTCTGATGTCCTGCTTAAGGGAAGTGTAATGGGTATCCATTTTATCGGATAGAGTCTGAATAGAAACAAGTATCTATGAATGTGGAAGAGAAGGTCGATCTGTGCTCGCGTTAACTGATTTGTGGGTGCCTTTGAATGAGGCATCGGAGTCTCTCAAGTCATCGTCAGAGGGCTCTTGATCATAGTGACTTTTACTTATGAAATGGTCTGCTAGACGCCTTTTAGGGTTCCCTTGTTGTTTTTGTTTCTTCTTCATGGCGTGGGCCATCTAAACAAATCTGGAATATCACCTTAGGTGGCTAGCACTGCATGGCCAGATCAAGTAAGCCAAGTGAAAAAAAGGACTTGTGCCGTCAGCTTGGTCAAGAAGTTGATTTGTCACCTGGTAAAACTTGAATGGTTTATACGTGGTTATGAACTGGTATCTTACGTGTTAGTAGCTCCCCTCCTGGGGAGATGTTTCCTATTGGAGGAGAGGAGCCTAACCCTAGGTATTAGGGAATTATTAAGAGCCATGTGCTTTATAAAGGTTAAGAAGTAGATTTCAGTTTTTCTTTCCTTTTTCCCTTCTTTCTTGTCTCCCTCTACCTTCCTTCTCGGCTTCCCCCTATTCTTCCACTTTTCTTCCCTTTCTTTTCCAATCTCTTTCCTTCTTCCTATTTCCCAGGTTAGAGAGACAATTACTGTATAGACTATATGTGGATCTCCCTGAGAAATCTGTATGATCAGGATCAGGAGAGGGGGCACCAGCTCCTTGTCTTGTTTAGGACATCATCATGGGTAAAATGGTGCAGGAACCAGCCATAATGCACCTATGAATGTAATTAGCTCTTAGACAATAGACTTGTCTTGTTTAGGACATCATCATGGGTAAAATGGTGCAGGAACCAGCCATAATGCACCTATGAATGTAATTAGCTCTTAGGCAATAGTCCCTTGTGTAAAATAGCCCCTGGTTCAAAGTAGGGTCTCCTGCTCCATATATATGTTGCAGTTCAAATATAAAGATTGTGTAAAATATCTCACAGACAGTGTGGTGTAGGAACCACAGTGGGATGAGTTTGATGTGCTATTTAAGGCAGCTAAGACCTGTAGAGCTTGGATGTGGTAAATCAATATTAAGGGTTTTTGAGGCACATATATCCCTCGTGTAAGCCCCTTACATAATTTCATTGTTTATAGGGCCGTTCTGAAGAGCCTTGTTATGGCTTCCGAGAAGAGGGCTGCTTAAAGTCTTTCAAGGACTGCTGACACCTGTGTACTTTATTTGGTTGCGTCACCCCACAGTAATGGCGCCTCACGCCGACTAGGCCGTCAAGCACAGCACTAGAATTTGGCCTTACCTCCTAGTCTTCCAAAGAGCGATCTCCTTGTGCCTTGTCAGAGCCAGTACATGGATCCGTAGCGCCGGACTTGCTGGACAGCATCTGCATTCAGCCGCGGTTTGTTAGGCTTTCCCTAGCCTTCAGCCATCCGTTGCGGCGATCAGCTCACTGCAGTGCTTCGGAGGTACCGATCACTTGCAATTTGTGTTGGCCCCGTCCTTTAGGCTTTAGCTGCCCACTCAGGATTTGATTAGCCGGTGGAAATAGCCCTAGTAAGGTGTTTTTTATAACTTTATGCACAAAGTTCTCATCCTGTGTGTCCATTCTCCACAACGGTTAGCTCCGCCCCGTAATGAGGATCTTTTAATAAAGTTGCAGATATGTACTTTAGCTGCCAGCTGTAGGTAAAGGGAGTAAAGCAATTGTGTACAAGGACCCACAGGTTTTTTAATTAAAAAAAACAATTCTGTTTGATTTACCTGGTTTACAAGATGGAACAGCTGGTTTTATTACTATAAAAAGGTTCATAAGGTAAGAAACCTCAAAATGAATATGGGTGATTTCATTTTAACAGGTGTGTTCCCAGACATAAATCTTTGTATTCTACTTGAGCCAATACGGTAAGCTGATGACGTATGATTTGAACTGAGAACAGCAGAATTCTTTGTTTTCTTTTTACTTTACATTTCATCTGCACTCTAATTAAAATAAGTATTTACTTTTCCATATCCCTGTGTTCTAAAGTCACTGATGTTTGATCATTTCTTTTAATTATTAAACCAATATTCTATCTCTAAGACATGGAAGTTTATTTTGCAATGCCGCCCCTACAGATTTGTGGCACTCGACCGCTAGCAGGGGGTGTCAATCAACCCGATCGTATGTGATCAGGCTGATTGTTGTACCCCGCCTCAGAGATGGCGTATGAGTTAAGGAGCAGCGGTCTTAAGACTGCAGCTTCTTAACTCCAGTTTCCGGCGAGCCTGAAGGCTCTCGCGGAAAACAGATGTATCTGGCCACATTCGGGGCATGATAAATCGGCCCTATAAGTAAATTTGAAAGTTTTTTTTTAAAATGGTGTGCTCTATCTGAATCATGAAATAAAAAATATTGACTTGCTTGTCCATTTAAGTGCATCTAAAATGTCATTTGTGTTTTTTGTTTAGAAAGATAGATAATTCCTTTATTACCCATTCCACAGTTTTGCATAACCAACCAGGTTAAATTAATACACTTTTTGTCTGTGATTACCTTGTATCTAAGCTTCTGCAGACTGTCCCCTTATCACAGTTCTTTTCACAGAATTTTTTTCACTTGAATTTTAGCCCATCAGTGCTAAATCATAAATAACTCCACGGTAGGTTATCTATATGGCACACATGCACTAGCGTTGTCTAGCTGTGAAAAACTGTCCAAATGTACTGAGATAAGAGGCAGCCTTCAAGGGCTTTGAAATTGACATATGAGCCTACCCAGGTTTAGCTTTCAACAAAGAATACCAAGAGATGAAAGCACATTTGATGGTAAAAGTAAATTGTAAAGTTGTTTAAAATTGCATGCCCTATCTAAATCATGAAAGTTTAATTTTGATTAGACTGTCCCTTATTATAGTACACTGGTTAACCATGAACTTTAATACAGGCATGAATTTCCACTTTGCACTTGTAATCTAAAGTATAGGGAACATTAGTTAGCGCAAGCTCACACAAGTAAGGTTAATTTTTTCAAGACTTAACTTGTAGACTTGTAGTACTGATTCTAGCAGTTAAAATATTCTAACCTCACACTATAATGATTGTGTTACACTAGTAATCTAGACCTAAATAATCTTATTCAAGCTAAACTGTAAACTTAAAGGGACATGAAAAACAATACTTTCTGTCATGATTCAGATACAGCATATCATTTTAAGCAACTTTCTAATTTACTACTATTATCAAATTTTCTTCATTCTCTTGGTATGTTTATTTGAAAAGCAAGAATGCAAGTTTAGATGCCGGACCATTTCTGGTGAACAACCTGGGTTGTCCTTGCTGATTGGACAGCGCCAATAAACAAGTGCTGTCCATGGTACTGAACCAACAATTTGCTGTCTCCTTAGCATAGCTAAGTCATCATTTTTCCTGTTTTTACTTACAAATCCTGTAATCTCACTTTTAATTCACATTTTTCCGTTTTTAATTTTTTTTTCTTTTTGAGTGACGCTTTTCGATTAGCCAGTTGAAATTCTGGCCGTTAGGCGACCGTGACCCTACGTCATCCGCCTACTCGATGCACTGCGCATGTGCTATATTCTATATTTTGCTCTGTCTACACGCGCATTCCCGTTTAGCGCATGCGTACTTTGAATCTGCACAAGAAGATCACTTAACTTGCGCATATGAGACTGGTTTCAACCTCTATCGCATGCGCATTAGTGAGGGGAAGCTCAGAATCGCGCATGCACATTTGCAGTGCTCACTGTGAATGCGCTTCTGAGATTACATATAGAGTAATCCGGAAATAGAGGTTGGGAGGAGTTATCGACGGAACAGTAGGAAAAATTCGGAATAAAATTAACAGAATTTTTTTTTTATTGAATAAAGTTAGCGATTAGCTTATCCAATGTTAAAAGAATGCTTAGATATATTCGGATTACCTAAGATTTACCTTCACTTTAAATATGTGTTGCTTTTTTTATGTGTTTTTTATTTAAATAGCTATTGGTTGATAAGCAGAATCATAAAATATATAAAAACGATGCATAATGCACATTAGTCAAGGACACATTACACACCCAAATTCTGTAAACCAGCATTCTCCCCATCAGGACAATATGCTGCAACTAGTCAAAGCAAGGAGAGGTCATAGACAAATGACAAATCAGCTATATAAATGGTATGAACTGTTGTTATTAGTGAATGCTGTGCAGGTGGTTGGGTGGGATAATGCTGTATACGTGGGTGTTTCTTTAACAGATTATCCATTGAGGCTGTTAGATTTATGTACAACTATACAATACAGAGAGAAATATGTATGTTTCTGCTCATCAATTATTGTTCTGAAGGATCCACCAGAGAACTAGAGGTTGTCACAGATTAATAGATGAGGCTATGATTCATGTACAGGGTAACATTGTGTGGGCTGTATGACAGTTTATTGTGTAAGTTTAGCCTTCCCACTGCTGAATACAAAAACAACATTCTAGAGCTATACATCATAAAAATTTAAATTCTTAAAAAAAAATCCTGTTTTGACATTGTACAGAATGTTTACATTGATAAAGTTGCATGTTGTTTTTGTGATCAGCGTTGTTGCAGCCTGCAGGATTGTTGGTTGTTCTGAAATATATTAACCAGAAGGTTTTTATTCCAAGTTCTTTTTTATTGAAATAGTTTCAGAAACCATAATACAAAGTTTAATCAGTATATCAAAAATACAATACTCATGAATGTTTCATAATGACCATTTCTGTTTAATGGTATTAACCAAGCTCTCAAAGGTTATAAGAACAGTTTGAAACTCAAATAAAACATGAACATGAAAGAGTGGCCATCTAGGCCAGAAGAAAGGAAAAGAAAAAAATAATGAGAAAATTAAAATATTAATAAAATACAATAAAATTAAATTAAATTGTACCAGCTGAAATAGTAAAAAGAAGTATAAAATAACATATATGGATAACCGTAAAATAAATCTTTGTCTTCACAGGGGGATAAAATAATAGCTAAATGGTTCAATAATATGCTTGCAAGGGTAGTTCTCAAGCTGACTTCACATATTGGGTCCACATGTCTTGGGCAATAATAAAAAGGTCTCTGGTGTCTAGCCTAAAGGATCTATACTCTTCTAATTCTATAAGGTCAGTGACCTTGCGTCTCCATAATACAATATCTGGGGGATCCTGGGATTTCCAGTTTTTAGCGATGAGGGATTTAGCACTATTTGTAAGTATGCGGAACAGGATACTGTGAGCTTTAGAGGGGAGCTTAATATGCTTATTTAGAAGGAATATTAGCGGGTCCAATGGTAATGATAACTGGAAATTTTTTTCAATTTCGCCTATAAGGGCTCTCCAATATAAGTTTATGCTGTTGCACCACCACATGTGGCCCATGCCACTTCCCACGTGGCCACAGCACCAGCAACGGTTTCCTGTCGTGGGGTATAATTTGTGTAAGCGTCTGGGAGTGAGATACCAGTTATGGAGAATTTTATAGTTCATCTCCAGCAGCGCTGCTGAAGATGAGGATGATTTGGTATTTATAAAAATAGAGGCTGCTGTATGAGGTAGAATAATGACTCCTAGTTCCCTCTCCCAAGACTCAATGGTCCCCGGTAAGTTACCAGGAGGAGGTTGAGTTAGTATTGAATGTATTTTGGATAGGGTATGGTTTAAAGAGATAGGGGATGACAGTAATGTTTCCAACTTAGTCATAGGTCTGAGCATAATTGTAATGGTGTTTATGTGATGTAATATAATGGTGCACTCTCCTATAATTAAACCAGTTATGGGCCCAGCTAAAATGTAATTCTTGGAGTTTTGCCTGTGGATATAGATGCTCATTTTCGGAAAGATGGTGCATGGCTACGTCAGGGGGGGGGGGGATCCACCTTTTCTGAGTCTTATGGACCCTCCAGTCAAGGATTCGTTGGATAAATATAGCGGATCTGTAGAGATCTAAGTTAGGGACCCCCAGGCCCCCGTGTACTCGTGGAGTTAACATTATCTGTTTATTAATCCTTGAGTGTCTACCCTTCCAAATAAAGGAATTGAATAATTGTTGTATGTTCTTGAGGTAATGGGGGGGAGTGGGACAGGGAGGGCTTGTAACATGTATAAGAGTCTGGGGAAGGCTGTCATTTTTATGGAATTAATTCTACCAATTCAAGATAGATGTCTAGAGTGCCATGAAGAGAGCTCACGCTCCAGAGATAGTTTTAGGGGGACAAAATTTAGGTTATAAATAGCCTCCAAATCGTCGGTGAGGTGGATACCCAGGTATCGTAGGGAGGTTCTGCATCTGCGGAAGTGGCAAAGTAAATCAATTTGTTGGGCAAGAGTATGTGGCAGTGAGACCCCAATGTATTCCGATTTAGACTGATTAATGAGGAAGTTGGTTAGTCTATTAAAAAGCGATAGTTCCTCCAGGAGGATGGGGATCGACTTGTCAGGAGTGGTAAGGGAGAACAGCACATCGTCTGCGAAGAGGGATAATTTATAGGTTTTGCCTCCAACCGTTATACTTTTAATATCCGGGTTTAGTCTAATCCTAGTGGCGAAAGTCTCCAAGAGACAAACAAACAATAGTGGGGACAGGGGGCACCCCTGTCTGGTACCATTCGATATCGGGAAGGGTGGGGATAGGATACCGTTTAAGGAGATTCGAGCACTAGGGTTATTGTAAAGGGCAAAAATTCTGTGGAGCATGAGCTCTCCCAAGCCCATAGCTTGTAGGGTGGCACTGAGGAAGGACCACCTAACTCGATCAAAGGCCTTCTCCGCGTCGGTTGAAAGCTAGATCGCAGAAAGGCCTTGTTTTTTAGAGTGCCATAGGAGGTGGAGATTACGGACCGTATTGTCCTTTGCTTCTCTGAAGGGAATAAACCCAACCTGATCCTGATGGATCAGGAATGGGAGATGTTGGTTCAATCTAAGTGCTATCATTTTGGCAAAAATTTTTACATCTGCATTTAACAGAGAAATTGGTCTGTAGTTGGGGATAAACTCAGGAGATTTATTTGGTTTCGGAATTATGGAGATATGGGCTAGAAGGGATTGGGGAGAAAAGGATTTATTATTGTCAATATCGGAAAAATGTGCCAATAGGTGGGGGGCAAGGATATCTATAAATTTAGAATAGTATGAGTGGCCGAATCCATCTGGGCCCGGAGCCTTGCCCGGTGGGAAGGAGAGGATGGCTTTCTGGAGTTCTTTTAAAGTGAAGGGAGCTTCCAAGTCAGATTTTTGTTCTGTCGTCAGGGAGGGGAGGTGCAATGAAGTTAGGTAGTCAGTGATTTCTACTGAAGAAGGAGGGGTAGAGTTCCTATCTAGGTTATAAAGATACTTGTAATATGATCGAAATTGGTTCGCGATATCAGAGGAGGTGGACCAGGTCTTACCCTTTTTATCTTTTATGGACATGATAAATCCTCTCGAGGACCTATTGCGTAGCAAACGTGCTAACAGTTTGCCCTGTTTATTACCCCCTTCGTAAAATCTTCTCCTAAGGAAAAGGGCTTTGCGTTTAGCTTCAAGACCTAAAAGGAGGGTCAACTGACTTTGTTTGTGTTTTATATGTTCAAGTAGGGAGAGGCTTTTGGGGTATCTTTTGTGGGAATCCTGCAATTTTTCTAATTCTTCCAATAGGTTTTTAAGTGCCAGGGCGTTTTGCCTATTTTTCTCCGCTTTAATCGCTATGAGTTCTCCCCTAATAACGCACTTATGCGCTTCCCACACACAGAGAGGAGAGACATCGGGGGTGGAGTTAGTCAAGAAGTAGGATTCAAGTTTATTAAGTATCTGTATCTTAGTCAGTGGGTCGGACAGTAGCGATTCATCAAGTCTCCACATACGTTCCTGCCTCTGAGAAGTGGGCCAATTAAGGGAGCAGTAGATCATGGCATGGTCGGACCACGTAATGGGCATAATTCTAGTGGATTGGACCAGGGCAAGGCTAGTGACATCTATCATCAAATAATCGATGCGAGAATAGGATTGATGTGGATATGAGTAAAACGTACAATCCTTGACCATGGGGTGATGGATTCTCCATGCATCGTGAACATTTAATTTTGAAATGTGGGATTTAATCACTTTCAGTGACTTCTGAGGAATAGAAGATGTTCCCGATGAACAATCTAAGTTGGGGTCAAATGCTAAGTTGAAGTCACCTCCCATAATCAAACTGCCCCTGGATAGTTCAGAAATTATATTGCAGGATTGAAGGAAAAATTGGGCAGGGCTGGAGTTAGGGGCGTAAATGTTGGTGATAGTGACAACTTTATTAAAAAGTCTTCCAGTGATGACAATTATTCTACCCTCTCTATCTTTTTAGATGTTAGTGATATGAAAAGGGATCTCTTTGCATATTAATATTCCCACTCCATTATGTTTTGTAGAATGTGAGGAAAGGAACACTTGGCCAAATTTCCTAAGGGACTGTAAGGGTTCTCTGCCTTTCTTAAAATGAGTCTCTTGAAGTAGAATAATATCACATTTTAGTCTATAATAATCTCTCAAGGCTTGGGATCGCTTTTGGGGAATATTCAATCCCTTGACGTTATGGGACAGCAATTTGATAGATCTAAGGTGAGTAGCCATAAGTAATGTTTTCTGGGGCAGTTAGGATTCTAAAGGTACGGGACAGGTATATGACTATATTACCAACTAAAGGGCAGTAGTGTCCGCCTGTTATGCGATTTCGGGGCAAAAGGCCTGAGGAGTAAACTGAGTAGTAAACACATCCTTGTGTATTGTCTGTGAAGATTTATAATAACTATAGAGAAAATAATCCTGAAAGAAAACATATTGGCAAACAAAGGACCAATGTCTAAGGACATTAGGGTATATAATCAAGCTGGTACAGAATACATTAGAACATTCAAAAATTTGTAATATAACTCTAGTGAACATAAATTCAATAAGTATTAGAAGGAAAAAGGGCAAACATAAAAAGGAATGCAAGTTTTTCCAACAACAGGTGGTGTGCATTAAGGTTTGAAAGTACACCATTCAGGGGGGAGGAATGATGTCGGGTAACCCTATATGGTAATCAAAAATTAAATGACTGAAAATATGGCATTTTTAGCGACAGTGAAGTAAAACTCAAATGGACATATTAAAGCTGAATAACCAACAAGTACAAATATAACCAAAGATAGAAATCGTTCATACAATACCCCTGGAATGACACATCATAGAATCTCTTTTAGAGAAGTAGTCCTGATGATAAAATGTCCCAAGTCAGAACTAAGGCTTGTCTGTGGTATGTAGAGAGGTGCAGCAAGAGGCCTCAGGAATCTGTAGCTGGTGATGTCGGGCCTGTCTTGCGCCGTTTAGATGCCACTTTCGACCAGACTGGTCTTTGATCTCTTGATGTTCCTTCTCCTGAGCGGTCCAGCCCAGGAGGAGGGTCGATAATCTTCTCCGAGGGAGGGTCAAAAGTTATGTTGAGTTTCTTGGATATGTCCTCTAGATCAGAGAAACTTTTGTATACAACTTGCCCTCCTTTGAATGAGATAATTAGGCTAAATGGGAAGCCCCAATGATATCTTATGTTTTTTTCCTGAAGAACTTTGGTGATAAAGCGCACCTCTCTTCTACGTTGGATTGTCTGTGGGCAAAGGTCTTGGTAAATCTGTAAATTGTGATTGTGGAATAGAATTGATCTCCTCGTTCTTGCAGACTGCAAGATCTCCTCCTTGGTGGTGTATTTTAGAAATCTAATGATAACATCCCTGGGGGGGGCTGGGGGGCTGGTAGGAGGTCTGAGGGCCCTATGAATTCTTTCGATGTCATCATTCTGTAGAGTTGGGGATTGAGGGAGTAGAGTGTGAATGAGTTCAGTGACGTAAGCCCTAAGAAGGTCTTGAGAGATTTCCTCGGGATCCCTCTCAGTCGCAAATTATTCCTCCGCCCTCAATTTTCGAGATCCTCGATTTTCTCGTTCAAATTTTGAAGCATAGAGTCATGGATAGAGAGTTGCTGGGAATTTAGGCTAACCATGTTATTAAGGTGGTCGTGGCCTTCCTCCAGGAACTCCATCCTAGAACCAAGGTCATTAAGGTCTTTGATTTCTTCTTTTATGAAATTCTTCAAAGCTTCAATGTCTGATTTAGACGGGAGACTGGCAATCTGGGTTTGAATACACTGCAGAGGGTCTTGCACACTAGTCATAGAGGGATTAGCAGGAGTTGGATCTAGTGCTTGCATAGTGGCTGGGCCTGTTATTTCTTGAGGTTGGAAAAAGGATGATACTGAGGGGCCAAGCTGATTTAATTTACCTTGTTTTTCAAGTTTGTTACCCTTCCTGTTTGCCATAATAAAATTGCAAATGGCATGAATAGAAAAAAGGAAAAATTCCTGGTTTGTATCGTAATGGCTGTCAATACCTAGGAAAAATATAGGCTGTAATAATATAGCAAAGTTCCTGATAACAGCGTTCTGAAGGGGCAACAGGAGGGTTAAATGAGAGAGATCAAAGCAGACAGTAATTAATGTGGCGTAGGAGGTAGAATCCCGAGGAGGCCGCAGGGCCTGTAAGCAAACGTGTTTCACAAAGGTCTCAACAGCAGCAGATAGTAAGGCTGTATTCTAGCTGGCCCAATATGTTATTATATGGCCAAGCATCTCCCCGTACCTCCCTGGAGACCCCTCTGAGACTCTGTATGGTGAGTATGTGGCTATCTGTGAGTGACCGCAACGGTATTCCCGTGGCTCACCTAATGAAGGCCAGAACTCCAATGTTGCCTTGTGTGTCAGTCCTTTGGCTGCAGAGCACCCATGGCAACAGGCTTCGGATCGTTTCAGGAGAGGTAGGTAAGTAAAATGTTCACCGCGGGTCTCCGTGTAGATGGGTCCGTGCAGATGGGTTTGTGCAGTAAGATCGTGAGCAAGGTAGCACTACTGATGTCGGCAAGATGGCGGCCGCGACCTCAGTACAGACTGCTTTTAGTTCCGCCAAAAGGTTATACTGCACTCTCGTTTGAGTCCATTATTGAGGCCGATTAGTCAGAAGTTGGAATTGGAAGTAATCGTGGCCATAATTATTTATAAGATGCCAAATTAGATGCCTTTTAGGGACCAACAGCTCCGGAGCTCAGTCACACTGCGTCCATGCTCCAGCACGGCGAAGCTCCGCCCCCTAACCAGAAGGTTTTTAACATTTTCATGAAACACTGGCATATACTTAAAGGGGACATTAAACACTTTGATATGGTAATATAAAATGATAAATTGTATATATATAAAAAACTATGCAATATAATTTCATTATTAAAACTTCTTATAAATCATTGGTTGTAGGCAGAAAATGGAAGAAACATTGAAGACCTTTAAGGGAATTTGAACAAGGCCAATTGAAAATGGGAGAAAACATGTCTGGATCCATCTTGAAGCTATCTGGTGGGATGATGTATCCCTTGAAAGGGATCCTGGAGAGCACACAAATTTCTAGTTTGGCGTAAAGGTGGTTTTCACATGGTTGTTGGAATACTTGTTTTACATATACAATATAATATATTCTGAGTAGGGTTAATTATAGAATCAGAATGTCATTAAGATAGACAATGACACATTTGTAAGAAGTCATGGAAGATATCATTGTTATGCAGTTGAGGCATTACGTAGCCCCAAGGGCATTACCTCAATTTCCTCAAATTCATAATGTCCATAGTGTTGCATGGTGTCTTCTATTCATCTGTTTTCCTGATAAATAAAATACTTACGTTCAGTGCAAAAAGTTCCCGTATTAGTTGAAGTTGAATGCAAGGTAGCCGTTTCAAAATGACATACCTTGCATTCCTATTGGCTAATTTGATTCTTCAAATTCAAGTCAGCCAATAGGATGAGAGCTTCTGAAATCTTATTGGCTGTTCAAAACAGCCAATAGGATGAGAGCTACTGAAATCCTATTGGCTGTTCAAATCTTAGGATTTTTTAGAGTTAGGTTTTTTATTTTGTGGGGTTGGTTGGGTTGTGGGTTTTACTGTTGGGGGGAAAAGAGCTGTTTAACTTAGGTTGTAGGTTAGGGGGTGTTTTTATTTTTTTTAATTTTTTTGTAGGGCTATTAGATTAGGTGTAATTGTTTTTTATTTTTGATAACTTCATTCATTATTTTTTGCAATCTTAGGCCTAGATTTAGAGTTGGGCGGTAGCCGTCAAAACCAGCGTTAGAGGCTCCTAACGCTGGTTTTTACCGCCCTCTGGTATTTGGAGCCAGTCATTAAAGGGTCTAACGCTCACTTTCCAGCCGCGACTTTTCCATACCGCAGATACCCTTACGTCAATTGCGTATCCTATCTTTTCAATGGGATCTTTCTAACTTCGGTATTTAGAGTCGTGTCTGAAGTGAGCATTAGAAATCTAACGACAAAACTCCAGCCGCAGAAAAAAGTCAGTAGTTAAGAGCTTTCTGGGCTAACGCCGGTTTATAAAGCTCTTAACTACTGTGCTCTAAAGTACACTAACACCCCTAAACTACCTATGTACCCCTAAACCGAGGTCCCCCCACATCGCCGCCACTCTATTAAATTTTTTTAACCCCTAATACGCCGCTGCCACCTACATTATCCCTATGAACCCCTAATCTGCTGCCCCTAACACCACCGACCCCTATATTATATTTATTAACCCCTAATCTGCCGCCCCCGCTATCGCTGACCCCTGCATATTATTATTAACCCCTAATCTGCCGCTCCATACACCGCTGCCACCTACATTATAGCTATGTACCCCTAATCTGCTGCGCCTAACACAGCCGACCCCTATATTATATTTATTAACCCCTAATCTGCCCCCCTCACCGTCGCCTCCACCTGCCTACACTTATTAACCCCTAATCTGCCGAGCGGACCGCACCGCTACTATAATAAAGTTATTAACCCCTAATCCGCCTCACTCCCGCCTCAATAACCCTATAATAAATAGTATTAACCCCTAATCTGCCCTCCCTAACATCGCCGACACCTAACTTCAAGTATTAACCCCTAATCTGTCGATCGGAGCTCACCGCTATTCTAATAAATTTTTTAACCCCTAAAGCTAAGTCTAACCCTAACCCTAACACCCCCCCTAAGTTAAATATAATTTAAATCTCATGAAATAAATGAACTATTATTAAATAAATTATTCCTATTTAAAGCTAAATACTTACCTGTAAAATAAACCCTAATATAGCTACAATATAAATTATAATTATATTGTAGCTATTTTAGGATTAATATTTATTTTACAGGTAACTTTGTAATTATTTTAACCAGGTACAATAGCTATTAAATAGTTAATAACTATTTCATAGTTACCTAGTTAAAATAATTACAAAATTACCTGTAAAATAAATCCTAACCTAAGTTACAATTAAACCTAACACTACACTAGCAATAAATAAATTAAATAAAATACCTACAATTACCTACAATTAAAACTAACACTACACTATCAATAAATTAATTAAATACAATACCTACAAATAAATACATTTAAATAAACTAACTAAAGTACAAAAAATAAAAAAGAACTAAGTTACAAAAAATAAAAAAATATTTACAAACATAAGAAAAATATTACAACAATTTTAAACTAATTACACCTACTCTAAGCCCCCTAATAAAATAACAAAGCCCCCCAAAATAAAAAAAATGCCCTACCCTATTCTAAATTAAAAAAGTTCAAAGCTCTTTTACCTTACCAGCCCTTAAAAGGACCTTTTGTGGGGCATGCCCCAAAGAATTCAGCTCTTTTGCCTGTAAAAAAAAACATACAATACCCCCCCCAACATTACAACCCACCACCCACATACCCCTAATCTAACCCAAACCCCCCCTTAAATAAACCTAACACTAAGCCCCTGAAGATCTTCCTACCTGATCCGATCAGCCAATCGGATTGAGCTCGCATTCTATTGGCTGATCGGAACAGCCAATAGAATGCAAGCTCAATCTGATTGGCTGATTGAATCAGCCAATCGGATTGAACTTGATTCTGATTGGCTGATTCCATCAGCCAATCAGAATTTTCCTACCTTAATTCCGATTGGCTGATAGAATCCTATCAGCCAATCGGAATTCGAGGGACGCCATCTTGGATGACGTCCCTTAAAGGAACCGTCATTCGTCGGGAAGTCGTCGGAAGAAGAAGATGGGTCCGCGGTGGAGGTCTTCAAGATGCAGCCGGTCGTCATTGGATGAAGATAGAAGATGCCGCTTGGATCAAGATGGTTGCCGGTCCGGATCGCCTCTTCTTCCCGGATAGGATGAAGACTTTGGAGCCTCTTCTGGACCTCTTCAGCCGCCGGATTATGGATCGCCAGCCCCCGCTTGGGCTTGGATGAAGATTTTGGAGCCTGGAACGATCGGTGATACCTGGCATGGTGAAGACAAGGTAGGAAGATCTTCAGGGGCTTAGTGTTAGGTTTATTTAAGGGGGGTTTGGGTTAGATTAGGGGTATGTGAGTGGTGGGTTGTAATGTTGGGGGGGGTATTGTATGTTTTTTTTTTACAGGCAAAAGAGCTGAATTCTTTGGGGCATGCCCCGCAAAGGGCCCTTTTAAGGGCTGGTAAGGTAAAAGAGCTTTGAACTTTTGTAATTTAGAATAGGGTAGGGCATTTTTTTATTTTGGGGGGCTTTGTTATTTTATTAGGGGGCTTAGAGTAGGTGTAATTAGTTTAAAATTGTTTTAATTTTTTTCTAATGTTTGTAAATATTTTTTTATTTTTTGTAACTTAGTTCTTTTTTATTTTTTGTACTTTAGTTAGTTTATTTAATTGTATTTATTTGTAGGAATTGTATTTAATGTATTTATTGATAGTGTAGTGTTAGGTTTAATTGTAGATAATTGTAGGTAGTTTATTTAATTTATTTATTGATAGTGTAGTGTTAGGTTTAATTGTAACTTAGGTTAGGATTTATTTTACAGGTAATTTTGTAATTATTTTAACTAGGTAGCTATTAAATAGTTCTTTACTATTTAATAGCTATTGTACCTGGTTAAAATAAATACAAAGTTGCCTGTAAAATAAATATTAATCCTAAAATAGCTACAATATAATTATAATTTATATTGTAGCTATATTAGGGTTTATTTTACAGGTAAGTATTTAGATTTAAATAGGAATAATTTATTTAATAAGAGTTAATTTATTTTGTTAGATAAAAATTATATTTAACTTAGGGGGGTGTTAGTGTTAGGGTTAGACTTAGCTTTAGGGGTTAATACATTTATTATAGTAGCGGTGAGCTCCGATCGGCAGATTAGGGGTTAATTATTGTAGGTAGCTGGCAGCGACGTTGTGGGGGGCAGATTAGGGGTTAATAAATATAATATAGGGGTCGGCGGTGTTAGGGGCAGCAGATTAGGGGTACATAGGGATAATGTAGGTAGCAGCGGTATACGGAGCGGCAGATTAGGGGTTAAAAAAAATATGCAGGTGTCAGCGATAGCGGGGGGCGGCAGATTAGGGGTTAATAAGCGTAAGGTTAGGGGTGTTTAGACTCGGGGTACATGTTAGAGTGTTAGGTGCAGACGTAGGAAGTGTTTCCCCATAGAAAACAATGGGGCTGCTTTAGGAGCTGAACGCGGCTTTTTTGCAGGTGTTTTTTTTCAGCTCAAACAGCCCCATTGTTTTCTATGGGGGAATCGTGCACGAGCACGTTTTTGAAGCTGGCCGCGTCCGTAAGCACCGCTGGTATCTAGAGTTGCAGTGGCGTTAAATTATGCTCTACGCTCCTTTTTTGGAGCCTAACGCACTGAAAACCCAGCCATTCTGTGAACTCTAAATACCAGCAGTATTTAAAAGGTGCGGGGGAAAAAAAGCACGCGTAGCTAACGCACCCCTTTGGCCGCCAAACTCTAAATCTAGCCGTTGGTGTTTTTTATTTTTCGTAATTTAGTGTTTATTATTTTTTGTAATTTTAGATTTTAATTTTTTTTTCGTAGTTAGTTTTTTTTTAAATTTGTAATTTAAATTTTTTAAATAGGTATTTTTTTTATTTTATTAGAATAGTTATGTTAAGATTAATTTATAGTTTAAATTTAGGATTTTTTTTATTTCACAGGTAAGTTTTTATTTATTTTAAGATAGTTATAATGTAATTTTAATTTAAAGTTAGGGGTGTGTTAGGTTTAGGGCTTAATAGTTTAATTTAGTGTTTTTTGCGATGTGGGGGCTGGCAGTTTAGGGGTTAATAGGTTATTTAGTGGCGGCGATGTGGCGGGCCAGAGGTTTAGGGGTTAATAGGTTTATTTAGTAGCGGCCATATAGGAGGCCGGAGGTTTAGGGGTTAATCATTTTTTTAGTGGCGGCGATGTCGGGGAGCGGCGGTTTAGGGGTTAATCATTTTATTTAGTGGCGGCGATGTCGTGGAGCGGCGGATTAGGGGTTAATAGCTTTTATTATTGTCGCCGATGTCGGGAGCGGCGGATTAGGGGTTAATAACTTTATTTAGGTGTTGGCAACATCGGGGGCGGCAGATTAGGGTTGTTAAGACTTGGGGTGCATGTTAGGGTGTTAGGTCAAAAAATATAACTTTTTTTTCCCCCATAGACATCAATCTACACTTCATTCCACACTTCAGTTTTTTTTCTAACACTCTCTCCCCATTGATATCTATGGGGGAAAGTATGCAATGCACGTCAAATCAGCCCTTGGATTTTGTGTGGTATGGAGCTTAACGCACCATGACGCACAGCACAAGGAGGCTTTTCAGTAACTCGTAATGGCAGCACTATGGAGAGTGAAATAACGTAACTTTTTTGGCATTTCGCACCCTGTTTAGCATAAAACTCGTAATCTAGGTGATCTTTAGCAAAATTTGGCCTCACAGGTAATTTTGTGGACTTCCTTCAAAGACTATATAGCGCTCCTAAGACGTCAACGGTGGGCTCTCCCCTTCATTCGAACTGTACGAGACAAAGCTGCCCCTTTACTGTTTGACTTGGCCATAGAACCTTTAGCATGTTACATCAGACAGAGCTGTAAGGGTTTAGATTTGTTTGACAACCCACAGAACCTGTCACTCTATGCAGACAATTTGCTGTTATTCGTAGGCGATCTAAATATCAATTTAAACAATCTTTTAAACATAATTAATAGTTTCGGTACCTTTTCAAGTTATAAAATTTATATTTACAAATCTGAAGTTACGTGGTTACAAAATCTACAAAACACTACACTGATGGACACGGGACTTAAATTCACTGATGGATCATTCAAATATCTAGGTATTTATATACACTTAAACCCCAATAAACTATACTACCTTAATCTTAGAGACACTGTTCAAAATATAAAACTTCTACTTTCAGGCTGGGCTAAACTATACCCCTTTCTCACTCAGGCAGAATTCATCTTTTTAAGATAGTTGCGCTACCTAAACTCCTTTACCCTCTGTAGATGTTGCCACTCCTTCTAACCAAACAGGATACTAATTTGTTACAGTCTGCTCTAGGGCAATTTATATGGAGAGGAAAAAAACATAGGATAGGGAAAACCTATTTAGCAATGGTGTTATGTAAAGGAGGACTTCGTCACCCTAACATCTCATGGTACAACTGGGGCACACTAACAAAACTAACATTGGATTGGCTGGTGGGAAATGGTCATTTTACTATCCCTGAGGTAGAGGCTAGCATCATCAAACCAATGCATTTAGCTTTCCTCCCCCATGCAGCATTAGTTCTTTACCACCTTACGTACAACACCACATTTTATATAAAGACCCGCTAAGAGCTTGGGCCAAGTTATGTAGACTATGGGGAGTGAGGAAATGAGCTAGTAAATATTTACCAATCCAAGGCAATTTACAATTCCTACCAAGATACACTACGTAAGCATTCCAGTTATGGCAATCGCGACTACTTACGTCACTTAAACAACTTTTTAATCCATTGACATTAGAAATCACAACTCTCCAAGAACATAAACACTCCTATGGCCTCCCTGACACCTACAGATTCATATACTTTCAATATAGGCATTATATAAACATAGCATTATGCTATCTGGTGATCCCATCAATATTGATAAACTTTGTTCGCTAGCAAAATAAGGATCCTACAAACTCATAAATACATATAACTTTATTATTCAACATTTTGAGGACTCTGCTATGCGGAAGATTCTATCAAATAGATTAATTATGGAAATCTGACTGTCGATGAAGATCTTATCAGTGCTAGTTTGAATAAAGTACAATCTGTTACTCTTTCCGCGAATCTGAGAGAATCTCATATGAAAATATTGCAACAATCCTATATAACCTCTGGGGGCATATTTATCAAGTCACTGAAGCTTTGGAAAATTTTTAATTTGCTTATCCGGTGTTCCTTCTTAGATTTTTTCCCTCCATTCCTGCAAGTTTGGGCCGCACAGTGTAGCACGGATCACAGAGTGAAGTGCCTGCTCTGGATTGGAGGGCTACTCACACACACACACCTTAAGGATAACCCAATGGAAGCACGGACCGGCTTCTGAGTGAGGATACGTCACACGCCACACAGCCGAACAGCAGAACTGTTGCATGGAGCTAGAGATGAGTGGCAGTGGCTGGCAGGTTCGGTGTCCTCAAATTACACAATCCCAAGAATCTGGGTAAGAAAGACTGTATACATTTTTTCTATCCTGCATCCTACATCAATATTCGTATAAACACTGGTAGATTGTCACGCCTCCTTGAATTTGTCTCTGACCGCCAACATACACGCCGCTAATGCTATTAAACTGAAACACTTAACACTCAATGCCATATGTGAGATTACATAGTACTAAGTGCACATATTGTTTAACCCCTTGAGTGCTAACGACGGCTCAGAGCCGTCGCTAGCACTCAACTACATTTTTAGCAATCTGGGAGCTCCTACCAACTCCCACCCCGGTGATCGGGCCTGTATATTGACAGGCCCCCTGTCAAAGAATCTGCAGGGGGTGGCATTGCACCAGCCGTTCACAAGAACTGCTGGTGCAATGCTGAATGCGGACAGCGTATGCTGTCCGCATTTAGTGATGTCTGTCGGACATGATCCGCTGACACCCTAACACCTGCGATCACGGAATGAAAAGCTCCGTAACGCAGCCCCATTGATGTCTATGGGGAAAGGAAAAGTTAGGTTTAAACCTAACATACTAACATAAACCCTGAGTCTAAACACCCCTAATCTGACACCCCCAACATCGCCGCCATCTACATAAAACTATTAATCTCTAATCTGCCGCTCCCGATGTTGCCGCCACTATACTAAAGTTATTAACCCCTAAACCTCTGGCCTCCCACATCACTACCACTAAATAAATCCATTAACCCCTAAACCTAACCCTAATGTAACCCTAAGTTACTGTTGGGGGGTGTTTGTATTTCTTTTACAGGTAAAAGAGCTAATTTCTTTGGGGCAATGCCCCACAAAAGGCCCTTTTACGGGCCATTGGTAATTTATTGTAGGCTAGCGATTTTTTAATTTTGGGGGGCTTTTTTATTTTGATAGGTCTTAGATTAGGTGTAATTCTTTTTTATTTTTAATAATCTGTTTCTTATTTTTCGTAATTTAGTGGGTTGTTTTTTTGTTGTAATTTAGTTATTTAATTTTTTTGTAATTAGATACTTTTTGTAATTTTTAGAGTAGTGTTAGGATTTTTTTTATGTGTAGTTTAATTTAATTGGTAGTTAGTTTAATTGTAGTTTGATAATTATCTTAGTTTAATTGTTAGTGTAAAATTAATTTATTTAATTTGATAGGTAAGTTTTAATTTAATTTAAGATAGGGAAATTGTAATTTTAATATAAAGTTAGGGGGGCGTTAGGCTTAAGGGTTAATAGTATATTTAAGTATATTTCGTTGTGGGGGCTTGCAGTTTAGGGGTTAATAGGTTTATTATAGCGGCGGTGTGGGGGCAGACGGCAGATTAGAGGTTAATTATATTTAAATAGTGTTTGCGATGCGGGAGGGCGGCGGTTTAGGGGTTAATAAGTTTATTATAGTGGCAACAATGTCGGGGAGCGGAGGAATAGGGGTTAATACATTTTAATAGTGGCAGATTAGGGGTTAATAACTTTATTATAGTGTTTGCGATGCGGGAGGGTCTCGGTTTAGGGGTTAATAGGTAGTTTATGGGTGTTAGTGTACTTTTTAACACTTTAGTTATGAGTTTTATGCTACAGCTTTGTAAGGCAAAACTCATAACTACTGACTTTAGATGGTGGTACGGATCTTGTCAGTATAGGGTGTACCGCCGGCACTCACTTTTTGGCCTCCCAGGCAAACTCGTAATACTGGCGCTATGGGAGTCCCATTGAAAAAGGACTTTTTTAAAAGTGCGGTACTGACGTTGCGTGATTGGCTAAAAGGTGTGTGGTACACCTTTACCAACCAGACTCGTATTAGCAGTGTTAGGGAAAATGAATCGTTATGGGTCAAAACGATGCTATTTGACTCATAACGCAAAACTCGTATTCTAGCTGTATGTTTCTTGTACTGTATAATGATTTCGACTTTGTGGAAATAACAAAGCACTGGTATCAATGTTTCCAATTTGCATTGTATGTATTAAATCTTATTGCTATAAATATAGTAATACAAAAAAATAATAATAATAATATTTGTCATTCTCAAAACTTTTGGCCAGGACTGTATATGTGTATGTATGTGTGCTGGAAAAAAATATGTGAAGTGATGCCCAATGAATAGCAAACATAATTTTGCTTTTCAGCAACCTTGTGAGCATTGTTGACTCTAGACCAATGAGTCAATAAGCCCCTTAAATGGACAGGAAACTCAAAATTAAACTTTCATTATTCAGACAGATGATGAGATTTTAAACAACTTTACAATTTACTTCAATTATCTAATTTGCTTTGTTCTATTGATAGCCTTTGTTAAAGATGATAGCTAGGTAGGCACAATGTTATTAAAATGTTATTAAAATATAATCAAAACTATACATTTTTACAAGACACTACCAGATGGGCTATATAATTGGATCATCTACAAAACATTTATGCAAAGAAAAATCTAGTATATATATATATATATATATATATATATATACATATATATAAAAAGGAAACTGCAAATATAAACTAACCTCATTAACATTCACAAAGACCATATATATATATATATATATATATATATATATATATATATATATATATATATGGCATAGAAAAGAAACAGTCCAGCGAGCCGTCTTGAAACCAACAACTTCTTTAATGCAACTCCAGGTACAAAAAAACCACACCACATCCACATAAAATGTTGAGTTCTCCAGATTAAGCCGTAGCCGGTCTTACGCATTTCGGCTTGAAAAATGCCTTAATCATAGACCATGCGGCTTCATCTGGCCTTAACCCTTAAATAGCCAATAAATTACTAACAAGGGTCATCAGCTGTGTCTGGGAATATAAACTATTGCGGACATGTCAAAAGTGCATACACCAAAAGAACATGAGTGACTTAGTTAAGCTATGTATTTACAAGCTGTCCATTGGTTAAAGTAACACATCCTTCAAATACTAAAATGCTAATTGGGTTCATTACTATTAAGCTAAGGAGAGCAAAATTAATGTTAAATGATGTCAATCTCAAGCAATAGAAAATATAAACACATCAAAATAATTGCATTTTGTTCCCTTCTGTCACAATATTAACATCATTAGTTTAACTATATATATACAGTCGTATGCAAAAGTTTAGTCACCGGTGACAATTTCCATGATTTTCATTTATAAATAATTAGGTGTTTGGATCAGCAATTTCGTTTTGATCTATCAAATAACTGAAGGACACAGTAATATTTGAGTGGTGATATGAGGTTTATTGGATTAACAGAAAATGTGCAATATGCATCAAAATGAAATTAGACAGGTCCATAAATTTGAGCACCCCAACTGAAATATCACAATAATATTTAGTAGAGCCTCCTTTAGCAGAGATAACAGCCTCCAGATGCTTCCTTTAGCCTGTAATGAGTGTCTGGATTCTGGATGAAGGTATTTTGGACCATTACTCCTTGCAAAACAGCTCCAGTTCAGTTAGGTTTGATGGTTGACGAGCATGGACAGCCCGCTTCAAATCACCCCACAGATTTTCAATGATATTCAGGTCTGGGGACTGGGATTGCCATTTCAGAACATTGTACTTGTTCCGCTGCATAAATGCCAGAGTAGATTTTCAGCAGTGTTTTGGTCATTGTTGAAATATACAGCTCTGGTGTAACTTCAACTTTGTGACTGATTCCTCAACATTATTCACAAATATCTGCTGATATTGTGTGGAATCCATGCGACCCTTAACTTTAACAAGATTCCCAGTACCGGCACTGGACACACAGCCCCACAGCATGATGGAACATCCCCCAAATTTTACTGTGGCTAGCAAGTGTTTGTCTTGGAACGCTGTGTTCTTTTGCCACCATGCATAACGCCCCTTGCTATGACCAAATAACTAAATCTTTGTTTCATCAGTCCACAGCACCTTCTTCCAAAATGAAGCTGGCTTGTGCATTTGCATACCTCAAGTGACTCTGTTTGTGGCGTGTGCGCAGAAAAGGCTTCTTCCGCATCACTCTCCCATATGCTGAATTGTTGAATGATGCACAGTGACACCATCTGCAGCAAGATGTTGTTGTAGGTCTTTGGAGGTGGTCTGTGGGCTGTTTTTGAAAGTTCTCACCATCCTTTGCCTTTGCCTCTCTAATATTTTACTTTGGCCTTAACAAGAACTGTGTCTGTGGTCTTCCATTTCCTCACTATGTTCCTCACAGTGGGCACTGACAGCTTAAATCTCTGCTATAGCTTTTTGTAGCCTTCCTCTAAACCATAATGTTAAACAATCTTTGTTTTCAGGTCATTTGAGAGTTGATTTGAGGCCCCCATGTTGCCACTCTTCAGAGGAGAGTCAAAGAGAACAACAACTTGCAATTGACCACCTTAAATACCTTTTCTCATCATTGGATGCACCTGTCTATGAAGTTTAAGGCTTAATGGGCTCACCAAACCAATTGTGTGTTCCAATAAATCAGTGCTAGGTAGTTACAGGTATTCAAATCAACAAAACGGCAAGGGTGCCCAAATTTATGCACCTGTCTAATTTTGTTTTCTGTTAATCCAATAAACCTCATTTCACTACTGAAATATTGCTGTGTCCTTCAGTTATTTCATAGATCAAAATGAAATTGCTGCTCCAAACACCCAACTTTTTATAAATGAAAATCATGGAACTTGTCAGGGGTGCCTAAACATTTGCATACGTCTGTGTGTGTGTGTATATATATATATATATATATATATATATATATATATATATATATATATATACATATATATATATATACATACATACATACATACATACATACATACATACACACACACACACACACACACACACACACACACACACACACATACACATGTCTCTGTAATTGTAAGAACTACCTTTAGCTCGACAAAAACATTTATTTTATTTTAAGTTTGGAATTTTTGTAATGAGCCTGGCAATATTACTGCATCATAAAAAATCGGTAATATGATGTGGGGTGTAGTGCCTTTACATTATGGGGACTGTGTTTTTACTTTACATATGTATATGCTGATTTACATATATAAACACATATATATATATGTATATATTCATATACATATATATTTATTTATTGCTGCCCAACACTGCAAGACTTACACCCTGTGCTATGCTAGGTTCTTTGTGTGTCTCACGGCATGAGAATGTGCCTCAAATTCGCGCCTATGGAAACCTACTTTTGTGAGCGCAAAGCTTCCAGGCAATGTGAATGCAAGGTCGCGTTCACATAGCTCTTAACTTTTAATGCCAGCGCACATTAACATGTGCTGCTATTACTAAGTGGAGCCCAAATATCGCGCTGGTGAAAGTGCAATTTTGTGCGCCACTTGTAATCTAGCTGTATATGTTTACATCTTTATACGTCTGGTAGAATTATTCATTATCTTTTTGAGTTGCCTTTAGAAGAGAAACCTTTAATTAATAACCTATCTGCCATTACTTCACTGTGAAAATACCAACATAAAGACAAATGTCACTTCAGGAGTGCCTATTAACATTCTGTGACATTCATAAAAATATCTCTGGAGGAATTTAAACAAGGCAACCTTTTAGAACTGTTACCTACCATGTGTGTGCTTACTGATTTAGCCATTATTTTACATGGGCAAAATACCCAATGAAAGAGTTAAGAGTTCCACATTGTTCTTTATTTGTCACCATACAATCTGGGTAGCTATACATAGTGTACAATGGTGTGATAAGTTTAGCACAAAATCACACACACACACACATATATATATATATATAGACCAGATTATAGGAAAGATCCATCTCAGGGTACAATAACAGAAAAAGCAGGAGTGATAGTTTAAAATCTGTAACTTTAAAACAGTCTATACTGTTGAGGCATCTGTTTTACTGTGTGGCTCTATATTATAGTATATGTCACCTCAAAAAATAACAGAAGACTGAATGACATCTGGGCACTCAAAACTACTGTGCTGGATAAGGTGTCTCTCTGTAACTAAAACTATAACAAATACAGGACTAGATTACAAGTGGAGCGCAATTTGTTTGTGCCCGAATGATAAGGGGTTATCGCAAGGGTTTGCGCTCATCAGGCCTACTGATTGTATTACAAGTTGAGCGTAAACATGATTTTGTGAGCGCAATTGCGATTTACGCTAGAAGCTCTGGTTATTTGTTTTGGAAAAATGAAAAATTGCACAAAACACTTCAAAAATACATTACAAAATATATTTACACTCATAATAACACTGTCTAATAAAAATTATTTGAAAAAAATATTGCACACAAGTTATAAAGTCCAAGATATGAGTTAGAAAAAAAAAGTCGGAAAACGGCTTTAACATGGAGATACATACATATACATGTCTAAATATGTATAAGTATGCGTGTGTATATCAGACATCTCAACTCTCCTTGAAGTTCAGGGAGTCTCCCTAACGCCCACAAATGAAATGCAATCTCCCTGAAACTACAAGTACCATGATCCAACGTGGCCCAAATCGGGAAACAGTCGGCTAGATTACGAGTTGTGCGTTAGGGTATAAAAGCAGCGTTAAGAGGTCTTAACGCTGCTTTTTTACGCCCGCTGGTATTACGAGTCTTGAAGGTTTAGGGTTACCCCACACTTCTTTGGCCTTACCGCAAAACGACTTACGTAAACTTTGTAAAGTCTTTTTTCTATGGGACTTCCATAGTGCCGGTATTACAAGTCTGTCCTGGGAGGCCAAAAAGTGAGCGGTACACCCTACCCTGTCAAGATTCTTAACGCATTTAAAAGTCAGTAGTTATGAGTTTTATGGTACAACGCCGTAGCATAAAACTCATAACTAAAGTGCTAAAAAGTACACTAACACCCATAAACTACCTATTAACCCCTAAACCGAGGCCCTCCCACATCGCAAACACTATAATAAAATTTTTAACCCGTCGCCACCTACATTATATTTATGAACTCCTAATCTGCTTCCCCCAACATCGCCGACACCTACATTATATGTATTAACCCCTAATCTGCTGCCCCCAACATCGCCGACACCTACATACTATTTATTAACCCCTAATCTGCCGCCCCCAATGTTGCCGCAACCTACCTACATTTATTAACTCCTAATCTGCTGCCCCCAACGTCGCCGCCACTTCATTAAAGTTATTAACCCCTAAACCTAAGTCTAACTCAAACCCTAACACCCCTTAACTTAAATATAATTAAAATAAATCTAAAGAAAATTACTATAATTAATTAAATTATTCCTATTTAAAACTAAATACTTACCTATAAAATAAACCCTAAGATAGCTACAATATAACTAATAGTTACATTGTAGCTAGCTTAGGGTTTATTTTTATTTTACAGGCAAGTTTCTATTTATTTTAACTAGGTAGAATAGTTATTAACTATTTAATAACTACCTATCTAAAATAAATACAAACTTGCCTGTAAAATAAAAATAAACCCTAAGCTAGCTACAATGTAACTATTAGGTAAGGTAAGTATTTAGTTTTAAATAGGAATAATTTAGTTAATTATAGTAATTTTCTTTAGATTTATTTTAATTATATTTAAAGGGATAGTCTACACCAAAAAATTTCTTATTTAAAAAGATAGATAATCCCTTTATTACCCATTCCCCGTTTTTGCATAACCAACACAGTTATATTAATATGCTTTTTACCTCTGTGATTACCTTGTATCTAAGCCTTTGCAGACAGCCTCCTTAGCTAAGTGCCTTTGACAGACATGCAGTGTAGTCAATCAGTGAAGACTCCTAAATAACTTCACGGGAGTGAGCACAATGTTATCTATATGACACATGTGAAGTAGCACAGTCTAACTGTGAAAAACTTTCAAAATGCTCTGAGCTAGGAGGCGGTTTTCAACTGTTTAGAAATCAGTTTGAGCCTAGCTAGGTTTAGCTTTTCAAAATTACCACCAAGGGAACAAAGCAAATTTGATGATAAAAGTAAATTGGAAAGTTGTTTAAAATTGCATGCCCTATCTGAATCATGAAAGTTTAGTTTTGACTTTACTGTCCCTTTAAGTAAGGGGGTGTTAGGGTTAGGGTATCTGTAAAATAAAACCTAACCTAAGTTACACTAACGCTACACTATAATTAAATAAATTAACTAAATTAAATACAATTACCTAAATTAAATTAAATTAGCTAAAGTACAAAAACCCCCACTAAATTACAGAAAATAATAAACAAATTACAGATATTTAAACTAATTACACCTAATCTAATAGCCCTATTAAAATAAAAAAGTCCCCCAAAATAAAAAAAAAACCCTAGCCTAAACTAAACTACCAATAGCCCTTAAAAGGGCCTTTTGCGGGGCATTGCCACAAAGTAATCAGCTCTTTTACCTGTAAAAAAAAATACAAACAACCCCCCAACAGTAAAACCCACCACCCACACAAGAACCCCCCAAATAAAATATTAACTAAAAAAACCTAAGCTCCCCATTGCCCTGAAAAGGGCATTTGGATGGGCATTGCCCTTAAAAGGACAAAACCTTACACTAACCCCCTGAAGATCGACTTACCGGGAGAAGTCTTCATCCAAGCCAGGCGAAGTGGTCCTCCAGACGGGTAGAAGTCTTCATCCAGACAGCATCTTCTATCTTCATCCATCCGGCGCAGAGCGGGTCCATCTTCAAGACGTTCAACGCCGAGCATCCTCTTCATCCAACGACTAAAGCTGAATGAAGGTACCTTTAAGTGACGTCATCCAAGATGGCGTCCCTTAGATTCCGATTGGCTGATAGAATTCTATCAGCCAATCGGAATTAATGTAGAAGAAAATCCTATTGGCTGATGCAATCAGCCAATAGGATTGAAGTTCAATCCTATTGGCTGATCCAATCAGCCAATAGGATTGAGCTTGCATTCTATTGGCTGTTCCAATCTGTAATTTGTTTATTATTTTCTGTACTTTATCTAATTTAATTTAATTTAGGTAATTGTATTTAATTTAGTTAATTTATTTAATTATAGTGTAGTGTTAGGTGTTAGTGTTTTATTTTACAGGTACTTTTGTATTTATTTTAGCTAGGCAGTTATCAAATAGTTAATAACTATTTAATAACTATTCTACATAGTTTAAATAAATACAAACTTTCCTGTAAAATAAAAATAAACCCTAAAATAGCTACAATGTAACTATTAGTTATATTGTAGCTAGCTTAGGGTTTATTTTACAGGTAAGTATTTAGTTTTAAATAGGAATAATTTATTTAATGATAGGAATATTTATTTAGATTTATTGTAATTATATTTAAGTCAGGGGGTGTTAGGGTTAAACTTAGGTTTAGGGGTTGATAACTTTAATATAGTGGCGGCGAAGTTGGGGGCGGCAGATTAGGGGTTAATAAATGTAGGTAGGTTGCGGCGACATTGGGGGCGGCAGATTAGGGGTTAATAAATATAATGTAGGTGTCGGCAATGTTGGGGCAGCAGATTAGGGGTTCATAAGTATAATGTAGGTGGCGGCAGTGTCCAGAGAGGCAGATTAGGGGTTAATAATATAATGCAGGTGACGGCGATGTCGAGGGCGGCAGATTAGGGGTTAATAAGTGTAAGATTAGGGGTGTTCAGACTCGGGGTTCATGTTAGGGTGTTAGGTGTAGACATAAATTTTATATTCCCATAGAAATCAATGGGGCTGCGTTAAGGTGTTTTACGCTGCTTTTTGCAGATGTTAGACTTTTTTTCAGCCGGCTCTCCCCGTTGATTCCTATGGAGAAATCGTGCACAAGCACGTACGACCAGCTCACCGCTGACTTAAGCAGCGCTGGTATTGGAGTGCGGTAATGAGCAAAATTTTGCTCAATGCTCACGTCTTGTCTTTTAACGACGGGTTTCTGAAAACTCGTAATACCAGCGCTGTAGGTAAGTGAGCGGTGAGGGAAAACTGCTCATTAGCACCACACAGTCTCTAGCGCAAAACTCATAATCTGGGCCAGTGTTTCTTTAAGTAATGCCTTTAGTTGCGGTGACGTCATCGCACAGGAAGGCATTGTCACAGCAAGTCTGTCTTTACTTTCAGTGTATTGCGTGTCTGCCACCCTCCCTCCTGCTGTTTGGAGGCGGCAATCAGACTTTTGGGGGAGGAGGAGGAGAATCAGCAGCAGGCAACATTGGCTACAGCATAGGGTGAGGGAGAAATGAAAAAGAGGGCAAAGAGAGTGCGCCCTGTGAAGGGGGAGATAGACACCCCTGCTGTCAGGTCCTTATCAAACTGACTCTACTGTGAGTACAAAACATAATTACAATTAGCCTCTCAAACTCAAAATCACACACGCTCTCAGACACAAAATCCGAAAGTCATACAGGGACAACAATACTGAGTACTTTAGAAGCTGGGACGCTATGAAACCCTCAAAGCATGCATCAGTAACCAACAAGCCCCCACTGATTGTAAGAAAATAAAACACAAATACTACCTTTTTTACTGCACGCAATTAAACTTCGTATTCTAAAATATTTGAACATTCAACAAGCATATGATCACTGGAAAATAGGCTTGTTGTATGTGGTTGTGCAATAAAGCTACTTTTTTTAATGTGAGTTTAATGGGAAGCTACTTTAATAATAAGTCTATATAATAAGTCTAGACCGCTGCTTCATAACTGCGGTTTTCTGTGACCCTGAAGGCTCGTGCAGAAACAGGGGCATCAAGCTCCATTCGGAGAGTGATAATTCTGCACCTATATATGTGTACATATGTATATATGTATTTATATGTGTACATATGTATTTACAGACATATACTGTATTCATATATCAATACATATGTAGTACATAATCTCTTCTGTTCCCACCAGTTCCTTGCGGTATCTAGTGTCCCTATGCACATGCTCAGGGAGTCAATGAGTGCCGGTCACGCTCTCCTGGTGCTGTCAATCACCAGGAGACCATGTCTGTCTCTGATTGGTTCCGTCGCTAAGAGGCATTATGAGGGATGCCTCTTATTGGACCATTTTTTCTTTGATGATGTTTCCTCAGCCACTGTCAGCCAGTGGGTGGTGCTCTAATGCTCCACTGTTGACTATGAAAAATGCACCCATGTTGCGCAACGGAGAAGTAGAAATGTACATTGCCTCTCCATAGCGTAACTGGGGGGGGGGGGGGTTAAAAAATTTATTTTTTTTGCAACAATTTTCTATTTTATTTACTTGATTAAATTTAAAAAAAAATTTGCCCCATATGGCAGGGGCACACATAAGATATATATATATATAAAAGTGCATTGGAGCCCTTTGCATTTAAGTAGATGAAAACATGAAAAAACATATTTATGCAATATTTATATTATTGTCGAGTTTGCGCATGAATCAACTTTAACAACTAACCATGAATATACATAGTGTGATGGATATACAATGTGTCATCAAATGACCAGATGCACATAAAAATATATAAAATATTGAATTTAATTACAAATCAAATACAATCTAAATAAATTTTTTCATTCATGATTCAGATAGAGCATATCATTAAAAAAACATTCCAATTCACTTCTATTATCAAATTTTCTTTGTTCTCTTGGAATTCTTTGTTGAAAATCATAGGTGGGGATTGAGCGACTGTCAAGTTGTGGTCCTGCTCCTTCCAGTGTGGCCGTCGGGTGTAGTAGCGGTGCATTGCCTAGCAATGTGACGTGTGTCTTTCTGTGCCGATTGCTACTGATGACGCCATGCAACCTTTTTAGTTTCGCCGTGTTGGATTCTCGCCTGTTTGTTGGTTTCCGACTGGATCCTGTGGGTGTACTTCTTCTTGTTCTTCCTCTGATAGCCTGACCCCTGTCTGCCTTACCATATCCCTGGATACTCCTCTGTACTGGACTTTGCCTGTAAGTAGCCAACCTAGCTTGTCTAACCACTCTGTATAGATTCTGTCTACAGTTGCTGACCGCTGCCTGCCTGACCTTGTTGTTGGACATACCCCTTGGGCTCCTTCCCAGCTGTCTTTTACCATTTCCTTACTATTACCAGTGTTCCAGACTACTGGATTGTATTTAGTGAGCTACCATGTTTCATTTACATCACCCCAGTCTTTGGTTCTAATTCAGGACTGATACTTATTTGCTGACAGTGGCATCTAAGTGTGTCATGGGCAGATAACCTACTGTCCCCAGAAACATTCACATTTGCCCTGAACGGGAGCTGCAGGTGGGAAAGCAAGCAGACATCCCAATTAATAATGGTTGGTTGTCTGTGTATATTACATGCAAATGACTGCAAACTTTAAATGTAAATTCTGAAAAGCTGTTTAGTTGAAAAAAGTGTGTTTGTTTGTTTGTTTGTTTTGACTGGTGAGAGATAGAAGAATACTTAGAGAAGACAACAGCAAAAAAATGCTAATTTATTCAATCAATAAAATGCTTAAAAGTCACGTTATAAGTGTTTGCACACATGCACAATGCACCTAGTGCATACATATGCAGTTAAAAACTATTGTAGATCAACATAACATTTCAGTCTAATCAAAAAGATTTTGTTGATCTGGATTTACATTGATTTTGGCTCTGATCTAGCATAGCTAATTCTATTTGATTCTATGCAGTAATAACATTATTACTAAGGGGCTTATTTATCAAAGTGCGAGCGGACATGATACGATGTAGCATATCATGTCCGCTACACATCGATAAATGCAGACAGCATACACTGTCGGCATTTATGATTGCACAAGCAGTTCACCAGAAAAAAGCAATCGGGGAATCTTGCCTAGATGTGCTAATTTCCTATGCAAATATTTATATTGATTTCATTTTGAGACATGGAGGATTTTAATCTCAGTTTTTTATCTCCACCATAATTTTAATGAATTTTGATTTAACCCTGAAAGTAGCTTTACCAATGCAGCAACCAGAAATCTATCTCCTACTGATGAGTTCCAAAAAGAACGAAACAGGCTGTCTAGTGAGTGATTTCTGGATTGCTGCAATAATCATGTTAAAAGGATCTGTAACAATGGATTAATTCTGGTAAGATAGGTAATAGGTTGTTGAACCACAACTGCTGAGATATAAGAGGTTTATATGTAGCAAGGATTGAACCTGATAGTAACAATGAATACTGTAGGGATGTATAATGATTACACAGGTTTAATCACAGCAATTGCTTGCAGGTAATACAAGAGCAAGGAAGTTTCTATAGCTGTAAAAGGCAACTGGGGAGGTACAAGCAGCAAGAAAACCCTTGTCTATATACCAGTGTAAAGTAACACAGCGTGATGTGTGAGACAGGCAGCATAATAGAATTCAATGAAAATCAAGATAAGGTAAATTTCTAGCTGGCAGGATAAGTATATACAATCAGCTTGAGAATCAACAGGTACCTGGTACTGAATACTTTGAAAGCGCTTAGACAGAGCGGTTAGAGAGGTAAATCCTTGATGGCATTTTAGAGCGGCAGCGCTAGCCGAAGTTGGCGTGTGACGTCACCGCAAGCGGAAGCTGTAGGAAGAGATCAGCTGTCCTGTACAGCTGGTTATTGCAGGAGCGAAGTTAGCTGCAGCAGAGTGGAAATTTGCTGAAGGCAGAGGATTAGCTTGTTAGGAGCAATAGGATCCCCTGTTAGGGCAAGCTGAAACACATTTAGGAAATGCGAAACAATATCAAGCAAGGTAATGATGTGGGAGGAGGCTTTTATAGCTGAGACAAATTGGTAAAATGATTTAAAGGTAGAGGAATGGCAATCAGAATAACACAAAAAGGCAAAGTTAAACATATCATGACAGGTTGCCCCACCCAAATGAGCCGCTCAGAGGCTCATGGATGCGGACGGTCAGGGTTCCTCTGGTGAAAGCGAGAAATAAGCCTGGGGGCAGATATGTTAACAGCTGGTTACCAGGAGTTATGTTCCTCAGAATAACCCTTCCATCGTATCAAGTACTGTAGATGTCCACGGGAGACCCTGGAATCCAAGATAGAGTGGACCTCATATTCAACGTTGGGATCGATGGTCACAGGACAAATCCGTTGGTTGGGAGTTGGGTCCCGAACGGTTCGATAAGGTTTAATCAAGGAGACATGGAACGCTGGGTGTATCTTGAGAGTGCTTGGTAGTTGTAGGCGAACAGCGTTATCATTGATGATTTTGGTTATGGGATAAGGACCGATGTATAGAGGTGTGAGTTTTTTACTAGGAGTATTTATCTTCAGGTTCTTGGTAGACAACTATACCAAATCACCGAGTGAATAACAGTGTGGAGTACACCTTCTTAGGTCGTAGTATTTCTTTTGTTTGTTTTTTGCTTCTTCTATAGCCTGAGAAACTATCGTGAAATTCGAAGAGATTACGTTAGAGAGATCACTGATATGTGGTGAAGAGGTTCCTTCTGGAAGTAGTTGGAAAGTAGGATGGAAGCCATAATTTATGAAAAATGGTGACTGTTTGGTAGTGGAATGAATAGTGTTATTGAACGCAAATTCTGCGTAAGGGAGATGTTGGGACCAGGTATCCTGGTTGACTTGGCAGTAGCATCGTAGGAATTGCTCTATGCTTTGGTTAGACCTCTCGGTCTGCCCGTTGGTCTGGGGATGGTAAGAAGTTGAGAGCCGTTTGTCAATGTTGAAGACCTTGCAGAATTCTGACCATAAGCCACTAGTAAACTGGGAACCTCGGTCAGAAACAATCCGTTGTGGAAGGCCATGTAGTCTGAAAACGTTATGTAAAAGTAATTGTATTGTTTCCGCAGCAGAAGGTAACTTATGAAAAGGTATCAGATGCAACATTTTGCTGAACAAATCTACCACAACTAGGATTGTGATATTATGATTTGATCTTGGAAGATCCACAATATAATCTAAGGCAATCTCTGCCCATGGTCGTGTTGGAGTAGGAAGAGGCATTAGTAACCCATAGGGTCGATGTTTTGATCTTTTGGAAGTGGCACAGATAGAACAAGAGTTGATATAGTCCGTTATGTCAGTGCTCATATCAGGCCACCAATGCGACCTGTTAATAAGATCCTGGGTTTTGTGTATGCCAGTATGACCTGCAAGTGGAGAGTCGTGGGCAGAATGAAGTAACAACTTTCTAGTAGAGGGTGGTACATATAACCTTTCACCATGATAGTACAAGGAATCATCTTTTTGTTTTAAAAGATGTAGTGGTTTTGTTATATGTTGATGTTGTTCTTCCCGAAAATAAGGGATAGAATCAAGGAAGAAGAGGAGGAACTTATTTTCAGGTATGATAGACTGTTTTGGAAAAGAAAAGGATGAATGTCCAGGTAGCCTTGAAAGAGCGTCTGCCTTTCCGTTTTTTGCAGCAGGTCTGTAGGTGATTAGGAAATCAAATCTGGAGAAGTATAAGTTCCATCGAACTTGACGAGCGGAAAGAGTTTTCGTGGATTTAAGGTACTGCAAATTGCGGTGGTCTGTAAAGACTAGGGTAGGATGAGTAACACCCTCCAGCAGGTGGCGCCACTGTTCGAAGGCAACCTTGATGGCGAGTAGTTCCTTATCGCCAATAGGATAGTGCGTTTCTGGGGTGGTTAAACATCTGGAATAATAGGCGACTGGATGTAATGGTTTATTCAGATCTTCTCTTTGTGAGAGCACAGCACCGATGGCACAATCTGAGGCATCAACCTCCAATACGAATTGGAGCTGACTGTTTGGGTGTCGTAGGATAGGAGCCGTGGTAAAAAAAATTTTTAACAAATCAAAAGCGTTTTGTGAAGCTGTGGTCCACAGGAATTTATGAAGAGACTTTGTTAAATCAGTAAGAGGTTTGGCAATAACAGCAACATTTTTTATAAATTTTCTGTAAAAATTTGCAAAGCCTAAAAAGCTCTGTACTTGTTTCCTATTCGATGGTTGAGACCAATTCAGTATGGAGGTAATTTTAGAGTCATCCATCTGTATACCCGACTCTGAGATCCTGTATCCAAGGAATGAGATATTGTTTGTGTGGAATATACACTTCTCAGCCTTAGCGTAAAGAGAATGTGAGCAAAGTCGTGAGAGTACTTGTCTAACATGTATGACATGGTCCTTAGTTGTTTTGGAATATATCAAGATGTCATCAAGGTAGATCACGGGTACGAAACGCCGTCAGCCACTCGTCCCCGGCTCTCATACGTATGAGATTATATGCACCTCGTAAGTCCAGCTTAGTGAAAACTTTGGCACCTTCCAGTTGTTCAATTAGTTGTGGAATAAGGGGCAATTGGTAACGGTTCTTAAGTGTCACCTTGTTTAGTTGCCTATAGTCCACAATAGGTCTAAGAGAGCCATCCTTATTTTTCACAAAAAACATCCCAGCAGCCGCAGGGGAGGTAGATGGTCTTATGAAACCCTTCTGTATATTTTCATCTATATAAGATTTTAAGTGGTCTAACTCTGGTTTTGGACAGAGGGAAGATATGCCCACACGGTATGACTGCCCCGGGTAAGAGTTCAATGGGGCAGTCATATTTACGATGTGGTGGTAAGTTTAGGGACTCCTTTTTGCTAAATACGTCAAGAAAGTCCGAATACTCAGAAGGAATTACAGTTTCTTGTATTTTTTCAGGAGTTTGTAATAATAAAGCAGGGAAGCAGGTATTTATACAATACTCAGAATTAAACTTTACAGTGAGATTGGACCAGTTAATGCAAGGATTATGTTGTTTCAACCATTGGAGACCTAAAATGAGAGGATAGACAGGGGATGTAATGACATCAAAAGAGATATACTCCCTATGGTGGTCATGAGTAGTAAGTAGTAAGGGTATAGTTTCATGTACTACAGGACCTGAGGATAAGACCTCCCCATCTATTCCCCTTAATGGAACAGGAGGCTTTTTTTTTTATTAGTGGAATTTTATTTTTTGTGGCAAACAACACATCAATATAAGAGGCAGATGCACCGGAGTCAATTATCCCGGTAACGGTCAGCCGGAGTTGGTCCCACTGCAAGGAAAGAGGCAGGTTACAGTAAGTGTTAGGATATGAGACAGTGTTTATAGAAAAATAAGGATAGCAGCTCTTACCCTTGTTCTGTTTCTGTAAGATAGGACAGGCCTTTACCGTGTGTTCATCCGAAGCACAGTACATGCACAAATTCAGGGTGCGCCGACGTAGTTTTTCCTGGTTGCTCAAGGGACCCTTCAGGAAGGCGATGTCCATGGGTTCAGTAGTGGTCTTATGATGAGTGGAGGAGATAGTTGAGGGAGTATGTTTTTTGTATGTGCTATCATGATATGCTCTCTCATGCTGTCTCTCTCTCAGCCTTCTATCAATACTAATAGATAAATTTATTAGTTCCTCTAAGGTCTGGGGTATCTCTATACGTGAGAGCTCATCCTTAATAGGTTCTGACAAACCTAGGCGGAATTGTTTTTTTAGTGATAAGTTATTCCACTGAGTATCTTTGGCTAGCCTCTTAAAATCTGATATATATTCCTCTACATCCCTTTTTTCTGTTTTAATGACCGCATAGATGTTTCAGCGGTTAATTGCTTATATGGGTCATCAAAAAGCTGGCCAAGTGCAGAAAAGAAAGATTCCAGGGAGTTTAGAATATCATCATTATTTTCTAGAAAGGAGTTAGCCCAGCTCCTAGGGTCAGCCCTTAAATAGGAGATGGTGGTCATAACTTTAACTCTGTCATTAGGGTAAGTATAAGGCTTTAGTGCAAATAATAAGAGACATGAATTCTTAAAATCCCTAAATTGTTTTCTATCACCGGAAAACAACTCTGGGAGACTAACTTGAGGTTCCTGGAACCTAGTTCTGCTATCAACAAAATCTTTGATGTAAGCTTTTAACCCCACATTTTCTTGTTTTAATGTATTAAGCCCATCAGTTAACAAGTCCACTTTCTGGGAGAGAGTTTGTATAGTACTTGAAATCTCAGCTGGGTCCATCTTTATATATGGCTTGAATTTCTGTAACAATGGATTAATTCTGGTAAGATAGGTAATAGGTTGTTGAACCACAACTGCTGAGATATAAGAGGTTTATATGTAGCAAGGATTGAACCTGATAGTAACAATGAATACTGTAGGGATGTATAATGATTACACAGGTTTAATCACAGCAATTGCTGGCAGGTAATACAAGAGCAAGGAAGTTTCTATAGCTGTAAAAGGCAACTGGGGAGGTACAAGCAGCAAGAAACCCCTTGTCTATATACCAGTGTAAAGTAACACAGCGTGATGTGTGAGACAGGCAGCTTAATAGAATTCAATGAAAATCAAGATAAGGTAAATTTCTAGCTGGCAGGATAAGTATATACAATCAGCTTGAGAATCAACAGGTACCTGGTACTGACTACTTTGAAAGCGCTTAGACAGAGCGGTTAGAGAGGTAAATCCTTGATGGCAGTTCAGAGCGGCAGCGCTAGCCGAAGTTGGCGTGTGACATCACCGCAAGCGGAAGCTGTAGGAAGAGATCAGCTGTCCTCTACAGCTGGTTATTGCAGGAGCGAAGTTAGCTGCAGCAGAGTGGAAATCTGCTGAAGGCAGAGGATTAGCTTGTTAGGAGCAATAGGATCCCCTGTTAGGGCAAGCTGAAACACATTTAGGAAATGCGAAACAATATCAAGCAAGGTAATGATGTGGGAGGAGGCTTTTATAGCTGAGACAAATTGGTAAAATGATTTAAAGGTACAGGAATGGCAATCAGAATAACACAAAAAGGCAAAGTTAAACATATCATGACAGGATCGCTGTGTTAAAACAGTATTTGAAGCAAAAAATCTGATAATTTGCATATCTTACCCAGAATTCTCTTGTGCATTGGTAACATTCTATATGGAGTATTTCTGGGAAAAAGCAAGCGGGGAATCTTGCCTAGATGTGCTAATTTCCTATGCAAATATTTATATTGATTTTATATATATATATATAGACACAAAAATATACAGCATTTCCCTACAGCGCATCATGTCTTACCGCACATTGATAAATCGGCCCCATAATCTTTTCATCCCTCATAGTACAAACACACCTTTACAGTAGTTTTCCTACAGTTCCATCACTTCATCATTTTACTGACAATCTAATTCAGTAATTGCATATCATTTTCATTTTAACACATTTTTATTTATTTGGTGTATAACTTTAAGATGTGTATAATTTTTTTTTTGTTTACGTGTGGATTATATGGAAGACATATACGTGGTCTACTTTTTAGTATTCTTAGATACTGAATAGGAAAAAGAATGAGGATCCTCTGGAACTTTTAACCAAGTGGTTTATTCAAATAGATGGGTGGAACACTAATCAGTGTACAAGGCAGGCAAGTACTGACGCGTTTCACGCATGCTCACATGCGCTTCATCAAATATCTCATCTTAAGGAGGAATCTGCACTCAGCAAACTCCGGCCAGCACTAAGGCTACAATCAGTGGAGGATACGGTAACGAGTACTGTACAGATTCCCCTTTCTAATAAACATAGGTACATTGTCTAATTGCATATGCATAGTATTTGGCACTGGGTGAAGTAGTGGCTCAGCTTAATGTTAAACTTTTGCGACTGAGCTGAGCTTGTACATATACTTGTATTACCTGCACCACGTTTTGTGCAGCATTATTCGTACTTTATATTTTCAGACTGCTGGGATTTAAGTATTGGATGGACTGAGTTTTTGTCCTTGTGTTTTTTCTACTATAATACTGACTAGTACTTAAATGGTTAATCCTTTGGGTATTTTAACCGTACATAGGCATATGCAAATTAGCCATGACGAAGTGTCAGTAGTGGCATGAAACGCGTAGGATGTTTTTTGACATGTCTGCTGATTTTTCTTTGTGACTATGACTTCATTACTTTTTTATCCACTGTGGCATCAATAAAAGTTAAGTTTTAATCGCCCCAGTAGTGTTCAAGACTATTTTGTTCCTGTTTTTGTTTTGCCCTCTTTGTTGTTATTGCAATGGAAACTGTTCACATATCACACAACATTTCCCACACCATCTAGGACCAGGAGCCATAACTGACAGGAGGCCGAATCCATGGACGAAATTGGGAGTATCATGGGAAGAATGAGGTGGATCTTAGAGGAATTCAGGCGTCCTATGGGTAGTAGAGGCCCCTGGTTTTACATTGGAAAAAAGGGCATATATAGGAAAGTTAAATAAGGAAGGAAAAGAGGGGCAGAGCTCCAATACGGTGACAACTCAGCGATATGCAGGATGGGTAGGAGTTCTGCGCACGTTAATTCTAATAAATCATATTTGTTTAAAAAAGAAAAGGTTTTAAGAGAAATTCGAGAATAAAAATAGTCAAAATAAAATGTATTTTAATTTTAAACAAATTCCGTTCGTTCACAAAATTGTGTTAATTTGCCACTTCAGATAAGAATACAGCTTATCCGCAAATTAGTACCCATACCTTTGAATGAAGAACAGGGGGGTTCTATGGATGTAACTATAAGAATCTGTTAACTATATAGTAAAATAATGGCTTTTGCTTAAAGGGATAGTAAACACCAAAATTGTTATTGTTTAAAAAAGCTAGGTAATCCCTTTATTTACCATTCTCCAGTTTTGCATAACCAACACTGTTATAGAAATATACTTTTTACCTCTGTAATTACCTTGTAACTAAGCTTCTGCTGACTGCCTCCTTATCTAAGATCTTTTGACAGACTTGCATTTCAGGCAATTAGTGCTGACTCTTAAATAACTTCACGTGCATGAGCACAGTGTTATCTATATGAAACACATGAACTAATGCCCTCTAGTGGTTAAAAACTGTCAAGTGCAGAGGCGGCCTTGAAGTGCTTAGAAATTAGCATATGAGCCTACCTATGTTTAGCTTTCAACTAAGAATAGCAAGAGAACAAAGCAAATTTGATGATAAAAGTAAATTAGAAAGTTGTTTAAAATGACATGCCCTATCTGAATCATGATAGTTTAATTTGGACTTTAAGAATAAGATGCTCTAAAGAAATAGATCATTTAATGTTTATACTAAAATATCCCTTTAATATTTCAAGAGTTAAAAAAGTTAATGTATTATAACAGAAAAACAGATTGCTTTATAACTGAATAGAAGTTTTTTTGCCGGTCATATCTCTAAAAAACACAGTCATGAAACCTAAAAGGCAATCGCTACCAGAAAATATTTAAAATATAAGTCATTATGTACTTTTCAAAAATTAAAGAATCGATTTGTAAAATGCTCAACATTTGACTATTTCTGTAGATCTCCTCATTCACTATTACAGTTTATGAAACTGGTTTATGCTGTGTGAAAGGATAGAGTGCAAAACAGCATGGAAACACTTATTAGATTTCCAGAGCGGCTTTACAGCATTTCTAAAATAGTTTTTGAGTAAAGACGTAAGCAGAGACATTCTCATCGCTACAGACACTGATATATGTAGCAGAAATAATTTATACTGAGCTCAGCTGCCATACCAGTCTACTTGGATAATTGCTTTCCTTGAAATACAATTTAACAAAAATGATAAATCGGCAATTGAGATATACCTGGAAGGATGCAGAGTAGTGTGTACTGACATAAATGTTACTGCATGATTTGTACAATCACGCCAGCTTTGTAATCTGAAACAGAATAATTGTATTTATTTTTACAAAAAGTTTATCGTTGTATGACCAAGTCAGACTCGGTTATATATATATATATATATATATATATATAGACGGTGGCCCAGCACTCCTTCCACTCTGGTGTTATCAACTGGGTGGATATTAGATAAAATCGTATAGGTGCAGGAGGGCACTTCTAAAGCAAATCATATAACTTTATTTCCAAATGTGTTATAACATTAATTTGAATGTCGACGTTTCAACCCCATCATGGGCCTTCTTCAAAACATCATGTTTATCTCTGTTTTATTAGGAGTTCGGCTCAGATGCCGTCGTGAGTGGATGCATGCTGCTCTACTTTAATTGTAATTTGCCTTGAAGAAGGCCCATGATGGGGTCGAAATGTCGACATTCAAATTAATGTTATAACACATTTGGAAATAAAGTTATATGATTTTCTTTAGAAGCCCTGTGAGTGCCTTCCTGCACCTGTACGATTTTATATATATATATATATATATACTGAATATATATATCTATATCTTAGGGCTGCACGATTAATCGCATATGTGATTTAAAACCGCGATTAATCACCGCAATTTAAAACCCAATAGAGTATACAATTTTATGGTCCGCCCCCTATAACATCACCAATTTATTGATGCAAACAGTTCAGAAAGTGCACCACGGAAAATAGCTCAGACAGTGAAGTACAAGTGCACTTTTACTCTACTGTCTGATCTATTTTACATGGTGCACATTCTGAAATGTTTAAAACCCTTCAATAAGACTTTCTTTTAAAGAAGAGGCTTTGTTTTTGGAAGATAAATATTTTTTCCTGATGTATGGGAAGTTCATATGTTAATCATACCACAGTTAGAATGACTGCCCAAGAAAACATGACAATGTTGTGTCAGAAGACCTAACAACTGGCTAGTGGCTACTATGTAACCACAGCACAGGCAGCTAATTTTATTTGAACTTTGAACTTTTTTAAATTAAGGTGTTTTAGTCAATTATAAGAAAATTACGATTAAAATCTCAATCGCGATTTTTTGGGTCCAAAATCGCGATTTTCATTTTTGCCCATATCGCCCAGCCCTATTGCATGTATGCAATAGATTAGCACTTCCAAATGGGATTTAGTTTAAAAACAAATTTTAATATAAAACCATAATGTGCACAACAAATGGGATTACAATAGTTTCATGTAAACACCCTAATATTGCAACGCGTTTCTTGACTCTAAAGGCCGTTTCATAAGGCATAATAAAAGCAAAGCATACTTTGCTCCTTATATACAAGTCGTTGCCAATCAATGACTCTAATAAGAAACTGCAGCTGTGAGACTAGCAAGCAGACATATTAACCCTTGAGGTCACAATTAGTATATTACAATTTAACTCAAATGTTTATGATTTATCTTATGAAAAATTAAATGTCTACAATTTTCAATACATATGTAAATAACAACAAACAAATGTGATCTTATAATTGCATTTGGTACTTGACATGCAAGCGTTTAATATTACTATATATATATATATATATATATATATATATATATATATATATATATATATATATATATATACACAGGTGGCCCTCGGTTTACGACGGTTCAATTTGCGCCATTTGCTATTGAAAAGCATTGACTGCTATTGAAAGTATTAGCACATGCATACATTAAAATAGCCAGTAGGTGGAGCTGTCCGCTTGTGTTGCAGCAAACACATGCAAAGAAAAGCAAGCCAGACATGATCAATGGATCAGCTTTCAAAAGAACAAGATCTAGCAGCCACTTCCCTTAGCTGCAGACTCAATGCAGAGAACTGTTTGCAGAAAAAGGCAAGTAAAAAACGTTTTTGTTCATTAAACTTAGTTGGTTGATGATACAGTCTGTTGTGTGATTAAACACAGGCAGTGTTTAATCAGTGTATAACCAGACCTGAGCAATAGAGACGTTTTTAAAGGAACAAGATCTAGCAGCCACTTCCCTTAGCTGCAGAAAAATGCAAGTAAAAAAACGTTTTTCTTCATTAAACTTAGTTTGATGATGATACAGTCTGTTGTGTGATTATTTTGTTTTTGTTCATTAAACTTAGATTGATGATGATACAGTCTGTGTTTGTGTGATAATTTTATTAGGTGCGGTTTAGCAAATGTTTTTGTTCATTAAACTTAGTTTGATGATGATACAATCTATTTTATTAGGTTAATAATGCTGTTTCACATTTAAAGTCTTCATTTTAAAGATTTAAAAATAATGTATTAGGTGTTACTTATGTCAATTTTGAGAGGGTCCTGGAACCTAACTCCCTCATTTCCCATTGACTTACATTATAAACTGGGTTTCAATTTACAATGGTTTCGATTTACAACCATTCCTTCTGGAACCTAACCCCGGCGTAAACTGAGGGCTACCTGTATATAAAGCGTTTAACATTACTATATATATATATATATATATATATAAATATAATGTTAAAATTAAATATAAGGTTAGTATAATCATGCATACTCATCTTTGCACAAAACCTTCAAGGATCTGTATAAATACATAAAGATACATTGTGTGAATTGAAATGGATATCAAATATTTGATACACATTGTATTAACATATCAATATCTTCTAGTAATTAAATATGGAATATTTCTATATGGATCCTCCCATATTGCAAACTGACTTGGGGATGACTTACACTATGACACTAATCACTTGATGTTTACTTTGACAGCTGGATCATATCTGAAAATGTATCCATTTCAATAGCATCTTTCTGTATTTACAGGTCGTTGAAGGTTTTGTGTAAAGATGAGTATGTATAATTATATTAACCTTATATTTAATTTTAATATGTGTATATATATTTTTTTTGAAGTAATGTTAAACGCTTGTGTGTCAAGTACCAAATGCAATTATAAGATCACATTTGTTTATTGTTATTTGCATATGTATTGACAATTGAAGACATGTAATTTTGTATAAGATGAATCATAAACTTTTGAGTCAAATGGTAATATACTAATTGTGACCTCAAGGGTAATACGTCTGTTTGCTAGTCTCACAGCTGCAGTTACTAATTATATTCATTGATTGGTCAGGACTTGTATATAAGGAGCTAAGTATGCTTTGTTTTTATTATGCCTGATGAAACGGCCTTCAGAGCCAAGAAACGCATTGTAATATTAGGGTGTTTACATAAAACTTTCGTAATCTCATTCGCTGTGCACTTTATGGTTTTATATTAAAATTTGTTTTTAAACTAAATCCCATTTGGAAGTGCTCATCTATTGCATACTGTCATCTCTGTGTGAGACAAGCAGCCGGAGTTCAGTGAGTTGGAGCACTGAGAGTCTCCAGATTGCTCCTATCAGCACAATTGAGTGCCGCAACCTTATCTGAGTACCCTGTGCATCTGGTTATAAACAGTTGGTTGGCAAATTGATATAAACATGAAGCTCTCTCTTTTGTCTTTTGGACATTTATAGGGGTAGATTTATCAAGTGCCGGGTGGACATGATTCGCTGTAGCGTATCATGTCCTCCCAGCATCGTTAAATGCCGACAAGATACGCTGTCGGCATTCAACATTGCACAAGCATTTCTTGTGCAATGCATGTGCAATGCCACCCCTGCACATTCACAGACAATCGGCTGCTAGCAGGGGGTGTTAATCATCTGGATCGGATCGGGATGATTTCAGTTCACCACCTAAAAGGTGGCGGAGAAGTTAAGCAGCAGCGGTCTTATGACCGCTGCTTCTAACCTTACGATTCAGGTGAGCCTGAAACTTTGGGTGTAGAAATCAGCATCCGCTGCTTGTTAAATCTACCACATATACTCAATTTGTTTTTGTTTTTTTAATTCTCCATACTGTCCCAACTTTTTAGAAATTTGGGTTGTATATACAGTTCCTACTGTGGGGCCTGTACTTTTAATATAATAAATCTATATAGCAAATACCACCACTGTGATATTGCACATGTGGTGCACTCATTTCTTTTGTATACTCTCAATGCAACAAAAGTGAATACACCTGTGATAACTGACTCACACGTTAGAAAACCTCTGATCATTGAAACACCAGAACTTTCTGCATCATGGCTCCATATTAAAAATAATTGCAATAGGAATTGAAAAATCTGATTGTGAGACTTTACAAAGATGAGAAAATGATACAGGAAGACCAGCAACCGACTAATCAGGAGTTATAGAATGAGCCATAGTACCACTAATCAATGGCACATTGGCTGTCCTCCTAAAATGATGCAACAGAAAGTGCACTACTTGCACAATCTAGGTCTAAAAAACAGATGGGCAAGTGCTTCAGGCTTGGCTCAGTTGTTAACAATGGTAATCACAGTTTCTGTGACCGCTCAGACAGTGAGAAGGACATTGCACAATGTCAACCTCTATGGAAGGTGTCCAAAAAAATACCTTGCTTGCTCTTCGGCACACAACTGCAAGATTAAACTTTGAAATAGAACATGAAAAGAAGCCTGCTGAATATTAGGAGCACATTCTTTGGTCAGAGGGGGTCAAGCATGTTTGGCGTGAACCTGGCCAGGACTAACACACTGAATGCCTAGTAAAAACAGTGAGGCACAGAGGTGGGATTGGGATGATATGGGGGCTGCAAGAGTACAATGTATAGTCTCAGCAAATAAGCACAGAGGTGGGAGTGGGGTGATATGGGGGCTGCATGAGTACAATGTATAGTCCCAGCAGTAAAGCACAGAGGTGGGATTGGGATGATATGGGGGCTGCATGAGTACAATGTATAGACCCAGCAGTGAAGCACAGAAGGGGGAGTGTGATGATATGGGGGCTGCATGAGTACCATGTATAGTCCCAACAGTGAAGCACTGAGGTGGGATTGGGATGATATGTATGATTGATTAGTACAATGTATAGTCCCAGCAGTGAAGCACAGAGGTGGGAGTGTGATGATATGGGGGCTGCATGAGTACAATGAATAGTCCCAGCAGTGAAGTACAGAGGTGGGATTGGGATGATATGGGGTCTGCATTAGTACAATGTATAGTCCCAGCAGTAAAGCACAGAGGTGGGAGTGGGATTATATGGGGGCTGCATGAGTACAATGTATAGTCCCAGCAGTGAAGCACAGAGGTGGGAGTGTGATGATATGGGGACTGCATGAGTACAATGTATAGTCCCAGCAGTGAAGCACAGAGGTGGGATTGGGATGATATGGGGGCTGCATTAGTACAACATATAGTCCCAGCAGTGAAGCACAGAGGTGGGATTGGAATGATATGGGGGCTGCATTAGTACTATGTTTAGTCCCAGCAGTGAAGCACAGAGGGGGGGGGGGGGGGGGGGGGGAGTGTGATGATATGGGGGCTGCATGAGTACAATGTATAGTCTCAGCAGTGAAGCACAGAGGTGGGAGTGTAATGACATGGGGGCTGTATGAGTAAAAAGTATAGTCCCAGCAGTGAAGCACAGAGGTGGGAGTGTGATGATATGGGGGCTGCATGAGTATAATGTATAGTCCCAGCAGTGAAGCACAGATGTGGGATTGGGATGATATGGGAGCTGCACTAGTACAATGTATAGTCCCAGCAGTGAAGCACAGAGGTGGGATTGGAATGATATGGGGGCTGCATTAGTACAATGTATAGTCCCAGCAGTGAAGCACAGAGGGGGGAGTGTGATGATATGGGGGCTGCATTAGTACAATGTATAGTCCTAGCAGTGAAGCACAGAGGGGGGAGTGAGATGATATGGGGGCTGCATGAGTACCATGTATAGTCCCAACAGTGAAGCACTGAGGTGGGATTGGGATGATATGTATGATGGATTAGTACAATGTATATTCCCAGCAGTGAAGCACAGAGGTGGGAGTGTGATGATATGGGGGCTGCATGAGTACAATGAATAGTCCCAGCAGTGAAGCACAGAGGTGGGAGTGTGATGATATGGGGGCTGCATTAGTACAATGTATAGTCTCAGCAGTGAAGCACAGAGGTGGGAGTGTAATGATATGGGGACTGCATGAGTACAATGTATAGTCCCAGCAGTGAAGCACAGAGGTGGGAGTGTGATGATATAGGGGACTGCATGAGTACAATGTATAGTCCCAACAGTGAAGCACAGAGGTGGGAGTGTGATGATATGGGGGCTGCATGAGTACAATGAATAGTCCCAGCAGTGAAGCACAGAGGTGGGAGTGTAATGATATGGGGACTGCATGAGTACAATGTATAGTCCCAGCAGTAAAGCACAGAGGCGGGAGTGTGATGATATGGGGCCTGCATGAGTACAATGTATAGTCCCAGCAGTGAAGCACAGAGGTGGGATTGGGATGATATGGGGGCTGCATGAGTACCATGTATAGTCCCAACAGTGAAGCACTGAGGTGGGATTGGGATGATATGTATGATGGATTAGTACAATGTATAGTCCCAGCAGTGAAGCACAGAGGTGGGAGTGTGATGATATGGGGGCTGCATGAGTACAATGAATAGTCCCAGCAGTGAAGCACAGAGGTGGGATTGGGATGATATGGGGGCTGCATTAGTACAACATATAGTCCCAGCAGTGAAGCTCAGAGGTAGGAGTGTGATGATATGGGGGCTGCATGAGTACAATGTATAGTCCCAGCAGTGAAGCACAGAGGTGGGATTGGAATGATATGGGGGCTGCATTAGTACAATGTTTAGTCCCAGCAGTGAAGCCCAGAGGGGGGGGGGGGAGTGTGATGATATGGGGGCTGCATGAGTACAATGTGTAGTCCCAGCAGTGAAGCACAGAGGAGAGTGTGTGATGATATGGGGGCTGCATGAGTACAATGTATAGTCCCAGCAGTGAAGCACAGAGGTGGGATTAGGATGATATGGGGGCTGCATGAGTACAATGTATAGTCCCAGCAGTGAAGCACAGAGGGGGGAGTGTGATGATATGGGGGCTGCATGAGTACCATGTATAGTCCCAACAGTGAAGCACTGAGGTGGGATTTGGATGATATGTATGATGGATTAGTACAATGTATAGTCCCAGCAGTGAAGCACAGAGGTGGGAGTGTGATGATATGGGGACCGCATGAGTATAATGTATAGTCCCAGCACAAAAGCACAGAGGTGGGATTGGGATGATATGGGGGCTGCATTAGTACAACATATAGTCCCAGCAGTGAAGCACAGAGGTGGGATTGGAATGATATGGGGGCTGCATTAGTAAAATGTTTAGTCCCAGCAGTGAAGCACAGAGGGGGGGAGTGTGATGATATGGGGGCTGCATGAGTACAATGTATAGTCTCAGCAGTGAAGCACAGAGGTGGGAGTGTAATGATATGGGGGCTGTATGAGTAAAAAGTATAGTCCCAGCAGTGAAGCACAGAGGTGGGAGTGTGATGATATGGGGGCTGCATGAGTATAATGTATAGTCCCAGCAGTGAAGCACAGATGTGGGATTGGGATGATATGGGAGCTGCACTAGTACAATGTATAGTCCCAGCAGTGAAGCACAGAGGTGGGATTGGAATGATATGGGGGCTGCATTAGTACAATGTATAGTCCCAGCAGTGAAGCACAGAGGTGGAGTGTGATGATATGGGGGCTGCATGAGTACCATGTATAGTCCCAACAGTGAAGCACTGAGGTGGGATTGGGATGATATGTATGATGGATTAGTACAATGTATAGTCCCAGCAGTGAAGCACAGAGGTGGGAGTGTGATGATATGGGGGCTGCATGAGTACAATGAATAGTCCCAGCAGTGAAGCACAGAGGTGGGATTGGGATGATATGGGGTCTGCATTAGTACAATGTATAGTCCCAGCAGTAAAGCACAGAGGTGGGAGTGGGATTATATGGGGGCTGCATGAATACAGTGTATAGTCCCAGCAGTGAAGCACAGAGGTGGGAGTGTGATGATATGGGGACTGCATGAGTACAATGTATAGTCCCAGCAGTGAAGCACAGAGGTGGGATTGGGATGATATGGGGGCTGCATTAGTACAACATATAGTCCCAGCAGTGAAGCACAGAGGTGGGATTGGAATGATATGGGGGCTGCATTAGTACAATGTTTAGTCCCAGCAGTGAAGCACAGAGGGGGGGAGTGTGATGATATGGGGGCTGCATGAGTACAATGTATAGTCTCAGCAGTGAAGCACAGAGGTGGGAGTGTAATGATATGGGGGCTGTATGAGTAAAAAGTATATTCCCAGCAGTGAAGCACAGAGGTGGGAGTGTGATGATATGGGGGCTGCATGAGTATAATGTATAGTCCCAGCAGTGAACCACAGATGTGGGATTGGGATGATATGGGAGCTGCACTAGTACAATGTATAGTCCCAGCAGTGAAGCACAGAGGTGGGATTGGAATGATATGGGGGCTGCATTAGCACAATGTATAGTCTCAGCAGTGAAGCACAGATGGGGGAGTGTGATGATATGGGGGCTGCATGAGTACCATGTATAGTCCCAACAGTGAAGCACTGAGGTGGGATTGGGATGATATGGGGGCTGCATTAGTGCAACATATAGTCTCAGCAGTGTAGCACAGAGGTGGGAGTGTAATGATATGGGGGCTGCATGAGTACAATGTATAGTCCCAGCAGTGAAGCACAGAGGTGGGATTGGGATGATATGGGGGCTGCATTAGTGCAACATATAGTCTCAGCAGTGAAGCACAGAGGTGGGAGTGTGATGATATAGGGGACTGCATGAGTACAATGTATAGTCCCAACAGTGAAGCACAGAGGTGGGAGTGTGATGATATGGGGCCTGCATGAGTACAAAGTATAGTCCCAGCAGTGAAGCACAGAGGTGGGATTGGGATGATATGGGGGCTGCATGAGAACCATGTATAGTCCCAACAGTGAAGCACTGAGGTGGGATTGGGATGATATGTATAATGGATTAGTACAATGTATAGTCCCAGCAGTAAAGCACAGAGGTGGGATTGGGATGATATGGGGGCTGCATGAGTACAATGAATAGTCCCAGCAGTGAAGCACAGAGGTGGGATTGGGATGATATGGGGCTGCATTAGTACAACATATAGTCCCAGCAGTGAAGCTCAGAGGTAGGAGTGCGATGATATGGGGGCTGCATGAGTACAATGTATAGTCCCAGCAGTGAAGCATAGAGGTGGGATTGGGATGATATGGGGTCTGCATTAGTACAATGTATAGTCCCAGCAGTAAAGCACAGAGGTGGGAGCGGGATTATATGGGGGCTGCATGAATACAATGTATAGTCCCAGCAGTGAAGCACAGAGGTGGGAGTGTGATGATATGGGGACCGCATGAGTATAATGTATAGTCCCAGCAGTAAAGCACAGAGGTGGGATTGGGATGATATGGGGGCTGCATTAGTACAACATATAGTCCCAGCAGTGAAGCACAGAGGTGGGATTGGAATGATATGGGGGCTGCATTAGTACAATGTTTAGTCCCAGCAGTGAAGCACAGAGGGGGGGGGGAGTGTGATGATATGGGGGCTGCATGAGTACAATGTATAGTCTCAGCAGTGAAGCACAGATGGGGGAGTGTGATGATATGGGGGCTGCATGAGTACCATGTATAGTCCCAACAGTGAAGCACTGAGGTGGGATTGGGATGATATGGGGTCTGCATTAGTACAATGTATAGTCCCAGCAGTAAAGCACAGAGGTGGGAGTGGGATTATATGGGGGCTGCATGAATACAATGTATAGTCCCAGCAGTGAAGCACAGAGGTGGGAGTGTGATGATATGGGGACCGCATGAGTATAATGTATAGTCCCAGCAGTAAAGCACAGAGGTGGGATTGGGATGATATGGGGGCTGCATTAGTACAACATATAGTCCCAGCAGTGAAGCACAGAGGTGGGATTGGAATGATATGGGGGCTGCATTAGTACAATGTTTAGTCCCAGCAGTGAAGCACAGAGGGGGGGGGGAGTGTGATGATATGGGGGCTGCATGAGTACAATGTATAGTCTCAGCAGTGAAGCACAGAGGTGGGAGTGTAATGATATGGGGGCTGTATGAGTAAAAAGTATAGTCACAGCAGTGAAGCACAGAGGTGGGAGTGTGATGATATGGGGGCTGCATGAGTATAATGTATAGTCCCAGCAGTGAAGCACAGATGTGGGATTGGGATGATATGGGAGCTGCACTAGTACAATGTATACTCCCAGCAGTGAAGCACAGAGGTGGGATTGGAATGATATGGGGGCTGCATTAGTACAATGTATAGTCCCAGCAGTGAAGCACAGAGGTGGAGTGTGATGATATGGGGGCTGCATGAGTACCATGTATAGTCCCAACAGTGAAGCACTGAGGTGGGATTGGGATGATATGTATGATGGATTAGTACAATGTATAGTCCCAGCAGTGAAGCACAGAGGTGAGAGTGTGATGATATGGGGGCTGCATAAGTACAATGAATAGTCCCAGCAGTGAAGCACAGAGGTGGGAGTGTGATGATATGGGGTCTGCATGAGTACAATGTATAGTCTCAGCAGTGAAGCACAGAGGTGGGAGTGTGATGATATGGGGGCTGCATAAGTACAATGAATAGTCCCAGCAGTGAAGCACAGAGGTGGGAGTGTGATGATATGGGGGCTGCATGAGTACAATGTATAGTCCCAGCAGTGAAGTACAGAGGTGGGATTGGGATGATATGGGGGCTGCATTAGTACAACATATAGTCCCAGCAGTGAAGCACAGAGGTGGGATTGGAATGATACAGTGACGTGCAGTAATAGGAGGCAGGGAAGCCAGTGCCTCCCCTGTCCAATCAGGGAAAAAAAAGATTTAAATAATATTTATTTAAAATAAAAAAAGTAGTTTTTTTTATTATTATTGGCGATTTTACAAAATGTACACAGTCACACACATCAGTATTATATTATTTTTCTGCGGTTGCGCAGCAGCCAAAATCAGTTAGCATTTCCATTTGTTGCGCAATTAGGAGGCAGTGAGCCAGTCCGCTGCCCTCCAATAATTGCGCAACAATGGATTCAAATTGCAATCCTCTCTTTGCTTGTAGCTGCGCCACCCACTGGTGACTCGCCGGGCCCTCAGTAGCTCCAATGGAGGCGGTTCTCTAAACCGCCTCCATGATGAGCTCTACATCACTCAGCCAATCAGCATTCAGCACTGCCTGCTGATTGACAGAGTGAGTGACGTGTTAGTCACGTGACGTCGCGCCGGGCTTGTCAGTTTAGGGCAGCGGGAAGAAGAAGAAGAGAGGGAGCTTCTGCTGCTGGCTGCCACTGCGTGCCCATCTCTGCCGAATTTAAAAGTGCTGCTGGCCTGACACTGACAGCGAGCTCAGCTTGTGTGCTCAGCCTCATTGAGTCAGTCAGTGACAGGCAGGCAGCAGCTGCGGTTGTTCGCATTGTGGCTGAGATTGAAGCCTGAAGGAGCAAGGAGGAGGTCCTGGAGGACTCGAGGAGAGACGAGTAGTCACTAGTCAAGACTACTACTGTGTCTATGTGGCGCGCGTGCCACTGCAGGCGGCATGGAGAAGAGTGACCGGTCCCAGGGGCCAGGCCAGGAGGAGCCGAGTGTAGGAGGAGGACAGGAGCGGAGCAGACACGGAGCTCAGCCACGTGGGACACCAGGTTAGAACCTAGCTAGGCCAAGTGTGCTCTGTGCTGTGCAGCCCTGAACTCCTGAGAGTTTGCTGAGCTGGCCTGGCTGAAAGTCATAAAGTAAAGCACATAGGTTGGATTGGGATGATATGGGGGCTGCATTAGTACAACATATAGTCCCAGCAGTGAAGCACAGAGGTGGGATTGGAATGATATGGGGGCTGCATTAGTACAATGTTTAGTCCCAGCAGTGAAGCCCAGAGAGGGGGGGAGTGTGATGATATGGGGGCTGCATGAGTACAATGTGTAGTCCCAGCAGTGAAGCACAGAGGAGAGAGTGTGATGATATGGGGGCTGCATGAGTACAATGTATAGTCCCAGCAGTGAAGCACAGAGGTGGGATTAGGATGATATGGGGGCTGCATGAGTACAATGTATAGTCCCAGCAGTGAAGCACAGAGGGGGGAGTGTGATGATATGGGGGCTGCATGAGTACCATGTATAGTCCCAACAGTGAAGCACTGAGGTGGGATTGGGATGATATGCATGATGGATTAGTACAATGTATAGTCCCAGCAGTGAAGCACAGAGGTGGGAGTGTGATGATATGGGGACCGCATGAGTATAATGTATAGTCCCAGCAGTAAAGCACAGAGGTGGGATTGGGATGATATGGGGGCTGCATTAGTACAACATATAGTCCCAGCAGTGTAGCACAGAGGTGGGATTGGAATGATATGGGGGCTGCATTAGTACAATGTTTAGTCCCAGCAGTGAAGCACAGAGGGGGGGAGTGTGATGATATGGGGGCTGCATGAGTACAATGTATAGTCTCAGCAGTGAAGCACAGAGGTGGGAGTGTAATGATATGGGGGCTGTATGAGTAAAAAGTATAGTCCCAGCAGTGAAGCACAGAGGTGGGAGTGTGATTATATGGGGGCTGCATGAGTATAATGTATAGTCCCAGCAGTGAAGCACAGATGTGGGATTGGGATGATATGGGAGCTGCACTAGTACAATGTATAGTCCCAGCAGTGAAGCACAGAGGTGGGATTGGAATGATATGGGGGCTGCATTAGTACAATGTATAGTTCCAGCAGTGAAGCACAGAGGTGGAGTGTGATGATATGGGGGCTGCATGAGTACCATGTATAGTCCCAACAGTGAAGCACTGAGGTGGGATTGGGATGATATGTATGATGGATTAGTACAATGTATAGTCCCAGCAGTGAAGCACAGAGGTGGGAGTGTGATGATATGGGGGCTGCATGAGTACAATGAATAGTCCCAGCAGTGAAGCGCAGAGGTGGGATTGGGATGATATGGGGTCTGCATTAGTACAATGTATAGTCCCAGCAGTAAAGCACAGAGGTGGGAGTGGGATTATATGGGGGCTGCATGAATACAGTGTATAGTCCCAGCAGTGAAGCACAGAGGTGGGAGTGTGATGATATGGGGACTGCATGAGTACAATGTATAGTCCCAGCAGTAAAGCACAGAGGTGAGATTGGGATGATATGGGGGCTGCATTAGTACAACATATAGTCCCAGCAGTGAAGCACAGAGGTGGGATTGGAATGATATGGGGTCTGCATTAGTACAATGTATAGTCCCAGCAGTAAAGCACAGAGGTGGGAGTGGGATTATATGGGGGCTGCATGAATACAGTGTATAGTCCCAGCAGTGAAGCACAGAGGTGGGAGTGTGATGATATGGGGACTGCATGAGTACAATGTATAGTCCCAGCAGTAAAGCACAGAGGTGAGATTGGGATGATATGGGGGCTGCATTAGTACAACATATAGTCCCAGCAGTGAAGCACAGAGGTGGGATTGGAATGATATGGGGGCTGCATTAGTACAATGTTTAGTCCCAGCAGTGAAGCACAGAGGGGGGGGGGGGGAGTGTGATGATATGGGGGCTGCATGAGTACAATGTATAGTCTCAGCAGTGAAGCACAGATGGGGGAGTGTGATGATATGGGGGCTGCATGAGTACCATGTATAGTCCCAACAGTGAAGCACTGAGGTGGGATTGGGATGATATGTATGATGGATTAGTACAATGTATAGTCCCAGCAGTGAAGCACAGAGGTGGGAGTGTGATGATATGGGGGCTGCATGAGTACAATGAATAGTCCCAGCAGGGAAGCACAGAGGTGGGAGTGTGATGATATGGGTCTGCATGAGTACAATGTATAGTCTCAGCAGTGAAGCACAGAGGTGGGAGTGTAATGATATGGGGACTGCATGAGTACAATGTATAGTCCCAGCAGTGAAGCACAGAGGTGGGAGTGTGATGATATGGGGGCTGCATTAGTACAACATATAGTCTCAGCAGTGTCGCACAGAGGTGGGAGTGTAATGATATGGGGGCTGCATGAGTACAATGTATAGTCCCAGCAGTGAAGCACAGAGGTGGGATTGGGATGATATGGGGGCTGCATTAGTGCAACATATAGTCTCAGCAGTGAAGCACAGAGGTGGGAGTGTGATGATATAGGGGACTACATGAGTACAATGTATAGTCCCAACAGTGAAGCACAGAGGTCGGAGTGTGATGATATAGGGCCTGCATGAGTACAATGTATAGTCCCAGCAGTGAAGCACAGAGGTGGGATGTGGATGATATGGGGGCTGAATGAGTACCATGTATAGTCCCAACAGTGAAGCACTGAGGTGGGATTGGGATGATATGTATGATGGATTAGTACAATGTATAGTCCCAGCAGTAAAGCACAGAGGTGGGATTGGGATGATATGGGGGCTGCATGAGTACAATGAATAGTCCCAGCAGTGAAGCACAGAGGTGGGATTGGGATGATATGGGGGCTGCATTAGTACAACATATAGTCCCAGCAGTGAAGCTCAGAGGTAGGAGTGTGATGATATGGGGGCTGCATGAGTACAATGTATAGTCCCAGCAGTGAAGCACAGAGGTGGGATTGGAATGATATGGGGGCTGCATTAGTACAATGTTTAGTCCCAGCAGTGAAGCCCAGAGGGGGGGGGGGGGTGTGATGATATGGGGGCTGCATGAGTACAATGTGTAGTCCCAGCAGTGAAGCACAGAGGAGAGAGTGTGATGAAATGGGGGCTGCATGAGTACAATGTATAGTCCCAGCAGTGAAGCACAGAGGTGGGATTGGGGTGATATGGGGGCTGCATGAGTACAATGTATAGTCCCAGCAGTGAAGCACAGAGGGGGGAGTGTGATGATATGGGGGCTGCATGAGTACCATGTATAGTCCCAACAGTGAAGCACTGAGGTGGGATTGGGATGATATGTATGATGGATTAGTACAATGTATAGTCCCAGCAGTGAAGCACAGAGGTGGGAGTGTGATGATATGGGGGCTGCATGAGTACAATGAATAGTCCCAGCAGTGAAGCATAGAGGTGGGATTGGGATGATATGGGGTCTGCATTAGTACAATGTATAGTCCCAGCAGTAAAGCACAGAGGTGGGAGCGGGATTATATGGGGGCTGCATGAATACAATGTATAGTCCCAGCAGTGAAGCACAGAGGTGGGAGTGTGATGATATGGGGACCGCATGAGTATAATGTATAGTCCCAGCAGTAAAGCACAGAGGTGGGATTGGGATGATATGGGGGCTGCATTAGTACAACATATAGTCCCAGCAGTGAAGCACAGAGGTGGGATTGGAATGATATGGGGGCTGCATTAGTACAATGTTTAGTCCCAGCAGTGAAGCACAGAGGGGGGGGGAGTGTGATGATATGGGGGCTGCATGAGTACAATGTATAGTCTCAGCAGTGAAGCACAGATGGGGGAGTGTGATGATATGGGGGCTGCATGAGTACCATGTATAGTCCCAACAGTGAAGCACTGAGGTGGGATTGGGATGATATGTATGATGGATTAGTACAATGTATAGTCCCAGCAGTGAAGCACAGAGGTGGGAGTGTGATGATATGGGGGCTGCATGAGTACAATGAATAGTCCCAGCAGGGAAGCACAGAGGTGGGAGTGTGATGATATGGGTCTGCATGAGTACAATGTATAGTCTCAGCAGTGAAGCACAGAGGTGGGAGTGTAATGATATGGGGACTGCATGAGTACAATGTATAGTCCCAGCAGTGAAGCACAGAGGTGGGAGTGTGATGATATGGGGGCTGCATTAGTACAACATATAGTCTCAGCAGTGAAGCACAGAGGTGGGAGTGTGATGATATAGGGGACTACATGAGTACAATGTATAGTCCCAACAGTGAAGCACAGAGGTCGGAGTGTGATGATATAGGGCCTGCATGAGTACAATGTATAGTCCCAGCAGTGAAGCACAGAGGTGGGATTGGGATGATATGGGGGCTGAATGAGTACCATGTATAGTCCCAACAGTGAAGCACTGAGGTGGGATTGGGATGATATGTATGATGGATTAGTACAATGTATAGTCCCAGCAGTAAAGCACAGAGGTGGGATTGGGATGATATGGGGGCTGCATGAGTACAATGAATAGTCCCAGCAGTGAAGCACAGAGGTGGGATTGGGATGATATGGGGGCTGCATTAGTACAACATATAGTCCCAGCAGTGAAGCTCAGAGGTAGGAGTGTGATGATATGGGGGCTGCATGAGTACAATGTATAGTCCCAGCAGTGAAGCACAGAGGTGGGATTGGAATGATATGGGGGCTGCATTAGTACAATGTTTAGTCCCAGCAGTGAAGCCCAGAGGGGGGGGGGGTGTGATGATATGGGGGCTGCATGAGTACAATGTGTAGTCCCAGCAGTGAAGCACAGAGGAGAGAGTGTGATGAAATGGGGGCTGCATGAGTACAATGTATAGTCCCAGCAGTGAAGCACAGAGGTGGGATTGGGGTGATATGGGGGCTGCATGAGTACAATGTATAGTCCCAGCAGTGAAGCACAGAGGGGGGAGTGTGATGATATGGGGGCTGCATGAGTACCATGTATAGTCCCAACAGTGAAGCACTGAGGTGGGATTGGGATGATATGTATGATGGATTAGTACAATGTATAGTCCCAGCAGTGAAGCACAGAGGTGGGAGTGTGATGATATGGGGGCTGCATGAGTACAATGAATAGTCCCAGCAGTGAAGCATAGAGGTGGGATTGGGATGATATGGGGTCTGCATTAGTACAATGTATAGTCCCAGCAGTAAAGCACAGAGGTGGGAGCGGGATTATATGGGGGCTGCATGAATACAATGTATAGTCCCAGCAGTGAAGCACAGAGGTGGGAGTGTGATGATATGGGGACCGCATGAGTATAATGTATAGTCCCAGCAGTAAAGCACAGAGGTGGGATTGGGATGATATGGGGGCTGCATTAGTACAACATATAGTCCCAGCAGTGAAGCACAGAGGTGGGATTGGAATGATATGGGGGCTGCATTAGTACAATGTTTAGTCCCAGCAGTGAAGCACAGAGGGGGGGAGTGTGATGATATGGGGGCTGCATGAGTACAATGTATAGTCTCAGCAGTGAAGCACAGAGGTGGGAGTTTAATGATATGGGGGCTGTATGAGTAAAAAGTATAGTCCCAGCAGTGAAGCACAGAGGTGGGAGTGTGATGATATGGGGGCTGCATGAGTATAATGCATAGTCCCAGCAGTGAAGCACAGATGTGGGATTGGGATGATATGGGAGCTGCACTAGTACAATGTATAGTCCCAGCAGTGAAGCACAGAGGTGGGATTGGAATGATATGGGGGCTGCATTAGTACAATGTATAGTCCCAGCAGTGAAGCACAGAGGTGGAGTGTGATGATATGGGGGCTGCATGAGTACCATGTATAGTCCCAACAGTGAAGCACTGAGGTGGGATTGGGATGATATGTATGATGGATTAGTACAATGTATAGTCCCAGCAGTGAAGCACAGAGGTGAGAGTGTGATGATATGGGGGCTGCATAAGTACAATGAATAGTCCCAGCAGTGAAGCACAGAGGTTGGAGTGTGATGATATGGGGTCTGCATGAGTACAATGTATAGTCTCAGCAGTGAAGCACAGAGGTGGGAGTGTGATGATATGGGGGCTGCATAAGTACAATGAATAGTCCCAGCAGTGAAGCACAGAGGTGGGAGTGTGATGATATGGGGGCTGCATAAGTACAATGAATAGTCCCAGCAGTGAAGCACAGAGGTGGGAGTGTGATGATATGGGGGCTGCATGAGTACAATGTATAGTCCCAGCAGTGAAGTACAGAGGTGGGATTGGGATGATATGGGGGCTGCAATAGTACAACATATAGTCCCAGCAGTGAAGCACAGAGGTGGGATTGGAATGATACAGTGACGTGCAGTAATAGGAGGCAGGGGAGCCCGTGCCTCCCCTGTCCAATCAGGGAAAAAAAAGATTTAAATAATATTTATTTAAAATAAAAAAAGTAGTTTTTTTTATTATTATTGGCGATTTTACAAAATGTACACAGTCACACACATCAGTATTATATTATTTTTCTGCGCTTGCGCAGCAGCCAAAATCAGTTAGTATTTCCATTTGTTGCGCAATTAGGAGGCAGTGAGCCAGTCCGCTGCCCTCCAATAATTGCGCAACAATGGATTCAAATTGCAATCCTCTCTTTGCTTGTAGCTGCGCCACCCACTGGTGACTCGCCGGGCCCTCAGTAGCTCCAATGGAGGCGGTTCTCTAAACCGCCTCCATGATGAGCTCTACATCACTCAGCCAATCAGCATTCAGCACTGCTTGCTGATTGACAGAGTGAGTGACGTTTTAGTCACGTGATGTCGCGCCGGGCTTGTCAGTTTAGGGCAGCGGGAAGAAGAAGAAGAGAGGGAGCTTCTGCTGCTGGCTGCCACTGCGTGCCCATCTCTGCCGAATTTAAAAGTGCTGCTGGCCTGACACTGACAGCGAGCTCAGCTTGTGTGCTCAGCCTCATTGAGTCAGTCAGTGACAGGCAGGCAGCAGCTGCGGTTGTTCGCATTGTGGCTGAGATTGAAGCCTGAAGGAGCAAGGAGGAGGTCCTGGAGGACTCGAGGAGAGACGAGTAGTCACTAGTCAAGACTACTACTGTGTCTATGTGGCGCGCGTGCCACTGCAGGCGGCATGGAGAAGAGTGACCGGTCCCAGGGGCCAGGCCAGGAGGAGCCGAGTGTAGGAGGAGGACAGGAGCGGAGCGGACACGGAGCTCAGCCACGTGGGACACCAGGTTATAACCTAGCTAGGCCAAGTGTGCTCTGTGCTGTGCAGCCCTGCACTCCTGAGAGTTTGCTGAGCTGGCCTGGCTGAAAGTCATAAAGGCCTTTTTTCCCTCACTGAGCTGAGAGCTGACATTATGCCTTATTATTGCTCAATGCTTGGTGTGACTGTGGTGTGGTGTGAGTGAAAATCGGATGATCATATATATTATATGGTAGCAGGGGCATCATAACTTGGGTATTTAATAAAATCAGAATATGCCTTCCTCAACTAAGTGTCTGTTGTTGTGTACTGTGCTGTGCTTAACTGCTCAATTCCTGGCAACAATACTGTCTCCCCCTCCCCTGTGTCTCTCCCCTCCTCCCCTGTGTCTCTTCCCCCCTCCCCTGTGTCTCCCCCCCCCTCCCCTGTGTCTCTCCCCCCCTCCCCTGTGTCTCCCCCCCTCTCCCCTGTGTCTCTCCCCCCTCCCTCCCTGTGTCTCTCCCCCCTCCCTCCCTCCCTCCCTCCCTGTGTCTCTCCCCCTCCCTCCCTCCCTGTGTCTCTCCCCCCTCCCTCCCTGTGTCTCTCCCCTGTCTCTATCCCCCCTCTCCCCTGTCTCTATCCCCCCTCTCCCCTGTCTCTATCCCCCCTCTCCCCTGTCTCTATCCCCCTCTCCCCTGTCTCTATCCCCCCTCTCCCCCTGTCTCTATCCCCCCTCTCCCCTGTCTCTATCCCCCCTCTCCCCTGTCTCTCTCTCTCTCCCCTCTGTCTCTCTCTCTCTCCCCTCTGTCTCTCTCTCTCCCCCCTCTGTCTCTCTCTCTCTCTCCCCTCTGTCTCTCTCCCCTCTGTCTCTTGCTCTCTTCCCTCTGTCTCTCTCTCTCTCTTCCCTCTGTCTCTCTCTCCCCTCTGTCTCTCTCTCTCCCCCCCTCTGTCTCTCCCCTCTGTCTCCCCTCTGTCTCTCTCTCTCTCCCCTCTGTCTCTCTCTCTCCCCCCCCTCTGTCTCTCCCCTCTGTCTCTCTCCCCTCTGTCTCTTGCTCTCTTCCCTCTGTCTCTCTCTCTCTCCCCTCTGTCTCTCTCTCTCTCCCCTCTCTCTCTCTCTCTCTCCCTCCCCTCTCTCTCTCTCTCCCTTCTGTCTCTCTCTCCCATCTGTCTCTCTCTCCCCTCTGTCTCTCTATACCCTCTGTCTCTCTATGCCCTCTGTCTCCCCCTCTGTCTCTCTCTCCCCCCTCTGTCTCTCTCTCCCCTCTGTCTGTCTCTCTCTCCCCTCTGTCTCTCTCTCTCCCCTCTGTCTCTCTCTCTCCCTCCCCCCCCCTCTCTCTCTCTCTCTCTCTCTCTCTCCCTTCTGTCTCTCTCTCCCCTCTGTCTCTCTATCCCCTCTATCTCCCTCTCTGTCTCCCCTCTCTCTCTCTCTCTCTCTCTCCCTCTGTCTCTCCCTCCCCCTCTGTCTCTCCCTTTCTCCCTCCCCCTCTGTCTCTCTACCCTCTGTCTCTCTCTCCCCCTCTGTCTCTCTCTCTCTCCCCTCTCTCTCTCTCCCCTCTGTCTCTCTCTCTCCCCTCTGTCTCTCTCTCTCTCGCCTCTGTCTCTCTCTCCCCTCTGTCTCTCCCATCTGTCTCTCTATCCCCTCTGTCTCTCTATCCCCTCTGTCTCCCTCTCTCTCTCTCTCCCCTGTCTCTCTATTTCTCTCCCTCTCCCCCTCTTCTCTCTCTAGCCATCTCTCTCTCCCTGTCTCTCCCACCCCCTCTGTCTCTCTCCTTACATGTCTCATTCTCCCCATGGTCTCTTTCTCTCTCTCTCTCTCCCTTCTGTCTCTCTCGATTTTACAAAATGTACACAGTCACACACATCAGTATTATATTATTTTTCTGCGCTTGCGCAGCAGCCAAAATCAGTTAGCATTTCCATTTGTTGCGCAATTAGGAGGCAGTGAGCCAGTCCGCTGCCCTCCAATAATTGTGCAACAATGGATTCAAATTGCAATCCTCTCTTTGCTTGTAGCTGCGCCACCCACTGGTGACTCGCCGGGCCCTCAGTAGCTCCAATGGAGGCGGTTCTCTAAACCGCCTCCATGATGAGCTCTACATCACTCAGCCAATCAGCATTCAGCACTACCTGCTGATTGACAGAGTGAGTGACGTGTTAGTCACGTGACGTCGCGCCGGGCTTGTCAGTTTAGGGCAGCGGGAAGAAGAAGAAGAGAGGGAGCTTCTGCTGCTGGCTGCCACTGCGTGCCCATCTCTGCCGAATTTAAAAGTGCTGCTGGCCTGACACTGACAGCGAGCTCAGCTTGTGTGCTCAGCCTCATTGAGTCAGTCAGTGACAGGCAGGCAGCAGCTGCAGTTGTTCGCATTGTGGCTGAGATTGAAGCCTGAAGGAGCAAGGAGGAGGTCCTGGAGGACTCGAGGAGAGACGAGTAGTCACTAGTCAAGACTACTACTGTGTCTATGTGGCGCGCGTGCCACTGCAGGCAGCATGGAGAAGAGTGACCGGTCCCAGGGGCCAGGCCAGGAGGAGCCGAGTGTAGGAGGAGGACAGGAGCGGAGCGGACACGGAGCTCAGCCACGTGGGACACCAGGTTAGAACCTAGCTAGGCCAAGTGTGCTCTGTGCTGTGCAACCCTGAACTCCTGAGATTTTGCTGAGCTGGCCTGGCTGAAAGTCATTAAGGCCTTTTTTTCCCTCACTGAGCTGAGAGCTGACATTATGCCTTATTATTGCTCAATGCTTGGTGTGACTGTGGTGTGGTGTGAGTGAAAATCGGATGATCATATATATTATATGGTAGCAGGGGCATCATAACTTGGGTATTTAATAAAATCAGAATATGCCTTCCTCAACTAAGTGTCTGTTGTTGTGTACTGTGCTGTGCTTAACTGCTCAATTCCTGGCAACAATACTGTCTCCCCCTCCCCTGTGTCTCTCCCCTCCTCCCCTGTGTCTCTTCCCCCTCCCCTGTGTCTCCCCCCCTCCCCTGTGTCTCTCCCCCCCCTCCCCTGTGTCTCCCCCCCCCTCTCCCCTGTGTCTCTCCCCCCTCCCTCCCTGTGTCTCTCCCCCCTCCCTCCCTGTGTCTCTCCCCCCTCCCTCCCTCCCTCCCTCCCTGTGTCTCTCCCCCCCTCCCTCCCTCCCTCCCTCCCTCCCTCCCTCCCTGTGTCTCTCCCCCTCCCTCCCTCCCTCCCTGTGTCTCTCCCCCCTCCCTCCCTGTGTCTCTCCCCCCTCCCTCCCTGTGTCTCTCCCCCCTCCCTCCCTCTCTGTGTCTCTCCCCTGTCTCTATCCCCCCTCTCCCCTGTCTCTATCCCCCTCTCCCCTGTCTCTATCCCCCCTCTCCCCTGTCTCTATCCCCCCTCTCCCCTGTCTCTATCCCCCCTCTCCCCTGTCTCTCTCTCTCTCCCCTCTGTCTCTCTCTCTCTCCCCTCTGTCTCTCTCTCTCTCCCCTCTGTCTCTCTCCCCTCTGTCTCTCGCTCTCTTCCCTCTGTCTCTCTCTCTCTCTTCCCTCTGTCTCTCTCTCTCTCTCTCTCTCTCCCCTCTGTCTCTCTCTCTCTCTCCCCTCTGTCTCTCTCTCTCCCCCCCTCTGTCTCTCCCCTCTGTCTCCTCTCTCTCTCTCTCTCTCTCTCCCCCCTCTGTCTCTCTCTCCCCTCTGTCTGTCTCTCTCTCCCCTCTGTCGCTCTCTCTCTCTCCCCTCTCTCTCTCTCTCTCTCTCTCCCTTCTGTCTCTCTCACCCATCTGTCTCTCTCTCCCCTCTGTCTCTCTATACCCTCTGTCTCTCTCTGCCCTCTGTCTCCCTCTCTCTCTCTTTCCCCCCTCTGTCTCTCTCTCCCCTCTGTCTGTCTCTCTCTCCCCTCTGTCTCTCTCTCTCCCCTCTGTCTCTCTCTCTCTCCCCCCCCCCCTCTCTCTCTCTCTCTCTCTCCCTTCTGTCTCTCTCTCCCCTCTGTCTCTCTATCCCCTCTATCTCCCTCTCTGTCTCCCCCCTCTCTCTCTCTCTCTCTCTCTCTCTATCTATCTCTCTCTCTCCCTCTGTCTCTCCCTCCCCCTCTGTCTCTCCCTTTCTCCCTCCCCCTCTGTCTCTCTACCCTCTGTCTCTCTCTCTCTCCCCTCTGTCTCTCTCTCTCTCCCCTCTCTCTCTCTCTCCCCTCTCTCTCTCTCTCCCCTCTGTCTCTCTCTCCCCTCTGTCTCTCTCTCCCCTCTGTCTCTCTCTCCCATCTGTCTCTCTATCCCCTCTGTCTCTCTATCCCCTCTGTCTCCCTCTCTCTCCTCTCTCTCTCTCTCTCTCTCTCTCTCTCTCCCCTGTCTCTCTATTTCTCTCCCTCTCCCCCTCTTCTCTCTCTAGCCATCTCTCTCTCCCTGTCTCTCCCACCCCCTCTGTCTCTCTCCTTACATGTCTCATTCTCCCCCATGGTCTCTTTCTCTCTCTCTCTCTCTCTCTCTCTCTCTCTCTCTCTCTCTCTCTCTCTCTCTCTCTCTCTCTCTCTCTCTCTCTCCTCTGTCTCTATTTGTGTCTCTCTCTCCCCTCTGTCTCTCTCCTTCATGTCTCTCCCTGTCTCTCCCACCCCCTCTGTCCAATTTACATCTAATTTCCTTCATTCTCTTGATATCCTTTGTTGAATATAATATCTAAATATGCTCAATAGCTTCTGATTGGTGGCTGCACAATAGATACCTCATGTGATTGGCTCACCCATGTACATTGCTATTTCTTCAACAAAGGATATCTAAAGAATGAAGGCATATCCTAGCCAGTGCTTCACCTGCCTCCGACCTCACTGCACTTCACTGGAATGATATGGGGGCTGCATTAGTACAATGTTTAGTCCCAGCAGTGAAGCACAGAGGTGGGGAGTGTGATGATATGGGGGCTGCATGAGTACAATGTATAGTCTCAGCAGTGAAGCACAGAGGTGGGAGTGTAATGATATGGGGGCTGTATGAGTAAAAAGTATAGTCCCAGCAGTGAAGCACAGAGGTGGGAGTGTGATGATATGGGGGCTGCATGAGTACAATGTATAGTCCCAGCAGTGAAGCACAGATGTGGGATTGGGATGATATGGGAGCTGCATTAGTACAATGTATAGTCCCAACAGTGAAGCACAGAGGTGGGAGTGTGATGATATGGGGGCTGCATGAGTACAATGTATAGTCCCAGCAGTGAAACACAGAGGTGGGATTGGGGTGATATGGGGGCTGCATTAGTACAATACATAGTCCCAGCAGTGAAGCACAGAGGTGGGATTGGGATGATACGGGGGCTGCATGAGTACAATGTATAGTCCCAGCAGTGAAGCACAGAGATGGGAGTGTGATGATATGGGGGCTGCATGAGTACAATGTATCGTCCCAGCAGTGAAGCACAGAGGTGGGATTGGGATGATATGGGGGCTGCATTAGTACAATGTATAGTCCCAGCAGTGAAGCACAGAGGTGGGAGTGTGATGATATGGGGGCTGCATGAGTACAATGTATAGTCCCAGCAGTGAAGCACAGAGGTGGGATTGGGGTGATATGGGGGCTGCATTAGTACAATACATAGTCCCAGCAGTGAAGCACAGAGGTGGGATTGGGATGATACAGGGCCTGCATGAGTACAATGTATAGTCCCAGCAGTGAAGAACAGAGGTTGGATTGGGATGATATGGGGGCTGCATTAGTACAATGTATAGTTTCAGCACTGAAGCACAGAGGCAGGGCCGTCTTTAATATTGACTGGACCCTGGGCGAAAATTTTCTTGCCCCCCCCCCCCATGCAATTTCGCTCTCCACCCCAACATCCCAAAAAACAACTAAATCAATTTTTTTTTTAATTATTAGCCCAGCAGTGGATTATCCACTGCTGGGCTAATCATTTAAAAAAAATGAAATAAATTGCAATATGTGAAACTGGACCTAAGCAGTACTAATAAGTAAATAAATATATAAATTCCTCCACTGTGGATTCATTTAATATTCTTTTGAATGTGATTCTGGTGTGAGGTTAGCTGGTTAAAGAGATTTAGGGCAGCCAACAGGAGCAAAGCAAGGTAAAGACTGAGGAGGAAGCATGGCGGTGCAGTATAAGTTTACTGACTGGAACAGCAGAACTACTATGGGAAGCTGTAAAATCTGAGACAGAGAGAAAACAAAAACTATAAAAATAAACCTTACATTAATGTGTGAAGTATCAGCATGACACTATACATCAGCCACAGCAGCACATGTCACTTCTTTGCTAGGAACAAGTTCCATCTCACCTTGCACTAGACAATGCTGCATGGGGAGGGGTGTGTGTGCACTCACTTATTCTTCCCACTGACACCTTTCTACAAAGCACTGTTACCCTAACAAACTTCAGTTAGTTGATCTTAGGGACACAGCAGAAAGAGCAGGGCTAAGGGGACCAGCAGACTGGATGCTGTCTGTCCAAGGCTGCATGGATACAGTGTGAGAGGAGTCACACAGCCTCAAGACTGAAGAGAGCAGTGTATGCAGCTGCACAGATGCTCAAATCCTCACGTGCTTGCCGCTCCAGCTTTCTGCTGCATGCGCTTACAGTCAGCCCTACCCAGAAACAATCCCTACCACCAGAGCAGTTACCTGGTAACAGTGGTAACCCCAGTAGGACCTTTTATGATGCAGTGGGAATGGCTGGATGCTGAGTTAGGGCTTAGCATTCAGTGCTGCACAGTGCACATCTAAAACAGCACATGGCAATAGCTTGGCATTTCACATGACACCGGCACGGTCTGGCACAGTTTAAAAATATATATATATAAGCAGAGTACTTTTGACTGTGACAGTATTAGGACTGAATGTGTGTGTTCCCCATGTCAAATCAGCAGTCTGGTATGAACCATAATTTTTTTTTTTTTTAAGGACTCTTGGGCCCCTCAAAAGAAACTGGGCCCTGGGCAGCTGCCCCTTTTGCCCTGTGTTAAAGACGGTCCTGCACAGAGGAGGGAGCGTGATGATATGGAGGCTGCATGAGTACAATGTATAGTCCCAGCAGTGAAGCACAGAGGTTGAATTCGGATGATATGGGGGCTGCATGAGTACAATGTATAGTCCCAGCAGTGAAGCACAGAGGAGGGAGTGTGATGATATGGGGGCTGCATGAGTACAATGTATAGTCCCAGCAGTGAAGCACAGAGGTGGGATTGGGATAATATGGGGGCTGCATGATTACAATGTATAGTCAAAGCAGTGAAGCACAGAGGGGGGAGTGTGATGATATGGGGGCTACATTAGTACAATGTATAATCCCAGCAGTTAAGCACAGAGGTGGGATTGGGATGATATGGGGACTGCATTAGTACAATGTATAGTCCCAGCAGTGAAGCACAGAGGGGGGAGTGTGATGATATGGGGGCTGCATTAGTACAATGTATAGTCCCAGCAGTGAAGCACAGAGGAGGGAGTGTGATGATATGGGGGCTGCATGAGTACAATGTATAGTCCCAGCAGTGAAGCACAGAGGTGGGATTGGGATAATATGGGGGCTGAATGAGTACAATGTATAGTCCCAGCAGTGAAGCACAGAGTGGGGAGTGTGATGATATGGGGGCTGCATTAGTACAATGTATAGTCCCAGCAGTGAAGCACAGAGGTGGGATTGGGATAATATGGGGGCTGCATGAGTACAATGTAAAGTCCCATCAGTGAAGCACAGAGGGGGGAGTGTGATGATATGGGGGCTGCATTAGTACAATACATAGTCCCAGCAGTGAAGCACAGAGGTGGGAGTGTGATGATATTTGGGGCTGCATGAGTACAATGTATAGTCCCAGCAGTGAACCACAGAGGTGGGAGTGTAATTATATGGGGACTGCATGAGTACAATGTATAGTCCTATCAGTGAAGCACAGAGGTGAGTGTGTAATGATATTGGGGCTGCATGAGTGCAATGTATAGTCCCAGCAGTGAAGCACAGATGTGGGATTGGGTTGATATGGGGGCTGCATTAGTACAATACATAGTCCCAGCAGTGAAGCACAGAGGTGAGATTGGGATGATAGGGGGGCTGCATGAGTACAATGTATAGTCCCAGCAGTGAAGGACAGAGATGGGAGTGTGATGATATGGGGGCTGCATGAGTACAATGTATAGTCCCAGCAGTGAAGCACAGAGATGGGAGTGTGATGATATGGGGGCTGCATAAGTACAATGTATAGTCCCAGCTGTGAAGCACAGAGGGGGGAGTGTGATGATATGGGGGCTGCATGCTTACAATGTATAGTCCCAGCAGTGAAGCCCAGAGGTGGGATTGGGATTATATGTATGGTGGATTAGTACAATGTATAGTCCCAGCAGTGAAGCACAGAGGTGGGAGTGTGATGATATGGGGGCTGCATGAGTACAATGTATAGTCCCAGCAGTGAAGCACATAGGTGGGATTGGGATGATATGGGGACTGCATTAGTACAATGTATAGTCCCAGCAGTGAAGCAAAGAGGGGGGAGTGTGATGATATGGGGGCTGCATGAGTACAATGTATAGTCCCAGCAGTGAAGCACAGAGGTGGGATTGGGATGATATGGGGGCTGCATGAGTACAATGTATAGTCCCAGCAGTGAAGCACAGAGGGGGGAGTGTGATGATATGGGGGCTGCATTAGTACAATGTATAGTCCCAGCAGTGAAGCACAGAGGAGGGAGTGTGATGATATGGGGGCTGCATGAGTACAATGTATAGTCCCAGCAGTGAAGCACAGAGGTGGGATTGGGATAATATGGGGGCTGAATGAGTACAATGTATAGTCCCAGCAGTGAAGCACAGAGTGGGGAGTGTGATGATATGGGGGCTGCATTAGTACAATGTATAGTCCCAGCAGTGAAGCACAGAGGTGGGATTGGGATAATATGGGGGCTGCATGAGTACAATGTAAAGTCCCATCAGTGAAGCACAGAGGGGGGAGTGTGATGATATGGGGGCTGCATTAGTACAATACATAGTCCCAGCAGTGAAGCACAGAGGTGGGAGTGTGATGATATTGGGGGCTGCATGAGTACAATGTATAGTCCCAGCAGTGAACCACAGAGGTGGGAGTGTAATTATATGGGGACTGCATGAGTACAATGTATAGTCCTATCAGTGAAGCACAGAGGTGAGTGTGTAATGATATTGGGGCTGCATGAGTGCAATGTATAGTCCCAGCAGTGAAGCACAGATGTGGGATTGGGTTGATATGGGGGCTGCATTAGTACAATACATAGTCCCAGCAGTGAAGCACAGAGGTGAGATTGGGATGATAGGGGGGCTGCATGAGTACAATGTATAGTCCCAGCAGTGAAGGACAGAGATGGGAGTGTGATGATATGGGGGCTGCATGAGTACAATGTATAGTCCCAGCAGTGAAGCACAGAGATGGGAGTGTGATGATATGGGGGCTGCATAAGTACAATGTATAGTCCCAGCTGTGAAGCACAGAGGGGGGAGTGTGATGATATGGGGGCTGCATGCTTACAATGTATAGTCCCAGCAGTGAAGCCCAGAGGTGGGATTGGGATTATATGTATGGTGGATTAGTACAATGTATAGTCCCAGCAGTGAAGCACAGAGGTGGGAGTGTGATGATATGGGGGCTGCATGAGTACAATGTATAGTCCCAGCAGTGAAGCACATAGGTGGGATTGGGATGATATGGGGACTGCATTAGTACAATGTATAGTCCCAGCAGTGAAGCAAAGAGGGGGGAGTGTGATGATATGGGGGCTGCATGAGTACAATGTATAGTCCCAGCAGTGAAGCACAGAGGTGGGATTGGGATGATATGGGGGCTGCATGAGTACAATGTATAGTCCCAGCAGTGAAGCACAGAGGTGGGATTGGGATAATATGGGAGCTGCATGAGTACCATGTATAGTCCCAGCAGTGAAGCACAGAGGGGGGAGTGTGATGATATGGGGGCTGCATTAGTACAATACATAGTCCCAGCAGTGAAGCACAGAGGGGAGTATGGGGTGATATTATGGGGGCTGCATGAGTACAATGTATAGTCCCCGCAGTGAAGCACAGAGGTGGGAGTGTGATTATATGGGGGCTGCATGAGTACAATGTATAGTCCCAGCAGTGAAGCACAGAGGTGGGATTGGGATGATATGGGGGCTGCATTAGTACAATATATAGTCCCAGCAGTGAAGCACAGAGGTGGGATTGTTGTGATATGGGGGCTGCATTAGTACAATACATAGTCCCAGCAGTGAAGCACAGAGGTGGGATTGTTGTGATATGGGGGCTGCATTAGTACAATACATAGTCCCAGCAGTGAAGCACAGAGGTGGGATTGGGATGATATGGTGGCTGCATGAGTATAATGTATAGTCCCTGCAGTGAAGCACAGAGGTGGGATTGGGATGATATGGGGACTGCATGAGTATAATGTATAGTCCCAGCAGTGAAGCACAGAGGTGGGATTGTTGTGATATGGGGGCTGCATTAGTACAATACATAGTCCCAGCAGTGAAGCACAGAGGTGGGATTGGGATGATATGGTGGCTGCATGAGTACAATGTATAGTCCCTGCAGTGAAGCACAGAGGTGGGATTGGGATGATATGGGGCTGCATGAGTATAATGTATAGTCCCAGCAGTGAAGCACAGAGGTGGGATTGGGATGATATGGGGACTGCATGAGTACAATGTATGGTCCCAGCAGTAAAGCACAGAGGTGGGAGTGTGATGATATGGGGCCTGCATGAGTACAATGTATAGTCCCAGCAGTGAAGCACAGAGGTGGGAGTGTGATGATATGAGGCTGCATTAGTGAAATTAAGGTCTTAGAGGCCCCATTTACCTTTCATATACCCTTAACCTTCAAACTGTCACTTGACAACAAACCGTTACACCAACCTTGCCATTATGGCTACCTGAAATAAATACACTGACACCAGAGTTTGGCTAAATATGGAAAGGTCACGTTTATTAATTTAATAAAATTTCTTATTGGGTAATAACATACCACAAATCAAATTCAACAACACAAAAATGCACCAGCATTTGAACATGAACTTGGATCCCACATGTCAGGGGGGGGGACACCACAAACCCCTCCCCCCTATGGCAGAGCAAGAGGGAGAGGAGAGAACCTGCAGCATAGGCCAACCATTAGCTAGACCACCAAATCACATCTTAGGCTGGGTATGCTACAGGATCCCCTCCACCCCTCGTATGCCCCACCTACATGCCAGATTCCAATTTCCCCTCAACAACCCTTGAACATTTTATCTCAGATTTATGGCATCTCTGTAGCTGCATGGTTATCATATTGCCGTCAAATAGCATAGACCACTCAAGTCACCTACTAGCGTCCAGCTGCAGCTTCTTTCATTCCCCTTTATTAGGGAGCACAGGCTGTCTTAATGTGATCCAGCTAAGTAGCTGACATCCTGCCCCTAAACGTGCCAAATTAGTTTTGCATCTCTTGTCGTGAACTCTCCGGGTAATTGCTTCTACTTACTTATCCGAATCTAGGGAGGGCAGGAGGGAAACAAAAAAGGTTAGTAATGATGCTCTTCCTGTTTTCCTGTCCCTATATACCTCTTTCCCACCCCCTACCTGTTATCTCTGCAAGTCCCTCCTCTATCCCTTATTTATCTCTCTCCCTATTCTTCCTCTAACTTCCTACCCCCCTTCTCCCCCAGCTATTCCAGCTAGGAGCCCATCCCTTATGCCGCTCCTGTCATAGTCACTCCATATGCTTATTTAAGGTCTTAGAGGCTCCATTTACCTTTCATATACCCTTAACCTTCAAAAAGTCACTTGACACAACAAACAGTTACACCAACCTTGCCATTATGGCTACCTGAAATAATTACACTGACACCAGAGTTTGGCTAAATATGGAAAGGTCACGTTTATTAATTTAATAAAATTTCTTATTGGGTAATAACATACCCCAAATCAAATTTAATGACACAAAAATGCACCAGCATTTGAACATGAACTTGGATCCCACATGTCGGGGGGGGCACAACCCCCCCCCCCCCGTGGCAGAGCAAGAGGGGGAGGAAAGAACCTGTAGCAAGCATAGGCCATGGGGTGGGTATGCTACAGGATCCCCTCCACCCCTCGTATGCCCTGCCTACGTGCCAGATCCCAATTTCACCGCCAACAAAGAATACTCTTTCCACCAACAACCACATAGCCTTTCCCATGACCTTTCCTTACCTTTATCATATCCTCCAGATGTCCTCCAGGAACTGGTCATTACCCGCCTCGTTTAGGTGAACTCCGTCTTGCCTGAATATCTTCTCCCTTTTTGCTGCTATTAACTGATGTTCCAACACTAGGCCTCCTATGTCCCTCACTACCTTGGCCGCTACCGGATTAATCTTTCTTCAGGATCTATAGCCCGCCCTTTGCGTGCCTGTATTACTCCAAAACAATCTTGAGATCATGTTTGACCATACTATTCTTACGCCCTGCCATGCTATCACCAACCATCTCATTACTTCCTTTATCTTCTCCTCCAATTCTCTTAGTGGATATGATCCAATATCGTTCCCACCCAAATGTATAATCAACACATCCGGGTGCCCCCATCTCTGCCTTGCCTGCTGTATGGTGCCTACCAAATCTTCCCACTTCATTCCCTTCTTGCCTATCCATCTAATACTGGCCTCAGTGTGTTTAAAACCTAAATGCACCCCTTTGGCCAATGACGCATCCCTAACATGTGTCCAGTATACGTATGAGTGTCCTACCACCCATATCCCCAAAGCTCCTCCTGCAATAAGATGGAGAAAAACATTGTCATTTAGGTTGGTTCATTATTACAGGAGAAAATCATTCTTCTAGACGTTATTACAGCCCCCATTCAACCTAATGTAGGACTTGTATGCCGGAGATTTCCATCTCCCCATATTTTTAATCTGCTTAGCCGAGCACCCGCTGCTTGCCGCACTAGTTGCTGCCCCGATTATAAATGAATGAGGGGCGTAGTATGCATTTGTCCAACCTAGCTTCTTTACAACCCGCTCTAGCACCTTCCAAAATTAAAAAATTGTGATGCTAGTCCCATCCTTATGCCTAACAAAATGCAGGCCTACTGCCCTTTCTGCTAACATATATTCCTTTACGGCTGCTACTGGGCAAGAGACACCTTCTACTGCTCGCATTGATATCCATACGCCTTTACCAGCTGTATCCGTCTTTGATTTCCTGATCAAAACCAATATTGCCCTCTCACCCCATCTAACATCCACTTGCCTTAGACCTCTGTCTGTGTCTTTTTTATTCTTAGCCAACAATTCTCCTATCCTCAAAGCTCCGTGAAAAGCCAGTGAAAATGCCACTCTGAATACCAGCGCCTCGTCCTTATCAAAACATACTTCTTTAAGTACCGCTATCATCTCCACAAGTCTATCCTCCGTTATAGGTTACCTTTTGTCTTTTCCTTTCCTTTCTCCTGTATGCCAACCCCTTACTACCTTCTTCACCACAAATCTCTTTGTTAAATCCTTTCTCCCGTGTAGCTGCGCAAAATACGACACTCCTGCCATTACTGTACCTAGCTGTCCTTTCTTCATACCTCCCTGCTTTAATAACCATAGCATTCTAAAAAACTGGTTTCTTCATTCTGTCCTACAGTCCTACTAAATTCGCACCACTGTTCCCAATACTTCTTGTATAGTGCCCACGTTTTTGGCACCACGGACTTCTCAACCATTTCCCTGATTCCGTCTATTCACTGCCAATTTGCCAAAGAAAAACAGGGCAGGAATCACCTTCCTTTCTTGCTCCAGGAGCAACCTTCCTAAATACATCCCATTTAAAAAGTGACAGTGCATCAGCCACAACGTTTCTATATCCTGGTATATGCTGAGCTTTGAAACAGATATTATGCTTAAGACACTTCAAGACTAAATATCTCAAATATTTAATTACCGGGCCAGATGATGATGACAAATTATTCATTACGTCAACTACCGCTTTATTATCAGACCAGCATATTATTCTTTTGTTCTCCAATATATGGCCCCATAGTTCTATTGCCACTATAATGGGAACTAATTCTAGCCAAGTCAGTTTCCTTACCCATCCTTTCTCCTTCCAATCACTGGGCCATTCGCCCACACTCCATCTACCTTGAAAATATGCCCTGAAACCGATACTGCCTGCTGCATCCGTAAACAACTCCAATTCCTCTACTGACTTCACCTCCTCCCATATCCTGACTCCATTAAATTCATCTAAAAATGAATCCCATACCCTGAGATCCTCCTTCATTTCTCTATTCACACGGACCATATGCTCGGGTTGCTTAGCCCCTTTTGTTCCCATCTCCAACCTCCTTTTGAATAACCTACCCACTGGTATCACTCTGCACGCAAAATTTAAGACCCCCCGCAGTCTCTGCATCTCCCTGAGTGTCACTTTATTTTTCTTCAACATCCTTTTAATCATTTGTTTTGCCTTATCAATCTTATCGGCCGCAAGCTCGCACTGCCCTCTCGCTGAATCTATCATAATTCCCAGAAAAACAAGCATTGCTCCTGGCCCTTACAACCTTTCTTCTGCAACTGGCACCCCCAATTCTTTTAACATGACTTCCAACTCCTCTTTCCAGATTCTACATTCCACAGTTTTGGCCCTACCAACTACCAGAAAATCATCTAAGTAGTGAGCCATATTCTCACATCCTGTCCTTTTCGTAAACAACCAATGAAAAAAGGAACTAAACTTTTCAACAATTGAACAAGAAACACCCCATGGGCAAACACTTATCTATATAATAACAACCATCAAACTTACAACCCATCAAATTAAAGCTACCCGGATTCAAAGGTAACAATCTAAAAGCAGACTCCACATCAATCTTTGCCACCAAGGCTCCTTTCCCTAGCTGTTTCACGATATTCACTGCACTATCAAAAGATTGATATTGCACTGAGGAATCCAACTTATCAATTGTGTCATTGACTGAATCTCCCCTGGGGTAAGACAGGTGCTGTATCATCCTGTATTTTCCATTTTCTTTTTTAGTTACCACCCCGAGGGGAGACACAATCAAATCCTCACAAGGCTTCTCATTAAATGGCCCCACCATTCTACCCAGTTTAACCTCCTTCTCCAACTTCTCTGCCAACACCCCGGGAAATTCTGCTGCAAATTTCAGGTTTCTAGCCTGCATTGCCCCTTTAACCTCCGTTTTAACTGAAATTTCTTTCCTCTCTCAGCGGATATGCCACTAATTCCTTAATAATTCTATTGATTCTCAGCAGAGTTTTGACCATTTCCTGCCACTCCTGCCCCAATACTGTTGCTCCCGTGCCCTCAAAAGGAAAATTTATTGCTGGCACCAGCATTACTCATTCTACAATCTACGCCTGGGTGAGCGCCCCCACAGTATCTACATGCATGCTTGTATTAACATGCGTTCCCCCTATCACATCTTTTGTCATTGAACGCCCAGCACTCCCTTATCTCTGTCCTAACTGATTTTGCCTGCCCCATTGGTTTACCACTTTGTGCATCCGATACCTTCATTAACCGTGTCCACATATCCAGTATTTTTACTCTGAAATCCATTCTTCCCTTCCCTCCTAATTGTAAATTCCCCTTCCTCAATTCCCTATCATAATCCGTCCAGGCGAAACCGCCGTATGACTATAGCACTAGGCTATTAAGTGGATGTACCGCAGTACCCCCTTTGCTTTATCAGGGTTAGCCGTTATAAAGAATTCTGCATACATTACTATTCCCTTCACCCACTCTGGAAGCGTTTGCCTTGCCTTCCTCCCCTTACCTTCATCCCCCTGGACTTAAATGCCAGTGCATCCCTAGTCATCTCAAAAACGTCCACATACCTGCCCCTCTGCGCTTTCCTGACCACTCTCGCTTTCAAATGCGTGGGAAGGGGTAAAAGTTTGATCCCTGCTACTTCATCATCTAAATTTACCTAATTATCACTGCTATCCCCTTCCTCTGATACCTCCTTCACCACCCTTCTTTTTCCTTGTTTTGCATATATCCGTCTAACAATTTTTAATATTATCATCCGCAGAATCAAATTCAGTAGAACTCTCAGATGAATCTGATTCACTACTTTCACTATAATACATTTTCTTACCTTGTTTCTGCTGCTGCTTGGGAAACTCCTTCTTCCCTTCCTTGCCCGCTGCTGCCATTCTCTGCGATGCTGCACTGTCTCCAGCTCCCTCTTTGTCCTTTGCTCCTTTAGGCGCTGCATGCCCTCTGCCCCCCCTCTGTAAAATATCCACATTTGCATTAGCATCATCCCACCCCCCTTATGGCTGTTATGCCACCCAGGGCACTGGCCTGCCCTTGTGTTGCTGTGTACATTCTTATTCGTACTCTTAACATCCTTTCCCCCCTCCCCTGCATCAACCATCATCTAGGTATTGCCCTCAACGTCCCTGATTACCCTGGGGCGCTCTGACCTAACCCCCCTCCTGATCGCTTCCATCCGCTTTCTGGTTATTGCAGTGATGCCACAATATCGAGGCATCCTGCAATAACCTTTTTTACCCCTCTGGTACAGAGAGAGCCACTCTGTGGCCCTCTCTGCACCGGCCATCAATGGCCGCAATCGTTGGTGGGTGGGAGCCGAAGTGGGAGGCGGGTGGGTGGCCATCGATGGCTTGTTATAGAGAGAGGGGGAGCGGGATCGGGGGTGTGGTCACTAGGGGCGCGTGTACACGGGGGGTGGCAGCTGAGCGCGTGAATGGCGAAGGAGCAGGTGGGAACCGCTATACTACGGAAAATGTTTGTATGAAAAGTGGGAGAGAGGGGGGTAAGAAATAAAAATCATATGTGTCTATGGGATCTGGGAGGGGGTGGGGAAGCTACACTACAGAAAAAAATAAATAGAAATAAAATATTTTTTTTGTAAACTGGGTACTGGCAGACAGCTGCCAGTACCCAAGATGGCTCCTAATAAGTTAGAGGGGAAGGGTTAGAGAGCTGTTTGGGGGGGGGGGCAGGGTGTTTGGGGGCTAAGGGGGATCCTACACAGCAACATATGTAAATATGCTAAAAAAAAAAAAAGATAGCTTTTATTTTAGTACTGGCAGACTTTCTGCCAGTACTTAAGATGGCGGGGAAAATTGTGGGGTGGGGGAGAGAAGAGAGCTGTTTGGGAGGGATCAGGGTGTGATGTGTCATGTCGGAGGCTGATCTCTACACTAAAACTAAAATTAACCCTGTAAGCTCCCTAAAGCTCCCTAATTATCCCCTTCACTGCTGGGCATAATACACATGTGATGCGCAACAGCATTTATCGGCCATCTAATTACCAAAAAGCAACGCCAAAGCCATATATGTCTGCTATTTCTGAACAAAGTGAATTCCAGAGAAGCATTTACAACCATTTGTGCCATAATTGCACAAGCTGTTTGTAAATCATTTCAGTGAGAAACCTAAAATTGAGAAAAATTTAACGATTTCTTTAATTTGATCGCATTTGGCGTTGAAATGGTGGCATGAAATATACCAAGATTGGCCTAGATCAATACTTGGGGTTGTCTACTACACTACATAATTGCACAAGTTGTTTGTAAATAATTTCAGTGAGAAACCAAAATTTTGTGAAAAAATTTGTGAAAGAGTGAACAATTTTTTTTTATTTGATCGCATTTGGCGGTGAAATGGTGGCATGAAATATACCAAAATGGGCCTAGATCAATACTTTGGGATGTCTTCTAAAAAAAATATATATTGATATTTAGGGATTCATGAAAGATATCAGTGTTCCAATGTAACTAGCGCTAATTTATAAAAAAAAAATGGTTTGGAAATAGCAAAGTGCTATTTGTACTTATTGCCCTATCACTTGCAAAAAAAAAAAAACAAAGAACATGTAAACATTGGGTATTTCTAAACTCAGGACAAAATTTAGAAACTATTTAGCATGGTTGTTTTTTGGTGGTTGTAGATTTTGGGGGTCAAAGTTAGAAAAATTGTTTTTTTTTTTCCATTTTTCCTCATATTTTATATTTTTTTTTATAGTAATTTATAAGATATGATGAAAATAATGGTATCTTTAGAAAAATCGATTTTATGGAAAGAAAAACTGTATATAATATATGTGGATACAGTAAATGAGTAAGAGGAAAATTACAGCTAAACACAAACACTGCAAAAATGTAAAAATTGCCTTGGTCCCAAATGGACAGAAAATGGAAAAGTGTTGTGGTCATTAAGGGGTTAAGAATGGCAGAACATCGCTCCAGAAATGTATGCAACACTGGTATCCTCCATGCCGAGTAGGATTGAGTCGGTAATGAAAAATAAATGTGGACATACTAAGTATTGAAAAAATAAAAGATTTTTATATCCATAATAAAAGTTGAGCTGACATTGTAGTTATTTGTAGGTATTTTATTTAATTAATGTATTGATAGTGTAGTGTTAGGTTTAATTGTAGGTAATTGTAGATATTTTATTTAATTAATTTAATGATAGTCTAGTGTTAGGTTTAATTGTAACTTAGGTTAGGATTTATTTTACAGGTAATTTTTTAATTATTTTAACTAGGTAACTATTAAATAGTTCTTAACTATTTAATAGCTATTGTACCTGGTTAAAATAATTACAAAGTTGCCTGTAAAATAAATATTAATCCTAAAGTAGCTACAATGTAATTATAATTTATATTGTAGCTATATTAGGATTTATTTTACAGGTAAGTATTTAGCTTTAAATAGGAATAATTTATTTAATAAGAGTTAATTAATTTCGTTAGATTAAAATTATATTTAACTTAGGGGGGTGTTAGTGTTAGGGTTAGACTTAGCTTTAGGGGTTAATACATTTATTAGAATAGCGGTGAGCTCTGGTCGGCAGATCAGAGGTTAATAATTGAAGTTAGGTGTCGGCGATGTTAGGGAGGGCAGATTAGGGGTTAATACTATTTATTATAGGGTTAGTGAGGCGGATTAGGGTTTAATAACTTTATTATAGTAGCGGTGCGGTCCGCTCGGCAGATTAGGGGTTAATAAGTGTAGGTAGGTAGCGGCGACGTTGTGGGGGGCAGATTAGGGGTTAATAAATATAATATAGGGGTCGGCGGTGTTAGGGGCAGCAGATTAGGGGTACATAAGGATAACTTAAGTAGCGTCGCTTTGCGGTCGGCAGATTAGGGGTTAATTATTGTAAGTAGTTTGCGGCGACGTTGTGGGGGCAGATTAGGGGTTAATAAATATAATACAGGGATCGGCGGTGTTAGGGGCAGCAGATTAGGGGTACATAAGTATAACGTAGGTGGCAGTCGGCAGATTAGTAGTTAAAAAAATTTAATCGAGTGGCGGCGATGTGGGGAGACCTCGGTTTAGGGGTACATAGGTAGTTTATGGGTGTTGATCTGAAAATGTAAGCAAGGATAGAGGCGCCTATGGTGCAGGTAAATGATGGTACAATAAGTGCTGATCGCTCACTCTAACACAATGTACTCACATTTATTGAAGGCACTCACTTGTGCCTACAGAGGCAGGCTGGATTTTTACAGCAATCCAGCTGGCTGTGACAGGGTGGAAAGGCTGATTATCTGGGTGTCAGAGTACAGAGACTCTATAGTAGCATAGCAAGGTGGTACCAAAATAACACTGAGAGTGGATGTGTAATAAAAAATGGATTTATTAAAACATATAAAAAATAAAAAGTTACTCCACTCCTCAAAGTGTTAAAAACAACTGGTACATCAGGAATACATGCGACGCGTTTCTCAGTTACAACTGTTTCATCAGGCATCAAAAGGCAGTTTATGGGTGTTCGAGTACTTTAGAGTACAGTAGTTAAGAGCTTTATGAACCGGCGTTAGCCCAAAAAGCTCTTAACTACTGACTTTTTTCTGCGGCTGGAGTTTGGTCGTTAGATTTCTAACGCTCACTTCAGACACGACTCTAAATACCAGAGTTAAAAAGATCCCATTGAAAAGATAGGATACGCAATTGACGTAAGGGGATCTGCGGTATGGAAAAGTCGCGGCTGAAAAGTGAGCGTTAGACCCTTTTTTGAGTGACTCCAAATACCGGAGTTAGCCTAAAACCAGCGTTAGGAGCCTCTAACGCTGGTTTTCACGGCTAACGCCAAACTCCAAATCTAGGCCATATTCTACTTTCAACATTTGCACTTATGATAAGATTTTTGAAAATTGTGTGTCCTTTTAAATACATCTTACATTTCTTAAAAAATAAATTACAGAAAAAGACAGCAAAATAAATATTGAATAACAGAGTCAGATTGTATAAATAAACATTTTATACCATATTAGTGCGGCATACGTTGTACAATTCTTATGCTATTTAAATGGAACACCTTCTTTTTATAGGAAATTTCTGTTGTGTTGCTACAGACTAACATATCAACCAAGTCTAAACATTTTCAAAACAAATCAATTTCGTATTTGCAGAATTTGATATTCAATAATCAAACTCCATTTACCACTTGCTTGTTTGAAGGAGGTAATCTGGGCTTGAATCTGCAGACAACAAGGGCAGCCACAGTCATGTTACTATTATGTATTGTTTTGCAGTTCTTATCAGTTAAAGCAAATAAGAGAACATATATGTAGCAGGGTTAGCCTTTAAATGTTTTCAGGGTGTCTTTTCCAGGTCTGAGAAACAGAAAATCTACAATTTTCAGAGGAAAATTACATGAACAAAAGTGGCAAAATAAATAATGAATGTACATTACTATGCATAACACTTTATATTAAAATCTGACTCTTTAAAACAAAACCTAATCTGGATGTGCTATGGTAGTTCCAATTTTTAGAACACATTTGCCAAGAGCAACAATTTGAAGAATTGTGTATTGTGTAAACTACATTATGATATATATGACTTGGAAAATGTGTGCTAAAGTAGGATTATTATTCTCAGCTTGAAGTTGCTGTATGATCCCTTGAATTCTGTCCATCTAATAGCCTATTTGCACTTCACTGTTTAAAAGCCTGGTAGCTTTATTAGAGCTGTTCATGTGTCTCATCCCCTCACGACCTGAACAGGATAAATGCTCGGCTTTCTACATTCACTTGTTCACCAGTGATGTGATCTTTTTAGCTTTTATCTAAGGTTTAACTTGGATCATTTGCTTCTGTCCTTTGCTCCGTATAAAAGTCAAATATACAATTAACTATACTTACTGGTGGGATAACCTTCACCTCTCACATGCCTGCAAGGTCTTTACACAGTGTTCCAAATTCTGCAAAAATAACTTTTTTTTGTCTGCCAGAAGAAATGCTGTTGTCATGGACAGCACAGATGTTTTGTTTTTTTTCCCCCCCAGAAAGGTCATAAAATAATACAATCAGTGTAGCAAACGTGCAATATTTACAGTGGTATCATTTATTTTATGCTTCCCCATGTATTGGGAAATATGTGACCCCTGAACTCCCCACTCCAAAATATTTTAGATCTTATTTGCTTCATATATTTTTATATATAATTTTATAACATTTGTAGGGCATGAGTGGTATGGCCCCTCAACATTTGTTTCACCTTTATTCAAGATTTGAGAGGTTAAACCGCACTGGCATTTAGTAGACAGGGACAAAATGGTAGTGACAGGGTCATGGCTGGATTATGGATACCTCTAGAGCGGGTCACAGATAATCCCTTAAAGGGACAGTAAACATGAATGAACCATTCAAAGAAAAGATTAGTCTGAGAATAACAAGTAGATGTATTTTTAAAGTTTAATTAGCTATTTAAATATTGACAAAATAAGTGTAAAGTTTTAGTGTCTATAAAACAATGGGAGCTGCCATGTTGTAACTTAGGTAACATTCTCTACTGTAGCCAATTAGGGACAGTTATAAATATAGGTCACTAGAGTGTGCAGCCAATGGCTGTGTGGAATATAACAGTATTCTGCACTTCCATTTCTAACAGCAACTGAGAAGCTCACAACTTCAGAATAGAATTACAGGAAAAGGGGACAACATAAATAATAAAAGTAAATTGTAGATTTATATATATATATATATATACAGTATATATATATATATATATATATATATATACAGTTGAGTTTCAGAGTTCAGCGCACATAGAATGGAGAAAAACAAAAACAAAACCAAATTATGGTGCAGTATGTCAGTACTAGGCAATCAAAAACTAAACGCGAGATATAAATGTGCTCACCTTGTTTAACCTCAAACATGTGAGGTATGTTGGAAGCATGGAGGGGATGTAATCCCTATGGCCTAGATTTAGAGTTCGGCGGTAAAAGGGCTGTTAACGCTCCGCGGGCTTTTTTCTGGCCGCACCATAAATTTAACTCTGGTATCGAGAGTTAAAACAAATGCTGCGTTAGGCTCCAAAAAAGGAGCGTAGAGCATTTTTACCGCAAATGCAACTCTCGATACCAGAGTTGCTTACGGACGCGGCCGGCCTCAAAAACGTGCTCGTGCACGATTCTCCCATAGGAAACAATGGGGCTGTTTGAGCTGAAAAAAAACCTAACACCTGCAAAAAAGCAGCGTTCAGCTCCTAACGCAGCCCCATTGTTTCCTATGGGGAAACACTTCCTACGTCTGCACCTAACACTCTAACATGTACCCCGAGTCTAAACACCCCTAACCTTACACTTATTAACCCCTAATCTGCCGCCCCCGCTATCGCTGACCCCTGCATTACACTTTTAACCCCTAATCTGCCGCTCCGTAAACCGCCGCCACCTACGTTATCCCTATGTACCCCTAATCTGCTGCCCTAACATCGCCGACCCCTATGTTATATTTATTAACCCCTAATCTGCCCCCCACAACGTCGCCGACACCTGCCTACACTTATTAACCCCTAATCTGCTGAGCGGACCTGAGCGCTACTATAATAAAGTTATTAACCCCTAATCCGCCTCACTAACCCTATCATAAATAGTATTAACCCCTAATCTGCCCTCCCTAACATCGCCGACACATACCTTCAATTATTAACCCCTAATCTGCCGACCGGAGCTCACCGCTATTCTAATAAATGTATTAACCCCTAAAGCTAAGTCTAACCCTAACACTAACACCCCCCTAAGTTAAATATAATTTTTATCTAACGAAATAAATTAACTCTTATTAAATAAATTATTCCTATTTAAAGCTAAATACTTACCTGTAAAATAAATCCTAATATAGCTACAATATAAATTACATTTATATTATAGCTATTTTAGGATTAATATTTATTTTACAGGCAACTTTGTAATTATTTTAACCAGGTACAATAGCTATTAAATAGTTAAGAACTATTTAATAGTTACCTAGTTAAAATAATAACAAATTTACCTGTAAAATAAATCCTAACCTAAGATATAATTAAACCTAACACTACCCTATCAATAAAATAATTAAATAAACTACCTACAATTACCTACAATTAACCTAACACTACACTATCAATAAATTAATTAAACACAATTGCTACAAATAAATACAATTAAATAAACTATCTAAAGTACAAAAAATAAAAAAGAGCTAAGTTACAGAAAATAAAAAAATATTTACAAACATAAGAAAAATATTACAACAATTTTAAACTAATTACACCTACTCTAAGCCCCCTAATAAAATAACAAAGCCCCCCAAAATAAAAAATTCCCTACCCTATTCTAAAATACAAAAATTACAAGCTCTTTTACCTTACCAGCCCTGAACAGGGCCCTTTGCGGGGCATGCCCCAAGAATTTCAGCTCTTTTGCCTGTAAAAAAAAACATACAATACCCCCCCCCCAACATTACAACCCACCACCCACATACCCCTAATCTAACCCAAACCCCCCTTAAATAAACCTAACACTAATCCCCTGAAGATCTTCCTACCTTGTCTTCACCATCCAGGTATCACCGATCCGTCCTGGCTCCAAGATCTTCATCCAACCCAAGCGGGGGTTGGCGATCCATAATCCGGTGCTCCAAAGTCTTCCTCCTATCCGGCAAGAAGAGGACATCCGGACCGGCAAACATCTTCTCCAAGCGGCATCTTCTATGTTCTTCCATCCGATGACGACCGGCTCCATCTTGAAGACCTCCAGCGCGGATCCATCCTCTTCTTCCGACGACTAGACGACGAATGACGGTTCCTTTAAGGGACGTCATCCAAGATGGCGTCCCTCGAATTCCGATTGGCTGATAGGATTCTATCAGCCAATCGGAATTAAGGTAGGAATTTTCTGATTGGCTGATGGAATCAGCCAATCAGAATATAGTTCAATCCGATTGGCCGATCCAATCAGCCAATCAGATTGAGCTCGCATTCTATTGGCTGATCGGAACAGCCAATAGAATGCGAGCTCAATCTGATTGGCTGATTGGATCGGCCAATCGGATTGAACTATATTCTGATTGGCTGATTCCATCAGCCAATCAGAAAATTCCTACCTTAATTCCGATTGGCTGATAGAATCCTATCAGCCAATCGGAATTCGAGGGACGCCATCTTGGATGACGTCCCTTAAAGGAACCGTCATTCGTCGTCTAGTCGTCGGAAGAAGAGGATGGATCCGCGCTGGAGGTCTTCAAGATGGAGCCGGTCGTCATCGGATGGAAGAACATAGAAGATGCCGCTTGGAGAAGATGTTTGCCGGTCCGGATGTCCTCTTCTTGCCGGATAGGAGGAAGACTTTGGAGCACCGGATTATGGATCGCCAACCCCCGCTTGGGTTGGATGAAGATCTTGGAGCCAGGACGGATCGGTGATACCTGGATGGTGAAGACAAGGTAGGAAGATCTTCAGGGGATTAGTGTTAGGTTTATTTAAGGGGGGTTTGGGTTAGATTAGGGGTATGTGGGTGGTGGGTTGTAATGTTGGGGGGGGGGGTATTGTATGTTTTTTTTTACAGGCAAAAGAGCTGAAATTCTTGGGGCATGCCCCGCAAAGGGCCCTGTTCAGGGCTGGTAAGGTAAAAGAGCTTGTAATTTTTGTATTTTAGAATAGGGTAGGGAATTTTTTATTTTGGGGGGGCTTTGTTATTTTATTAGGGGGCTTAGAGTAGGTTAATTAGTTTAAAATTGTTGTAATATTTTTCTTATGTTTGTAAATATTTTTTTATTTTCTGTAACTTAGCTCTTTTTTATTTTTTGTACTTTAGATAGTTTATTTAATTGTATTTATTTTTAGCAATTGTGTTTAATTAATTTATTGATAGTGTAGTGTTAGGTTAATTGTAGGTAATTGTAGGTAGTTTATTTAATTATTTTATTGATAGGGTAGTGTTAGGTTTAATTATATCTTAGGTTAGGATTTATTTTACAGGTAAATTTGTTATTATTTTAACTAGGTAACTATTAAATAGTTCTTAACTATTTAATAGCTATTGTACCTGGTTAAAATAATTACAAAGTTGCCTGTAAAATAAATATTAATCCTAAAATAGCTATAATATAATTATAATTTATATTGTAGCTATATTAGGATTTATTTTACAGGTAAGTATTTAGCTTTAAATAGGAATTATTTATTTAATAAGAGTTAATTTATTTCGTTAGATAAAAATTATATTTAAGTTAGGGGGGTGTTAGTGTTAGGGTTAGACTTAGCTTTAGGGGTTAATCAATTTATTAGAATAGCGGTGAGCTCCGGTCGGCAGATTAGGGGTTAATAATTGAAGGTAGGTGTCGGCGATGTTAGGGAGGGCAGATTAGGGGTTAATACTATTTATGATAGGGTTAGTGAGGCGGATTAGGGGTTAATAACTTTATTATAGTAGCGCTCAGGTCCGCTCGGCAGATTAGGGGTTAATAAGTGTAGGCAGGTGTCGGCGACGTTGTGGGGGGCAGATTAGGGGTTAATAAATATAACATAGGGGTCGGCGATGTTAGGGGCAGCAGATTAGGGGTACATAGGGATAACGTAGGTGGCGGCGATTTGCGGTCGGAAGATTAGGGGTTAATTATTTTAAGTAGCTTGCGGCGACGTTGTGGGGGGCAAGTTAGGGGTTAATAAATATAATATAGGGGTCGGCGGGGTTAGGGGCAGCAGATTAGGGGTACATAAGTATAACGTAGGTGGCGGTCGGCAGATTAGGGGTTAAAAATTTTAATCGAGTGGCGGCGATGTGGGGGGAGCTCGGTTTAGGGGTACATAGGTAGTTGATGGGTGTTAGTGTACTTTAGGGTACAGTAGTTAAGAGCTTTATAAACCGGCGTTAGCCAGAAAGCTCTTAACTCCTGCTATTTTCAGGCGGCTGGAATCTTGTCGTTAGAGCTCTAACGCTCACTGCAGAAACGACTCTAAATACCGGCGTTAGAAAGATCCCATTGAAAAGATAGGCTACGCAAATGGCGTAGGGGGATCTGCGGTATGGAAAAGTCGCGGCTGAAAAGTGAGCGTTAGACCCTTTAATCACTGACTCCAAATACCAGCGGGCGGCCAAAACCAGCGTTAGGAGCCTCTAACGCTGGTTTTGACGGCTACCGCCGAACTCTAAATCTAGGCCTATCTGTGGTAAAGATGTTTCCAGCTGGTATGCAGAAACTTTTAGCAGGTGGAAATCTTGATATCCCTGGAGTAGAAATATGTTGGTATTTCAGACAAACTTCTCCTCTCTGGAGTTAGGTAGAGACACTTTAATTCTTTTTTGCTGGATTTCTTTCCTTGTTGCTGTTTATTTCTTTTCCCCTTCTTTATACTTGAAAGGCTTCTCCTCTCTGGAGTATGGTATAAACTTTATGTATGCAAACTAATTAGTGCTCAGTTTACATACTATGAGATCAATTGTGGATATTAATTGCAGCACTCATGAGATGTGTATAATTGATGCTTGCAAGGACACAAAGTGAAATTTAAAATAAAAACACTTTTATTTTCCAATGTCCAATAAAAAATGATAAACAGAAATCCTCTTTGATAATAGTCCAGATCAGGGACAGAAATAGGTGAGCAGATGAAATGTAGTATATTTCTTTAAATCCGGTAGTGAGTTTTTTTTTTATCAGGGCTGGTGCAAAAACAGCTTGCTGATAAAAATTAGTGATATTGTGGTATAGGATGCTGTAAGTACAGCTGGAGGTAAATTCCTTGTGGTGGTTATGAGCTCTGAAAAGCTCCCAGAGTTCAGGTGGATAAGTTGGTGTTTATGATGGAAAACCGTAATAAATAGTTACATGAACTGCTGTAAATACAGCTAGATGATGATTCCTTGTGGTTGTTTGAGCTCTAGATAGCTCACAATATCCGAATGGATGTGGATTCTTAAGCCTGTCAGTGACAGGGTCCGTTGCTGAAGTGTTTGAAGCTTGGTCTCCCTGGACAGGAAGTGACATCAGAAGTGGGCGTGCCCTTACGCGTTTCGTGAATTACATTCACTTCATCAGAGGGTAATAGAATTACAGGAAAAAGGGACAACATAAATAATAAAAGTAAATTGTAGATTTTTTTTTATATATATATATATATATATATATATATATGATTTATAAATTTTATATTACCATCTCAAAGTTTTTAATGTCCCTATAAAGCCATGACACTGAGAGGCAGTGGGAGGGAACTAGGCAAGACCTTTCACAACCCATGACAATTAATCAGGATGTGAGATATGCAATATATTCTGCTGCCCTAGACACAGGCTTAGTTGGCTAGCAAAATATGTCCCTGTATATAGATTTATAGTTTGTATTCCCACCCCATATTTAGGTTTAATACAAGTGTATAATGAATTAGTCTTTTTTATCTCAATTATAGTTTATGGGAAAAAAATCTCTGGACCCCATTTCAAAATATACTTAAACACAAGAAAAACAAATTAAAACCTCTAAAAAGAAATCCTTATATGGAAGAGTTTTAAAGGATTGTCAGAGGTCTTCATGGAAGCAAAAGATTCTTGGCCAAAACTAAATCATGTCAGATGCTAAATTTAGTGTTAATGATGATGTTTAAATATCGGGTTTTCTCTTCACTAATAATATTAATTAATTATTTACTTATTTTATCAGTACAATTAATATTTTCATATAATTTTGATTTCTTTAAATGAACATATATCTGATTGGTTTTACAGATTAAAAGGGATTTGAACTCTCTTTTACTATATAAAAAAAAAAATTGCGGGTTTATTAATGTGTAAACTGAGCCTGCACAAGAATTTAAAAGGGACAGTCAACACCAGAATTTTTGTTGTTTAAAATGATAGATAATCCCTTTATTACCCATTCCCCAGTTTTGCATAACCAACACAGTTATAATAATACACGTTTTACTTCTGTAATTACCTTGTACTTAAGCCTCTGCAGACTGTCCCCCTTATTTCAGTTCTTTTGATAGACTTGCATTTTAGCCAATCAGTGCTTACTCCTAGGTAACTTCACGTACATGAGCTCAATGTTATCTATATGAAACACATGAACTAATGCCCTCTAGTGGTAAAAAAATGGTCAAAATGCATTCAGATTAGAGGCAGCCTTCAAGGTCTAAGAAATTAGCATATGAACCTCCTAGGTTTAGCTTTTAACTAAGAATACCAAGAGAACAAAGGAAAATTGGTGATAAAAGTAAATTAGAAAGTTGTTTAAAATGACATGCCCTATTTGAATCATGAATGTTTATTTTGGACTTGAGTGTTCCTTTAAGACTGAGAAAAAACAGTGAAAAGAGCCAAGACATCCCAAATGAAACAGGCAATAGAATAGGTCCAAGGTGTAAAATTAGAAATGCCCAAAAAATCTACTAGTTTTCTGGTGGATTTGAATACCGATGGGGAATTATCACCATGCAAGAGGTTGTTTCTGTGACATTAATGCTTTTGAGATATATCAACTACATGGATTATAGCAGGATTATCAAACAGTTTGGAATGGTTTGAATTTGGAAATGTCACGAAAACCCGTGTGATGTATTTCACAAAGGAATGAGCGTGCAACTAGCGGAGCTGATTGGATAAACGGTGGGTCCCGAGTAGCACTTTTTTTGTGTATGTAACCCCTTTGCAGTGTTTAAATGCACAGTTGTAACACTCTCTGTACCTTTAGGGTTAATCATTCCAGCCTCTTTTTCAATTCCTTATATCCTTTATAAGGCACAGCATTGCAGCTAATCTTTGCTTGGTATTGAAGGGTAATCCTGCGGTTACAAGCCTCCTGATACGTATCACTTGTTCCTAACAAGATCTACTCTCATCCTCCACTCTCCTTTTTAGAAGTGAGCTTTCTACTTAACTTCTCCTCAAACAGGATTCAACTAAACCTGCATCCTGCGCGCTACAAAGACAATCTCAGTTTGCAAACCGCACTACCTAAATGTTGTATACAAACGTCCCATATCTGATAATCTATATTAATGACCCAGAAGGTTACGCATATTCAAATTATTTGTCTGATGTTTAATCTATTTGCGCATTCAATTCAACTTTACTTGAAGCTAGCTCTTGAGAGTCATTTCACTTTCCATATTTTGCTGCAGTTAACTTGTAATCCCCATTATCGTTATTTTTATGATAATGTGTTTACAAACAACAACATTATATTCCTAACTATCAGAATGGATGGGATTAAAGTCATGTCCTGTCTATTTTGATATAGGAAACACACCAACATATATTTTATTAGAGAAAAGGTTATCAGACACAATAGGAATAATTGTTACATATTGTCTAAATTATTACAGAATACCAAGCCCCCAAAAAAGTAATAAAACACAGATAAAGGGTCAAGATGGATCCTGTTGAACTGTCTAATTATGTGGCTACACTTGGACAAAATTTGGATCAGCTGAATCTGGGTCTAAGAGAATTGCAGGTGGAGAACCAAACTTTAAGGAGTATAATTATGGAAGGCATTACTCACACACCACCTTACACTGACTCACACCCAGAACCCCCTGTATGTCCCCCTGACAAATTTAGTGGTGACAGGAAACAATTTCGACAGTTTATTAATGCATGCACTTTGTTTATCACCCTAAAACCCAAGACTTTTACCACTGATAAAATTAAAGTCCTGACTATAATTTCATATCTACGTGGAGAACCTAGAGCATGGGCAGATTCACTATATGAACAAAACAATCAAATTCTAAATTCCCTAGACAAATTCCTTACAGCCCTATCCTCCCTATATGAAGACCCTCACAGGCAACAGACTGCAGAAAATAGACTCAGAAATTTAAAACAAAACAAAAAGGCAGTAGAGGATTATATATCTGAGTTCAAGATCTGGCAAATGGATTCAGGTTGGAATCAGGTTTCCTTAAAAAGCCAATTTAGGCTGGGCTTGTCAGAATCCATTAAAGATGAATTTGCCAGACTTGACCTACCAGATGACTTAGAGGCTCTAATGCAGTTAAGTATACAAATAGACCATAGACTCAGAGAAAGAAAACAAGACAAGTTTTCCCATGACAGCAACATCAGATATTCAGAGACAAAATCTACCTCACTAACTACAAAAGGGACAGATGAACCTATGGACATAGCGGCCATCAGAGGACCTCTGACTTCTGAGGAGAAGGGGAGACGTAAAGCAAACCATCTCTGTATGTACTGCGCCTCCAAAGATCATGAAGTCTCCACTTGTCCTTTACTCAAAAGAACAAAAAAATGTAAGGAAAATTACAAAGAGACTACTATTACATTAACTAACACACAAGTAACAAACTTTCTAATTCCTATTTTTCTGCAGTGGGACCACCATCGCCACCGCTCTGAAGCAGTAATTGATTCCGGGGCATTTTCTTGTTACATTGATTTGGCACTTGTTAAGTTACATAAAATACCACTGATTAAAAAATAAAAACCTGTAATGGTGCGTCTTATTGACGGACAACATCTAGAGTCCGGACCTATCACACACCAAACAGTACCACTATTGGTGATTACACAAGATGAACATCATGAATATATAACTTTTGATGTACTCTCCTCACCCATTTTCTCAATTGTTCTAGGTCTACAATGGTTGAGATTGCACCAACCCACAATACGCTGGTAAGAAAATAAAATACAATATACCTCATCTTACTGTAAAACTACCTGTTTCTCACACATACCCCTAATGGCACTAATAGAAACTAAGATACCCACTCAGTACTTAGACTTCGAACAAGTATTCAGTAAAAAAAGAAGCTGAAACTCTTCCCCCTCACAGGTCATATGACTGCCCCATAGACCTAATACCTGGGTCTGACATACCCTACGGTCACATTTTCCCATTATCTGAAGCAGAATTAGCTGATCTAAAAACATACATTAACGATAACTTACACAAAGGGTTCATACGACCTTCAACCTCACCAGCTGGTGCAGGAATATTTTTTGTAAAAATTGTCATTTATTGTGTTTGCAGCATATTTACTTAAATCAAAAGCTATTTCAATCAAACTTTGAGCAACATTTTAACTTTTTAAACATTTTAACAGGTCACGTTACATTTTAACATAGGACTCCTTATTTGATAGCAGCTTCACAAGTCTTGCATACATTGAACTTGTGAGTTTTTGGACAGTTTCTGCTTGAATTTGTTTGCAAGGTGTCAGAATAGCCTCCCAGAGCTGCTGTTTGGATGTACACTGCCTCCCACCCTCATAGATCTTTTGCTTGAGGATGCTCCAAAGGTTCTCAATAGGATTGAGGTCAGGGGAGGATGGAGGCCACACCATGACTTTCTTTCCTTTTATCCCCATAGCAGCCATTGATGCAGAGGTATTCTTTGCAGCATGAGATGGTGCATTGTCATGCATGAAGATGATTTTATTATGGAAGCATAGTTCTTCCTTCTGTACCAGGGAAGGAAGTGGTCAGTTAGGAACTCCACATACTTTGCAGAGGTCATCTTTACACCTTCGGGAACCCTAAAGGGGCCGACCGGCTCTCTTCCCATGATTCCAGCCCAAAACATGACTCCACCACCGCCTTGCTGACGTCGCAGCCTTGTTGGAACAGGGTGTCCCTCCACCAACCATCCACTACTCCATCCATCTGGACCATCCAGGGTTGCACTGCACTCATCAGTGAACAGGACTGTTTGAAAATTAGTCTTCATGTATTTTTCTGCCCAATGCAGCTATTTCTACTTGTGAGCATTGGTTAGTGGTGGTCGAATGGAAGGTTTATGCACAGTTGCAAGACTCTGGAGGACTCTACACCTTGATGTTCGTGGGATACCAGAGGCACCAGCAGCTTCAAATATCTGTTTGCTGCTATGTAATGGTATTTTAGCAGCTGCTCTCTTGATCCGATGCATGGATCTGGCAGAAATCTTCCTCAATGTGACTTTATCTGCACGAACCCGTCTGTGCTCTGAATCAGCCACAAATCTCTTAATAGTGCGATAATCACGCTTAAGTTTTTGTGAAATATCTAATGTTTTCATACCTCGTCCAAGGCATTGAACTATTTCACTCTTTTCGGCAGCAGAGAGATCCTTTTTTTCTCCCCATATTGCTTGAAAATGGTGCTCTGCTTACAGTAATAATGTGGAACAACCTCCTTTAGTAGTTTTTCCTTTAATTGGGCTCACCTGGCAATCTAATTATCACAGGTGTCCGAGATTGTTTTCAGTGATCAAAAGAGCCCTGAGACACAATGCCATCCATGAGTTAAACTGGAAAAAAAAAAAATTTAATCTTTGTGACACTGAAATAGAATTTGCATAATAATTTGGAACAGGGTGTATAACAAGTTTGTTACAGTGCGATCACAATATTATAACAAGTTTGTTACAATGCAGTCATAATATTATAACAAGTTTGTTACAGTGCGATCATAATATTATAAAAAGTTTGTTACAGTGCGATCATAATTTTATAACAAGTTTGTTACAGTGCAATCACAATATTATAACAAGTTTGTTACAGTGCAATCATAATATTCTAAAAATTTTGTTACAGTGCAATCATAATATTATAAAAAGTTTGTTACAGTGCGATCATAATATTATACATATAACAAGTTACAATGCAGTCATAATATTATTAAATTATAGTATAATTTTGCAGCTGAATTTTTGTTTACAAAAGTAAACAAAATAAGTAAAATAAGAAGATAATATTGCATATTTTATAATCCAATGTTCTGCACATAGCAAATATGTTCTATTTATTCTTAAAGGGACATGAAACCCAACATTTTTCTTTCATGATTCAGTTAGAGAATACAATTTTAAACAGCATTCCTATTTACTTCTGTTATTTAATTTGCTTCAGTCTTCAGGTATCTTTTGTTGGAGAAATAGCAATGCACATGGGTGAGACAATCACATGAGAAACTATGTGCAGCCACCAATCAGCAGCTACTGAACCTTTTCAGATATGTTTTTCAACAAAGGGTATAATGAGAATGAATTGCATGCTCTTTCTAAATCATGAAAGAAAAAATGTTGGTTTCATGTCTTTTTAAAGAGATATTTTTGACTAACACAAGGGCAGTTTCTCTCACTTTTTCAGGAAGGCTTATCTAACTTGATGTCATAAATCCTCTAGAGTAATATGAGCTGGTTTACCATTCAGTGAAAGATAGAGATGGATTTTTGAAAAATAAAGAAATAAATATATACAGTATATATATAGATATATAGATAGATATAGATAGAAATAACGAGATATATGCATATATATATATATATATATATATATATAGTGATGTCACGAACCTCAAATTTTCAGTTCATGAACGGCAAACGCAAACTTCCTCAAGTGTTCACGAACCGGCCAACCGGGCGAACCGCCATAGACTTCAATAGGCAGGCGAATTTTAAAACCCACAGGGACTCTTTCTGGCCACAATAGTGATGGAAAAGTTGTTTCAAGGGGACTAACACCTGGACTGTGGCATGCCGGAGGGGGATCCATGGCAAAACTCCCATGGAAAATTACATAGTTGATGCAGAGTCTGGTTTTAATCCATAAAGGGCATAAATCACCTAACATTCCTAAATTGTTTGGAATAACGTGCTTTAAAACATCAGGTATGATGTTGTATCGATCAGGTAGTGTAAGGGTGACGCCCGCTTCACAGTGACAGACCAAACTCCAAGTGTAACGCACCGCAAGCAGTCCATTTGCACAACCACAATCTCCCCATTTGCACAAGGTTGGACCTGAGCTCTGCAATGACGGCATTCTGGTGGTGGCAACAGCATGCGTTGATTGGCGTGCTGTCTGGCTGACCTCGGGTGCCGATGCATGCTGTCTGACTGTGCCACTAGCTCCTTGTGATGACCTCCCCCTGCTTCCAACTCGTCTCCTCCTCCTCTCTGTCTCCCCATCTGAACTTTCCCCCTGTTCTTCTTCTCTTCTAGCGGGCACCCACGTGACATCCACGGATGCATCGTCATCATCAACCACTTCACTTGTATCTGACAACTCAGCAAAAGAAGCAGCAGCGGGTACAACATCATCATCATCACACCGTACGGCCATGTGTGTAATGCTGCCTGACTGAGACATATCCCTGTTATCTACATCCTCTGTCAATAATGGTTGCGCATCACTCATTTCTTCCAACTGATGTGTAAATAACTCCTCTGACAGATCAAGTGAAGCGGCTGTGGTGCTAGTGTTGGTGGTGGCGGCAGGCGGGAGAGTGGTAACTTGAGAGGTGCCCGAAGCTAAGCTGGAGGAGGATGGTGCGCAAAGGTTCTGAGCGGAAGCTGTAGAAGATTGGGTGTCCTGTGTTAGCCAGTCAACTATGTCCTCAGAACTTTTCGAGTTCAGGGTACGTGGCCTCTGAACACTGGGCATTATTCTAGGGCCAAAGGGAATCACAGCACCACGACCACGACGGCCCCTGCGGGGTGGCCTGCCTCTGCCTGTCATTTTTTTTTTTATTAGTGGTACTATGCGTGCAAGCTACTGTGACAACAGATATGAGTGGCACTGTGCACTGGCAGAAGTTGGCAGAGTAGACGCTGTAGGCCTGACACACACGCTTGCAAACAACTAACTGCTTTTCAATCTATTACAGTCAAAATAGTATTTTTTTTTAAAATGTACACTACTGTTACACCAGATATGAGTTGCACTGGTGTGACACTGTGCCCTGGCAGGCCCTGAAACGCACACGTGTGAAGGAAACTGACTGCTATTATTTCACAGTCAAATTTCTAGTTTTTTTTTTAATGTACACTACTGTTACACCAGATATGAGTTGCACTGGTGTGACACTGTGCCCTGGCAGGCCCTGAAACGCACACGTGTGAAGGAAACTGACTGCTATTATTTCACAGTCAAAAAGTGTTGTTTTTTTTAAATGTACACTACTGTTACACCAGATATGAGTTGCACTGGTGTGACACTGTGCCCTGGCAGGCCCTGAAACGCACACGTGTGAAGGAAACTGACTGCTATTATTTCACAGTCAAATTTCTAGTTTTTTTTTTAACCCCTTAATGACCGAGGACGTACGCCATACGTCCTCAGAAAAAATACAGTTAACGCATGAGGACGTATGGCGTTCGTCCTCGGTTTGGAAAGCAGCTGGAAGCGATCCTGATTGCTTCCAGCTGCTTTCCGGTTATTGCAGGATGCCTCGATATCGAGGCATCCTGCAATAACAAATTTTACCCCTCCGGTGCAGAGAGAGCCACTCTGTGGCCCTTTCTGCACCGGGCATCAATGGCCGCATTCGTTGGTGGGTGGGAGCTGAAGTGGGAGGCGGGTGGGCGGCCATCGATGCGGTCCTTGTCAGAGAGGGGGCGGGATTGGGGGCGGCATTGCCGGGGGCGCGCGCGCGTGCACGGGGAGGGAGTGGGTGGGAACCGCTACACTACAGAAAAAAATGTTTTTATAAGTGGGAGAAAGGGATGCAAAATATTTAGTACTTGGAAATCTAAGTGATCTGGGAGCGGGTGGGGGATTGGTCTTGGGGGGGGAAGCTACACTACAGAAAAATGAAATAAAAATTAAAAAAAAACATTTTATTTGCAAACTAGGTACTGGCAGACAGCTGCCAGTACCCAATATGGCCCCCAATAAGGCAGAGGGGGAGGGTTAGGAAGCTGTTTTGGGGAGATCAGGAAGGTTGGGGGCTAAGGGGGGGATCCTACACAACAGCATATGTAAATATGCTAAAAAATATATATATTTATAAAAAAAGATACCTTTTATTTTAGTACTGGCAGACTTTCTGCCAGTACTTAAGATGGCGGGGACAATTGTGGGGTGGGGGAGGGAAGAGAGCTCTTTGGGAGGGATCAGGGGGTCTGATGTGTCCGGTGGGAAGCTGATCTGTACACTAAAGCTAAAATTAACCCTGCAAGCTCCCTACAAGCTACCTAATTAACCCCTTCACTGCTGGGCATAATTCATGTGTTGTGCGCAGTTGCATTTAGTGGCCTTCTAACTACCAAAAAGCAACGCCAAAGCCATATATGTCTGCTATTTCTGAACAAAGGGGATCCCAGAGAAGCATTTACAACCATTTGTGCCATAATTACACAAGCTGTTTGTAAATAATTTCAGTGAGAAACCTAAAGTTTGTGAAAAAGTTGACTATTTTTTTTAATTTGATCGCATTTGGCGGTGAAATGATGGCATGAAATATACCAAAATGGGCCTACATCAATACTTGGGGTTGTCTACTACACTACACTAAAACTAAAATTAACCCTACAAGCTTCCTAATAAAAGCGGCCTTCTAATTACCAAAAACCAATGCCAAAGCCATATATGTCTGCTATTTCTGAAAAAAGGGGATCCCAGAGAAGCATTTACAACCATTTGTGCCATAATTGCACAAAATGTTTGTAAATGATTTCAGTGAGAAACCTAAAATTTGGAAAAATGTAATTTTTTTTTTATTTGATCGCATTTGGAGATGAAATGGTGGCATGAAATATACCAAGATGGGCCTAGATCAATACTTTGGGTTGTCTACTACACTACACTAAAGCTAAAATTACCCCAAAAAGCTCCCTACATGCTCCCTAATTAACCCCTTCACTGCTGGACATAATACACGTGTGGTGCGCAGTGGCATTTAGTGGCCTTCTAATTATCAAAAAGCAACGTCAAAGCCATATATGTCTGCTATTTCTGAACAAAGGGGATCCCAGAGAAAAATGTACAACCATTTATGACATAATTGCATAAGCTATTTGTAAATAATTTCAGTGAGAAACCTAAAGTTTGTGAAAAAATTTGTGAAAAAGTAAAAAAATTTTTTTTTTATTTGATCGCATTTGGTGGTGAAATGGTGGCATGAAATATACCAAAATGGGCCTAGATCAATACTTTGGGATGTCTTCTAAAAAAAAATATATACATGTCAATGGCTATTCAGGGATTCCTGACAGATATCAGTGTTCTAATGTAACTAGCGCTAATTTTGAAAAAAAAAAATGGTTTGGAAATAGCAAAGTGCTACTTGTATTTATGGCCCTATAACTTGCAAAAAAAGCAAAGAAGATGTAAAAATTGGGTATTTCTAAACTCAGGACAAAATTTAGAAACTATTTAGCATGGGTGTTTTTTGGTGGTTGTAGATGAGTAACAGATTTTGGGGGTCAAAGTTAGAAAAAGTGTGTTTTTTTCATTTTTTTCCTCATATTTTATAATTTTTTTATAGTAAATTGTAGGATATGATGAAAATAATGATATCTTTAGAAAGTCAATTTAATGGCGAGAAAACTGGTATATAATATGTGTGGGTACAGTAAACGAGTAAGAGGAAAATTACAGCTAAACACAAACACCGCAGAAATGTAAAAATAGCCCTGGTCCCAAACGGACAGAAAATGGAAAAGTGCTGTGGTCATTAAGGGGTTAATGTACACTACTGTTACACCAGATATGAGTTGCACTGGGGTGACACTGTGCCCTGGCAGGCACTGAAACGCACACGTGTGAAGGAAACTGACTGCTATTATTTCACAGTCAAAAAAGTGTTGTTTTTTTAAATGTACACTACTGTTACACCAGATATGAGTGGTGGCACTGGGCAAGTGGGCACAGTATACGCTGTGAGCCTGACACACTGACTGTAGTGGACACTGAAAACACTAGCCTAGCTATCGATTTCCCTATTAAATCAGCAGCAGCTACACTGTCCCTCCTCTCACTAAGAATGCAGCTTCCGAATGAATCTAAAATGGATGGTGTCCAGGAGGTGGGAGGGTCTGGGAGGGAGGGTCTGCTGCTGATTGGCTGGAATGTGTCTGCTGACTGTGAGGTACAGGGTCAAAGTTTACTCAATGATGACGAATAGGGGTCGGACCAAACATTGCATATGTTCGCCGTTTGCGGGAACGCAAACATTCTATGTTCGCCGGGAACTATTCGCCGGCGAACTATTTGCGACATCACTGTATATATATGTTCCCCTATGTAAAGAAAATATTTACAGAACATACACAGTTAAACACTTCATTAAATATAATTTTCCAAAGGGCACTTATATTTGTATACATATGTATTTAAGTGCTTATATGTGTAAATATATTTGTCTATAAATACATCTGTACATATATAAACATATATATATATATCTAAAATGACAATAAGAGAAAAGAGCGCACAAAAGGACTCTAAGTGCAGTATATTTTATTACAAATGGTTACATAAAAAGTGTAGCCCCAATCCCCTTTACAGAGCTACTCACAAGAATCAACCTCAAACATGTGAGGTATGTAATAGCACTCAATATCCTAATCAGCGTCCTCCCTGGAGTGTAAGGAAACGTCCGCAGAAAAAAACGTTCACTTTAGACAATCCTTGAGGCGCTGTTGGATCCGTTTAATCCGGTGGATATCTTCCAAAAGCAGGCTCTCGTTAGGAAATGCTTGAGAGTGTAACACCAGTCTGAGTTAGCGTAATAGCATCAGTGACTTGAAGGGGGCATGCCATCTATCCCTAACCCTCTATCCCTATCCCTCTATCCTACACTGCAGAAAAAAAGATATAGTGATAGAGGGATAGGGATTAGGGATAGAGGGATAGGGATAGAGGGATAAGGATAGGAGGGAATAGGGATATGATAGAGGGGTAAGGATAGAGGGAGAGGGATAGAGGGAGAGGAATAGAGGGATAGGGATAGAGGGTTAGGGATAGATGGATAGAGGGATATGGATAGATGGATAGGGGTAGATGGATAGGGATAGAAGGATAGTGATAGAGGGATAGGGATACATGGATAGAGGGATAGGGATAAATGGATAGAGGGATAGGGATAGAAGGATAGGGATAGAGGGATAGGGATTTATGGATAGAGGGATAGATGGATAGAGGGATAGATGGATAGAGGGATAGGTATAGGAGGGATTAGGGATAGGGATAGAGGGATAAGGATAGATGGATAGGGATAGAAGGATAAGGATAAAGAGATAGGGATAAATGGATACACTGTCAGAAAAAAGGGTACGGTTGGGGTCCGTTTGTGAACACTTAGGGTACAACTGCTATGGTTTTACCCTCAATGGATCATAATTACACCTTAAGGAGCTAATATGCACCATTTAGCGGTAAATAAGATACAAATCCAACTGTCAAAGGGTCCATGTCTGTGCTATTTAATCCCCCAAAAAAGGTACATTCACTTGTGTAAATAAAAGATTTACACATGGCTGCCAAACCCTGCAAGTCCATATAAATTATGCACCTCAATTATTCAATGAACACATAACTGACAGTCACCAAAAATGAATTCAACATACATGTTGTACAGCAAAATAATTAATGTTCAATGGTTGATAGGAATATGCAAGAAGTGGACAAGGCAACACAAACTACTTAACAACCCATATCTTCAATGATACTGTATTGCCAGCTCTAAATAGCACACAAACACTTAACATTTTAATGCATTTAAACATAAAGCAAATATAAACTTAAATTATATAAAACAATTAATTTTAAATGCTATAAAATAAACAAGAGCTGTTTAAGAACCTGTTTTAAAAGATAAAATAAAATTATAACCGTACCCCAGTCACATACATGGACATTGTGTACCACGCCATAGTGCCATCTATTGGTTGAAAGTTCATTGACATGTATAACACAGCTCCATCTCCAAAATGTGTACTGGGGAAATAGACTAATTTGCATATATTTTGCATAGAGTGACAATTCAATGTATGGTTGTTTTTTATTGTTTATCCCTCCCTTGAATCCCCCTTCCTTTTGTTAGAGTTATATTGTATTACTATGTTGTTTTCTATATGTTTTCTATATATTTATTTTTTATGTGGCGTGTCACCCTAAGTTAAATGGGGTGTTGTTAGAGTCTAGTACAGAGTGTAATAAAACACTAAAAGTGACGCCTTTTGGAACTGGTAGTTTAGCCTGGTTCTTTCAGGAATTCCAGTAGTAGTTTCACTATCTAAACTTATTTAATTTTATTGTGGATATTGTAATATTGTCTGATCAAGAACACAGTTGGTAAATGCATATTTGATTATTATAAAATATGATGGAACAGCATTTTTAATATTTTGTGTTGAGTACAACTTTGTCATCATGAGGTACAAAGGTTGTCATTAGGCAGTACCCTGAAAAGGCCAAATTCACACCATTTTTAAGGGTACATTATTATACCATAGCATTGAGGACCAATCTAGTCACCAAAGGTACATATTTGCCTTTGAAAGGTACAATCTACAAGGGGAGCTCACCTTTTTGCCAACAACCTCATTTCAGACTGAGAATCACAGGTACGATTAAGAACATAATAACAAAAAATGCTGTATTAGAAGTCTGGAAGGACAGAGTTAAAGACTTCAATATATATACCTGGTTAAGCACATTTATCTCAAGTAAAACGCTTTTGCAATACACTTGAAGACCCGAGTAAAAACTCTTATACAAAGGAATCAATATGATATGAGCAACTCAGTTGTACACCTCTTTATCAAAAGTTTTTAAGGTCACAAACTGTGTTTTTATTAATCTCAAGTTTCAACAAATCTGCTGACAAGCATCTGTGGACTTAGTTCATTCAACAAATCAGCCAATACAAGTTTTTTATTGAATATTTTATCTTTCAACATTTGTCACTTTTAGCCTTATATGTAGGTAGACATTTTTAATCAATGAGACATTGGCCTCTAGTTATCAAGCTCCGTAAGGAGCTTGACGGCCTCTGTTTCTGGCGAGTGTTCAGACTCGCCAGAAACAGCAGTTATGAAGCAGCGGTCACAAAGACCGCAGCTCCATAACCTGTCCGCCTGCTCTGAGCAGGCGGACACACATCGCCGCAATTCAACCTGATCGAGTACGATCGGGTTGATTGACACCCCCCTGCTGGCGGCCGATTGGCCGCGATTCTGCAGGGGGCGGCATTGCACCAGCAGTTCTTGCGAGCTGCTGGTGCAATGCTGAATATGGCGAGTGTATTGCTCGCCGTATTCAGCGAATTTGGCGGACCTGATCCGCAGTGTCAGATCAGGTCCGCCAGACCTTAATAACTAGAGGCCATTGTATCAATCCCTGAGACACAATATAATTGTTCTGAATATAGGTTCTAATCCATTGAAAAAATTAGTACACTATCTCACTAGGATACAATATTGTTTTATATATCTTATTATTGCTGTTTTTATCCAAATATTGGATTAAATTGTGTTTTTTTCCTTCCTTATTAACAATGGCCTAGATTACGAATTGTGCGTTAGGGTTAAAAAGCAGCGTTAAGAGGTCCTAACGCTGCTTTTTAACGCTCGCTGGTATTACGAGTCTTGCAGGTACAGGTGTACCGCTCACTTTTTTGGCCAGACTCGGAAATACCACAAATCCACTTACGTCAATTGCGTATCCTATATTTTCAATGGGACTTACATAGCGCCAGTATTACGAGTCTGCCCAAAAGTGAGCGGTAGACCCTCTCCTGTCAAGCCTGGTACCGCATTTAAAAGTCAGTAGTTAAGAGTTTTACACTACAATGCCGCAGCATAAAACTCTTAACTAAAGTGCTAAAAAGTACACTAACACCCATAAACTACCTATAAACCCCTAAACCGAGCCCCCCCCCCCCCACATTGCAAACACTAAAATAAATATTTAAACCCCTAATCTGCCGAACCGGACATTGCCGCCACTATAATAAATATATTAACCCCTAAACTGCCTCACTCCCGCATCACAAACACTAGTTAAATATTATTAACCCCTAATCTGCCATCCCTAACATCGCCGCCACCTACCTACATTTATTAACCCCTAATCTGCCGCCCCTATATTAAATGTATTAAACCCTAACCCCCCCTAACAAATATAATTACAATATATCTAAATAAAATTACTACAATTAACTAAATAATTCCTATTTAAAACTAAATACTTACCTATAAAATAAACCCTAAACTAGCTACAATATAACTAATAGTTACATTGTATCTAGCTTAGGGTTTATTTTTTATTTTACAGGCAACTTTGTATTTATTTTAACTAGGTACAATAGTTATTAAATAGTTATTAACTATTTAATAACTACCTAGTTAAAATAAAGACAAATTTACCTGTAAAATAAAAAATAAACCCTAAGATAGATACAATGTAACTATTAGTTATATTGTAGCTAGTTTAGGGTTTATTTTATAGGTAAGTATTTAATTTTATTGTGGATATTGTAATATTGTCTGATCAAGAACACAGTTGGTAAATGCATATTTGATTATTATAAAATATGATGGAACAGCATTTTTAATATTTTGTGTTGAGTACAACTTTGTCATCATGAGGTACAAAGGTTGTCATTAGGCAGTACCCTGAAAAGGCCAAATTCACACCATTTTTAAGGGTACATTATTATACCATAGCATTGAGGACCAATCTAGTCACCAAAGGTACATATTTGCCTTTGAAAGGTACAATCTACAAGGGGAGCTCACCTTTTTGCCAACAACCTCATTTCAGACTGAGAATCACAGGTACGATTAAGAACATAATAACAAAAAATGCTGTATTAGAAGTCTGGAAGGACAGAGTTAAAGACTTCAATATATATACCTGGTTAAGCACATTTATCTCAAGTAAAACGCTTTTGCAATACACTTGAAGACCCGAGTAAAAACTCTTATACAAAGGAATCAATATGATATGAGCAACTCAGTTGTACACCGCTTTATCAAAAGTTTTTAAGGTCACAAACTGTGTTTTTATTAATCTCAAGTTTCAACAAATCTGCTGACAAGCATCTGTGGACTTAGTTCATTCAACAAATCAGCCAATACAAGTTTTTTATTGAATATTTTATCTTTCAACATTTGTCACTTTTAGCCTTATATGTAGGTAGACATTTTTAATCAATGAGACATTGGCCTCTAGTTATCAAGCTCCGTAAGGAGCTTGACGGCCTCTGTTTCTGGCGAGTGTTCAGACTCGCCAGAAACAGCAGTTATGAAGCAGCGGTCACAAAGACCGCAGCTCCATAACCTGTCCGCCTGCTCTGAGCAGGCGGACACACATCGCCGGAAATCAACCCGATCGAGTATGATCGGGTTGATTGACACCCCCTGCTGGCGGCCTATTGGCTGCGAGTCTGCAGGGGGCGGCATTGCACCAGCAGCTCTTGTGAGCTGCTGGTGCAATGCTGAATATGGCGAGTGTATTGCTCGCCGTATTCAGCGAGGTCTGGCGGACCTGATCAGCAGTGTCAGATCAGGTCCGCCAGACCTTAATAACTAGAGGCCATTGTATCAATCCCTGAGACACAATATAATTGTTCTGAATATAGGTTCTAATCCATTGAAAAAATTAGTACACTATCTCACTAGGATACAATATTGTTTTATATATCTTATTATTGCTGTTTTTATCCAAATATTGGATTAAATTGTGTTTTTTCCTTCCTTATTAACAATGGCCTAGATTACGAATTGTGCGTTAGGGTTAAAAAGCAGCGTTAAGAGGTCCTAACGCTGCTTTTTAACGCTCGCTGGTATTACGAGTCTTGCAGGTACAGGTGTACCGCTCACTTTTTTGGCCAGACTCGGAAATACCACAAATCCACTTACGTCAATTGCGTATCCTATATTTTCAATGGGACTTACATAGCGCCAGTATTACGAGTCTGACCAAAAGTGAGCGGTAGACCCTCTCCTGTCAAGCCTGGTACCGCATTTAAAAGTCAGTAGTTAAGAGTTTTACACTACAATGCCGCAGCATAAAACTCTTAACTAAAGTGCTAAAAAGTACACTAACACCCATAAACTACCTATAAACCCCTAAACCGAGCCCCCCCCCCCACATTGCAAACACTAAAATAAATATTTAAACCCCTAATCTGCCGAACCGGACATTGCCGCCACTATAATAAATATATTAACCCCTAAACTGCCTCACTCCCGCATCACAAACACTAGTTAAATATTATTAACCCCTAATCTGCCATCCCTAACATCGCCGCCACCTACCTACATTTATTAACCCCTAATCTGCCGCCCCTATATTAAATGTATTAAACCCTAACCCCCCCTAACAAATATAATTACAATATATCTAAATAAAATTACTACAATTAACTAAATAATTCCTATTTAAAACTAAATACTTACCTATAAAATAAACCCTAAACTAGCTACAATATAACTAATAGTTACATTGTATCTAGCTTAGGGTTTATTTTTTATTTTACAGGCAACTTTGTATTTATTTTAACTAGGTACAATAGTTATTAAATAGTTATTAACTATTTAATAACTACCTAGTTAAAATAAAGACAAATTTACCTGTAAAATAAAAAATAAACCCTAAGATAGATACAATGTTACAGTAACACCTAACACTACACTATAATTAAATAAATTAACTAAATTAAATACAATTAATTACAATTAAATAAAATTATCTAAAGTACGAACCCCCCCCCCCACTAAATTACAGAAAATAATAAAGAAATTACAAGATTTTTAAACTAATTACACCTACTCTAATCCCCCTAACAAAATAAAAAAGCCCCCACAAAATAAAAAAACACACTACCCTACACTAAATTACAAATAGCCCTTAAAAGGGCCTTTTGCGGGGCATTGCCCCAAAGTAATTGTAATTAATTGTATTTAATTTAGGTAATTAATTTAATTATACTGTAGTGTAGTGTAATGTGTAATTGTATCTTAGATTAGGTTTTATTTTATGGGTACTTTTGTATTTATTTTATCTAGGTAGTTATTAAATAGTTAATAACTATTTAATAACTATTGTACCTAGTTAAAATAAATACAAACTTGCCTGTAAAATAAAAATAAACCCTAAGCTAGCTACAATGTAACTATTAGTTATATTGTAGCTAGCTTAGGGTTTATTTTATCGGTAAGTATTTAGTTTTAAATAGGAATTATTTAGTTAATTGTAGTAATTTTATTTAGATTTATTTAAATTATATAGTTAGGGGGGGTTAGGGTTAGACTTAGGTTTAGTGGTTAATAACTTTATTATAGTGGTTGCGACGTTGTGGGCGGCAGATTAGGGGTCAATAAATATAGTTAGGTTGCAGTGACATTGGGGGTGGCAGATTAGGGGTTAATAAATATAATGTAGGGTTCGGCGATGTTGGGGGCAGCAGATTAGGGGTTCATAAGTAAAATGTAGGTGGCGGCGGTGTCCGGAGCGGCAGATTAGGGGTTACTAATATAATGTAGGTGTCAGTGATGTCGGCAGATTAGGGGTTAATAAGTGTAAGATTAGGGGTGTTTATACTCAGGGTTCATTTTAGGGTGTTAGGTGTAGACATAACTTTTATTTCCCCAAAGGAATCAATGGGGCTGCGTTAGGAGCGTTACGCTGCTTTTTTGCAGGTGTTAGGTTTTTTTCAGCTGGCTCTCCCCCATTGATTCCTATGGGGAAATCGTGCACAAGCACCTTTAGCCAGCCAGCTCACCGCTAATGTAACCAGCACTGTCTGTAAGTGAGTGGTGAGCATAAACTGCTCATTAGCACCGCACAGCTTCTAACGCAAAACTCGTAATCTAGGTGAATATTTGTAAGGACACCGGTGTCTTATCAAACAGATGTATTTTGCTCAATAAATTTGTATTCTATATTCTATATTATATATTTGTCTCATAAGCATCTGAATGCGACACATTTAGTGATACAGATCACAATTTGCCATCCAACGAACTGATCACCAGATTTTATATTTACATTGACATAATCTATACCAGTTTTTAGCAACATTCGCACATATTTTATATAATTATATAAATTTTATATAAATCATATATTTTTATCATCCATAGCACCACCCTCCCCATTTTCTTCCTATCTTTCATTAATAGACTATTTCTTGAGGAGTATAGTGTTATTTTTGGGTGTAGCAGCTACAAATTAACTTGTAGATCTATTTAACCCTCTATTTTCTTTGTTCTGGAATAAACATGGTGGTTTTCTCTGGTACTTTTATCTAAACCCAGCTGGGAGCTAAGAGAAGCTGCCTCTTAGATCCTTTCCTGGTGAGGACTTCCACTGCATGTTAGGCCCCACACTGGGGAAAACACCAGTTCCTTCCCCTACCTGGTTCTGTGCAGCGCTGACTCCTACTCAACCTTCACATAAAGTACTTTCTGGAAGAAAAACAAAAGAAGACCTGTAATTTAACCCTTTAGAAACCCTGCAGTTACACTAAAAATATGGCTGTATATTGAATACAAGTCTTTAAATGCATATGAGGTTAGCTACATTCCAGTTAAAGGGTCAAGCATTGTGGCTATTTTAAAGGCGGTTACAAGCCTTGAGAAAACAATCATTTTAAAAGTTAAGGTGTTGCATACAACTTTGGCAAACATGGGTGTACTGTCCTCATTAACTGATAACTAGACAGCTAGTTAACAAACCAGACAGAAATAGCTTTGTGTTTATTCCAAACTGATTTTACTTCTGAATAGTATTTTTGTAAAACTGCAATACAATAAGAAAAGTTGAAATTACAATATGTAGTTACACGTGGTGCTTGCAATACATACAATAATACATGTTTCTAACACAGAGAGCTTACATTTAATCCTTACAGCAAATAGCAATGCAATTCAAATGTACAATGAACTCTTAGCAAACAATAACTTACAGGCATATGTATGTTTAGAGGCAAATGTTTAAGAGCTGATTTCCATGCTTCTTGAAGCTAAGATGGCTGCTCAGAAACTGAAAGTAACTTTTTATTAACAAACTTTATTAACACTTCCTGTTTTATTCTAGAGAGGAACCAAGCTGTAATTGCAACATGAAACCACCAGATGGCATCAACATGAACATAATAAGCATATAATAGACAGAACAATGGGGTTAATCTAAACAATCTACAATCACCAAATATTATCTCATTTCCATTATACGAGAAAAATAATATATATATTTTTTATGTATGTGGTCTTATCTTTATGGGATACCACACCAAACTACAAATCAGTGGTAGTTTATTCACTTTTTAAATCCCTATGTTTTCCAATTTATCTCCCTACTGGTCCTGTGTAGAGCAAATGTGTATATATATATATATATATATATATATATATATATATATATATATATATAAAACAACATTTTAAATTAGGGGGAGATAAAAGGTGAGTTTAAAATCCTCCACTACGCACAAAATATAGAAAAAAATAACTCATTGTGTAGTTCATTAACAAATCTAGACAGGCCCAGAGGCTTGTTTACCCACAGAAAACCTCTGAATTACATTGTTTCCAATGCAGCAAAGGATTCTGGGTAAGATATGCAAATTAAGTACACAATGACACACCTTTTTACTTCAGTCTGCTTTTCAGCAGGTTCCCTTTACGCCAAAGTATTGCTGTTCACACAGCTTATAAACTTAGCTAGGGTTAGTGCAGTGATTCATAACCATCCCAGGACAGCTGTTTCATGGTTTTTACCACTCATCAGCTGGGAGTAGGTTAGAATCACTGCTGGGTGAAGTTGATTCTGGGCAGAAAACAACAACATTTTAAATTAGGGGGAGATAAAAGGTGAGTTTAAAATCCTCCACTACGCACAAAATATAGAAAAAATAACTCATTGTGTAGTTCATTAACAAATCTAGACAGGCCCAGAGGCTTGTTTACCCACAGAAAACCTCTGAATTACATTGTTTCCAATGCAGCAAAGGATTCTGGGTAAGATATGCAAATTAAGTATACAATGACACACCTTTTTACTTCAGTCTGCTTTTCAGCAGGTTCCCTTTATGCCAAAGTATTGCTGTTCACACAGCTTATAAACTTAGCTAGGGTCAGTGCAGTGATTCATAACCATCCCAGGACAGCTGTTTCGTGGTTTTTGCCACTCATCAGCTGGGAGTAGGTTAGAATCACTGCTGGGTGAAGTTGATTCCGGGCAGAAAACAACAACATTTTAAATTAGGGGGAGATAAAAGGTGAGTTTAAAATCCTCCACTACACACAAAATATAGAAAAAATAACTCATTGTGTAGTTCATTAACAAATCTAGGCAGGCCCAGAGGCTTGTTTACCCACAGAAAACCTCTGAATTACATTGTTTCCAATGCAGCAAAGGATTCTGGGTAATATATGCAAATTAAGTACACAATGACACACCTTTTTACTTCAGTCTGCTTTTCAGCAGGTTCCCTTTACGCCAAAGTATTGCTGTTCACACAGCTTATAAACTTAGCTAGGGTTAGTGCAGTGATTCATAACCATCCCAGGACAGCTGTTTCGTGGTTTTTACCACTCATCAGCTGGGAGTAGGTTAGAATCACTGCTGGGTGAAGTTGATTCCGGGCAGAAAACAACAACATTTTAAATTAGGGGGAGATAAAAGGTGAGTTTAAAATCCTCCACTACGCACAAAATATAGAAAAAATAACTCATTGTGTAGTTCATTAACAAATCTAGACAGGCCCAGAGGCTTGTTTACCCACAGAAAACCTCTGAATTACATTGTTTCCAATGCAGCAAAGGATTCTGGGTAAGATATGCAAATTAAGTACACAATGACACACCTTTTTACTTCAGTCTGCTTTTCAGCAGGTTCCCTTTACGCCAAAGTATTGCTGTTCACACAGCTTATAAACTTAGCTAGGGTTAGTGCAGTGATTCATAACCATCCCAGGACAGCTGTTTCGTGGTTTTTGCCACTCATCAGCTGGGAGTAGGTTAGAATCACTGCTGGGTGAAGTTGATTCCGGGCAGAAAACAACAACATTTTAAATTAGGGGGAGATAAACTTAGCTAGGGTTAGTGCAGTGATTCATAACCATCCCAGGACAGCTGTTTCGTGGTTTTTACCACTCATCAGCTGGGAGTAGGTTAGAATCACTGCTGGGTGAAGTTGATTCCGGGCAGAAAACAACAACATTTTAAATTAGGGGGAGATAAAAGGTGAGTTTAAAATCCTCCACTACGCACAAAATATAGAAAAAATAACTCATTGTGTAGTTCATTAACAAATCTAGACAGGCCCAGAGGCTTGTTTACCCACAGAAAACCTCTGAATTACATTGTTTCCAATGCAGCACAGGGATAGGAATCGTATTTTGAGAATTGTTAAGGCAGCAGGAAAGGGAAGTGAGTTGGATGTGATTGTTCATTTAGGAACAAATGATCTGGCTAGTAATCATGTTGCTGCTGTTCAGAAAGAGTTTTGTGACCTAGGTAATCATTTAGAGACTGTGGCATCAACTCTATCATTTTCTGCTATTTTACCTGTGTATGACCAGGAAGCAGGAAAGATGGAGCGGATAACAACATTTAATTCTTGGTTAGATAAGTGGTGCAGGGAACGAGGATTTGGTTTTATTGGCCATTATAGCTCTGTTTGGAAAGATACTAGGTTATTTAGGAGAGATGGCTTGCATTTGGATGCTAAAGGAACAGAGTATCTGGGAGAGGAGTTCAAATACTTTATTAGAAATCATTTAAACTAATAAAGGGGGGTAGCATTAATATATCCACCTGCCCCCCACAGCATGCCAAAACTGTTAGTCCAAGTAACAATTCTAGAAATTCTAGTAGAAAAATTCTTCGTGCCATGAGCACAAATGCTCGCAGCTTAGGAAATAAATTACCTGAACTCATTTCAATAATGACTAGGGACAACTTGGATTTAGTAGCTATAACAGAAACATGGTACAATGATTTGCATGACTGGGACATAGTCATACCTGGATACAGGTTATTTAAAAAGAACAGAGTAGGAAAGAAAGGTGGAGGAGTTGCTTTGTATGTAAATGAAAATATAAAGGTTACTGAAATTGTAGGAACAAATGATGAGGTGGAAAGTATTTGGGTGACTTTGGAAATTGGAGATAAAAATGTTTTTAGAATAGGGGTTGTATATAGGCCTCCATTGCAGGATGAAAAACTGGACAATCTGTTATTAGATGAAATAACCAAAATGACCATGAAGGGTAAGGTTATAGTACTGGGGGACTTTAATTTGCCAGATATAGACTGGAAGATTCCTTCTGCTAGATCGGCTAGAAGCAGGTATATTCTTGAATCTCTGCTAGGGGAATCACTTGAACAATTAGTCAAGGAACCAACTCGTAAGGAAGCTATATTAGATCTAATACTTACAAACAGTGATACAGTTTCAGATGTGTCTGTAGGTGAGAACTTAGGATCCAGTGATCATCAATCTGTTTGGTTTAGTATTCATGTTCAGGAACTGTACACCCAGACTAAAACAAAAGTTTTAGACTTTAGGACGGCAGATTTTTCATTAATGGGAGAATACCTAAAAAACTATTTAAAGGGGAAAAATCTTATTACAGGGGTTCAAGAACAGTGGGAATTTGTGAAAGGTGCCATTTTAGATGCAACCGCACACTGTATTAGACATGTCTGTAAAAGTAAAAGAAAGCGGAAACCAATTTGGTTTTCCAAAGAAGTAGCACATGCTGTAAAGACAAAAAAGATAGCTTATAAAAATTACAGACACACACAAGCAGATGATGATATGAAAATATGGAGACTCCAACAAAAAAAGACTAAGCAGTTAATTAGGAAGGTTAAAGCTGATGCAGAAGAGAAGATAGCACAGTCAGTAAAACATGGGGACAAAACATTCTTTAGATATATCAGTGAAAGAAGAAAAAATAAGGTAGGAATAGTAAAATTGAAATCAGTTGATGGTAGAATAATAGAAGGAGATAAGCAGATTGCAGACTGTCTCAATGATTACTTCTGTTCTGTTTTCACTAAAGATTGTGAAGATACAATGTCTACATTAAGGGATGCTATGCAAAATAGAAACAAGCTTAACAGTAATCTTTTTACAGAGGATGAGGTTTTGTTAGCATTATCAAAAATAAATGTTACAAAGGCAGTGGGTCCTGATAATATTCATCCAAGGGTTTTAAAAGAACTTCGTTCAGTGCTAACTGTCCCATTAACTGATCTGTTTAATCAGTCACTATTAACAGGAGCTGTCCCAGATGATTGGAGAATAGCAAATGTAATACCTCTTCATAAAAAGGGCAGTAGAGAAGAATCTGGCAACTACAGGCCAGTTAGTTTAACTTCAGTAGTAGGGAAATTAATGGAAAGCCTCTTAAAGGAAAGAATTATGACTTACATAAAGACAAACAATTTAGAGGACCAAAATCAGCATGGTTTTACTTCAGGGAGATCATGTCAGACTAATCTAATTGACTTCTTTGATTATGTAACAAAAGTATTAGACAAGGGAGGAGCAGTTGATGTAGCATATCTAGATTTCAGCAAAGCATTTGACACCGTCCCACACAATAAACTTATTCACAAACTATATCTCCTTGGTCTAGATTCAAAAATTGTGAACTGGGTGGAATGCTGGCTTAAGGACAGAAAACAAAGTGTCTTAGTAAATGGAGTTCATTCAGCAGAGGGGGCTGTTACTAGTGGTGTTCCTCAGGGGTCAGTTCTGGGGCCTGTTTTGTTTAACATATTTATCTGCGATATCAGCAAAGGGCTACAGGGGAAAGTATGTCTCTTTGCAGATGATACAAAAATTTGCAACAGAGTGGATGTTCCAGGGGGGGTAGACAAAATGAGAAGTGATATACAACAATTGGAGGATTGGACAAACGACTGGGATCTAAAGTTTAACACAGCAAAGTGTAAAATAATGCATTTAGGGAAGAAAAATCCAAATGTTAATTACAGACTCAATGACACTTTACTGACTGTTACAGACGAGGAACAGGACTTGGGAATTATTATTTCAGATGATTTAAAACTTAGTAAACAATGTAGTAAGGCAGCGAGTAAGGCTAGCAGAATGCTTGGATGTATTGGTAGAGGTATTTGCAGCAGAAATAGTAAGGTTCTTATGCCACTTTATAGATCATTAGTTAGGCCTCATCTTGAGTATTGTGTGCAGTTCTGGAGGCCATATCTTCAGAAGGATATTAACAAACTTGAATCTGTGCAAAGGAGGGCTACCAAAATGGTACATGGTCTAAAAAATAAAACTTACCAGGATAGGCTCAATGACCTAAATATGTATAGCTTAGAGGAGAGAAGGGAAAGAGGTGATATGATAGCAACTTTCAAGTACATTAAAGGGTTTAGTAAAACTGAGGCTGTGGGTATTTTACATAAAATGGAAAATTCAAGAACAAGGGGTCATGAGCTCAAGCTAAAGGGTAGTAGATTCAGGAGTAATTTGAGGAAGCACTTCTTTACAGAAAGAGTGATTGATTTATGGAATAAACTTCCTCAAGAGGTAGTAGCAACAAACACTGTGGGGGACTTTAAAAATGCATGGGACAAGCATAGGGCTATCCTACGAACTAGATAAGTTTATACTGTTAGGTAAGGTGGGGCAGACTTGCTGGGCCTATGGCTCTTATCTGCCGTCAATATCTATGTATGTTTCTATGTTTCTGGGTAAGATATGCAAATTAAGTACACAATGACACACCTTTTTACTTCAGTCTGCTTTTCAGCAGGTTCCCTTTACGCCAAAGTATTGCTGTTCACACAGCTTATAAACTTAGCTAGGGTTAGTGCAGTGATTCATAACCATCCCAGGACAGCTGTTTCGTGGTTTTTGCCACTCATCAGCTGGGAGTAGGTTAGAATCACTGCTGGGTGAAGTTGATTCTGGGCAGAAAACAACAACATTTTAAATTAGGGGGAGATAAAAGGTGAGTTTAAAATCCTCCACTACGCACAAAATATAGAAAAAATAACTCATTGTGTAGTTCATTAACAAATCTAGACAGGCCCAGAGGCTTGTTTACCCACAGAAAACCTCTGAATTACATTGTTTCCAATGCAGCAAAGGATTCTGGGTAAGATATGCAAATTAAGTACACAATGACACACCTTTTTACTTCAGTCTGCTTTTCAGCAGGTTCCCTTTACGCCAAAGTATTGCTGTTCACACAGCTTATAAACTTAGCTAGGGTTAGTGCAGTGATTCATAACCATCCCAGGACAGCTGTTTCGTGGTTTTTGCCACTCATCAACTGGGAGTAGGTTAGAATCACTGCTGGGTGAAGTTGATTCTGGGCAGAAAACAACAACATTTTAAATTAGGGGGAGATAAAAGGTGAGTTTAAAATCCTCCACTACGCACAAAATATAGAAAAAATAACTCATTGTGTAGTTCATTAACAAATCTAGACAGGCCCAGAGGCTTGTTTACCCACAGAAAACCTCTGAATTACATTGTTTCCAATGCAGCAAAGGATTCTGGGTAAGATATGCAAATTAAGTACACAATGACACACCTTTTTACTTCAGTCTGCTTTTCAGCAGGTTCCCTTTACGCCAAAGTATTGCTGTTCACACAGCTTATAAACTTAGCTAGGGTTAGTGCAGTGATTCATAACCATCCCAGGACAGCTGTTTCGTGGTTTTTGCCACTCATCAGCTGGGAGTAGGTTAGAATCACTGCTGGGTGAAGTTGATTCCAGGCAGAAAACAACAACATTTTAAATTAGGGGGAGATAAAAGGTGAGTTTAAAATCCTCCACTACGCACAAAATATAGAAAAAATAACTCATTGTGTAGTTCATTAACAAATCTAGACAGGCCCAGAGGCTTGTTTACCCACAGAAAACCTCTGAATTACATTGTTTCCAATGCAGCAAAGGATTCTTGGTAAGATATGCAAATTAAGTACACAATGACACACCTTTTTACTTCAGTCTGCTTTTCAGCAGGTTCCCTTTACGCCAAAGTATTGCTGTTCACACAGCTTATAAACTTAGCTAGGGTTAGTGCAGTGATTCATAACCATCCCAGGACAGCTGTTTTGTGGTTTTTGCCACTCATCAGCTGGGAGTAGGTTAGAATCACTGCTGGGTGAAGTTGATTCCGGGCAGAAAACAACAACATTTTAAATTAGGGGGAGATAAAAGGTGAGTTTAAAATCCTCCACTACGCACAAAATATAGAAAAAATAACTCATTGTGTAGTTCATTAACAAATCTAGACAGGCCCAGAGGCTTGTTTACCCACAGAAAACCTCTGAATTACATTGTTTCCAATGCAGCAAAGGATTCTGGGTAAGATATGCAAATTAAGTACACAATGACACACCTTTTTACTTCAGTCTGCTTTTCAGCAGGTTCCCTTTACGCCAAAGTATTGCTGTTCACACAGCTTATAAACTTAGCTAGGGTTAGTGCAGTGATTCATAACCATCCCAGGACAGCTGTTTCGTGGTTTTTACCACTCATCAGCTGGGAGTAGGTTAGAATCACTGCTGGGTGAAGTTGATTCCGGGCAGAAAACAACAACATTTTAAATTAGGGGGAGATAAAAGGTGAGTTTAAAATCCTCCACTACGCACAAAATATAGAAAAAATAACTCATTGTGTAGTTCATTAACAAATCTAGACAGGCCCAGAGGCTTGTTTACCCACAGAAAACCTCTGAATTACATTGTTTCCAATGCAGCAAAGGATTCTGGGTAAGACATGCAAATTAAGTACACAATGACACACCTTTTTACTTCAGTCTGCTTTTCAGCAGGTTCCCTTTACGCCAAAGTATTGCTGTTCACACAGCTTATAAACTTAGCTAGGGTTAGTGCAGTGATTCATAACCATCCCAGGACAGCTGTTTCGTGGTTTTTACCACTCATCAGCTGGGAGTAGGTTAGAATCACTGCTGGGTGAAGTTGATTCCGGGCAGAAAACAACAACATTTTAAATTAGGGGGAGATAAAAGGTGAGTTTAAAATCCTCCACTACGCACAAAATATAGAAAAAATAACTCATTGTGTAGTTCATTAACAAATCTAGACAGGCCCAGAGGCTTGTTTACCCACAGAAAACCTCTGAATTACATTGTTTCCAATGCAGCAAAGGATTCTGGGTAAGATATGCAAATTAAGTACACAATGACACACCTTTTTACTTCAGTCTGCTTTTCAGCAGGTTCCCTTTACGCCAAAGTATTGCTGTTCACACAGCTTATAAACTTAGCTAGGGTTAGTGCAGTGATTCATAACCATCCCAGGACAGCTGTTTCGTGGTTTTTACCACTCATCAGCTGGGAGTAGGTTAGAATCACTGCTGGGTGAAGTTGATTCCGGGCAGAAAACAACAACATTTTAAATTAGGGGGAGAGAAAAGATGAGTTTAAAATCCTCCACTACGCACAAAATATAGAAAAAATAACTCATTGTGTAGTTCATTAACAAATCTAGACAGGCCCAGAGGCCTGTTTACCCACAGAAAATCTCTGAATTACATTGTTTCCAATGCAGCAAAGGATTCTGGGTAAGATATGCAAATTAGGTACACAATGACACACCTTTTTACTTCAGTCTGCTTTTCAGCAGGTTCCCTTTACGCCAAAGTATTGCTGTTCACACAGCTTATAAACTTAGCTAGGGTTAGTGCAGTGATTCATAACCATCCCAGGACAGCTGTTTCGTGGTTTTTGCCACTCATCAATGAGTTATTTTTTCTATATTTTGTGCGTAGTGGAGGATTTTAAACTCACCTTTTATCTCCCCCTAATTTAAAATGTTGTTGTTTTCTGCCCGGAATCAACTTCACCCAGCAGTGATTCTAACCTACTCCCAGCTGATGAGTGGCAAAAACCACGAAACAGCTGTCCTGGGATGGTTATGAATCACTGCACTAACCCTAGCTAAGTTTATAAGCTGTGTGAACAGCAATACTTTGGCGTAAAGGGAACCTGCTGAAAAGCAGACTGAAGTAAAAAGGTGTGTCATTGTGTACTTAATTTGCATATCTTACCCAGAATCCTTTGCTGCATTGGAAACAATGTAATTCAGAGGTTTTCTGTGGGTAAACAAGCCTCTGGGCCTGTCTAGATTTGTTAATGAACTACACAATGAGTTATTTTTTTCTATATTTTGTGCGTAGTGGATGATTTTAAACTCACCTTTTATCTCCCCCTAATTTAAAATGTTGTTGTTTTCTGCCCGGAATCAACTTCACCCAGCAGTGATTCTAACCTACTCCCAGCTGATGAGTGGTAAAAACCACGAAACAGCTGTCCTGGGATGGTTATGAATCACTGCACTAACCCTAGCTAAGTTTATAAGCTGTGTGAACAGCAATACTTTGGCGTAAAGGGAACCTGCTGAAAAGCAGACTGAAGTAAAAAGGTGTGTCATTGTGTACTTAATTTGCATATCTTACCCAGAATCCTTTGCTGCATTGGAAACAATGTAATTCAGAGGTTTTCTGTGGGTAAACAAGCCTCTGGGCCTGTCTAGATTTGTTAATGAACTACACAATGAGTTATTTTTTATATATATATATATATATATACACACACACACACACACATACAAAAAGGGACTTCCATACAAATGTATGGCGGTTCTCTCATTTGAGAATTGGATGTGCTTAACACTCTCAAGTATAACTGATTGCATGTTCTTAATCTCCACATACATGTGTAAAGGGACATTAAACTCAAAAATAATTTCCTAAAAAAAGAGGTAACATAGCATAGTGAAACAACACAGTAATTCACTGTAGTTACTTTTATATGTTTTTTTTTCTCCAAACACCCACAGATGCTGGAGGACATAAATCAGGCATGAATATATATACATGTTTAAGATATTTACTGGTTACAGAGTTACAGGACACTTTAAGCAGGACTTACAGTGGGTTATGTATTTAACCCCTTGCATGCAATGTGCCCCTCTTAAAATAAGGCATCCAGCAAAATGATACATGCACTTAAGAAACATTTTGGCCTAGAAAACAAGTGTAGTGCAAAAATATTAGTGCTATTGAGCACTAATATTGGTCAAGTTAAATCAATAGCGCTTGTATTTTTTCACCCGTATTTCAAGTCAAAAGTTAAAAGTTATTGCTAAAATGAAAGCTCTAACATCTGGAGGTCGGGTAGTGCGGCCGTGCTAAGTCCCTCTCCCTATAGACTTCTATGTAGCACACCACAATACCCTGTTCTGGTATTCACTTGAGCACTAAACCAAAAGTACGCTAAACCAAGTGTGCTAAAGCCAAAGGTGCGTTAAGAAACAGCTGATATAGCATTGTTCTTCACTGACAAGAAAATGTTATTTTTATTATTTATATATATATATATATATATATATATATATATATATATATATATATATATATATATATATATATATATATATATCACATCTTAGTGGGGAATAATGTTAAATAGTTTTTAAGAGTATTTGGTATATGACAAGGTGTTTGACAGGGAAAGGCTCAAAGGTGTGTGTGTGCATATGTGAGTATATTTGTATGTGTGTATGTGTGCACATACAAACATAGGTACATACAAACATATATATATATATATATATATATATATATATATACACATACACAGTAGATACACACATACAAATATATATATATATATATATATATATATATATATATATACACAACTTTGAGCCTTTTCCAAAAACCTTGTCATATACCATATCCTTTTAAAACACCTTTTATACGTTTATTTCAATAATAAACATATATTTTACATTCAATATGTATGAATATGAGTTTAATACTTTATTTTAATATGTTTCATATAGGGTTTTTTTTATTATACTTTTCTTCTAGCCCTAATGCCTCAGGTCTCAGATCATATGTAAAACATGACTCATATAACTTGTAATATTAGAGATTTTTAGCACGGCCGCTCTATCTATTAAAACTATAGTGCAGGTTAAAGGGATGTCAGCAGCGCTAAACATCTGTCAATTCTGTATTATTTAATTTAATCGTGCTCCACTTTGTAATCTGTGCCTTTATGAGAAATTATATTTTGAGCTTTTTTGTATACTGTCACTAAACACTGCCACTATACTAAAATGTTTAACCCCTATCCAGCTGCTCCCGGACCCCGCCGCACTAAATAAAGTTATTAACCCCTAAACCGCCACTCCCGGACCCCACCGCAACTCTAATAAAGTTATTAACCACTATCCTGCCACTCCCGGACTCCACCGCAACTCTAATAAAGTTATTAACCCCTATCCCGCCGTTCCCCGAGCCCACCGCAACTCTAATAAAGTTATTAACCCCTATCCCGTTGCTCTCGAACCCCACCGCAACTAACTAAAGGTATTAACCCCTAAACCCCTGGCCTCCCACATCACTACCACTTACTAAACCTATTAACCCCTAAACCACCAGCCCCCCACATTGCCATAAACTAAATTAACCTATTAACCCCTAAACCTAACAACCCGCTAACTTTATATTAAATATTAACTCATCCCTATCTTATAATAAATTTAAACTTACCTTTAGAAATAAAATAAACTATATTAAACTACTAATTAACCTACCCTAACTATTATACTAAAATTACATTAAACTATATTAAACTACTAATTAACCTACCCTAACTATTATACTCAAATTACATTAAACTATATTAAACTAATAATTAATCTACCCTAACTGTTATACTAAAATTACATTAAACTTCAAATTAAATTAACTATATTATATATTTAAACACCTAACCCTACTCAAATAATTTAAATCTACAATAAAAAATTACAAAGTTACAAAATACTAACAACTAAGTTTCAAAAAATAACAAACACTAAGTTACAAAAAAAATAAACACTAAGTTACACAAAATAAAAAAGAAGTTATCAAAGATTTAAACTAATAACACCTAATCTAAGAGCCCTATGAAAACAAAAAATCCCCCCCAAAATAAAAAAATCTCTAACCTACAATAAACTACAAATAGCCCTTAAAAGGGCCTTTTGCAAGGCAATGCCACAAAGAAATCAGCTCTTTTACCTGTAAATAAAAAAATACAAATACCCCCCCAACAGTAAAACCCACAATCCACACAACCAACCCCCCCAAATAAAAACCTAACTAAAAAAAACTAAGCTCCCAATTGCCCTGAAAAGGGCATTTGTATCGGCATTGCCCTTAAAAGGGCATTTAGCTCTATTGCTGCCCAAACCCTAAGCTAAAACTAAAACCCACCCAATAAACCCTTATAAAAACCTAACACTAACCCCTCAAAATCCACTTACAGTTTTGAAGATCCGACATCCATCCTCAAAGAAGCCAGGAGAAGTCCTCAATGAAGTGGCAGAAATCTTCATCCAAGCGGATGAAGGTGTGATTATTTTTGCACTTCTCATCTCATTCTGATTCCTGGCACCCTGACATTACGCAAAGGCCATGAATCCTGATGGTGCTAATAATCCACCTTTACCTGCCATAATTTCCAGGATGGATGTACAGGATCACCGCTTGGATCAATTTGCACTAGCCCTGCAAACCCTGCTGACTCGCACTGCACATTTGGACCAAAGTGTCCCGCAAGTTATGGCTGCTCCTGTTTCCGCTGCTGTGCCTATGCCTACCAGGAGCATGTCCGGTTCTGCATCTCTACCTCAGTGATATGGAGGCAATCCTATTCAGTGCAGAGGGTTTTTGAACCAGGTGGGCATTTACTTTGAGATGTTACCTCAGGCGTTTCCCTCTGACAGAGCTAAGGTGGGATTTCTCATCTCGTTACTCTCTCGACAATTTTTGCCTCTGTCCAAGGAGGAGTCTGTACCTACTCCTGTTATACCTCCTGACCATATTTTGGCTACCATACATACTAATTTGACTTCTCCCTTGGGGGAGGAGATCCTGGCTGCACAAACCAATGCACCTCCTGAGAAACCTAGTGGTAAGTGTTTTGTTCCTGAGAAACTTCGAACTAAACTTTTGCACACTTACCACTATCCTAAAGCTGCAGGTCCCCCAGGCAAGAACCAAATGATTTGGTCTGTCACTCAACAATTCTGGTGGCCAGGTCTTCGTTCTGATGTTGCTGCGTATGTTGCCTCCTGCTCAGTTTGTGCACAGAATAAGACTCCTCGACGTTTTCCTGTGGGTCTTCTTCAACCTATTGCTAATGGTGAGCATCCTTGGACACATCTTTCCATGGACTTCATTGTCGAGCTCCCTGTTTCCAATGGCAATACTGTTATCCTTATGGTGGTTGACCGTTTTTCTAAAATGTCACATTGTATTCCCTTGATGAAGCTGCCTACTGCTCAGGAGCTTGCTTCAATTTTTGCCCGGGAGGTCTTCCGTTTACATGGGTTACCCAAGGAGATAGTGTCGGACTGGGGTTGCCAGTTTGTCTCCAGGTTTTGGCGTTCCTTTTGTGCTCAAATGGGGATCCAGCTTTCCTTCTCCTCGGCATATCACCCTCAATCCAATGGGGCTGCGGAACGGTCTAATCAAGTTCTGGAACAGTTCCTCCGTTGCTATGTCTCAGATCACCGCAATAATTGGTTTGAACTGTTACCTTGGGCATAGTTTGCTCGTAATAGTGCTATTAATGCTTCCTCCAAGATATCCCCGTTCATGGCGAATTATGGGTTTCAACCATCCTTGTTGCCCGATTCATTCATGTCTCAGGGTATTCCGGCTTTGGAGGAGCATCTCCGGCAACTCCGTTCCACATGGTTGCAGATTCAGGATTGCCTTCATCGTTCCAGGCTGATCGTAGGCGTCTGCCCGCACCGTCCTACCAGGTTGGTGAGAGAGTTTGGCTGTCCTTTCACAACTTGAACCTTCGTGTGCCTTCCAATAAATTGGCTCCCCGTTATGTTGGTCCTTTTCGAATACTCTGATGGGTTAATACTGTGGCCTACGCTTTTGACCTTCCTCCAGCTATGCGCATCTCCAATGTTTTTCATGTCTCCCTCTTGAAACCATTGGTTTGTAATCAGTTTACCACTGTGTTACCTCGTCCACGTCCGATCTTTTTTGACAACCATGAGGAGTATGAGGTCAGCAGCATTATTGACTCTCGTATGTCCAGGGGCCGTGTACAGTATTTGGTTCACTGGAGAGGCTACGGTCCGGAGGAGGGTTCTTGGGTTCCCTCCTCTGATGTTCATGCTCCTTCCCTCCTCCATGTCTTTCTGTGCCTTCCATGCCCATTTCCCCAATAAGCCTTTTGTCCTCCCGCGGGGGAGGGGTCATTGAGGGGAGGGTACTGTCAGGGTTTTTCCCCTGTTGTGTTTGCCATGTGTCATGTGCTGCTGGCAGCCATTTTACTCACCTATTTTCCTGACTATGGTGCATTGTGGGGGATGCTGCTCAATTCCTGCACTTCCTTTTATGGCCAGACTGGTGTGCATCATCCATGTGAGACAGGATGCAGTCTCAGAATTGTGATGTCATCACTAATTATTTAAAGGGCCTCTGTTCACTATGCTTTGCCTTTGCGTTGTCTCAGACCTGTTTGTGAGAGTTCCTGTGTATTGCCTGGCTGCCTGATGTCATTCCTGGTTCCTGATCCCTGGCTTGTTCCTAACTCTGCTGTTTTCCTTGATCCTGATTCCGGCTCGTCTGACTATTCGCTTTGGCTCCTGACTCGGCTTGTCTGACTACCAGCTCTGGTTTTGATTCCTGGCTTGTTATTTGACTTGTGGACTTTTTATTATTTTTTGCTATTAATAAAAGTGTGATTATTTTTGCACTTCTCATCTCAGTCTGATTCCTGGCACCCTGACAAAACCTCATGGAGCGGTGAATGAGAGATAGGGAAGTGACATAAACAAGGTAGTTATCATATGAGATCTATATCTAATGAATGAAAGGACATACAGAGATTTTACCCCGAACGAACTGACCGATCATATATATATACCTTACTCCAAGAGGGGAAGAATTGTCATCAAAACTGCACAGCTTTATCTCACCGGAAGTCTCTCCCTCACAGATGCGGCAATTTACCTCACTAGATTGAGTTTTCTTTTCTAGTAAGTGGAATATCTTATGGATTTACAGCATAGGGTTTTCTCTGTCCTGTGGCATTCTACTTCTTATATATATATATATATATATATATATATATATATATATATATATATATATATATATATATATATATATATATATATATATATATTGTGGCAGACTTTGACTGACACTGTGCTTGAACTTCCCTTATCTACTGGGAAAATGTTTTCATATTTGATATGGAGTAGCTTTGCAACAACCTACTTATCGCACCATATATGCAGATTTTGATCCTGCAACACATAGAATTACAAATGTTTCTTATGATGGTATAGTAGAGATTTCAGGCAGACCTCCTGTTAAGACATGGCCCTTTAGCCAGAATTGAGATGAGGGGTACTCCTAGATCTAGTTTGTACAGTCCAGTAAGGGAAAATGAATTACCACCAGTTGCAGGAGATGAGGAAGCTGAGAGGGAAAACCTTTTGAGTGAAATTAAAATGGTAAGTCATATATTGGCTCAGGTTTTAAATAATGGAATGTCTGGAGTGTCAGGAATACAGCAGGCTTCTTTAGCTCATGCTGCAGGAATTCCTATGTCAAATATAAAAAGCAAAAATTAGAGTGATGCCACACAATCCAAAGGATATAGCTTTGTGGTTAAATGACAGAGTTCGCGCATTAGATGGAGTTTATCCAACTCATTATCCTACACAAAAAGAGCATTAGTTAATGCTCTATTACCCCCTGGATTACGTGTATTATATAGTTGAGGCAAAGGACTGGAATTCAGTGATTTGTGCATTATATGAAAAGACTCATGGTAAAGTTAATTTAGCTTCACTTGCTGATACTTTAGGAATGGTGAATAAAAATAATGGCATTGTAGCAGCATATTTGTTAGGGCTGAGATTTACAGAGAATAATCACGTTATGGTATGGGGTTGTTTAAAGCCAAATGTTAGAGGGCAAGGCTTAATTTTAGATATAGAGAGACAAATAAGCTCTGTACCTATTGCAGAGAGACCTAAACGAATGCCTAATATATTAAGACATACTTATACACTTCTAGGTAAGGACCTGACTGGAGATGCACTAGGAGCTTCAAAAAACAGAGAGAAGACATGGAAAGGAGAAAATATTTTCCAGCAAAGGAGAAATACAGCTCAGTTTGTTAAAAAGAATGCAATAGAACAATTTTCACAAAAACAATCTAAGTTTAACCCTCCACCACCTTACTCCCAGGCACATCCATCTTACACCAATGAGAATCGGTTTAAAGCAACTTAAGGCAAATCTTCAGATTTACCTTCTGAGGATCTTCCTCGCAGGACATTGAGACCATTTATAAAAACTCCTGATCGATATGGATTTGGAAATGGAAGTGTAAGATATAGAGGAAAAGGCACAGGAGGTCAGGATAGATATCAGGAGCGTGAAACTCGTTCGGATGAAATAGGTGAAATTTCTGTTACCCCAGCTACTACTAAAAAGTAGGGAATGTAAAGAAATCCCTACCAGACATCCCAGAGGAGTCTAAAGATGAATGAAGTGAAGTTAAAAGTAGAACATGGGGGAGAGACTTATGAGGGGTATTTAGATACACAAGCATAAATATCTTTAGTTCAGTCAAATATCTTAAAAGAAGATCCATTAGGGAATATAACTATACAGACTTTAGAAGGTAAAGGTACTTATCACTCATATAATACAGAAGTAAAAATAAATTGTAAAAGAGTGAAATTAGAATTAGTTCAGAATCCTAAGCTTGATTCTGATTTTCTTATAGCTTATAAGGATGTAGCACATTTTGTTTCATTACAGCAGGAAGATGAACTTCCTCTAACTACTAAAGGTGATGTAGAAGCATTCATGAAAGTGCAATTAGATAATACTGCAGTATCTGATGTTAGAAACTTAGATTTTTGCTTAAAGAAAAATGTTAAAATATTTCAGAAGTGAAAATCAAGTTGGACATTGTAAAGCCATAAGTCATCATATTGCTACAGGCACAGTAGTTCCTAAGAAACAGGTACAGTATAAAATGAATGGTGTAGCCATTCCATATATACAAAAAGCAATTGATGATTTAATTAAACAAGGAGTACTGAAAGAACAGTACAGTCAAATGAACTTAGCAGTCTACCCAGTTCCCAAACCGGTCGGTACTTGGCGAATGGTTTTAGACTAGAGAAGCTAACACAGTTACACCAAGGGTAGCAACACAAAATACACATACACCTTCTATTTTACACAATTTGCAAAAGAAAACATTTAAGACAAAGTTAGACTTAGCAAATGGATTTTTGGAGTCATCCTATTACTCCAGATAGTTACTGGATAACAGGATTTACTTGGAGGGGCAAAACGTTAGTTTTTACCAGATTACCTCAGGGATTTTTAAATTCAAGTGCATTATTTACTTCAGATAGGAACACATAGAAATCTTGGACAAGATTTTAACTATATTACTTGATGCAGGTTATGTAGTATCTCTTAAGAAATCTCAAATTGCAGGACATAGTGTTACTTTCTTGGGATTTTAAATTTCTGTAAGGGGGAGAGGATAATCTGAGAATTATAAAGAAAAATAGCAGCTTTAACACATCCATATTCTCTAAAGCAATTACGTAGTATATTTGTTTTACTGAATTATGCAATGTTTTTCATATCTGATTTCAATGTGTTAATTGCACCTTTGCATGCTGCAGTCTCAATGGAGATAAAATCTGAAACAAAAAGGACCAAGGATAACTTTTTTTATTTAAATTATTTTTTTATTGAGGTCCTAAAGAGCAAAACGAGTTACAAACAAGAATCACCAATAGACATAAATAGCATAGCGATAAGACAGACATTCTGAATTTTTAAACATACTGAAGACATAAATTGATATAAACTCTGAGTTTCCATTATGAAAGCTCCTGATAACATAGGACTAGCCAGTGGTAAGAATGATCTTGAATAAAGTAAACTAGAATGTCTGTAGGATTCCTGTGTAAGAAAAAAAAACAACAAACTCAAAATAACCTCTATTTTGTATTATATAAGGAGTAACATTGAGCCCCACAATGCAGAGGAAAATATACATTAGTTTATCTGTTTGACACAGTAAAAAAAAGAATTTGGGCAAAGGGGGGGGTGAGCTTCATAATATTTGGGGAAGGGAAATGCAGCGGGCAAGAGCCGCTCTAAATGGGGGATGGGGGAAGGAGGAGGGGGCGGAGCCAGTCAGCAAACCAGACTAATGAACGCTACTAGGCTTCAAAAATTGGGAGTGCAAAACCATTACAGGTTTAACCTTAGATAATAAAAGGGATAGCCACTTATGGCATAAGCTTGAACCTTGACAGGATACTGAGTAAAAGGATGTAGTCTATGTGTATTGGGCTACTTCATACTTAAATGGTGTATTATGAGAATATATTTAATCAGTCTAGACTCTATATCTACCCTCTGCTACAATGAGAAACAGTACAAAACATATAAACATCAGTCAGGTATTCTGAATACAGTGCAATATAAAAAAAACACATTAGCAGCTTATGTAGAGCTGACAAGTGAATCATGAGATATGACAATATTATAGATATGCCATAATAAACAGCCGGTAGATAACATAAGTCAATTTCTTAAAAACTGACAAGCAAATTATAAATGGGGGCATCTGTCTTGCCTTGTCAAAGGCAGTAGTATGTGGTCAGGGTAAGAGATACGGGCGGGTTGTGTGTTAGATGGGGCCTACATATCTATCGCGGTCACAGATAAAGCATAGACATTATTTAAGTTCAAAGGTTTTCTATAGTGACCTTGGCTGCTAAGCTATAATCTGAAGGCACTAGGTACACATAGTTATAAAACATTATGAGGCCACATACTGTAAAATATTATCTCGTGCTCAAAGCGTAAAAATGTGCTGGAAATAGTTCACACTTTCTTATGTGGATGTGTAGGCAATATGGAAGACCAGTACACCACAATACTAAGTTATATTATAGAATCTAAATTAACATATAGGTGAGAGGGGGGAGAAGTATTGAACGCGCCCAATATATTCCCAGCTTAGGGCACCAACTGATATTGGCGGGCTGACGTGAGTGTAAAATACTAATACCCCAGGTTCCTCCATTGAAACTAAGCTCCAGGATGTTATAAGTTATGCCATAGACAAGAGGGACAGGGTGAACCATCAACCTGCATAGCAATTAGATGTAAACGAAAATAACGGTGATATTATTTTAAAGACCTATATAGCCGTGGGATTATACATAATTATATGCCAAACACCGGCCATTCCAATAAAGAGCATACTAGAGCAATGAGTAAGACAGTTGAAAATGAAACGGCCACTATGAGAATAATTAATATAGAGAGCCTCATATGCAAGTCAATAAGTACCCTGCTGCACTAATATATAAGATGATAAAGGGCCACGCATATCAACAGATACCTCAGCAATTCAACATATATAATAACTAGCGTTGAACAATGAACATATAGTGTACATAAAATATAAATAGTAGTGTGCGTCCCAGGATCAACATTACAGACCTCATTAGGGTAGCTATGGAAGCACTATATGTACTATGAAGCAGTTCATCAACTCTGGGAAAAGGCATATAGAAAGACCCTGTAACACTGTAAGGTCTGTCCACACATGAGGGTTAACATAGGCTAACATTCACTCTCAAGGACCACATAGCAAATATATAAACAATGTGAGCTAATAAGGCTATGAAATAGCGTAATAGATAAGCAAAGTTAATTGAGCTCCGTTGACATAGTTTGCAGTCCATGTTCTTAAGTCACAAGAAAAATACCTATATAGAAAAATCAGTGCGCCAAATACCTGTATATAAATTCTATGAACATATAGTGCATCAAAAGTAAAAACGCCTATACATGTATATAACAAAAGTGACAACTGTGAAATGAAAAAACAATGTGGTTATAAACCCAGTTCAATCAGACCATAGATGCAAGTGATGGGATCGTTGTAATGGACAGTACATCTAGTCCATATCCAAATCCAGAAATCTGGAGCGGGTGGCAAGCTGCTTCTTCGAATTTCTTGTTGGTGTCCCAAGATGTTATACTCTGCAGAAGTGAATGATAAAAAAATAAGGCGCCACCATAGTGCACAATCAGATGTGTAAAACACGCCAGTTAAACAAGTAAGACCGTACTTACAAGCTGTAAGACACTTGAGAAGTGTCACAAACGCCTTCTGGACTGTTATGGAGTCGTCCAGCTAACTCCCACTGGTAAATCTCAGAAGTCCTCTGGAGTGTGAGGGTAGCGATGGCAAACAAAAACCAGCAACCAGCAATAGCAATTTCCACAGAGCCGGCTTGTCCTGTGCTATCCACTGTTTTTGTAGATACAATGTATCAGATGGATAGATTGAATGAATAAATAAAAGATACTTCGTGGCAAAAGTCTTGTAAAATCAAACAGACTTTATTTGGGGTACATAAGCACAACGTTTCTCGGTCTCTCCTGCACCTGAGGAAACGGTCAGGAGAGACCGAGAAACGTTGTGCTTATGTACCCCAAATAAAGTCTGTTTGATTTTACAAGACTTTTGCCACAAAGTATCTTTTATTTATTCATTCAATCTATCCATCTGATACATTGTATCTACAAAAACAGTGGATAGCACAGGACAAGCCGGCTCTGTGGAAATTGCTATTGCTGGTTGCTGGTTTTTGTTTGCCATCGCTACCCTCACACTCCAGAGGACTTCTGAGATTTACCAGTGGGAGTTAGCTGGACGACTCCATAACAGTCCAGAAGGCGTTTGTGACACTTCTCAAGTGTCTTACAGCTTGTAAGTACGGTCTTACTTGTTTAACTGGCGTGTTTTACACATCTGATTGTGCACTATGGTGGCGCCTTCTTTTTTTATCATTCATGTTCTTAAGTCCCCTGAAGGACCATCATATAATCCATTACTGGTACAAACGTCTGCAGTCTGCTGTAGGTTAATAGCATTATGGCTAGGTACAGTTATATGGAGATTATACTCCAGCACATCGTAGCAGCTGGAGAAAATTTACCCCACACCGGTCTTGAATTCTGATGACCGGCATAGAGGGACCTGTAGATCATGCTGCAATTCAAGATGGCTCTTGTCCAGAGCGAGTGCCGAGGGAAGCGGAGCGGGGCTCATAATCACCTCAGATCGGATGGCAATAAACACCCAGCCAGCAAAACAAGAGTAACTAAAAGGATAATGGCACTGACAGCGCGGCTGCACTCGGATCGGGATTACCGCAGCACCAGAGGAGAGATGAACCTGGGTTTTGAAGAAGACGCTTAGCCTAGGATTCACTGCAGAGGTATTAGAAGTGGGAGTCGCGGCAAGATTGTAGGATCGGTCCTTAGCTCTCTGTAGTATCTTGTGTCCACTCAGTCTAGGGTAGGGCGAAGCTGCACTAGTGACTGTAAAATTGGATTCCAGTACTGTATGCCGATCTATTAGAGATATACTATCCTCGAGGTATAGGGGCTCTTCAATAAACTCCAGTGCGGAAGCCACATAAGTGGCTGTGTCTGTAGCCGCTGCAGATTCTGTGTCAGTAGTCTCTGTCCCTATTAAAGTGGCTTCCCCTGTAACTTCGGTTCTGCAGTCCAGTATTAGATCCTCAAAGTTACTTTGCATCGATTCTCCCAATCGATCCAGTGACACGTAATTGATGATAGAAGTCTTCCATATTTTATGGTGTGGCAAAAGGCTCCGTGTGTAGCAGCCCAATTCTATAGGGCCCAGGGTCACAGACACTATATGTAAGATCTCACCGTTAATGCCTCAAAAAACTATTATCTCTTGTGAGAGCTAAGTGCCGCACTTCACCACATGTGCAACTTAATGTGGATATTGTTGATCCGGCTAAGTAGGAGAGTGGCGGCCATGTGGGTTTGTTGCGCTCTAGCGTCTGCGATGCAGATATCTTGGGCAAAGAATTGGTTTCTTAGGACTTACACCTATCAGTGTAAAGATTAGGCTTTCTACTGTCCGTTAGCATCATCCAAGGGCTAGAGTCATGCTAGGATCTCTCCAGGAGGGAATCATTAAGCTTTGCTACCACAGAGCACTACGTTTCAACGGCCCCAAGGATACCTTTTAAATGGGCAACTCAGGAAGAGGATGCACTTAATGTATTGTTAGAGGCAGTTAATAGAACAGAGTACTTAGCTCAAGGAGATAGTACTAAGGTTTTATCAGTGTATATCAATATTTCACTGAATGCAAGCTATATAAGGTTGTATAATACAAATGAGACAATTCCAATAGCACTTCTAACTTATGTATATTCAAAAACAGAGATGAAATATACTATTATAGAGAAGCTTTTGGTAGCTGTTAATATAGCACTGTTAAAGTCAAGACAGATTGCACAAGGGAGAGAGATATACATACATACATCAGTAGTCTCACTTCATAACTTACAAAAGTAAACTATACCAGATAAGAAAGTATTGAAGAGTAAATGGATAAAATGCTTTTATACTTTGGAAGATCCACAGGTACATTTTATTCATGATAAAAATCTGACACCTCTAGATGATTCACACAGAGAGAAGCACACTCACATGACCGAACAACTGGCTCAATAATATTGTTAGCCTGTTCTATGGTGATTTACCACCTGTGTGCAGCTTCTTTTAGCCCAGTAATGCTTTTCACAGAAAAGAACTTTCCTGTAGTATATCAGTCTGATCCCGCCTATTACGGTCAGTCCAGCACCGAAATACCAAGCAATTCCTCTCTGAACAAGGAACACAGCAACCCCAGACGATCGTTTTGGCCTTCATTGGGCCTCGTCAGTGAGGTGTAGCCATATTCCTCTAAGCACACTGAGCAAGGAGTCCACGTCTGGTTTTCCACTTTTTCCCATAGGGAGACTAAATACACACAGAGAGAAGCACACTCACAGGAACGAACAACTGGCTCAATACTATTGTTAGCTTGTTCTATGACGATTTACCACCTGGGTGCAGCTTCTTTTAGCCCAGTAATGCTTTTCACAGAAAATAACTTTCCTGTAGTATATCAGTCTGATCCCGCCTATTACGGTCAGTCCAGCACCGAAATACCAGGCAATTCCTCTCTGAACAAGGAACACAGCAACCCCAGATGATCGTTTCGGCCTTCATTGGGCCTCGTCAGTGAGGTGTAGCCATATTCCTCTAAGGACACTGAGCAAGGAGTCCACGTCTGGTTTCTCCCTTTTCCCATAGGGAGACTAAATACACACAGAGAGAAGCACACTCACAGGAGCAAACAACTGGCTCAATACTATTGTTAGCTTGTTCTATGGTGATTTAGCACCTGGGTGCAGCTTCTTTTAGCCCAGTAATGCTTTTCACAGAAAAGAACTTTCCTGTAGTATATCAGTCTGATCCCGCCTATTACGGTCAGTCCAGCGCCAAAATACCAGGCAATTCCTCTCTGAACAAGGAACACAGCAACCTCAGACGATCGTTTTGGCCTCTAGATGATTCACCAGCTGCAAAGCAACCCTCAAGTTGGAATTTACAAACTTATACAAATGATCACTACTCTGCTATATATTACACAGATGGCTCCGCAGTAATCTTTAGTAAAGAGAAAATAAATAGATCTGCTGGGGCAGGAATTGCAAAATATTCTCCTACTCTGACTCTGTTGTGTTCATGGCAAATCCCTTTAGGGGATCATTCAGCTCAATTTGCAGAAATTTCTGCATTAGCATTTGCTATGAAGGAGGCATTGTTAGATAAAGGACCAGTGTTAATTGTAACTGATTCTGCATACCTAGCAAGATCTGTATTCCAAGATTTACAAATCTGGAAATATAATGCTGCAAAGAAAAAGCCATTACAGCATATTGTCAAATGGAAAGCAATTGCTGCTTATTTGGATATAAAGCCTGATATTGAAGTAGTACACAAACCTGCTCATAAAAAGTTAGGTTCTTCTATGCATAAAGAAGGCAATACATTTGCAGATACGCTTGCACAAAGTGTAAGTCAGAGATATGCAATAAATGCAGATAAAACTTGAATGAAAGCAACCAGTAATCTTGACATAGAGTTAAATGCTTGCTTGGATAAAACCAGACCTAATCCACCGTGCAGGGCCGGTGCTAGGATTTTCGGTCACACAGGCGAGGATACATTTTGCCGCCCCCCCCCCCCCCGCCCAGATTACATACCACTCTATTTCTAGTTTTTGACAAACTGTTAGAGATGTGCTAACAAAACTAAAATAATTCCCCATTTGGGTTTTTGCGTGTGAGTAGTGTGTGTGTGTGTGTGTGTAGTAAGGCACTTTGATCAAACTGACAGCTATCCAGCTAAATGGTTATGTGATTCTGCAGAAAGTAGTATCACATAACTCTTTAGCTGGTTAGCTGTCAGTTTGATTAAATAAGTCCTGAGTACTGTGAATCATACCATTACTTACCACTAGCACTATTCAGTACCTATAACCAGTGAGTGTCATCCGATACTGCTCTTTAATCAAAGCTGCAGATATACCTGCCAAAATTTGAAATAGCCAGAGGGACACTTTTCGTACTCCGTTGACCCCCCCTACTATATTCTATAAGAGCTAGAGGACACACATTCATACAAAAAACAGAATTTATGCTTACCTGATAAATTACTTTCTCCAACGGTGTGTCCGGTCCACGGCGTCATCCTTACTTGTGGGATATTCTCTTCCCCAACAGGAAATGGCAAAGAGTCCCAGCAAAGCTGGTCACATGATCCCTCCTAGGCTCCGCCCACCCCAGTCATTCGACCGACGGACAGGAGGAAATATATATATAGGAGAAACCATATGATACCGTGGTGACTGTAGTTAGAGAAAATAATTCATCAGACCTGATTAAAAAACCAGGGCGGGCCGTGGACCGGACACACCGTTGGAGAAAGTAATTTATCAGGTAAGCATAAATTCTGTTTTCTCCAACATTGGTGTGTCCGGTCCACGGCGTCATCCTTACTTGTGGGAACCAATACCAAAGCTTTAGGACACGGATGAAGGGAGGATGCAAATCAGGTCACCTAAACGGAAGGAACCACAGCTTGCAAAACCTTTCTCCCAAAAATAGCCTCCGAAGAAGCAAAAGTATCAAATTTGTAAAATTTGGCAAAAGTGTGCAGTGAAGACCAAGTCGCTGCCTTACATATCTGGTCAACAGAAGCCTCGTTCTTGAAGGCCCATGTGGAAGCCACAGCCCTAGTGGAGTGAGCTGTGATTCTTTCAGGAGGCTGCCCTCCGGCAGTCTCATAAGCCAATCGGATGATGCTTTTAAGCCAAAAGGAAAGAGAGGTAGAAGTCGCTTTTTGACCTCTCCTTTTACCAGAATAAACAACAAACAAGGAAGATGTTTGTCTGAAATCTTTAGTAGCCTCTAAATAGAACTTTAGAGCACGGACAACGTCCAAATTGTGTAACAAACGTTCCTTCTTTGAAACTGGATTCGGACACAAAGAAGGTACAACTATCTCCTGGTTAATATTTTTGTTAGAAACAACTTTAGGAAGAAAACCAGGCTTAGTACGCAAAACCACCTTATCTGCATGGAACACCAGATAAGGAGGAGAACACTGCAGAGCAGATAACTCTGAAACTCTTCTAGCAGAAGAAATTGCAACCAAAAACAAAACTTTCCAAGATAGTAACTTAATATCTATGGAATGTAAGGGTTCAAACGGAACCCCTTGAAGAACTGAAAGAACTAGATTTAGACTCCAGGGAGGAGTCAAAGGTCTGTAAACAGGCTTGATCCTAACCAGAGCCTGAACAAATGCTTGAACATCTGGCACAGCTGCCAGTCTTTTGTGTAGTAAGACAGATAAAGCAGAGATCTGTCCCTTTAGGGAACTTGCAGATAATCCTTTCTCCAAACCTTCTTGAAGAAAGGAGAGAATCTTAGGAATTTTTATCTTATTCCATGGGAATCCTTTGGATTCACACCAACAGATATATTTTTTCCATATTTTATGGTAAATTTTTCTAGTTACAGGTTTTCTGGCCTGAACCAGAGTATCTATCACCGAATCTGAAAACCCACGCTTTGATAGAATCAAGCGTTCAATCACCGAGGCCCTCTCCTGATTGATCCTGGCTACCAGCCTGGGAATGAGAGGAAACGGTGGGAATACATAAGCTAGGTTGAAAGTCCAAGGTGCTACTAGTGCATCTACTAGAGTCGCCTTGGGATCCCTGGATCTGGACCCGTAGCAAGGAACCTTGAAGTTCTGACGAGACGCCATCAGATCCATGTCTGGAATGCCCCATAATTGAGTTATTTGGGCAAAGATTTCCGGATGGAGTTCCCACTCCCCCGGATGAAATGTCTGACGACTCAGAAAATCCGCTTCCCAATTTTCCACTCCTGGGATGTGGATCGCAGACAAGTGGCAGGAGTGATCCTCCGCCCATTGAATTATTTTGGTCACTTCTTTCATCGCCAGGGAACTCTTTGTTCCCCCTTGATGATTGATATAAGCAACAGTCGTCATGTTGTCTGATTGGAATCTTATGAATTTGGCCTTTGCTAGTTGAGGCCAAGCTCTGAGAGCATTGAATATCGCTCTCAGTTCCAGAATGTTTATCGGGAGAAGAGACTCTTCCCGAGACCATAGACCCTGAGCTTTCAGGGATTCCCAGACCGCACCCCAGCCCACTAGACTGGCGTCGGTCGTGACAATGACCCACTCTGGCCTGCGGAAGCTCATTCCCTGGGACAGATGGTCCAGGGTCAGCCACCAACGGAGTGAATCTCTGGTCTTTTGATCTACTTGAATCATTGGAGACAAGTCTGTATAATCCCCATTCCACTGTTTGAGCATGCACAGTTGTAATGGTCTTAGATGAATTCGTGCAAAAGGAACTATGTCCATTGTTGCAACCATCAATCCTATTACTTCCATGCACTGCGCTATGGAAGGATGAGGAACAGAATGAAGCACTTGACAAGAGCTTAGAAGTTTTGATTTTCTGACCTCTGTCAGAAAAATCCTCATTTCTAAGGAATCTATTATTGTTCCCAAGAAGGGAACTCTTGTTGACGGGGACAGAGAACTCTTTTCTTTGTTCACCTTCCATCCGTGAGATGTGAGAAAGGCTAGAACGATGTCCGTATGAGCCTTTGCCTTTGACAGGGACGACGCTTGTATTAGAATGTCGTCCAAGTAAGGTACTACTGCAATGCCCCTTGGTCTTAGAACCGCTAGAAGGGACCCTAGCACCTTTGTGAAAATCCTTGGAGCAGTGGCTAATCCGAATGGAAGAGCCACAAACTGGTAATGTTTGTCCAGAAAAGCGAACCTTAGGAACTGATGATGTTCCTTGTGGATAGGGATATGTAGGTACGCATCCTTTAGATCCACGGTAGTCATAAATTGACTTTCCTGGATGGTGGGTAGAATCGTTCGAATAGTTTCCATTTTGAACGATGGTACCCTGAGAAATTTGTTTAGGATCTTCAAATCCAAAATTGGTCTGAACGTTCCCTCTTTTTTGGGAACTACGAACAGATTGGAATAAAATCCCATTCCTTGTTCCTTTATTGGAACTGGGTGTATCACTCCCATCTTTAACAGGTCTTCTACACAATGTAAGAATGCCTGTCTCTTTATTTGGTTTGAGGATAAGTGAGACTTGTGGAACCTTCCCCTTGGGGGTAGTTCCTTGAATTCCAGGAGATAACCTTGAGAAACTATTTCTAGCGCCCAAGGATCCTGAACATCTCTTGCCCAAGCCTGAGCAAAGAGAGAGAGTCTGCCCCCCACCAGATCCGGTCCCGGATCGGGAGCTACTCCTTCATGCTGTCTTGTTAGCAGTGGCAGGCTTCTTGGCCTGCTTACCTTTGTTCCAGCCTTGCATTGGTTTCCAGGCTGGTTTGGTTCCTCGAACCAGAACCACGCTGCCGTAGTGACAGGAACAATGCATGAAATTGGTTGTAGAAGGTAGCCTTGCTGTACAAAAATCTTTTTAAGCAAACCTTCCAATTTTTTATCCATAGGATCTTGGAAAGCACAACTATCTTCGATAGGAATAGTAGTGCGTTTGTTTAGAGTAGAAACTGCCCCCTCGACCTTGGGGACTGTCTGCCATAAGTCCTTTCTGGGGTCGACCATAGGAAATAATTTCTTAAATATAGGGGGAGGAACAAAAGGTATGCCGGGCTTTTCCCACTCTTTATTTACTATGTCCGCCACCCGCTTGGGTATAGGAAAAGCGTCGGGGGGCACGGGAACCTCTAGGAACCTGTCCATCTTGCATAATTTCTCTGGAATGACCAAATTGTCACAATCATCCAGAGTAGATAACACCTCTTTAAGCAGTGCGCGGAGATGTTCTAATTTAAATTTAAATGTCACAACATCAGGTTCAGCTTGATGAGAAATTTTTCCTGAATCTGAAATTTCTCCCTCAGACAAAACCTCCCTCATGGCCCCTTCAGATTGGTGTGAGGGTATGACAGAACAATTATCATCAGCGTCCTCTTGCTCTTCAGTGTTTAAAACAGAGCAATCACGCTTTCTCTGATAAGTAGGCATTTTGGATAAAAGATTTGCTATGGAGTTATCCATTACAGCCGTTAATTGTTGCATGGTAATAAGTATTGGCGCACTAGATGTACTAGGGGCCTCCTGCATGGGCAAAACTGGTGTAGACACAGTAGGAGATGATGTAGTATCATGTTTACTCCCCTCATTTGAGGAATCATCTTGGGCAATATCATTATTTGTGGCAGTACTGTCCTTACTTTGTTTGGACGCTATGGCACAATTATCACATAAATTTAAATGGGGAGACACATTGGCTTTCATACATATAGAACATAGCTTATCTGAAGGTATAGACATGTTAAACAGGCTTAAACTTGTCAACAATGCACAAAAAACGTTTTAAAATAAAACCGTTACTGTCACTTTAAATTTCAAACAGAAAACACTTTATTACTGAATATGTGAAAAAGTATGAAGAAATTTTCACCACAGTGTCTTAACGCCTTAAAAGTATTGCACACCAAATTTCAGAGCTTTAACCCTTAAAATAACGGAACCGGAGCCGTTTTTCAATTTAACCCCTATACAGTCCCAGATACAGTCTTTGCTAAGACCCAACCAAGCCCTGAGGGGAATACGATACCAAATGACGCCTTCTAAAAGCTTTTTCAGAGATTCTTAGATCCACACACATGCATCTGCATGCCCTGTTCTCAAAAAACAACTGCGCATTAATGGCGCGAAAATGAGGCTCAGTCTATGACTAGAAAGGCCCCCTGACTGAAAAAGGTGTCCCCAAGATTATAAATGTCAATTGTTAGCCTAAATTTGAATAATATGCACAAATAAAGCAATCGATTTAGCCCATAAAAATGTCTACCAGTTTTTTAGCCCATAATAAGCCCTTTATTCTGTTTGTTTTTGACTAAGAAAATGGCTTACCGGTCCCCATGAGGGGAAATGACAGCCTTCCAGCATTACACAGTCTTGTTAGAAATATGGCTAGTCATACCTTAAGCAGAAAAGTCTGCTAACTGTTTCCCCCAACTGAAGTTACTTCATCTCAACAGTCCTATGTGGAAACAGCAACCGATTTTAGTTACTGTCTGCTAAAATCATCTTCCTCTTACAAACAGAAATCTTCATCCTTTTCTGTTTCAGAGTAAATAGTACATACCAGCACTATTTTAAAATAACAAACACTTGATAGAAGAATAAAAACTACATTTAAACACCAAAAAACTCTTAACCATCTCCGTGGAGATGTTGCCTGTGCAACGGCAAAGAGAATGACTGGGGTGGGCGGAGCCTAGGAGGGATCATGTGACCAGCTTTGCTGGGACTCTTTGCCATTTCCTGTTGGGGAAGAGAATATCCCACAAGTAAGGATGACGCCGTGGACCGGACACACCAATGTTGGAGAAATAAACATTTTTACATACACACAGTTATACACCTACATACATATTTACACACACATGCACAGTTATACATCTACATAAATACATACATACATACATGCTCATACACACATATTTACACACACACACAGTTATACACACATAAACATTTACACACACACATCCACAGTTATAGAGACACACACACACTTATACACACATTTACACACACACAGTTACACACATTTATGCACACATTTACACACACATATCTTAAATAAGCCTTCTGATCTAAGTAATGCAAGGTAACAAGCAGTGAACACTATCAATTTACCCATGGGACTACAAATTTACCCCTAAAAGTCAATACAAATAATCACCTCATAGGAGATACTTTGAGAGCAACAAAACTACAAGTGTTGCAGGGGTTTTATACTATCACCACTATTAGCAGAAGAGTAGGTACAATTAATTTGCTCTTATCTATTCCAGCCTAATAAAACTCAGTAAATATTACAGGGGAGGGCATTATCATGGTCAAGCTGCCTGGGACTGGAAAATCTGTTTAGGGGTTTGAGATCATAAAATACTGCAATTACATGCGATAAGGCCCTCCCCTGTAATATTTACTGGGTTTTATTAAGCTGGAACAGATAAGAGCAAATTAATTATTATTCATTCACATTTTGAATTATAACTTTATACATTTTTATACATTTCTCATGAGCACATTCTGAGTGTAAAAGAAAATCAGCTGCTACCAGTGTATACTATACTAGGGCTGGACTTGGACCAAAAATAGGCCTGGGCATTTTAAGTCAAAGCAGCCCAATTTTTCCCCCATTTTTTATTTAACCGCCCACATACACACTCATATACACGCACATCACACATATAAATATGCATGCTCATTACGCATATGCACACAAACACACAACACACATACATACACTTATAAACACATACACTACACACACTCATATGTATGCACACCACACCTATACACAAGCATATGCTTGCACACCATTTATGCACACCACTCATACACACTCATATGCATGCACACCACACATACACACTTATATGTATGTACACCGTCACCTCACAACACAGTCATTTGCATGCATACAACACATTATATATATATATATATATATATATATATATATATTTATTTATTTTTTAAGGATAGTAAATAGTAAAAATGCACAACTAAATACCATTGTTTACCAGGATAGTAAAAATGCACAAGTAAATACCATACCCTTGACTTTGTATGTAAATGCAATATCCATGTATTTTTAATATATTTTACATTTATATACTAAACTGCAGATTTGGTATCAGATTACCTTTTCTGCTTTTGGTCATCATAAAAATGCAGCAATCACCAAAGAGGTGGTTAAATAAAGGGTTAAAATAAGCACCCTGACCTGTTTTAAACATCAAAGGATTTCATGTCAATAGGGTACAGACCTTAGTCACTTAGTTGAGAAAAAAAGCGTCTTGCACATTTCTTTCTGACTGTCTGTGCAGCGTCTCACTAGCAGCTAAAACTGACAGGCTTAATCTGAGCTCGGAAGGAGAAGGGAGAGGGGGCCAGTACTGGAAAGTGTGTAGACTCCGTATTAGAGTTTCCTGTAAGTAACTGGTGGGTGGGGCCACTATGCCCCAAGCAGTTACCTAATCCAGCCGGGAGAAAAAAAATAAACAAAAACCAAATTAACCTAATTTTATTCAAAGAGGCTACCTAACCCCCCACCACAGCTTAGTATGCCCTTGGTATTAATTTACTTACCCATGGTGGCCAGTAGTCCCAGAGTGGAGTTCCTAAGTTCTTTACCATTACCGACATCCTCAGAGTCTATGTCACAGCCACACCGCTGTGACTGTCAGTCACTGACTCACTCGCCACTCCAAGCACTGAGAGCTCATTTACAAGAAAGCAGTAGCACTCAGTCTGACTCACTTGTCAGAAGTTAGTAAAAAAATCCTCCTCCTTGAGACAATACACAAGGACTCAGGACTCTTGTAGTAGTGCGTGAGTTGGGGGGTATGAGCAATCCGATGCTTGGGTTTTCAGAACACCACTTCATCTGTAATTTTAAAGTTCCCGGGCCGCCTGTGAGATGATTAATGCAACCCAACCCATAATGCACAGCACTGCACAATGCACATCATGATTGGAGCGATCAAACTGTGATTGAGGGAGGGGAGGACAGCAGAGCAGAGGGGAACTTGTAAAGGACAGGGGCGCTATAGAGCATAATAATAGAGGCAAATGCTTCTCATACTGTGCGAGGATGCAATTAAGCAGCAACTCGTGTATAAAAAAAAAAAATTCAAAAGTTTTTTTTCATGTTACAAATTTGCGCCCACCTAGAAGAGCGCCCTAAGGCAGATGCCTAAACTGCCTATATGCAAGCGTCGGCCCTGCCACCGTGTTATACTAAAAAATATCTTTATGAATTTAAAGACAAACATTGTATGGCTAAAATTGGAGACAAAGAATTGATTATTTCCCCTGTCATAGACAGGTGGGACATAACAGAAATGGCCCATTCTAGTATTGGACATACTCATTTAGGGCAAAATAAAGTCTTGTTTACCCTAAGGTCAAAATATTGGTGGCCTAATATGAAGAAAACGGTCATAAGAGTTATAGGGATTTGTAAAGCATGTCTCCTTGATAATAATCCAAATCACCAGAAACAACCATGGGCCTAGATTTGGAGTTTGGCGGTAGATGGGCTGTTAACGCTCCGCGGGCTTTTTTCTGGCCGCACCATAAAATTAACTCTGGTATCGAGAGTTCCAAAAAATGCTGCGTTAGGCTCCAAAAAAGGAGCGTAGAGAGCATTTTTACCGCAAATGCAACTCTCGATACCAGAGTTGCTTACGGACGCGGCCAGCATCAAAAACGTGCTCGTGCACGATTCTCCCATAGGAAACAATGGGGCTGTTTGAGCTGAAAAAAAACCTAACACCTGCAAAAAAGCAGCGTTCAGCTCCTAACGCAGCCCCATTGTTTCCTATGGGGAAACACTTCCTACGTCTGCACCTAACACTCTAACATGTACCCCGAGTCTAAACACCCCTACCCTTACACTTATTAACCCCTAATCTGCCGCCCCCGCTATCGCTGACCCCTGCATTATATTATTAACCCCTAATCTTCCGCTCCGTAAACCGCCGCAACTTACATTATCCCTATGTACCCCTAATCTGCTGCCCCTAACACCGCCGACCCCTATATTATATTTATTAACCCCTAACCTGCCCCCCACAACGTCGCCGCCAGCTACTTACAATAATTAACCCCTAATCTGCCGAGCGGACCTGAGCGCTACTATAATAAAGTTATTAACCCCTAATCCGCCTCACTAACCCTATCATAAATAGTATTAACCCCTAATCTGCCCTCCCTAACATCGCCGACACCTAACTTAAATTATTAACCCCTAATCTGACGACCGGAGCTCATCGCTATTCTAATAAATGTATTAACCCCTAAAGCTAAGTCTAACCCTAACACTAACACCCCCCTAAGTTAAATATAATTTACATCTAACGAAATTAATTAACTCTTATTAAATAAATTATTCCTATTTAAAGCTAAATACTTACCTGTAAAATAAACCCTAATATAGCTACAATATAAATTATAATTATATTGTAGCTATTTTAGGATTAATATTTATTTTACAGGCAACTTGGTAATTATTTTAACCAGGTACAATAGCTATTAAATAGTTAAGAACTATTTAATAGTTACCTAGTTAAAATAATAACAAAATTACCTGTAAAATAAATCCTAACCTAAGTTATAATTAGACCTAACACTACCCTATCAATAAATTAATTAAATAAAATACCTACAATTACCTACAATTAACCTAACACTACACTATCAATAAATAAATTAAATACAATTGCTACAAATAACTACAATTACATAAACTAACTAAAGTACAAAAAATAAAAAAGAACTAAGTTACAAAAAATAAAAAAATATTTACAAACATAAGAAAAATATTACAACAATTTTAAACTAATTACACCTACTCTAAGCCCCCTAATAAAATAACAAAGACCCCCAAAATAAAAAAATGCCCTACCCTATTCTAAATTAATAGAGTTAAAAGCTCTTTTACCTTACCAGCCCTGAACAGGGCCCTTTGCGGGGCATGCCCCAAGAAAATCAGCTCTTTTGCCTGTAAAAAAAAACATACAATACCCCCCCCCCAACATTACAACCCACCACCCACATACCCCTAATCTAACCCAAACCCCCCTTAAATAAACCTAACACTAAGCCCCTGAAGATCTTCCTACCTTGTCTTCACCATCCAGGTATCACCGATCCGTCCTGGCATCCGGTGCTGAAGAGGTCCAGAAGAGGGTCCAAAGTCTTCCTCCTATCCGGCAAGAAGAGGACATCCGGATCGGAACAGCCAATAGAATGCGAGCTCAATCTGATTGGCTGATTGGATCAGCCAATCGGATTGAACTTGATTCTGATTGGCTGATTCCATCAGCCAATCAGAATATTCCTACCTTAATTCCGATTGGCTGATAGAATCCTATCAGCCAATCGGAATTCGAGGGACGCCATCTTGGATGACGTCCCTTAAAGGAACCGTCATTCGTCGGGAGACGCCGGAAGAAGAGGATGGATCTTCCGGATCAGGGGCTTAGTGTTAGGTTTATTTAAGGGGGGTTTGGGTTAGATTAGGGGTATGTGGGTGGTGGGTTGTAATGTTGGGGGGGGGTATTGTATGTTTTTTTTAAAGGCAAAAGAGCTGAACTTCTTGGGGCATGCCCCGCAAAGGGCCCTGTTCAGGGCTGGTAAGGTAAAAGAGCTTTTACATTTATTAATTTAGAATAGGGTAGGGAATTTTTTATTTTGGGGGTCTTTGTTATTTTATTAGGGGGCTTAGAGTAGGTGTAATTAGTTTAAAATTGTTGTAATATTTTTCTTATGTTTGTAAATATTTTTTTATTTTTTGTAACTTAGTTCTTTTTTATTTTTTGTACTTTAGTTAGTTTATGTAATTGTAGTTATTTGTAGCAATTGTATTTAATTTATTTATTGATAGTGTAGTGTTAGGTTAATTGTAGGTAATTGTAGGTATTTTATTTAATTAATTTATTGATAGGGTAGTGTTAGGTTTAATTATAATTTAGGTTAGGATTTATTTTACAGGTAATTTTGTTATTATTTTAACTAGGTAACTATTAAATAGTTCTTAACTATTTAATAGCTATTGTACCTGGTTAAAATAATTACCAAGTTGCCTGTAAAATAAATATTAATCCTAAAATAGCTACAATATAATTATAATTTATATTGTAGCTATATTAGGGTTTATTTTTCAGGTAAGTATTTAGCTTTAAATAGGAATAATTTATTTAATAAGAGTTAATTAATTTCGTTAGATGTAAATTATATTTAACTTAGGGGGGTGTTAGTGTTAGGGTTAGACTTAGCTTTAGGGGTTAATCCATTTATTAGAATAGCGATGAGCTCCGGTCGTCAGATTAGGGGTTAATAATTGAAGTTAGGTGTTGGCGATGTTAGGGAGGGCAGATTAGGGGTTAATACTATTTATGATAGGGTTAGTGAGGCGGATTAGGGGTTAATAACTTTATTATAGTAGCGCTCAGGTCCGCTCGGCAGATTAGGGGTTAATAAGTGTAGGCAGGTGTCGGCGACGTTGAGGGGGGGCAGATTAGGGGTTAATAAATATAATATAGGGGTCGGCGGTGTTAGGGGCAGCAGATTAGGGGTACATAAGTATAACGTAGGTGGCGGCGCTTTGCGGTCGGCAGATTAGGGGTTAATTATTGTAAGTAGCTGGCGGCGACGTTGTGGGGGGCAGGTTAGGGGTTAATAAATATAATACAGGGGTCGGCGGTGTTAGGGGCAGCAGATTAGGGGTACATAAGTATAACGTAGGTGGCGGCGCTTTGCGATCGGCAGGTTAGGGGTTAATTATTGTAAGTAGCTGGCGGCGACGTTGTGGGGGGCAGGTTAGGGGTTAATAAATATAATACAGGGGTCGGCGGTGTTAGGGGCAGCAGATTAGGGGTACATAAGGATAACGTAGGTGGCGGTCGGCAGATTAGGGGTTTAAAAAAAATTAATCGAGTGGCGGCGATGTGGGGGGACCTTGGTTTAGGGGTACATAGGTAGTTTATGGGTGTTAGTGTACTTTAGGGTACAGTAGTTAAGAGCTTTATAAACCGGCGTTAGCCCAGAAAGCTCTTAACTCCTGCTTTTTTCCGGCGGCTGGAGTTTTGTCGTTAGAGCTCTAACGCTCACTTCAGAAACGACTCTAAATACCGGCGTTAGAAAGATCCCATTGAAAAGATAGGATACGCAATTGACGTAAGGGGATCTGCGGTATGGAAAAGTCGCGGCTGAAAAGTGAGCGTTAGACCCTTTAATCACTGACTCCAAATACCGGCGGTAGCCTAAAACCAGCGTTAGGAGCCTCTAACGCTGGTTTTCACGGCTAACGCCAAACTCTAAATCTAGCCGATACATTGTTAAAGAAATTCCTAATAAATGATTTGATCTGATTTATTTACCTCCTTCACATGGGTACAAATATGTTTTAGTATGTGTTGATGCTTGTACAAGGTTCCCATGGTTATACCCTGTTAAAAGTGCCACGGCAAGTACCACGCTTGATAGTCTCAAATCCTTAGTAAGTATTGGTAAACCTAAAGCCCTACACTCAGATGCTGGATCAGCTTTTACATCTACTCAAGCACAAGAGAGGGCTAAATCTTTTGATATTAAATGGGAAATCAGTGCACCTTATCATCCCCAAAGTAGTGGGGTTGTAGAAAGCAAAAATGCAGCGGTAAAAACGATTGCTAACCAAGTTACTAACAAACCGCCCAAAACAGTGGTATCCCTTGTTAACTTATGTACACATGGGTTTAAACAATATAACTTCTGCTATTTCTGGAAAAACACCTTATGAATTGTTATATAGTGTACCTATGAATACAATGTTTAATACTAAGTACCTTTCTGCACAAGGAAGATTAGAGCAATTAACTATTTTACAAGAAATACATTATTGTTTTGCACAACCTGCTTATACACCTATCAACCTGGACACCACAGTTTGGTCAGTTTTTCCAGGAGAGCGTTCAATCAGCGATACCTATACAGCCAAGGTGGAAACCTCCTACAAAGGTAAAAAGTGTCATTAACTTAAGGACTTTGGTAATAGAAGACAAACAAGGCAAAGACCAAATTGTCAGCATTGATAACTTTAAACCTGCTTCTAAATTTGAGCCAGAAGATGACAAACCCTCTAACTTACTCTCAGTGAGTGACACTGAATGAAGCAAACCAGATAAATAATCAATTTCAAATGATGCCATTTGCATCAAACCCAGAGATTATGACACCTTTATCCCCTTAAGGACCAATGACGGAATTATTCTGTCATTGTTGTCCATGCCATAAGGACCCATGACGGAATAATTCTGTCATGCGCAAAAATTAGCCCCAGATCGCCGTGGTACCGGCGATCGCAGTGTTAATGCTCTTGCTAGCTGCCTCAGTGTCTGAGGCAGACTAGCAACAGCAAATCACAATGTCCTAGCCCACGTGATCATTGTGAAAGCCAATCACAGCAGTCACAATATTGCTGGGACATCAGATCCGCCTCCCTCAACTTCTGTTCAGTTTGTGAAGTGGAGAGACAGATCTTTGTTACTTTGAAAGCTGTAAAAAAATCCAACGTATTAATAAAAGTTAAAATATCCCCTTTACCCAGTCCTTAAATATATTTTGAATTACTGTACACATTATTGTCACCAAAACTATGAAAAAAGTTGTGTTTTTTAATTTATTCTTTTTATTTTTTAGTATTTTGTTTATAATAAATGAGAACTTATATATGTATATGCCAAATCAAATTAAAGCCCTTTTTGTCCTTTAAAAAACGGTATATAATATGTGTTGGTGCAATAAATGAGAAAGATGAAAATTTCAGTTGAACACACACATAGCTAAAATTAGCCCCAGATCGCTGTGGTACCGGCAATCACAGAGTTAATGCTCATGTTAGCTGCCTCAGCGTCTGAGGCAGACTAGCAACAGCAAATCACAATGTCCTAGCCCACGTGATCGCTGTGAAAGCCAATCACAGCGGTCACAATGTTGCTGGGACATCAGATCCGCCTCCTTCAACCTCTGTTCAGTTTGTAAAGTAGAGAGACGGATCTTTGTTACTTTGAAAGCTGTAAAAAAAATCCAACGTAATTAAAAAAAGTTAAAATATCCCCTTTACCCAGTCCTTAAATTTATTTTGAATTACTTTTCTTAAGCTGCTCTAAGTATGTACACCTTATTGTCACCAAAACTATGAAAAAAGTTGTGTTTTTTTATTTATTCTTTTTATTTTCTGGTATTTTGTTTATAATAAATGAGAACTTATATATATGTATATGCCACATCAAATTAAAGCCCTTTTTGTCCTTTAAAAAACAGTATATAATATGTGTTGGTGCAATAAATGAGAAAGATGGAAATTTCGGTTGAACACACACATAGCAAAAATGCAAAAATTGCTTTGGTCCTTAACCGAAAGACAAGCATCTGAAGCTTGGTCCTTAAGGGGTTAAATTATGATGTTGATGAAGGTGAAGAAATAAATTAAATAGATTAATTTGATACACCAACACCAGTTACAAGATCTAATCCTGTTTTACCTATCATAAATACTATGTTATCAGCACAAGCACTGATTTAAAAACAAAGACTGAAAATGTTTAAGAACTTGTTCAATTATAAAAACCTTAAAATATTGGGATACACAGTACTGATACTTTTTATACTTCGCCTTATTTTGATTTCAACCTGCATGGTAGTTTTTCGTCTACAGTGGAATAATCTTGCAAAGAGACCTTTGAGCTGTTCGGACAGATAGCTCAGCATGCTAAGGCACTGTGGCTAATCTCTGTAGCAACCCAAGGGTTGCAGGATCGATCCCCCGCGAGGTCCACTCAACCTTTCATCCTTCCCAGGTTGATAAAATGAGAAGCGCCTTGAGACCCTTACGGGTGATTAGCCGTGCTTTACAAGTACCCCATACGTACTAGAGCTTGAGAGGATGCTGTACCAAAGATATCAAGAATAAAAGATGAATGGCTACCACAAGGAGTATATTGGAAACCATTTCCAAAACCTATAAGACAAAGAGTATTAGGACTATCTCAAGTGGTATTGTTAGATTCAACAGTGTAATTATGGCATGGAATGGAAGAAATACAGCTTTGGTCAGGAAAGGTCATTTAGATATACTGGGGTGAGGTGAAAAGTCACTTTGGAATCTACAGAGATCACATTACCAGGAGTCTTACGACACTGTCTGCTAATTATGACCAGCTGTGTGAAGATATAGCCATACGGGCCATTTTGTTCAGAAGGTTATTTCCACTATCCCCAACCTCATGGCATGGGTAACCATATACCTGGACAGGATAAGGGGGTTGGGTATGAGTGACATCATTATTAGGGGAGGGATGAAAAGTTACAACAGGCAAAACCATCCACACACTGGGGGTCTTTCTCTTTGTCTGTAGGAATCTTCTCTGATAACACCACATGAGTACTTTCTACTGAAAACCTCCATTACAGCACACCACACACGCTCACATAGAATGGGTATATATTAGTGTGATATTGATGTTACATCAGTACTGTATTTATATGTGATTTGCATATGTGTACTTATATTTAAACTGCATATGATGTATTAATGTTTATATAGCCTCATTATAATAAAAGTTTGTATTGTTGAAACAAGACTTGTGAGTAAATACCCTTAGAAGTAGTTTAATTAAGCTAGTGATTGTGTGTTAATATTTTATAGTTGGTATAATAATTAATAAGGGATTATTAAAAGGAATATTAGCATATCACTACAAATATAGTAAACAGACATGAAGAAATATAGTTTTATTTCATTTATTTCAAACAGTAATATCAAAGAAAGCAAAAATCACAACTTATATGGTAAGAAAATTGGTAACAGATCACATAAATAGGCAAATGGAAATCAAAAAATACTTTAGAATTTGATTTGCCTTTACAAGAATACTGGAAGCAAAAGACTTACAGAGAAAAATTGTGTTTTTCAACATTTGCACATTACTATTATGTGGACTTTCAAGGGAAAAGGAGATGGCCTGCAAAAGAGATTAAAGCAGATCAGTGCCCACGTCCTGGGATTACAATTGATAAAGTTAAATATAAAGAATATCCTATTTTTTATCTAAACACAGGATAATTAACTCAAAAAGATTTCCTTACTAAAAATAACACAGACCCTCGTATAGAATTTTGGGAGGGGGCAGAGGAGGAAGAGTACGGTACACAAGGAGGTATTGAATCATGTAATGGAGCAGTGTTTTGTACTAACACACTTTATTCAGATTGGTGGACACCAAATCACATACAGATGAAGGATACATGCAACTATTTGAAAAGCTTCAACTTGAAGTAGTGGATCAACAGACAGGATGACTGCGAGAGCAAGCATTACCTAAAGAATGGAATGACAAAGGAAAAGATGAAATGTTTTTTAATCTAAACGTATGGGATAGATGCACAAGGCCTAGATTTGCAGCTTTCTTGAATACAACATATTACAGTCACTCATGCAAAGCAAAGAATAATCTCTGTAATATAACTGTTGATGATCTAATTAAAAAAGGCATTTGTACAGTGGCGGCTGGTGAATTATGAAGATGGAGGTGCACTTAGCCCCTCCCCTGACCACACCCCTTGAAATAAAGCCCCGCCCCTCAGATTGCTCATATATATATATATATATATATATATATAAGGACAGAAGATAAATGAACCAGTAGAAAGAATCCACTGGATCACTCCTAGGCGCTCACTGTCAAATAAAAGCTATGCCACAAAGTATATACTCTATACCCAGCACCTCATAAAAAGTTCCAGCAAGATGTATCCAGCTGCCAAACCCCAAATGGCAGAGGAGACCTATCACTCCTCAAAAAGGAATAAACGTAGAAAGAGGCAGGGTGGCGCAGAAAACTCAAGCTAGAAAACACAGTAAATAAAATACAATACAATTTACAATAAAATATTATAGCAATATATAGTAAAATAGAATAATATGATACAAATAATAATAATAAAATAATACAAATATCAGTCAGCTGTAAAAAGCCCAAACGATCAGAGGTAATCAGGAGCACATCAAATATGGAGAGCACAGTCTTCAGGCGTTAGTCCCCTATTAGATGTAAACTTACTTGAATGAACCTCAATCACATGAGGTAAGAATGTAGCACTTTCATAATAGAGTAAGGCACTTCCTGTAGAAAAGATAGAACGATCAACTGGGTCTCCCAGAGTGTAGACTTCTGTATCTTGGAATATGGATAGTAAAAATCCTCCAAATGTCCTCGTGCTCTCTTTAGTAAGTAGTAACTTCCAATTCCAGTGTAGGTGTCATATAAAAAGAACCAGAAAAGCAAACATAGTGTAAAACTGCTTTAATAGAACATAAATAACACACAATAGGTTACACTCACATAAAAAACCTCAACTAATGAAGTATGTAGAGAGCACATAGACGTGATAGAACTGTAGCCCAAGAATCCAATGAGCATCCGCAGTGAGAATATTAGTTCAAAAGCAAATGCAGGCTCCACAGTCACAGAAGTATCAAACAGTTCATATAACAGGTCATGTACCTTCCTTAAATGTCTTACGCGTTTTGAAGGGTCGAATAAATTAGATTCCCTTCTTCATCAGAGATACGGAAGTTACTACTTACTAAAGAGAGCACGAGGACATTTGGAGGATTTTTACTATCCATATTCCAAGATACAGAAGTCTACACTCTGGGAGACCCAGTTGATTGTTCTATCTTTTCTACAGGAAGTGCCTTACTCTATTATGAAAGTGCTACATTCTTACCTCATGTGATTGAGGTTCATTCAAGTAAGTGTACATCTAATAGGGGACTAACGCCTGAAGACTGTGCTCTCCATATTTGATGTGCTCCTGATTACCTCTGATCGTTTGGGCTTTTTACAGCTGACTGATATTTGTATTATTTTATTATTATTATTTTTATCATATTATTCTATTTTACTATATATTGCTATAATATTTTATTGTAAATTGTATTGTATTTTATTTACTGTGTTTTCTAGCTTGAGTTTTCTGCGCCACCCTGCCTCTTTCTACATATATATATATATATATATATATATATATATATATATATATATATATATATATATATATATATATATATATATATATAAATATAGGACAAGCGCACTCCAAGGGACTTAGCAAAAATGACTTTAATCAGTGTTATACAGCACAGTATAAAGAGTCTTATAACATATAATGTAGGCACCAATCATTATTCAAAGGGATTGCACAGACCGCAACATGGTTGCCATAGCAACCTATATAACAATAAAGTTAGCGTGGAAATCCCAAATATGTACAAACCAGGTGATATAATAAAATGGTGTACATGAATACCTAATAGAAACCAAAACACTGCAGTAAATAAGACAAAATTCTAAGCAGTAAGAGTGTTACACATGAGCAGTACAGATCACCCAAGGTTGCCATAGCAACCTAAAACGTGCAGAACGTACGGTACACTGCATGCTGTGTTAAATTCCATGGTCCACAAAAAATCATAAATATAAGTGCCTAAGATACATCATACAATAATTACAGGGTCTAAACCACAAAAAAAATTATTATTATTAAGTTACAGAGTTAGCAAGATGTTGAAACGTATTTGTCTTGGGCTGCAGACTCATTTTATTACTTTAAGTAATAATAAAATGAGAGTGTCTGCAGCCCAAGACAAATACGTTTCAACATCTTGCTAACTCTGTAACTTAGACACCCACGACACCACACACAAACTTATTCCAAAGCAGAGGCATGTACTGGGGGAGGATATACATTGCTCTCTGACTTCAATGCCTCCCTGGCCGGTCCAGTGCAGTGCTAGCCCGCAGCAGGGCAAAAAGTAGAAGATACACTTACAATTTAGATGCCCATTTCTCCCGGGAGTCCCGGCCAAACCAGACTCCAGATGAGATCCAACTGGCTGCCTGCGCACTGAAATTTTTGGCGCGACTGAGCCAGCAAAAAAAAGAGAAAACTTAATAAAAAAAAGTGCTCCCTCTGCTGGCCGCCCATACAAATAGCCCAATTAGCACACTAAATAGTGTGCGATTAAGAGAGGTATAGGCTCAGTTATGGGCTCCACTGCAAGCATAGAGGAAAAATATGCAAATTTGTATGGCAGGCTATACTTCTCTACCACACGTGCGGTAGAGAAGTATAATAGAGCATTGATGTATATAAAAGGTGAGGTTTTTTTAAATAAAACTTGACAGACTAGACTAGAAAAATTTTGGCTGAATAAATATAATTTTTCCAATAGGAGAAATTATATTTATTCATCCAAATAAATTATTTTCTTTCTTTTTCCCCCCTTTTATTTGGGTGTTCACGTGCGGGAGTGCTCAAATGGAGTAGCCTCCACTGCATTTGTAACCAAAAAATTGAAAAAATGGACTGGTATCGATGTACATATACCCTGTTCTTTTTTTCTATAATCTATCTGCAGAATATTTCCAGTGGCAGCCAAAACAAATTGATCAATGATTCTTACATTATGCAGGAATGCCAGGGTTTTGGTGTGTGATGGAACATCCTATTATTAACAAAAATGATGTCATTTACTCCCTGTTTCAGAAATGTCTTAAAGACAGTAAACATTATCCAGTGAATGTAGTTATTGCAAGCATGAAGCTATGAATGGAAGTAAATATATCAGCTGATGATATACCATGTAAATATGCCACTTGTGTAAAACAAAATGTAGCCGATATGCCTTATGATGAACCTGTCTGGGGAACAAATGCTACCTTTCAAAATGTATCATATGTTACAATAGAAAATGTAATTCCAGATGGTTGTAATACAGAAGGAGAAACAAATCAAAGGCAGTTGATATCAACAGGGCATTTGTTAAGTGACGCAGTGTTAATTATCAGTGAAATATCAGATATCAATGATGAGGCATTAAAGAGAGGGTTAATGATTTTAAAAGATCATATGGTAACTTTACTGACAGCAGCAATGTCATATTTTGTAATGGTTGAGGAAGAAATGAAAGCTGTAACAATACTTAACTATTTAACTGCTAGGAGGTTGACACTGCAAGAGGGACACATAGATATAACTGTTAAATGTTGCTGATATTTCTACACAATTAGGTATAACAGTAAAGCAAACAGAAATTATGATGCATTTTTTTTTTAAAATCAATGATTTATAATATAAGGGAATTGAAACGTAGAATAACATAAAATCCTGAAGATTGTCAATGGGAGTTATTGATTTATTAGCAGCTAATAATACCAGGAGATGTTTATACAACAAATTGGGAAATTTTGGACATTTAATAGAATCTCCTGATTATATGGAATTGTTACAGATTCAACAACCATATCAATATGTTTCACAGTTTTGTGATAGCTGGGAATATATTGAAACAGAAAACTGTATTTATTTAGGGTACTTAGTGTGTGATAATATCTACAAACAAAAACCTTGTGGTGTTGATAAACAAGGCTCTGATTGTACTGTTAAAGTTAGACCTGTTATTCCACCATATACTCGCATAGAACCAATTCATAATGGATCATATGTTGTGATAACTAGTTAAAATGACTGTAATATCCCTATGTTGCAGGCCACAGTGGTAACCGTTAATCAATCTGTGGAGTGTTATAATACAATTTTCACACCACCTGTGATAAAGAATATACATACAGGTGGCCCTCGTTTTACAACGGTTCAATTTACACCATTTCAGAATAACAACCTTTTTTTCCAGTCATGTGACTGCTATTGAAAAGCATTGAGAAGCAGTGCATTCATTAAAATAGCCAGTAGGTGGAGCTGACCACTTGTGTTGCAGCAAAGCCAAGCAAGCTGAAATTAATCACTTTAACCAGACCTGAGCTATCGAACAGATTTCAAAGGAACAAGATCTTCCTGTCTATAAATCAGTCCAGATTGGAAGGCATAGAAAGAACTGTTTGTAGAAAAATGCAAGTGAAGTCTGTGTTGTGTGGTTATTTTATTAGGTTTATAATGCTGTTTAGCAAATGTTTTTGTTCATTTAACTTAGTTTAATTATTTATTCTGTGTTGTGTGATTATTTTATTAGGTTTATAATGCTGTTTAGCATTTAAAGTCTTAATTTCAAAGCTTTAAAAATAATGGATTAGGTGTTACTTATGACAATTTTGAGAGGGGCCTGGAACCTAACTCCCTCACTTCCCCATTGACTTACATTATAAACTGGGTTTCAATTTACAACGGTTTCGATTTACAACCATTCCTTCTGGAACCTAACCCCGGCGTAAACTGAGGGCTACCTGTATTATATCACATTTAGCAATGCAGGTACCCCGTATTACATTGCAAATACCATACACAACAGCGTTATGGGCTCATTTACATAACATGCAAGTCAGACTAGGCTCCTCCCATCAAGCAATAAAAGACATACATGAAGGGGACTTTCCTACATGCATTAAAACTTTAGGTAAGTCATTAAGTCCTATTATGCCAGCTTTAGGCATTGTACTTTCAAAGATAGGGCAGGGTTTGGAAGAAAATCTAAATATAGAAAATGAGCAACTTGTTTTCTTTTGAGTGTAATACCAGAAAAGAAACGGCATTGCTTATTATCATGTTATGCTATAATTCATATATGCTATATATACTGTATATGTATATATATCTCGTGTTATGCTATAATTCATATATGCTATATATACTGTATATATATATCTTGTGTTATGCTATAATTCATATATGCTATATATACTGTATATATATATATATATCGTGTTATGCTATCATTCATATATGCTATATATACTGTATATATATATCTCGTGTTATGCTATAATTCATATATGCTATATATACTGTATATATATATCTCGTGTTATGCTATAATTCATATATGCTATATATACTGTATATATATATCTCGTGTTATGCTATAATTCATATATGCTATATATACTGTATATATATATATCTCGTGTTATGCTATCATTCATATATGCTATATATACTGTATATATATATCTCGTGTTATGCTATAATTCATATATGCTATATATACTGTATATATATATCTCGTGTTATGCTATAATTCATATATGCTATATATACTGTATACATATATATCTCGTGTTATGCTATCATTCATAAACCCATTAAATGTGTATATGGACAGCATTACTAATTTTTATTATAAATGTATTTTTATTGTAAATGTAACCAATATAACTTATTGGTTAAAAACATTAATAATCCTTCTTTATTGTCACGAAAACCCTTGGATTACAATGTATTATCAACATTTATGCAGGATTTGTAACTTTAAAAGCTAACCCGACTTAAAAACCTTGGATTACAACTTGTTATCACCATGACTCAAGAATAAGCTCAACAATAAGGACTGTGCAGGCTTCAGATTTTTTCCCCCATCGTTCGGGAAAGTAATACATTTCCTCAGACTACACACATTTCTATGAGGATCTCTAAACGGATCATACACCAATGAACCAATTTCTCTCACATGACAGGATTGAAGAATTTATTTACGGAGTATTCCTGATGGCAAATCATCTTCCAAAGAGGGAGTGTTTATTTATGATAGAACCTTTGTTAGCCTTGGGATTTACAGTTATATCACGTCACAAACTTGTAAACTTACAAACGAGAATACAAATGCATTTCAACAAAGCTTTTATGGGGAGATTTTTTATCGTATGGATCCAGGAACTTACCTTTATTAGTTGTATTCCTTTTTTCTGAGTTTCACGACTACACCTGCTCTGGCTGTGATCCAGTTCAAGATTTGCTGTCCCGGGAGTAGACATTCCTATTATGTGAAAATCATGTTGTACTAGCTGGATGCAGTTTTTTTTCCTTTTCTCTTTTCCAAATGGAATACATATGGAATGTTTTGAATCTGTCTGGCTCGACGCTTCATGGACGCTACATGGGGCCAAACTACTCCCATAGCTAGCATGCAGACATGGGGCCAAACTACTCCCATAGCTAGCATGCAGACATGGGGCCAAACTACTCCCATAGCTAGCATGCAGACATGGGGCCAAACTACTCCCATAGCTAGCATGCAGACATGGGGCCAAACTACTCCCATAGCTAGCATGCAGACATGGGGCCAAACTACTCCCATAGCTAGCATGCAGACATGGGGCCAAACTACTCCCATAGCTAGCATGCAGACATGGGGCCAAACTACTCCCATAGCTAGCATGCAGACATGGGGCCAAACTACTCCCATAGCTAGCATGCAGACATGGGGCCAAACTACTCCCATAGCTAGCATGCAGACATGGGGCCAAACTACTCCCATAGCTAGCATGCAGACATGGGGCCAAACTCCTCTCATAGCTAGCATGCAGACATGGGGCCAAACTACTCCCATAGCTAGCATGCAGACATGGGGCCAAACTCCTCTCATAGCTAGCATGCAGACATGGGGCCAAACTACTCCCATAGCTAGCATGCAGACATGGGGCCAAACTCCTCTCATAGCTAGCATGCAGACATGGGGCCAAACTACTCCCATAGCTAGCATGCAGACATGGGGCCAAACTACTCCCATAGCTAGCATGCAGACATGGGGCCAAACTACTCCCATAGCTAGCATGCAGACATGGGGCCAAACTACTCCCATAGCTAGCATGCAGACATGGGGCCAAACTACTCCCATAGCTAGCATGCAGACATGGGGCCAAACTACTCCCATAGCTAGCATGCAGACATGGGGCCAAACTACTCCCATAGCTAGCATGCAGACATGGGGCCAAACTACTCCCATAGCTAGCATGCAGACATGGGGCCAAACTACTCCCATAGCTAGCATGCAGACATGGGGCCAAACTACTCCCATAGCTAGCATGCAGACATGGGGCCAAACTACTCTCATAGCTAGCATGCAGACATGGGGCCAAACTACTCCCATAGCTAGCATGCAGACATGGGGCCAAACTCCTCCCATAGCTAGCATGCAGACATGGGGCCAAACTACTCCCATAGCTAGCATGCAGACATGGGGCCAAACTACTCTCATAGCTAGCATGCAGACATGGGGCCAAACTACTCCCATAGCTAGCATGCAGACATGGGGCCAAACTACTCCCATAGCTAGCATGCAGACATGGGGCCAAACTCCTCTCATAGCTAGCATGCAGACATGGGGCCAAACTACTCCCATAGCTAGCATGCAGACATGGGGCCAAACTACTCCCTTAGCTAGCATGCAGACATGGGGCCAAACTCCTCTCATAGCTAGCATGCAGACATGGGGCCAAACTACTCCCATAGCTAGCATGCAGACATGGGGCCAAACTACTCCCATAGCTAGCATGCAGACATGGGGCCAAACTCCTCTCATAGCTAGCATGCAGACATGGGGCCAAACTACTCCCATAGCTAGCATGCAGACATGGGGCCAAACTACTCCCATAGCTAGCATGCAGACATGGGGCCAAACTACTCCCATAGCTAGCATGCAGACATGGGGCCAAACTCCTCTCATAGCTAGCATGCAGACATGGGGCCAAACTACTCCCATAGCTAGCATGCAGACATGGGGCCAAACTACTCCCTTAGCTAGCATGCAGACATGGGGCCAAACTCCTCTCATAGCTAGCATGCAGACATGGGGCCAAACTACTCCCATAGCTAGCATGCAGAATTATGTACAATTATTGCATCCAAACACAAGCGACTTACGCATAACTTTGCAGCTGCGTTCACGCCAGTTAGCGCATGCACAATGGAATTTCCAGTAACGACACATGACAGTTTCACCCAACTACTTACAAAAAATAGTTCACATTAAAATGAAATACTCTTGGCTGAAGAAAGCAGTCCAGAATTTCAAAGGATACTCTTGGGTAATCATTAGGAAAATGTAAGTTTATATTCAGTGTAGACTGTCCCTTTAGTATAAGTAGCTAGAATACAAAAGGCCTTTATATCAGACATGAGATAAATTGTTTTCTAGAGGTAGTTTTATTGTATAATTTTATTTTATACAAATCCAAACAATAGCATATTTGAACACCACATGCCGTAATATGTTGCACAATGCTCTGATAAATATACTGGCAAGGTTAGGTCACTAAATTGCAGTGCTGACTTTATAATATGAAACGAAACCCACACAGGAGAGAGAATAAAAAAGATTTAGCACGGGGATTTTTGTTGAATAAATGACTCATCTCAGTACTGTGAATACATAAGATAAAGCAGTCATATAAATGAAAACAATAATTACATTAAAACTAAGAGGAGATAAAAAAAACAAAAAAAACAGAACTGTTGCTACAATTGCATGAATAGAGTTGTCACTTAGCCGGTATTTTTAAGGTTAAGGTCAATGTAGACAATAAAGAATAAATATATAAATGAATGTCCTAATATGGTGCAACAGCATTTAAGTGTATTGGGATCTAATTTAAAGTGATCGTTTAAAATGAGTTTTGGCAGCCTTAGGCCTAGATTTAGAGTTTGGCGGTAGCCGTCAAAACCAGCGTTAGAGGCTCCTAACGCTGGTTTTTACCGCCCGCTGGTATTTGGAGTCAGTCAGGAAAGGGTCTAACGCTCACTTTGCAGCCGCAACTTTTCCATACCGCAGATCCCCCTACGCCAATTGCGTATCCTATCTCTTCAATGGGATCTTTCTAACGCCGGTATTTAGAGTCTTGGCTGAAGTGAGCGTTAGAAATCTAACGACAAAACTCCAGCCGCAGAAAAAAGTCAGTAGTTAAGAGCTTTCTGGGCTAACGCCGGTTTATAAAGCTCTTAACTACTGTGCTCTAAAGTACACTAACACCCATAAACTACCTATGTACCCCTAAACCGAGGTCCCCCCACATCGCCGCCACTCTATTAAAATTTTTTAACCCCTAATCTGCCGGTCCGTACACCGCCGCCACCTACGTTATCCCTATGTACCCCTAATCTGCTGCCCCTAATACCGCCGACCCCTATATTATATTTATTAACCCCTAATCTGCCGCCCCCAACGTCGCCGCCACCTACCTACATTTATTAACCCCTAATCTGCCGACTGGACCGCACCGCTACTATAATAAATGTATTAACCCCTAATCCGCCTGACTCCCGCCTCAATAACCCTATAATAAATAGTATTAACCCCTAATCTGCCCTCCCTAACATCACCGACACCTAACTTCAAGCATTAACCCCTAATCTGCCGACCGGAGCTCACCGCTACTCTAATAAATTATTTAACCCCTAAAGCTAATTCTAACCCTAACACCCCCCTAAGTTAAATATAATTTTTATCTAACGAAATAAATTAACTCTTATTAAATAAATTATTCCTATTTAAAGCTAAATACTTACCTGTAAAATAAACCCTAATATAGCTACAATATAAATAATAATTATATTGTAGCTATTTTAGGATTAATATTTATTTTACAGGCAACTTTGTATTTATTTTAACCAGGTACAATAGCTATTAAATAGTTAATAACTATTTAATAGCTACCTAGTTAAAATAATTACAAAATTACCTGTAAAATAAATCCTAACCTAAGTTACAATTAAACCTAACACTACACTAGCAATAAATTAATTAAATAAAATACCTACAATTATCTACAATTAAACCTAACACTACACTATCAATAAATTAATTAAATAAAATACCTACAAATAAATACAATGAAATAAACTAACTAAAGTACAAAAAATAAAAAAGAACTAAGTTACAAAAAATAAAAAAATATTTACAAACATTAGAAAAATATTACAACAATTTTAAACTAATTACACCTACTCTAAGCCCCCTAATAAAATAACAAAGACCCCCAAAATAAAAAAATGCCCTACCCTATTCTAAAATTAAAATAGAAAAGCTCTTTTACCTTACCAGCCCTTAAAAGGGCCCTTTGCGGGGCATGCCCCAAAGAATTCAGCTCTTTTGCCTGGAAAAAAAACATACAATACCCCCCAACATTACAACCCACCACCCACATACCCCTAATCTAACCCAAACCCCCCTTAAATAAACCTAACACTAAGCCCCTGAAGATCTCCCTACCTTGTCTTCACCACGCCGGGTTCACCGATCCGTCCACCGAAGTCTTGATCCAAGCCTCCGAAGTCTTGATCCAAGCCCAAGCGGGGGTTGAAGAGTGACGTCGATCCTCCGGCTGAAGTCTTGATCCAAGCGGGCAGAAGAGGACATCCGGACCGGCTAACATCTTCATCCAAGCCGCATCTTCTATGTTCTTCAATCCGATGACGACCGGCTGATCTTCAAGACCTCCAGCGCGGATCCATCCATCTTCACCGACGACTTCCCGACGAATGACGGTTCCTTTAAGGGACGTCGTCCAAGATGGCATTCCTCGAATTCCGATTGGCTGATAGGATTCTATCAGTCAATCAGAATTAAGGTAGGAAAATTCTGATTGGCTGATGGAATCAGCCAATCAGATTCAAGTTCAATCCGATTGGCTGATCGGAACAAAATTTTCCTACCTTAATTCCGATTGGCTGATAGAATCCTATCAGCCAATCGGAATTCGAGGGACGCCATCTTGGATGACGTCCCTTAAAGGAACCGTCATTCGTCGGGAAGTCGTTGGTGAAGATGGATGGATCCACGCTGGAGGTCTTGAAGATCAGCCGGTCGTCATCGGATTGAAGAACATAGAAGATGCGGCTTGGATGAAGATGTTTGCCGGTCCGGATGTCCTCTTCTGCCTGCTTGGATCAAGACTTCAGCCGGAGGATGGACGTTACTCTTCAGCCCCCGCTTGGGCTTGGATCAAGACTTCGGAGGCTTGGATCAAGACTTCGGTGGACGGATCGGTGAACCCGGCGTGGTGAAGACAAGGTAGGGAGATCTTCAGGGGCTTAGTGTTAGGTTTATTTAAGGGGGGTTTGGGTTAGATTAGGGGTATGTGGGTGGTGGTTTGTAATGTTGGGGGGGTATTGTATGTTTTTTTTCCAGGCAAAAGAGCTGAATTCTTTGGGGCATGCCCCGCAAAGGGCCATTTTAAGGGCTGGTAAGGTAAAAGAGCTTTTCTATTTTAATTTTAGAATAGGGTAGGGCATTTTTTTATTTTGGGGGTATTTGTTATTTTATTAGGGGGCTTAGAGTAGGTGTAATTAGTTTAAAATTGTTGTAATATTTTTCTAATGTTTGTAAATATTTTATTATTTTTTGTAACTTAGTTCTTTTTTATTTTTTGTACTTTAGTTAGTTTATTTCATTGTATTTGTTTGTAGGTATTTTATTTAATTAATTTATTGATAGTGTAGTGTTAGGTTAATTGTAGATAATTGTAGGTATTTTATTTAATTAATTTATTGCTAGTGTAGTGTTAGGTTTAATTGTAATTTAGGTTAGGATTTATTTTACAGGTAATTTTGTAATTATTTTAACTAGGTAACTATTAAATAGTTCTTAACTATTTAATAGCTATTGTACCTGGTTAAAATAATTACAAAGTTACCTGTAAAATAAATATTAATCCTAAAATAGCTACAATATAATTATAATTTATATTGTAGCTATATTAGGGTTTATTTTACAGTTAAGTATTTAGCTTTAAATAGGATTAATTTATTTAACCCCTTAAGGACCAGCGACGTACCCTGTATGTCACTGGCCTTTTTTTGGGACTTCATTGTTTTATAGCGCGGTCTTGCTACCAGTGTTGAGACTGCTCTATTCCACAAAGCCTGCTGGAGGGAGGGCATTAATAGTGTGTTCTTGCTAGACTTGTGCTATTATGTCCTGAAAAAACCCTTAACGACCAGTGACATACAGGGTACATTGTGGTCATTAAGGGGTTTATAAGAGTTAATTTATTTCGTTAGATTTAAATTATATTTAACTTAGGGGGTGTTAGTGTTAGGGTTAGACTTAGCTTTAGGGGTTAATACATTTATTATAGTAGCGGTGAGATCCGGTCGGCAGATTAGGGGTTAATTATTGTAGGTAGGTGGAGGCAACGTTGGGGGCGGCAGATTAGGGGTTAATAAATATAATATAGGGGTCAGCGGTGTTAGGGGCAGCAGATTAGGGGTACATAGGGATAACGTAGGTTGCGGCGATGTACGGAGCGGCAGATTAGGAGTTAATAATAATATGCAGGGGTCAGCGATAGCGGGGCGGCAGATTAGGGGTTAATAAATATAATATAGGGGTCGGCGGTGTTAGGGGCAGCAGATTAGGGGTACATAGGTATAATGTAGGTTGTGGCGGTGTACGGAGCGGCAGATTAGGGGTTAATAATAATATGCAGGGGGTCAGCGATAGCGGGGGCGGCATATTAGGGGTTAATAAGTGTAAGGTTAGGGGTGTTTAGACTCGGGGTACATGTTAGAGTGTTAGGTGCAGACTTAGGAAGTGTTTCCCCATAGGAAATAATGGGGCTGCGTTAGGAGCTTAACGCTGCTTTTTTGCAGGTGTTAGGTTTTTTTTCAGCTCAAACAGCCCCATTGTTTTCTATGGGGGAATCGTGCACGAGCACATTTTTGAAGCTGGCCGCGTCCGTAAGCAACGCTGGTATTTAGAGTTGCAGTGGCGGTAAATATGCTCTACGCTCCCTTTTTTGGAGCCTAACGCAGCCATTCTGTGAACTCTAAATACCAGCGGTATTTAAAAGGTGCGGGGGAAAAAAAGCATGCGTAGCTAACTCACCCCTTTGGCCGCAGAACTCTAAATCTAGCCGTTAGTTTCTGATTTATACTGTAATTATGTATGCAAATAAATGCTAATTAGCAAGGTCGGTAATTTTTCATCACATACCTACAGAATAAAAAAACATCTGTGAGCCAGAGGTAGTTTTGCATGTCATTGACAAATATCCCTTGTGTACATAAATAGGTGATTCCTAAGATGTTATGCTATCAGCTCTACTCAAGCATATCTACTGCATATGTAGTTGTTGGCACAACCATCCCAAATATTGCAGAGTTGTCATAGGTTGTAATGTCTGGCCTGCTGCTCCCTACATCTTATTCCATCAGGGTTAATGTCCTGGTTTATGGGGACTGCCCAACTCTATCCATAACATGCCAACTCTGCCCAACAGCACCTATGATGTTCCAAGAGGCTTCATTCAAAAACACCAATAAATAGGCTGCAACCCACAAGTCTCCCTCAACTCACAGTCCCAAAAAAACTCTGGGACAGAGGATTCCAGATCTCCCAACTGTCCCCATTTGAGAGGGAAAGACCCTAATTGTGAGCTCTGTCCAGCTGTCCCTCTTAAACAGCCATATGTCCCTATTTGAAGATTTCCATTAGCTCCCATCGACAGACTGCCCAGACACACCTAAAAACTGCCCATACCCACCAACAATCCTGCTCACTAACAGACTGGAACTTGCCTGCTCCCAGCTGGGCCCCCTTCAACTTCCTGAGTCCTAAATATCCAGCCACAAATGTTTGGAGTTATGGGATTCTGCTATCCCCTTTGCCTTCTACCACCACTTATTTTACATCATATTGGCTTTACACATAACATAAGAGGACAGAAGCACCACATGGCCCAATATTGTTTGACCAAAAATAACAAATATCAGTGTAATGGAAACACTCACATTTAGTGATACACCCCTAGTGGTGTAGATGAAGCAGACTGGAATCATACACAGTCACCCAGCAGACTGACCTCCAATGGCTACTCAGCAATCTGTAAATGGTGTAAACAGAACACAACGCCAATATGGCGGAGTATTGTATAGGCATATAATTAAGCCTGATGAAACATCCACTGGTTGGATGAGAGACGCGTTGCTAGTATTTTATATTTTAATAAAGTAAGTTTTTATTACACTTACCACTTGCTGCCATTTCTTATTACCATCTGAGTTGTCCACTTATCCTGGATTGCTGGGAGTTCCTACTTCACCGGTTATCAGTCCACTGGGTGACTGTTTGATCCCAGTTTGCTTCTAGTGCACCAAGGGAGGTGCTTCTCCAAATGTGAGTGCGATTAATATTACTTATTATCATATTTGCCTATACAATACTAGGCCATATTGGTGTTGTGTTTTGTTTACACCATTTACAGATTGCTGAGTAGCCATTGGAGGTCAGTCTGCTGGGTGACTGTGTATAATCCCAGTCTGCTTCATCTACACCACTAGGGGTGTATCACTAAATGTGAGTGTTTCAAATACTTTGATATTTGTTATTTTTGGTCAAACAATATTGGGCCATGTGGCACTTCTGTCCTCTTATGTTGTCTATGCAGTGATTTTAAACCTTTTTTTTTTTGCTGTGGCACACTTTTTTACATAAAAAAATCCTGTGGCACACCACCATCCCAAAATTTAAAAAAATCACACATTGTAGCCTAATACAGTATATATATATATATATATATATACACATAGAAACACACACACATACTGTATGTATTGTGATGTGATGCCATGCCTCCTACACACTATACGTGACATATTGACATTCATTCACAAACAATCATAATGATTGTCTGTGAATGAATGTCAATATGTCATGGTTGTAAATGATGCCTGTCTGTCTGCCTGATGAGCCTGTCACATACCTCCCAATATTTCAAAATTTGAAAGAGGGACACCCCTGCACTGGGAGTAAAAAAACAAGCAAAATTTAAAAAATATGTCACACTGTTGTCAGTTTGCTGCGGCACACCTGAGGATCTCTCACGGCACACTGGTTGAAAAACACTGCCCCAGATTACAGTATCATCATCTTGTCAACATTTGTTCGTTATTCCACCTATGAAGGGAGGTGCAGACACCTAGTCTTGCTTTTATACAGTATATATATATATATATATACACATATATACATATATATATATATATATACATACAATGCTCAAAAAACAAAGTATTGCAGTATGCAGTGATACCTTTTTTATATATATATATACATACATATATACATATACATATATACACACATATACTGTATATATATATATATATATACATATATATAGACATATATATTTACATATATATATATATATATATACACATACATACAAATATATATACATTCACAAGTATAGGGTCACTTAGACATTTCCTTATTTTCTATGAAAACATACATGAAATGAGATAGGATATAATAGAAAATATAGTCATTTAAAGAGGTTGGAAATAATGAATTTTAAGTAAAATAATAATTGTGTCCTTTGCTTTTGTCAATGGATCGTCCATGTACAGTAATTACAGCCTTGCAAACCTGTTGGCATTCTAGTTGTCAATTTGTTGAGGTAATCTAAAGAAATTTTACCCATGCTTCCTGAAGCACCTCCCACAAGTTGTATTGGCTTGATTAGCACTTCGTATGCACCATATGGTCAAGCTGTTCCCACAACAGCTCAGTAGGGTTCAGATCTGGTGATTGTGGTGGCCAATCCATGATAGAAACCAGTTGACTGCTTCTTTCCTAAATAGTTCTTGCATAGTTTGGAGATGTGCTTTGTGTCATTATCCTGTTGTAGAAGGAAATTGGATCAATCAAGCGTTCTACACAGAGTAAGGCATGGCATTGCAAAATGGAGTGATAGCCTTCCTTTTTCAAGGTCCCTTTTACCCTGCATCTTACACTTTACCACCACCAAAGCACCCCAGACCATCAAATTGTCTCCACTATGCTTGTCTGTCCATAACACTTTTTCCAATCTTCCTCTGGTCAGTGTCTGTGTTCTTTTGCCTACCTTAAGCTTTTCTTTTTATTGGCCACTCTGAGATATGGCTTTTTTTATACTCTGTATAGAAGGCCAGTATCCCAGAGTCGCCTCTTCGCTGTCGACTAGTGTTTTGTGGGTACTATTTAATGAAGCTGCCAGTTGAGAACCTGTGACTCGAGGTATCTGCTTCTCAAACTAGAAACTCTAATGTATTTGTCCTCTTGCTCAGTTGTGCACCGGGGCCTTCCACTCTTTCTATTCTGGTTAGAGCCAGTTTATGCTGTTCTGTGGAGGGAGTAGTACACAGCATTGTACGAGATCTTTAGTTTCTTGGCAATTTCTCGCATGGAGTAGCCTTCATTTCTCAGAACAATAATAGACTGAGGAGTTTTAGAAGAAAGTTCTTTGTTTCCGGCCATCTTGAGCCTGTAAGCAAAGCCAAAATTGCTGATTCTCCAAATTCACAAGTGTACTTAAATATATATATATATACATATTTGTATATATATATATATATATATATATATATATATATATATATATATTCCTTTTTTAATTTCTTCTGATTGATGAAGATATAACTTTTGAAGTTAAACTTATATCAGAAGTGGTTTAAGCATTCCTAAATTTTTTGGCCAGTCCTATTAGCTTTTTTTTTTTTACAGTGAGAATTTGTATCTATCAGCCAGAACCTGTCTGTTCTTAATCAATTGTAGGAAGTTCCTATTAGCGAGAGAACATTAACACCTAATTTGTATTATATTCAGTTTAGTCTTAAACAGATTTTACTCTACGTTATTGGAGGATTGTTTTTTGTTTTTTTTACAATGTCACTTTAAACAACGATACCAATTATTGGTGTGTGTAATAAACAATTTAATTTTACTTTTGAGTATTATTATTTTATTAATTAAATCGACATTCTAGACAATTAAATTTGTGTTTACAAACTGCTTCTAATAAACGTTATTAATAACCAGATATCTCCCCACCACACCCAGAGAGCACTGGCTAATCCACCTAGCAGTTATTTTTCCACGCACAAAACAGCCCACAGATCTGCCTAATGCAACCAAAGCCTCCCAGTTCTGGATAGGATCAGGGGCATGTTGGGAGGTATGTTTTATTGTAATTAGCTAGGTCCAAGTCAGTCCTTTTTTCAAGGTTATTGTTGCCCAAAGTTGTCTATATATTTGTTCATTCATTTTTGTCTTTTTTTTAATCTTGTGCCATTGGGAACCTGCTGCTTGTTTTAAAGCACATCATATTACACATGGTGGCTCATTGGCATAAAAAAAGTGTTTACTTATGTTTAGACATAATGAGCTAAATTCTAGGGGGGGGGGATTTGCCCCTCTATAGAAACCAATGGGACCTATAGTCTCCTCACATTCAAACAAGCCACTGCAGTCTCCATAGCAAATGCAAAATAATCAGAATTGCCTTCACGTTCAGGGTACTGAGCTTCAGTGTATTGGTTTTAAATTTATCATCTTGTGTCCTGTCTGTGATATGTTTTATGTATATTTTATCACACTGTAGGTCATATTATAATTGTAATTTATAAATTAAGGTATATTTAGATATATACTTGCAAGCAAAATACATTTTGCATTTTCAAAGCTCTTAGACAACTACTAATACTTGATGCTGCAGCAGAAAAACATATTTATTGAACATTAAGCAGTCATTATTTAGAAAGTATATTGTAAATCCATTTAATGCCCTTGTAATATATTCATGATTAAACAGACAAGAAGAAGCTTTGTTAATGAAAAGCTCTTTTTATCAAATGTATTGTGATCTGAAAAAAATATATTCACTGTTTTTTACATCTAGCTCATAATGCAGTGTAATGTGGGTTAATTATTTTTCCTTGCTTCTGCAAGTAAAGTCCCTGCTTGTGATCATGTGTTCTTGAAAAAAAATGCTCTAGATAAATTGTACTTTGATCAGAGCCATTGAGCTGAAGACTGGATGCAAATCCTAAATCAAAGTGAATTTCAATATCTCATGAGTGAACATCAATCAGGCAGTCACATGATTGCACCACTTGGACGTATTAGGTAACGTCTTTGCTACATAACGAAGAATAATAATGGATTTAGAGACAGAGCGTTGGCAGACCTCACATCAATTGATCCAACATTAAATGGCATTGAATGAATCACAATAGCTTTTTTATTTCCATCCCTGTTTACAAGTGAAGGCCGTTGTTAGCCAGGCAAAAACAAATCGCTTCAAACACCCTGTCAGAGCTGAAATTGGCATAAGAGTGATGTTAATGGATTTAAAAGAACTGTCTTTTTCTGGTTGGGTCACTACAGCTGCGTTGTGACTAATTTCTGCCCGTTGCACAGAAAAATAAATGTGAACTTCGGTTTGTTACATATAAATATTTATAGTAATGAATTAATGGGACATACTGCTGGGCATGTCTACAACATGGTTTCTATTTACCAGCAGCTTTTCTTAAAAAAACGCAACGTAGGGCTAAAATGAGAATAAAATCACAATCCACTTTAATTACACATAAAAATAAAATAAATCAAATAAATCAATAAAAGCTCGAAACACTACCCTTGATCACTGGCTAGTGCAATTGACAGTTTACAATATGCAAGACGTCTATGGAGTGCGTCTAGACATTAATACTAAGGTAAAAAAGAAAGTCAGGACTCCGTTTCCTTAGATGTATATTACGTTGACTTTACATGTGCCTGTTGATAAATGATGATACGCTTATGGCCAAAATGGGGTTGGTAAAGTGCCATCTACAGCTGTATTAGGAGCTGCAAACGTGTGTTATGTAATGTGTTGACTGTGTGCTTGGGTCTAAAAACCCGTGGTGGTTCAAAAAAGTGTTCAAAGCAATATTGTGAATGAGGTATTAAACACACTTAGAAAATTTCCAAACATGTGAAAAAAACATGAAAATATAAAATAGAAAATAAAAGCATAAATCTTCAAACTGCTGTGGCATAAATTGGGGTAAAGGGTGTAGCGTGAAATGCCAAAGATATTTCAAAATATTAAAAAACAATTAAAAAACAAATTTCAATCAGTGCTGTGCAGATAATTATCACATATCCAAATGAAATTCAAATCAAAGTCAGGTCAAAAAAACAGTGGCCACTGTGAAAGAAAAAAAGAAAAAATGAACGATACAATCCAACATACAATCCTCCTTGAAACCTGAAACAAAGTCTAAAATGTTCCTGCAGTGGTCCTGCAAGTGCTGCAGGAGCCGGAATGAGAGGTCTGAACGTCTTGGGTTACCAGTTGACGCGTTTCGGTCTATGCTAGACCTTTATTAGCATAAAGTCTTGATAAAGGTCTAGCATAGACCAAAACACGTCGACTGGTAAGTACGTTTTTAATTGATAGAAGATTAAGGAAACTGTCTGCACTATTGGTGTTTTTTTATTTCTAGGTACCGTTGCGGAAAACTCGAGTCTGCGAAACCCAAGACGTTCAGACCTCTCATTCCGGCTCCTGCAGCACTTGCAGGACCACTGCAGGAACATTTTAGACTTTGTTTCAGGTTTCAAGGAGGATTGTAGGTTGGATTGTACCGTTCATTTTTTCTTTTTTTTCTTTCACAGTGGCCACTGTTTTTTTGACCTGACTTTGATTTGAATTTCATTTGGATATGTGATAATTATCTGCACAGCACTGATTGGAATTTGTTTTTTAATTGTTTTTTTAATATTTTTAAATATCTTTGGCATTTCACGCTACACCTTTTACCCCAATTTATGCCACAGCAGTTTGAAGATTTATGCTTTTATTTTCTATTTTCTATTTTCATGTTTTTTTCACATGTTTGGAAATTTTCTAAGTGTGTTTAATACCTCATTCACAATATTGCTTTGAACACTTTTTTGAACCACCACGGGTTTTTAGACCCAAGCACACAGTCAACACATTACATAACACACGTTTGCAGCTCCTAATACAGCTGTAGACGGCACTTTACCAACCCCATTTTGGCCATAAGCTTATCATCATTTATCAACAGGCACATGTAAAGTCAACGTAATATACATCTAAGGAAACGGAGTCCTGACGTCTAGACGCACTCCATAGACGTCTTGCATATTGTAAACTGTCAATTGCAGAACTAGATTTCCAACAATCTTCCACTAGCCAGTGATCAAGGGTAGTGTTTTGAGCTTTTATTGATTTATTTTATTTTTATGAGTAATTAAAGTGGATTGTGATTTTATTCTCATTTTAGCCCTACATTGTGTTCTTTGGGCTATCCTATACATAGCCTGTATTGGCGCTTTGGTTTTTATCCCTTTAATCCATTTAATCTATTTTGACTACTAGGAGTCAATAACCAAAGCTAGGTCCTAACTCAGGAGGGCGCTTAGTGATATCCGTTCACTACATTAATTTATTTTAACCCCTTGCAGGTGAGGGTTGTTCGAGCACTACATTTTCATAATAGTTGTTGCCATCTTGGAGTTTAGGTATTCTTGCACTCTATGACAGAAGCTGTGCACATTCACTATTCAGTTACATTACTGCTCTCTTGAAAGCTGTGTTGTGCATTTCTGGTTAGTGTGAGTAGGAGTAAAACTGCAAAAATGTAAACCCCCTGATCTGTATTATTGGTGTTTAACCTGAAGCCCATAATACAATTGGGAAAAAGACAATAACATCACTGATCTGTGAATGTTCTCCATTTATGTTCCAAGGTGCAAGAATATGTAAGCTCCAATATGGCGCTATTCAATGAGAAATGTTAAACTTTACCAACCAGCACTTGCAAAGGGTTAAAATAACAGAGCATTTCTAGAAAGCTGCAGACACAGGAGCAAACCAATACATGGTGAGTAGGAACTATTCTGTTGACGTTGTGTCCAGCAGTTTAATGTCCCTATAACCAGGATGCAATTTAGGTACAGTTAAAATGTGCCTATCAGATTTTGGGCTCCATTTATTAAGCAGCGAATGATGCTTCTGATCTGGATGATTGACAGCCTCTGCTAGTTGCCGATTGTCCACCAGTGAGCAGGGGGGCAGCATTGCACAAGCATTTTACTAGAAATGCTTGTGCAATCCTGTCGGCATTTTGCGATGTTGAGCGGACATGATCCGCTATAGTAAATCTACTATAGCAAATCTACCCCTTAGTGTTCACACATTTTAAGATACTTGTTGGAACATTGTTAAAGACACAAAATAACAGACAGAAAAAAATAACCTGAGGCCATATAGTCTGCTCATATTTAGCTCTGCAGTTTAGGTTAAATAATTCTCAGGAATTCCTTATTGCTAATCCTTACGATATTTGTCTCAACCACCTCTCTAGGGAGTTTATTTCCTGAATATACTAACCCTATTTCAATGAAAGTCATGTATAGAAATAGTGAAATCAGTAACCTGGGTCTGCAATACATAAGTTTGCAAAAGTTTTGTGCTTGTTTTTTTCAACTGCTTTCTGACTGGCAAATGTGTCTCTAACATTATAAATTGCAGTTCTTAGACAGTGGGGGAAGTAAGCACTTACCCTGCAGAGCACCATACATGGCCCAGGAAGCTGGGGACTAAGTCCAGGAGATAGTGGGCAGTCACATGTGTTCCAGCACAGGTAGATGCATGATCACAGATATTCTGTGGGCAGAACTGGGCAGTGCAGGGGCTAGGTAGGGACTAGTTAGCTCAGGGTTTGGCTAGGTGCTCTGAACGGCATGGCTAGGTTGGATGGGAGAGTGAAAAAGGAGCAATTTTCACCTTACTCCTCAGCCCAACAAATTCAAAAGGGCGTAACCTAAAAGACTGGGTGCTTTTGCACCCCTTCAGAACGGTCACTTCTGTTTGTTATAATGTAACAACAGTTATAGGTGAACATATACAATAACTCATCCAACAGTATGAATCTATAGTTCTCTAAAATTGTTATAGCTAACTGGATATATTACCTCTTTTCTTTAATCTAATTCTAAAAAAATCAAGGGTTTTCCAATTTTGAAATCTGGAAGTGCACGCAACAAATTTCACAGGCCTACTACACCTGCTGCATCTGTCTGTAATTAACCTCAGTAGATGAGATCAGATAAAGAGCTGAAAAACAATGCAAATGTGAACAACATGACAGTGGCAAGTCTTGTCTGCTTCTGTAGCAAGTCCTGATTGGCTTCTCCAAATAATGTGGATTTCAGCTATTGAAAATAATTGAAGCATACAAGTATTTAATGCACTCTCAAATGTTCATATTAATCTATTATGTTAATTTACTTCAAAACAACAGAAAAAAATCTTGAAATTAAAAAGTGTTTCTTTTCCTTTAAGGGGAGATTAAAAATAATTGAAGAAGTTTACTTTCTGACGACAAACACAAAATAAATACTACATATCTAAAAATGCTGTTGCAGAGTTTGACTGTGTGGTACATGTGCATGAATGGTCAGACTACCTGTGGTGTCAAGGTAGTTTGTGGTAATGGCTGAGTGGATCTGGTTTAATTCTGGGTGGGTTTAGATTTTTGTGCAACTAAGACACATATAGGGTAGGGAAGCAACAGGACTAAAAGTAGATTCTAGATCCTGATCTGTAATAATCCAACACAATGAAGGACACTCGCAAGCATTGCCTTAGTCTATTATCTGCAACACTATGATGTGGCACATAATGGTGCATGCTATAAAAGCTAATGGTAAATGGTCTCTATGTCTTGCATACTGTGCAAGTGTTATATTTTTTAGCTAGCTGGAGATTAACATCACAACAAACAGAGTGGGTCTGTGTGATGTATTATGTCCCATTGTAGCATGTTCCTAGATAGTAATCAGTATACCCCAGAACCAGGTATGAAACAACTCTGCCAAAAAACGCAGCTTCAGGTGTGAATTGGACCACTTTACTTACTACTATTTTTCCCAAAGGAAATCATAGATTAGTGATACTTTTGCTATCACAGAGGGGACCAGTAATAGAGAAAACTCTATCAAATTGGACACTGGTATGAGGACATAAAAGCAGCTCTTGGGCAACCAAGGATAGGGCAGACCAGACACTGTTATTTTATCACAATAACATAAGAGGTCAGTAGTAGGGGACATTGAAGGCTGTATGGCACGTTTACCCTTTAATGAAGAACGCTTGCATTCAGATTGATATATTTGTATATATTATGAGGCGGAATTATCATATGTCTGTCAGACCTGATCCGACAGTGCGGATCAGGTCCGACAGACATCGCTGAATGCGGAGAGCAATACACTCTCTGCATTCAGCATTGCACCAGCAGCTCACAAGAGCTGCTGGTGCAACGTCGCCCCTGCTGACTCGCGGCCAATCAGCCGCCAGCAGGGGGGTGTCAATCAACCCGATTGTACTCGATCGGGTTATATTGTGGCGATTCCTGTCCGCCTCATCAGAGCAGGCAGACAGGGTTATGGAGCAGCGGTCTTTAGACCGCTGCTCCATAACTTGTGTTTCTGGCGAAACACGGGCCCTCAAGTTCCATACGGAGCTTGATAAATAGGCCTCTATGTCTCAATTTACTAAATTCCCTACCACATGAACTATTGAACTTCTGATCAGTATTTGTTAAATCTAATATTACATTAGAAATTTCGAATTAGGACATTCAATCTAATTATGAACATTCGAAATTGAAAGTGACATTGAAAGCTGTAAATAGCATTCGATTGTAGAATTTTTAAGAATATTTGTTCTTATCAACATTCGATTATGTAAAACTAATTTCTTCAATAACATTCGTTCTAACATTCGAATTAGAATATAAACACATTCACCCATCCCTAATATTTAGTCCCCAACAATATTGTGATATTTCCTGTAGGAATATCGAAAATGTTTTTGCTGATATCAGAGAAAGTGCAGAAAATGGAGATTTTACAGGATATGTTTTAAGTCTTGACCAAGAAAAAGCATTTGATAAAGTTAACCATAATTTTCTTTACTCTGTTTAGGGAAATATCGTATGCTTTTGAAATGTATTTCTTGGTTGCAGCTACTGTTATTCCAAGGCTATAGGTTTGCCACTGGTAAATATATGTCTTGGGAAACCTTTTAAGATTGGACAGGGTTGTCCGTAGAGTGCATGATTTTATTTATTTTTAACAATTGACCTTTTTGCGTTGCATTCAAGATGACGATAATATAGCACACGTGGAGGCAATGAGGCAAACTGCTTGTGTAAAGTATATTGCTTATGCTGATGATGTTACTGTATTTGTTTCCTAGTAATGTAAATATTTTTTTGAGCATTTTGCCATTTTTGCTAGAGCATCAAAATCTCCTTTTAACATAAATACATGTAAAATGCTTTGGTTAGGTACGTTAGAATCACTTCCTGATGTTAATGAAGAAAAGACAGCTTAAAGGGACAGTCTAGTCAAAATTAAACTTTTATGATTACGATAGGGAATGCAATTTTAAACAACTTTCCAATTCACTTTTATCATCAAATTTGCTTTGTTCTTTTGTATTCTTTGTTGAAAGCTAAACCTAGGTAGGCTCATATGCTAATTTCTAAAACCTTGAAGCCCGTGGCGTCGCTACAGGGGGGCAAGGCAAGGGGGGGCATTTGCCCCCCCCCCCGTTTGCCCCGCCAGCTGATTTTTTAAAAAAAATGTTTTAATTACGATTGGGCCCTCCACCAAGTGGTCATCACGTGACCACAATTGCACCCAATACCGGCACAGTCAGTCAGTGCAGTTGTTGGTGCACGTGACTACATTTGCTGACTAGTAAACTGGCCCGACTCAGTGCGGGCAGCGAGGCATGTGGGCGGGGTCGGGGAACAACGGTCTCAAGGACTTGAAGCCTGGAGTCTTGTCACTGTGCTGTGGCAAAGTGTGTCTGAGGACACCAGTGATCTAGGTCTAGTCCAGGACTCAGGAGGTGGGTAAATCTGAAACAGACTGTATATTTACGATTATGAAGCACAATAACATTATGTGAAGTGAATAAGTAAAAATATATCTGCATAATATTTGTGGTACATTAATATTAAATCCGGTATTAGCAATGCAATTGTATTACAACCACTCATCACATTGCTAATACCGGATTTAGTAATAACTTATCTTTCTATGTAGATTGTCACTAATATAATCATTGTAATTTTCTGACTCCTGCTGCCCCTTCCATTCATTGATAACTAAGAGAAGTCACTCAGGATGGAATGGTTTTGTAGGCTGTGGGGGCGCGTGTCCGAGCCTGCACCATAGATAAAAAAACATGTACATCAAACGGCCTCAGTGTCAAGAGCGGTACATGCAGGGTCCTGTAAGAGGATACAGGCTATGACCCATCTGTGTAGTGTGTGTGTGTGTGTGTGAATATGTGTATGTTGTGTAGTGTGTGTATGAATGTGTGTGCATACATGTATATGTCATATGTGTGTGTACATGTGTATGCTGTTTGTGTACATGTATATGTAGTATGTGTGTGAATGTGTGTGCATACATGTATATGTAGTATGTGTGTGCCTACATGTATATGTGTATGTGATGTAGTGTGTGAATATGCTGTGTAGTGTGTGAATGTGTGTATATGTGTATGCTGTGTAGTGTGTGAATGAATGTGTGTATATGTGTATGCTGTGTAGTGTGTGAATGTGTGTGTGTATATGTGTATGCTGTGTAGTGTGTGAATGTGTGTGTGTATATGTGTATGCTGTGTAGTGTGTGAATGAATGTGTGTATATGTGTATGCTGTGTAGTGTGTGAATGTGTGTGTGTATATGTGTATGCTGTGTAGTGTGTGAATGTGTGTATATGTGTATGCTGTGTAGTGTGTGAATGTGTGTATATGTGTATGCTGTGTAGTGTGTGAATGTGTGTATATGTGTATGCTGTGTAGTGTGTGAATGTATGTGTATGCTGATTAGTGTGTGTGTGAATGTGTGTGTATATATGTGTATGCTGTGTAGTGTGTGAATGTGTGTGTGTGTATATGTGTATGCTGTGTAGTGTGTGAATGTATGTGTGTATATGTGTATGCTGTGTAGTGTGTGAATGTATGTGTGTATATGTGTATGCTGTGTAGTGTGTGAATGTGTGTATATGTGTATGCTGTGTAGTGTGTGTGTATATATGTGTATGCTGTGTAGTGTGTGTGATTGTGTGTGTGTATATATGTGTATGCTGTGTAGTGTGTGAATGTGTGTGTGTATATGTGTATGCTGTGTAGTGTGTGAATGTGTATTCTGTGTAGTGTGTGCATATGTGTATGCTGTGTGTAGTCTGTGTGTGTGTGAATGTGTGTGTGTATATATGTGTATGCTGTGTAGTGTGTCTATGTATATATGTGTATGCTGTGTAGTGTGTGAATGTGTATTCTGTGTAGTGTGTGCATATGTGTATGCTGTGTGTAATCTGTGTGTGTGTGAATGTGTGTGTGTATATATGTGTATGCTGTGTAGTGTGTCTATGTATATATGTGTATGCTGTGTGAATGTGTGTGTATTTATTTATTTTCTAGTACATACATTCACATTTAACAAAAATATCCAAAATTACACAAATTCCATCATGTATAACCTACAGTAGAGAATATATTTTTTTTCACTGTTTCAACAAAGTTTTACACTGACTACTAATTAAAGGGACAGGAAACCCCAACATTTTCTTTCATAATTCAGAGCAAGGGATGTGATTTTAAAAAACTTTTTAACTTCTGTTATCTAATTTTCTTTGTATCCTTTGTTGAAAGTCATACCTAGGTAGGCTCAGGAATATTAATGCACTACTGGGAGATAGGTGCTTATTGGTTTTTATTAAGATGTTTTGTGGCAGTAGCCTGGGGTTTAAAGGGCTCCACTAAATGTGAGCAATTGTTCTTCCAGCCCTCAGTATTACCCAACTGTCAGATACACACACATAAACACTGGCATATACACTAGAATTGACACTTTTTCTTCAAGCCAAACCAGAACACTAACGGCAATCATAAAAAAACTGAATAAAAAAGGCTAAATCTGGATCACAACTTCATCATAAACCTGGACACATAATTCAAAACCCAAACTGTCCGGGTCAATCCTGGACAGGTGGCAACTCTTATATATACACACATAAAGACTGACATATACACACATACACAAAGACTGACATATACACACACATAAACACTGACATACACACACACACACATACACTGACATACACACACATACACACATCTACAAAAAAAATTGCAGCGCGGCACTAGTGTTCAGATTTGGCTTGAAGTAAAGGTGGCAACCCTACACGAGGCAGCCGCCTAATTATTAGCGCCCCCCCAGTTTTGACTGTTCTATCTTATGTGCCCCCCCTATATTTTGTTCCTAGAGTCGCCACTGCTTGAAGGCCACCCCTTATTTCAATGCATTTGGCAGTTTTTCACAGCTAGAGGGTGTAATTTCATGTGTTTATTATAGATAACACTGTGACCACACCCTGGATTTACAAGTGAGAGGGCACTGATTGGCTAAATACATGTCTGACAAAATAACTGAAATAAGGGGGCAGTCTGCAAAGGCTTAGATACAAGGTAATCACAGAGGAAAAAATGTATTAATATAACAGTGTTTTTTATGCAAAACAGGTGAATGGGTAATAAAGGGATTATCTATAATTTTAAACAATAACAATTCTGGGTAGACTGTCCCTTTAAATATACTTTGGTATTACCTTTAAAGGTACAGGTTCAGCTTAAGTTAACTGTGAGAAGAAGCTTAAGGTTTGTCCGAAAAAAGTTAGTAGATGAAAGTCATGGAAAATGTCTTTCTCAAAAAGGGTGCAAATTATTAAGACCTTTTTGCTTTAAATGTTTAATTATTTATGTTTTATTTTTCCTCCCCCTGAAAATATGGTTACATCACTCTATAGACTTTTATTTTTTAGCTTCTATGGGCAATTGCCTCAATATTCCTAAAAGGAATGTAATTTACTGATCCAGGAGAAAAGGAGGACTAGGTATGTAAACTCAGAGCTGTTTTTGTCCCTTATATTTTTGTAATTTCATTTTATGCATCTTTTGAAAGGGTCTTGTCAAATTTGGGAGTTTCCTTTTGGCAAATGTGTTTGGTTTAGGCTGTCGTTGGAAGGAGCTGAACTGAAAACAATTACACGTAAACTTTTTTGCCAGATTATATTTTTAATGCTTTTAAAATTATTTTAAAATGGAAAATTAGCATGAAGAGATTTGCCTAGGAAAATGTTATATGAGTTGCTTTTGCAATTGAATTGGTTTCAATATTTTTGAACTCAAGGGGTATACACCCCAAAAACTTCCAGAGGCTTTTTGCTGCCTATACGGTGATTATGGAGACAATGGGGCATTTCTTAGTAGATTGGGTATTTGCTAAGTGAAAATGGATTAAATGGGGTGTTTTATTGGGATCTGTGGTTTGGGCAACCAGTCATATTATGAGATCATATATGGCATCTTTGTAAATTTAATTTATTTTTTCTGTGGTGTTTTAATGCATTTGGATTTTGTTAGTAGCAATTCATTTGATCATGATTGTGATTTTTTTTTTTTTTTATAAATATTTTTTATTGAAAGTTTTTTCAAAAATACAAAATATACATTACAATGTTGCAGAAATGAAAAGGGTAAACAATTTCCAAATGATTATAGTCTGGAAATATGAAGACAAAAGTACAAAAAAACAATAAAAAAAGTTTTACATTATGGACTAACCAATCGAGATTTACACAAATATATAAACTACGTAAATCCTCATTGAATTATACCCTTATAGATCATACATAAAAAAACAAGCAATGCTTGAACTGTAGCAACATAAAGGCACCTGAGTAATAAGAAATATGAACTAGGAGAAAAAAAATAGGAACCATGACTCCGTAAGCATTAGGATACTCCAGGGAAAACTATAGCAAGAATACTCCCAACTCTGGAAGAGGGAAAGGGTGTGGAAAAGAGGGGGGGGGTGAGGGGGAAAATGCGGGCAAAGGAGGAGTGGTAAGGGGAGAAATAAGGAATACTTTCCCCGACGGACTGATGTAGGTTTAAGGGCAGGTGTGAGCACTTGTCTATTTTATCCAATACTTAAATTCCCCCTTGGCTCAAGGCATTGTCTCCAAAGTTCCCAGCCATTGTCTCCAAAGTTCCCAGCACAGGTAGTGTGTATCAATTTTGTTATTAGCTGCAAAGATGGGGCATTCCATAGATTCCATGTGTGACATAATTGTAAGAACTAGAGGCCACCCAGGGCTTTTAGGCTGATGCCAGGATCTGGCTATAGCCAGTTTAACTGCAGTAAATAGGTAAATGCATAAGTTGAGGACAGGGGCTGGCAACAAACCCTTCAGAGCGTAATCTCCCCAGCCGACTCCAAATCGCCTACAACAAAGAAGAGCCCTAGTCCAAAGCCTGTGGATTTTGGGGCATGACCACCACATATGTACTGCAGAGCCTAGTCTCCCACAGCCTCTCCAACACAGGGGGGAGTGAGAATGAGACATTTGAAATAATCTAAAAGGGGTTAAATGCCATTGAAATAGAATTTTGTGGAACAGTTCCAGATAGGTAACATTATGTATAGTTTTCCTGGTATGTAATATGGCACTAGACCAAAGCTCTTCCGAAGCCTCAAATCCCAGCACTCTCTCCCATTGTTTAACTTGAGGGGTCTTGCAAAAGACAGGCACATTCAAAATATCCGAGTACGCCATAGAGAATACCCTAGGGAAACGATTCTCCGAGCTCCATCTTCTCTCCCACCCAGTGCAGGATCTGAGGGGGGCACCTAGGAACCCCCAAGATCTCAAAAAACTCTTCAATCTAAAAAATTCAAAATGGAAGAGGGGCCTACGTGGAAACCTATTTTGAAAAGCAGCTGATGTCATAGGGGACCCGCCAACCCATAAGTCTGACACAGTCAAGAACCCCTGTCCCTCCCACCACTCTAGGTGGGAATTTGGTAGGGCTTGTAAAAGACCAGCCAAGGGGTGTATTGGAGAAGGGTGTGGGGAAATACCGGCTGAGTGGTGAATTTTGTACCAGAATCTGAGGTTAGCCTGTACTATATAATTCTTAGAGATATCCGAATGCCTAACATGTTTGGGAATCCAGAGTAGATATTGCAAGGGGATCCCCGAGAGTATAGAATTTTGTTCAATGACCGCCCATCTGCTGGTTAACATGCGGTCACCCCAAGCCGATATGTGGGCCAATCTCGCTGTCTCGTGGTATATGATGATATTAGGAAGAGCAGCCCCCCCCCCCTGCCAAAATCGGATTATACAGGTATTTTACCGCCATTCTTGATCGTTTTCCCTTCCAAATGAAGAGATTACATATCCTTTGAAATTGAATTAATAGGGGTTTGGGAATCGGTATTCGGAGACAGCGGAAAAGGTATGTTATTTTGGGGAGTAAATTCATTTTCACCGCAGCTATACGTCCCCACCAGGATAAGAATGGGGAGTCCCATTGCTTCAATAGGGCCTTACATTTTTGAAAAAGAGGGGCAAAGTTACTAGAAATGACTGTAGGAATATCATGGGAGAGATAAACACCCAGATGTTGTATCCTATCAGTGGACCACTGGAAGGGAAACCGCGCCTTCAATGACTGAACATCTATATCCGGTATGTTTAACGCATATGCAATAGTTTTAGAAAAGTTCAGCTTATAGTAGCTGACCTTTGCAAACTCCTCAAGGATAAGAAACAAGGCTGGGAGCGAAGTTAGAGGCCTGGAGGTAACTATAGTGAGGTCGTCTGCAAACAAAATGACTTTACGTAAACTGCCTGAAATACCAAATCCCTCAATCCCTGGAGAACCCCTAATTCTCTCCGCTAATGGCTCCATCGCAAAGGCGAAGAGTAGCGGGGACAGGGGACAACCTTGGCGAGTTCCGTTAAAAACTTTAAAACTGGAAGAGCAGAAACCTATCCCGCTGACCTTGGCTGAGGGGGAGGAGTATAAGGCCATGATTCTATTACTGAACCCCGAAGGAAAGCCAAACCTCAGCAACACCTCCCTCAAGTATATCCAGTCGACCAGGTCAAAAGCTTTTTCAGCGTCGAGGGATAAAGTGACGCAAGGTTGACCGAGCCAACTGGCCTCCAGAAGGATATTGAGGAGCCTCCTGGTATTGTCAGGGCCCTCGCGGCCCAACATGAAGCCAACCTGGTCAGGACTGATTAATTGGGGGAGGATAGCATTCATGCGATTGGCAAGTACTTTAGCATACACCTTGGCGTCAACATTTAACAAAGAAATAGGCATAAAATTAGGGCAGGCATCTGGGGATTTGCCCGGCTTTGGCAGGGTAACTATGGTAGCTTCACAGAAAGTCAGCGCACCCAGCACAAAAGGGAGACTCAGGCAGCAGGAACATGTAGAAATGTGATTTATTGCAATGTTTGTTAAATCCACATTACAAAGCTTATCAACGTGTAATGGCTGGCAGCACCAGTCAGGGAATAAACAGGTCAGACGCGTTTCCTATTGCATAAAGTACAAACTCCTCAGTGACCCTGCACCACTCCCACCACTTTGGTCATTTTATGTGTACAGGAAATCCTCCCACTTAATTGATGGTCCAAAAACTGACCCTTTCATGACCAAAATAGTGGGTGTGTGTGAAAGGGAACTTGTTTTGCAAAACTAACAACAACTTAAAAAGCAACAGTACAAAGGAAAATAACTGTCATATGAAGCATGCTATAACAGTTCACAATTGTTACATGAACAAAGTAAATCTTTGTAATTTAGTTACTATATGTGAAAAATAAATAAATAAATAGAATTTGCAATGTAAGTTATTAGTGACAGAAATACATAAACCCATAGTAAAATAAATGATGGATGCTATTGCACTATTGATCTACATACAATTTCACATCCCACTCTGAGTTCAATCCCTTAGGAAGACGTGTATCTAAATGAAAAATCCAAAAGACCTCCTTTTTACTCAAAATTACTCCTCTGTTACCACCCCTAGGGTGTCTGGGTATGAGTTGGATGGCCTGAAACGTCAAAAGGGAACTATCAGAAATGTGACATTTTTTAAAATGCATGGATACTGGAGTAGTAGACTCTGGGTCCTCTATAGAACGTAAGTGTTCCAGAAAACGATCTTTCAAGGCGCGGGTCGTTTGACCTACATACTGCCTCAAACAGCCCTTGCATGTAAGAAGATAAATGACATAGCAAGAACTGCAAGTCATATGCTCCCGAATTTCAAAAACTTTATTGTTGGTAGTAGACACAAAACTTGCTCCAAAAGAAGCATAGGAGCAAGACTTGCACCTCTTACTACCACATTTATAAAAAAACCTGGTTTAATAGAAAGCCAATTTTTTCTCTGTTGGGGTCTTGGCAACATAGACGGTGACAATAGATTACCTAAAGTTTGGGCTTTTCTTGATACAAAACAAGTACCTTCCTCAAGTATGGACTTAAGGCTATCATCAGTACCCAAAATATTTTACCAAACTCAACACTATATGCAGTAATAAATTTAAGTTTATTAAATCTACTCTGTCTTTGAGTACTATCAGAGTAAAAGAGATCTTGTCTTTCTACCTGATCCACCTCTCGTTTAACCTCGGCAAGGGTTGTCTCAGAATACCCTCTCTCAATTAACCTCGTTGTTAGATCCTCAGAATGTTTCAAGTATCTATTTGGGTCACTGCAATTACGTTTTACCCTTATATACTGGCTCTTAGGAATAGATTGAATAGTGTGTCTTGGGTGACACGACTTGGCATTTAGAATAGTGTTACCTGCACTTGGTTTACGAAACAATTCAATTTCAATACTGTTAGTTACCAAATTTGAGTGTAATTCAATGTCTAAAAAAGAAATTGAAAGTTTGTTAAATTCCATGGTGAATTTTAAGTTCAATGAATTGTTTTGTAAATATTCCAGAAATTGTTCAAGAAGAAATAATGGACCCTTCCAAATTAACAAGACGTCGTCAATGTAGCGACCATAATAATGTATATATTGTCTGAAGGGGTTCCTATCTCCATAGATGTGGGACAGCTCCCACCAACCCATATACAGGTTGGCATACGAGGGGGCAAATTTAGCCCCCATAGCTGTCCCAAGCCTCTGGAGATAGAAATCCCCCTCAAACAGAAAAAAATTATGTGTGAGGAGGTACTCAACAGAATTCTTAATGAACAATTTCAAAGCTTCATCGTAGTTAGAATGATTATCAAGAAAAAACTCAATTGCCTGTATGCCCTTGTCATGAGGGATACAAGTATACAGTGAGACCACGTCGATGGTAACAAAAGTATAATCCTCACGCCAATCAAGGCTCTCCATCTGTTTAATCACATCGGACGTGTCCTTAATGTAACTTGTAAGATTCAAAACAAATGGTTGTAGATAACCATCGACAAGTTCAGAAAGTGGCTCATTTAATGAGCCAATTCCAGCCACAATGGGTCTGCCAAGGGGGGTTGATGGCTTGTTTGTGGACCTTAGGCAGATAGTGAAAAATGCTCATGACCGGATGTTCAGTGTAGAGAAAATCAAAATTAGATTGCTTAATTAACCCCTCTCGTAGTGCTTCCTCAAGAAGCTTACGCAATTCTGCTTTGTAATGAAAAATGGGGTTATATTTGAGTTTCTCATACACTGTAACATCAAACAACTGTCTGAAAGCCTCTGTAAGATATGCTTCACGGTCCAACACAACCACCTTCCCCCCTTTATCCGAATTGCGTATAACCAAATCCTGATTCTCCCTCAACTGCTTTATGGCTAAATACTGGTAGCTTGCAAGAATTCCTCTGGGAAAGAGCCCATGGCCCCTGCCCTATCGAACATGATTGTGATTTTTATTATGAGATATGAGCTTTCCAGTTTTAGATAGTGGATTACACAGGGGAGTTCCCTGTGTGTTTCTGAAGTTCTCTTATAGCCCTTATTATATTCTCTAAGCATGTTACACCTGCACATCTCACTGATTTATCTCGCCAGCTGTATGCTGATGTTTTGCTCAAAATTTACAATACACATATTCAACTGACAGAAAAGTGATGTATATTAATCCCATACGCTAATATGCAGTGTTATTACAAGTTGAGCGAGCTCATGTTCGCATTGCTTGGAAGCATTGCGCTCATGAGAGCGCACTTCCATAGTGAGATATGGCATGAGAACCTAGTGCAGGGGGTAAGTAGTGTAGCGATGGGCAGATCTGATCTCTGGTTAATCCTATAAGGATAAGTTGCTACCGTGAACTCGGAGTAGCAATAACCAGTCACGTGTAATGGCTGGTTATTTATCACACGCAAATTTGCCCGGTTGTGGGCCCAAGATAAATTAGTGCTCCACTTGTAATCTAGCCTTATATGTCATCAAAATAAATGTAAACATTTACATATATTTATTTAAGTTATTCAACTGGGAAATCTGTATTGTCTAAATATCAATATTAAACCTGATATTAACAGGCTGCTGGAACAATCATTAAAATTCCAAAACATTTACACAATTGTTATTGTCTATTCTGAATAAAATCCCTGCTTGCATTATGTCTAATAACAAAAGAACATATATTTATTTGTTCATTGCTAATCTGTTTTTTTTCCATATGAGCAACAATTATGCATGTTTATGAAAATGAATGCCAGTGTCTAACTTTAATCCTTCAAGTACTACCAACTACCAAGGTATTACTTTGACATTTACATGACTTTAGCACATGTTTTTTTTTTTTTTTATAAAATCTGCACACATCATTTTCGGCACCAAATTGTTGGGGTAACTTCCAACATCTGTTGAACAAACTGAGGGCTGCGTCTCTAGCTTTGGCATTTAGCAACCGCTAATAATAATTATTTTTCAGTTACTTAAAAAAGAACCCTTCTTATGTAGTTTAAGATGCTCAGGGGAATAATTTCACTGAAACAGGCAGTGGGTTTTGTAAATGCTGACCTTTAAGTTAAGTTGTCAGACTGCGAGGTAATACAATTTTCGACATTTGTGAAAGATTCTTCATTGTAATATCACTCATTAGTTCTCACGCAAACGGAAAGTGACATAGAGATATATATTAAATCATTAACTATTTGAGACCCTTGGATAGTGTATATGTGCTTATATATGATTTTTTTGCATCTGAGGACTTTGCAGTGTCAGGTATTTATCTGTGCTAATCAATAAGATATTGAAAAAAACAAGCAATTGCTCATTTCATTGACAGGGCAATATAAGTTCAAGTAGTCACTGCTATGCTAAAAAGCTCTTGGAGAGTTTAAATTTGTTTCACTGGAGATAACATATAACCACTAAAAAGACACAGTAGACAATTTATGTAATGACTTTTTTCCCTATCCACTGATAAATCTGTAGTAGTTTCCTTATTAGGCAATGAGCTTGCATACTACAGTATCCTGGGTGCAGAAACTAATTTTATTACAGGGAGGCTTCATATTTTGATTAACAATCTTTACTGAACTCAACACAGCAGCAATACACAGTGAAAAAGTTAACCAGTCAGAAAATGGCAAAGGATAAGCCACTGAGTCCAAACACTCCTACTCTTTCTTTGCTGCTCAGCACACAGATATGTATCATTGCTGTGTTGTTTGTTTTGTCTTCTCATGTGTTTTATTTGCTGCTAATCTATCCTGCTAGTTTCCTTTGTGTTGTAATGCCCCATATTTTCATTTGCTAGCAGAGAATAAGGGTTCCTTTCCCTTTAGGGGCATCTATTCTCTACCCTTATTTTAGTCCTTCTGTGCTATTATTTTCTTGGTTTGTGCTCTGTCCTTTTGCCATTTCCTCACTATGGCTGATATTCCTGATCCCTTGCTTGCTAAATTGCAAGACATGATTACACATACTGTAGATGTCAAGGTTGATAAGTTCCTAAATAAATCAGTCTCTACTGCTATATCTGAGACAGCAAAGAGTTTTAAGCTTATGCTACAGGAGTCCACCAAGTAAGTTGGTTTCTGAATCTGAGGATTCCTCTTCTTTTGAGAAAGGCCTTGCTCATCAACGTAATAGATCTTGGGTGCCTTCCTCTGGGAAGAGGTCCAAAGGTAAAGATCCCATTAAGCAGCCAAAACCTTCTCACCCTGGGGTTTCTCCCAAGGTTGCTAGAACTCAGAGGTAACTAGAGGTATAGAGTCTATTACTTTTGAATTGCAACAAACTTATCCTGTTCCATTAGAATCTGATTGTGAGGTTGATTGTCAGGATTATGACTGTCAGAATTATTATTATTCTGATCCAGACCCACAGCCTAACCACCCCATGTTCCCTGTCCCTTCCGATCCCAAGGTTGTCTATGATTATTGCAGGGAGCTGATGTTCAATCCTTTGTTCATTTGCCACCTTGGTTCATTTGATTGGTTCCCCCTGACCGCATTTGCAAGTATTTTGCATAGTGGATGCCTAAACCTCTGGAAAGGAATTGTCACAGGAACTTGAATGTCTCCGTCCGTCCCTACCTAGAAATGAATGCCAGACTCCTGAATTTGATCAGGTTATGGTTCAGTTCCATTCCAGTAAGGGTTGGGACCCTTTTAAGGGCCTTGAAAAATATCTGAGGATGGTTCAGGACAAACTCCTGGATGTCACTGGTTCCTTGGCCCAGATTTTGTTGTTGTCTGATAATTTCTTGAAATTAGAGAGGCCTATGGACCCCAAGGCATCAGAGAATGGGAATAGAGAGCTGTTTGCCTGATTAGCAATGCAAATACTGCCTTATCAGTTGAGCAACGCAGAGCTGCTCTTCTAAAACTTGAACCCAAATTGAATTGGGGTCAGCAACTAAAGGCATATATTTTCATGCAGGTTTCATTATATTTTTAAGCAAGTACGTATCTACCGTCACAGCTCTGTGCAAGCACAGTCTTACATTAAGAAGGCTCTGAACCAGCAGGTTTTTACCAGGGCAGAGAGATATAGAGGCCAATTTCCAGTCCGGTCCAACTATGCCATGCAAAGACCAGCATATGGTCTTAACACCTGCCCTCAGCTCAACCCCAGAAGGGTCTTCTTTTCCGGCTGAGCATGTGCGGCCAGAGCTGCCTTAACTGCAGCTAGAGAATAACAAGGACCTGTGAGTACTTTATTAATTACTTCCCTTCTGTTACTTGTTCCCCAACTGATTTCTGGGAGACGACCTCTTTCCCATAGAAGTGAAGAGATTCCTCAGGATGGGTGGATCCTTTAAACTATACAAGGATTTCATATACTTGAGACCACTGAATTTTTATTATCGCAACCAACACTTCAAGATGGAAAGTATAATTTTCTTCAGGATTTGCTCCTTCCCTCAGATTGGTGCGTTCATCTGGATTCAAACGGTATTACAGCTGCTCTCAGACCCTTTCAGTCTGGCTGCATAAGCCTTTTTGCAACAATTATATACAACAACTATATAACAAATATATATATATAATTCTATAAAGGTGTTTGTGTGTTTATATATATATACCGTAAATATTTCACATTACAATGTTCTTCACACAGGGGAATATGTTTTATGTATATATATATATATATATATATATATATATATATAAAATATATTCCCCTATGTGAGGAACATTGGAATGTGAAATATTTACAGTATATATATATATATATATATATATATATATAAATATACACACTGTGTATGTATATATATATATATATATATATATATATATATATATATATAAAACAAGAAATAGAAGGCACTCACTGGATTTAACAAGGGGTGAAAACACTTTATTCCCTTATGTGTAATGTTTCGGGGAAACACTCCCCGTCTTCAGACAATCAATTTAACCAAACCTTAAGCTAGGATTTAAATACCCTCTTACCTCATTAACAATCAACGCACATGTGAAGTCCAGCAGGTGCGTGGCCCGGTGTGCATGTCATCAGACAGCGTCTGTTGCCTAGCAACCTGCCAGCATTTGTCTATAACCATTACCATGTAATTTTAGAAACAACTAACACCTGTGCTACGAAACTTTACTTAAAAACAACTTATTAAATACTATCAGTATGCACTACAACTAATTGACTAGACCGTACTTTAAATAAATAAGTAAATAAGTAAATACTAAACAATGTTAAAAATGTCTGCAAACCATATAAAAGATTAACTAATTACTTGCAGAACAGTTTTAAGGTTTATTCACTAATAAATATGTTTAAGCAATGAATGCTAATAACTATGCTGATAATATTCGCTGCACGCTCTAAAGGCATATCATATTTCACATATGCTTAAAGGAGGTATAGCATGAAAATACTAATATAGATACGCAGAGGAACAAGAAGTAAATTTGAAATAAACTAAGAAAAAAATATTAAGAAGAAATACAAATAGAAAAAAAAAAAAAAAAACATAAGTAAAACGGGCAAAAATTAAACAAAAAATAAATCTAAAGAGCCTACGACAAGAAACATATAGAAAAAAAAAATACACAAAATTTATAGGGAGATTGAAAAGAGGTGAGACTAGAAAGAAGATAGGAAACGGAAAATAAGAAGAAAAAATAGAAAAAGAAAAGAAAAAGGAGAGAAAAGAAAAAGAAAAAGAGAAAGAAAGAGAGAGAGAGAGAGAGAAGGAGAGTCTGCCACTATCAGAGCAACAGTTAGGCTATATTATCCAAATGGAACTTTAAAGGAAACTATGCCATTCCAGTTTCGTATTAAGGCCCTTCGGGGTAATAGTGTCCAATTCAAAAGTCCATCTTGTTTCTTTCTGTAGGAGTATCCTAATCTTATCTCCTCCATGACTGAGTGTAGGTACATGGTCTATAATATAATATCGTAAGTCTGATACGTTATGACCTCGTTCTAGGAAATGTTGTGCTACCGGTTGGTTAGAGTATCCTATACGTAATGCTTTTCTTAAGTCGTCACAGGTTTTACCCACGTAAAACATACTACACGGGCAGTAAAGTAGGTATACGATGTATGGGGTGGTGACCCTGTGTTTAAGGTAATACTTCTTCTTGTGCCTGGGGGGATGGAAATATCTACCCACCTGTAATCTGTTACATGTTGTACAGCCGCTACATCTGTAGCAACCCAGTTCAATTGTTTGCTTATTCAACCAGTTTTTTGAGTAGCAGTGCACTGGGTCTGTCACCTGAAGGCTATCTTTGAGTGATTTCCCTTTTCTGTATCCAATCCGTGGATTATTTTGGAAGGGTAACATGTCGTCACTTTGTAGTATTTCCCAATTGCTCTTCAAGATGCGGTTAAACTCATTCTTGTCTGCTGTATATGTTGTAGTGAATGTCAGCCTATTTTTGTTTGGTTCTGTTAACTCCTTGTTCTTCTGTTTTGCCATCCCAGCATGAATCCTTTGTTTGTTAAAGGCACAGTCTACTCCAGATGAATTGTTATAGTTATACAAATATAGATGATCCCTTTATTACCCATTCCCCAGTTTTGCATAACCAACACAGTTACAATAATATACTTTTTACCTCTGTGATTACCTTGTATCCAAGCCTTAGCAGACTGCCCCCTTATCACAGTTCTTTTGACAGACTTGCATTTTAGCCAATCAGTGCCCTCTCATAAGTAACTCCACTGGCGTGAACACAATGGCCCAGATTACGAGTTTTGCGTTAGAGGCTATGCGGTGCTAACAAGCAGTTTTCCCTCACCGCTCACTTACCTGCAGCGCTGGTATTACGAGTTTTCAGAAACCCGTTGTTAAAAGACAAGAAGTGAGCGTTGAGCAAAATTTTGCTCATTACCGCACTCCAATACCAGTGCTGCTTACGTCAGCGGTGAGCTGGTCGTACGTGCTCGTGCACGATTTCCCCTTAGGAATCAACGGGGAATGCTGGCTGAGAAAAGTCAAATACTTGCAAAAAAGCAGCGTAAAACTCACTAACGCAGCCCTATTGATTCCTATGGGGAAATAAAATTTATGTCTACACCTAACACCCTTACATGAACCCCGAGTCTAAACACCCCTAATCTTACACTTGTTAACCCTAATCTGCCACCCCCGACATCGCCGCCACCTACATTATAATTATTAACCCCTAATCTGCCGCTCCGGACACCGCCGCCACCTACATTATATGTATTAACCCCTAATCTGCTGCCCCCAACATCGCCGACACCTACATACTATTTATTAACCCCTAATCTGCCACCCCCAATGTCGCCGCAACCTACCTACTATTTATTAACCCCTAATCTGCCACCCCCAATGTCGCTGCCACTATATTAAAGTTATTAACCCCTAAACCTAAGTCTAACCCTAACCCTAACACCCCCTAACTTAAATATAATTTAAATAAATATAAATAAATATTACTATCATTAACTAAATTATTCCTATTTAAAACTAAATACTTACCTGTAAAATAAACCCTAAGATAGCTACAATATAACTAATAGTTACATTGTAGCTAGTTTAGGGTTTATTTTTATTTTACAGGCAAGTTTGTATTTATTTTAACTAGGTAGAATAGTTATTAAATAGTTATTAACTATTTAATAACTACCTAGCTAAAATAAATACAAAAGTACCTGTAAAATAAAACCTAACCTAAGTTACACGAACACCTAACACTACACTATAATTAAATAAATTAACTAAATTAAATACAATTACCTAAATTAAATTAAATTAGCAAAAGTACAAAAAACAAACACTAAATTACAGAAAATAATAAACAAATTACAGATATTTGAACTAATTACACTTAATTTAATAGCCCTATTAAAATAAAAAAGCCCCCCCAAAATAAAAAAAGCCCTAGCCTTAACTAAACTGCAGTTGCAGGTGCCCCTGTGTTTAAGGTAATACTTCTTCTTGTGCCTGGGGGGATTGAAATATCTACCCACCTGTAATCTGTTACATGTTGTACAGCCGCTACATCTGTAGCAACCCAGTTCAATTGTTTGCTTATTCACTGGGTATGTCACCTGAAGGCTATCTTTGAGTGATTTCCCTTTTCTGTATCCAATCCGTGGTACCTCGATTTATTTTGGAAGGGTAACATGTCGTCACTTTGTAGTATTTCCCAATTGCTCTTCAAGATGCGGTTAAACTCATTCTTGTCTGCTGTATATGTTGTAGTGAATGTCAGCCTCTTTTTGTTTGGTTCTGTAAACTCCTTGTACTTCTGTTTTGCCATCCCAGCCTGAATCCTTTGTTCTCTCAGGACCTTGCTCTTATATCCTCTTTCTTTAAAGTTCTGTTCCATCTCTATTTGCTGGATCTGTGCAGTGTCTTTTTTGGTGTTATTTCTTGTCACTATAATAAACTGCAACTTCAGGAGTACTTTCTTCAAAGCTGGAGGGTGGCAGCTTGAAGCTTCCAGCAGTGAATTTCTATCTGTGGGCTTCTTATAGAGGGTGTCTGCAATATGTTGTTTTCTTTATAGATCTTTAGGTCCAGGAATTCAATTTCCTTCTCACTCCAATTCAATTTGAATTTTAATGTCTGATGCTACTCGTTAAGTTCTTTATCCAATTCTTGAATTGATTCTGGATTCCCTCTCCATATAATGAAGAGGTCGTCAATATACCTTTTGTAAAGGATTATCTTCTGGTTTCTGAAGATACTGTTCTTGTCTATCTCAAATCCTTCCATAAATAGATTTGTATAGGATGGGGCCATATTTGATCCCATTGCTGTACCAATTAATTGCAGGTAATACTTGCTCTCGAACCTGAAGAAGTTCTTCCTTAAGCAGTTGTCAATGAGTTTCCAATATGAATTCTTTAGGTGGTATAATATATGGATACCTTTGCAGTCGTCTCTTGATAGACTCAAGTCCTTCACAGTGCGGTATGACCGTATTCAGGCTTGTAACATCAAGGGTTACAAGCAGGTCTTCTTCATTCATAGGCCCAATAGCTTTTAGTTGTCGTATTACAGCCTCTGCATCTCTCAGGTAACTGTCCATCCATTGCACAAGAGGTTGTAATATAGTGTCAATGTATACCGCCAATGGTTGTAGGAGAGAGTCCGTTGCTGCCACTATTGGACAGCCAGGGGGTTCTTTATAGTTCTTATGCACCTTTGGCAACATGTAAAATACCGGTACCTTCGGGTATTCCACTTTCAGGTACTCCAAGGTCTGTTTATCAATCCAGTCAGCTTCGTGTGCTCTATCCAACAATGCATCAATCTCCTTTTTGAACTGCATCGTGGGGTTACAAGGTAAGGTCCGATATGTGCTAATATCATTCAATTGTTGTAATATCTCGGTCTGATAGTATTTGTAGTCCATGATGACTATTGAAAAAACTATACTACGACAAGCATTACGTATAGGAGACTCTAACCAACCGGTAGCACAACATTTCCTAGAACGAGGTCAAAACGCATCAGACTTACAATATCATATTATAGACCATGTACCTACACTCAGTCATGGAGGAGATAAGATTAGGATACTCCTACAGAAAGAAACAAGATGGACTTTTGAATTGGACACTATTACCCCGAAGTGCCTTAATACGAAACTGGAATGGCATAGTTTCCTTTAAAGTTCCATTTGGATAATATAGCCTAACTGTTGCTCTGATAGTAGCAGGTTCTCCTTCTCTCTCTTTCTTTCTTTCTTTCTCCCTTTCTTTCTCTTTTTCTTTTACTTTTTCTCTTCTTTCCCCTTATCTTTTTCTTTTCTCTCCTTTTTCTTTTCTTTTTCTATTTTTTCTTCTTATTTTCCATTTCCTATTTTCTTTCTAGTCTCACCTCTTTTCAATATCCCTATAAATTTTGTGTATTTTTTGTATTTTTTGTTTTTTTCTATATATTTCTTGTCATAGGCTCTTTAGGTTTATTTTTGGTTTAATTTTTGCCCGTTTTACTTATGTTTTTATTATTTATTTTTTATAATTATTATTTTTTTATTTATTTATTTTCTATTTATATTTCTTCTTAATATTTTTTCTTAGTTTATTTCGAATTTACTTCTTGTTCCTCTGCGTATCTATATTAGTATTTTCATGCTGTACCTCCTTTAAGCATATGTGAAATATGATGTGCCTTTAGAGCGTGCAGCGAATATTATCAGCATAGTTATTAGCATTCATTGCTTAAACATATTTATTAGTGAACAAAACTTACAACTGCTCTGCAAGTAATTAGTCTTTTATATGGTTTGCAGACATTTTTAACATTGTTTAGTATTTACTTATTTACTTATTTAAAGTACGGTCTAGTCAATTAGTTGTAGTGCATACTGATAGTATTTAGTAATTTGTTTTTAAGCAAAGTTTTGTAGCACAGGTGTTAGTTATGTCTAAAATTACATGTTAATGGTTATAGACAAATGCTGGCAGGTTGCTAGTCCTGCTGGACTTCACATGTGGGTTGATTGTTAATGATGTAAGAGGGTATTTAAATCCTTGTTTAAGGTTTGATTAAATTGATAATCCGAAGACGGGGAGTGTTTCCCCGAAACATTACACATAAGGGAATAAAGTGTTTTCACCCCTTGTTAAATCCGGTGAGTACCTTCTATTTTTTGTTATATTTGCATATTTGCAGTGAACCCCGGTACAATAACGGTCGTAGAGAGTGCTAGGCCATACTGAACTTATATATATATATATATATATATATATATATATATATATTTATATATATATATATACTGTAAATATTTCACATTCCAATGTTCTTCATATAGGGGAATATGTTTTATGCATATATAAATAGATATTTATACGAGTATGTGTCTGTAAATAGATATATATACATATATAAATACATAAATAAATATGTACATACACACACATACAGTATATATATATATATATATATATATATATATATATATATATATATATATATATATATATATATACATACATTCATATCCCTCTTTTGACATGTATATGTATGTATCTCTATTTTAAAGCCCTCTGCAGGCCTTTGTTTTCTTCTAACACCTGACAACCTTTATTTATATATATATTTAAAAATATAAAGAACATTTTCTTCTAAGTGAAGAACATACATATTTCAAGTATACATATATGTATGCCTATATGTCTATATATCCAAATGTTTAGGTTCAATGACATATAAGAATAACATATAAAGGGAAAGGCAATATATACTGTAGTATAGTCATATCCAATTCTGATTACTGTCAACAATGCTTATTCTAAAATACTCACCTTGTTGTACCTTATTGCTATGAGGTATGTACTTCGCCTGGAGGGGATAAGTGTTCCCTATCTGTGGTAATGGTGAGAAAACTGTAATGAATAAATTTGTGTAGACAAACATTTAACTGCATACTCCCTTAATGCTTGTAGTAATTATGTCCCAATATTGATGCTAACAGTAAAGATGAAGTGTGATTAAAACTTGTTTTAATTTTTATTTGATTTAATAGGTTTTTATAATATAAAAGTGTGATAAAAAAAAAATTGTTTCCAAATAATGTTGTTAAAGGGACAGTCTACTCCAGATGAATTGTTATAGTTATACAAATATAGATGATCCCTTTATTACCCATTCCCCATTTTTGCATAACCAACACGGTTACAATAATATACTTTTTACCTCTGTGATTACCTTGTATCCAAGCCTTAGCAGACTGCCCCCTTATCACAGTTCTTTTGACAGACTTGCATTTTAGCCAATCAGTGCCCTCTCATAAGTAACTCCACTGGCGTGAACACAATGGCCCAGATTACGAGTTTTGCGTTAGAGGCTATGCGATGCTAACGAGCAGTTTTCCCTCACCGCTTACTTACCTGCAGCGCTGGTATTACGAGTTTTCAGAAACCCGTCGATAAAAGACAAGAAGTGAGCGTTGAGCAAAATTTTGCTCATTACCGCACTCCAATACCAGTGCTGCTTAAGTCAGCGGTGAGCTGGTCGTACGTGCTCGTGCACGATTTCCCCTTAGGAATCAACGGGGAATGCTGGCTGAGAAAAAGTCTAATACTTGCAAAAAAGCAGCGTAAAACTCACTAACGCAGCCCCATTGATTCCTATGGGGAAATAAAATTTATGTCTACACCTAACACCCTAACATGAACCCTGAGTCTAAACACCCCTAATCTTACACTTGTTAACCCTAATCTGCCACCCCCGACATCGCCGACACCTACATTATAATTATTAACCCCTAATCTGCCGCTCCGGACACCGCCGCCACCTACATTATATGTATTAACCCCTAATCTGCTGCCCCCAACATCGCCGACACCTACATACTATTTATTAACCCCTAATCTGCCACCCCCAATGTCGCCGCAACCTACCTACTATTTATTAACCCCTAATCTGCCACCCCCAATGTCGCTGCCACTATATTAAAGTTATTAACCCCTAAACCTAAGTCTAACCCTAACCCTAACACCCCCTAACTTAAATATAATTTAAATAAATATAAATAAATATTACTATCATTAACTAAATTATTCCTATTTAAAACTAAATACTTACCTGTAAAATAAACCCTAAGATAGCTACAATATAACTAATAGTTACATTGTAGCTAGTTTAGGGTTTATTTTAATTTTACAGGCAAGTTTGTATTTATTTTAACTAGGTAGAATAGTTATTAAATAGTTATTAACTATTTAATAACTACCTAGCTAAAATAAATACAAAAGTACCTGTAAAATAAAACCTAACCTAAGTTACACGAACACCTAACACTACACTATAATTAAATAAATTAACTAAATTAAATACAATTACCTAAATTAAATTAAATTAGCAAAAGTACAAAAAACAAACACTAAATTACAGAAAATAATAAACAAATTACAGATATTTGAACTAATTACACTTAATTTAATAGCCCTATTAAAATAAAAAAGCCCCCCCAAAATAAAAAAAGCCCTAGCCTTAACTAAACTGCAGTTGCAGGTGCCCCTGTGTTTAAGGTAATACTTCTTCTTGTGCCTGGGGGGATTGAAATATCTACCCACCTGTAATCTGTTACATGTTGTACAGCCGCTACATCTGTAGCAACCCAGTTCAATTGTTTGCTTATTCACTGGGTATGTCACCTGAAGGCTATCTTTGAGTGATTTCCCTTTTCTGTATCCAATCCGTGGTACCTCGATTTATTTTGGAAGGGTAACATGTCGTCACTTTGTAGTATTTCCCAATTGCTCTTCAAGATGCGGTTAAACTCATTCTTGTCTGCTGTATATGTTGTAGTGAATGTCAGCCTCTTTTTGTTTGGTTCTGTAAACTCCTTGTACTTCTGTTTTGCCATCCCAGCCTGAATCCTTTGTTCTCTCAGGACCTTGCTCTTATATCCTCTTTCTTTAAAGTTCTGTTCCATCTCTATTTGCTGGATCTGTGCAGTGTCTTTTTTGGTGTTATTTCTTGTCACTATAATAAACTGCAACTTCAGGAGTACTTTCTTCAAAGCTGGAGGGTGGCAGCTTGAAGCTTCCAGCAGTGAATTTCTATCTGTGGGCTTCTTATAGAGGGTGTCTGCAATATGTTGTTTTCTTTATAGATCTTTAGGTCCAGGAATTCAATTTCCTTCTCACTCCAATTCAATTTGAATTTTAATGTCTGATGCTACTCGTTAAGTTCTTTATCCAATTCTTGAATTGATTCTGGATTCCCTCTCCATATAATGAAGAGGTCGTCAATATACCTTTTGTAAAGGATTATCTTCTGGTTTCTGAAGATACTGTTCTTGTCTATCTCAAATCCTTCCATAAATAGATTTGTATAGGATGGGGCCATATTTGATCCCATTGCTGTACCAATTAATTGCAGGTAATACTTGCTCTCGAACCTGAAGAAGTTCTTCCTTAAGCAGTTGTCAATGAGTTTCCAATATGAATTCTTTAGGTGGTCTAATATATGGATACCTTTGCAGTCGTCTCTTGATAGACTCAAGTCCTTCACAGTGCGGTATGACCGTATTCAGGCTTGTAACATCAAGGGTTACAAGCAGGTCTTCTTCATTCATAGGCCCAATAGCTTTTAGTTGTCGTATTACAGCCTCTGCATCTCTCAGGTAACTGTCCATCCATTGCACAAGAGGTTGTAATATAGTGTCAATGTATACCGCCAATGGTTGTAGGAGAGAGTCCGTTGCTGCCACTATTGGACAGCCAGGGGGTTCTTTATAGTTCTTATGCACCTTTGGCAACATGTAAAATACCGGTACCTTCGGGTATTCCACTTTCAGGTACTCCAAGGTCTGTTTATCAATCCAGTCTGCTTCGTGTGCTCTATCCAACAATGCATCAATCTCCTTTTTGAACTGCATCGTGGGGTTACAAGGTAAGGTCCGATATGTGCTAATATCATTCAATTGTTGTAATATCTCGGTCTGATAGTATTTGTAGTCCATGATGACTATTGAAAAAACTATACTACGACAAGCATTACGTATAGGAGACTCTAACCAACCGGTAGCACAACATTTCCTAGAACGAGGTCAAAACGCATCAGACTTACAATATCATATTATAGACCATGTACCTACACTCAGTCATGGAGGAGATAAGATTAGGATACTCCTACAGAAAGAAACAAGATGGACTTTTGAATTGGACACTATTACCCCGAAGTGCCTTAATACGAAACTGGAATGGCATAGTTTCCTTTAAAGTTCCATTTGGATAATATAGCCTAACTGTTGCTCTGATAGTAGCAGGTTCTCCTTCTCTCTCTTTCTTTCTTTCTTTCTCCCTTTCTTTCTCTTTTTCTTTTACTTTTTCTCTTCTTTCCCCTTATCTTTTTCTTTTCTCTCCTTTTTCTTTTCTTTTTCTATTTTTTCTTCTTATTTTCCATTTCCTATTTTCTTTCTAGTCTCACCTCTTTTCAATATCCCTATAAATTTTGTGTATTTTTTGTATTTTTTGTTTTTTTCTATATATTTCTTGTCATAGGCTCTTTAGGTTTATTTTTGGTTTAATTTTTGCCCGTTTTACTTATGTTTTTATTATTTATTTTTTATAATTATTATTTTTTTATTTATTTATTTTCTATTTATATTTCTTCTTAATATTTTTTCTTAGTTTATTTCGAATTTACTTCTTGTTCCTCTGCGTATCTATATTAGTATTTTCATGCTGTACCTCCTTTAAGCATATGTGAAATATGATGTGCCTTTAGAGCGTGCAGCGAATATTATCAGCATAGTTATTAGCATTCATTGCTTAAACATATTTATTAGTGAACAAAACTTACAACTGCTCTGCAAGTAATTAGTCTTTTATATGGTTTGCAGACATTTTTAACATTGTTTAGTATTTACTTATTTACTTATTTAAAGTACGGTCTAGTCAATTAGTTGTAGTGCATACTGATAGTATTTAGTAATTTGTTTTTAAGCAAAGTTTTGTAGCACAGGTGTTAGTTATGTCTAAAATTACATGTTAATGGTTATAGACAAATGCTGGCAGGTTGCTAGTCCTGCTGGACTTCACATGTGGGTTGATTGTTAATGATGTAAGAGGGTATTTAAATCCTTGTTTAAGGTTTGATTAAATTGATAATCCGAAGACGGGGAGTGTTTCCCCGAAACATTACACATAAGGGAATAAAGTGTTTTCACCCCTTGTTAAATCCGGTGAGTACCTTCTATTTTTTGTTATATTTGCATATTTGCAGTGAACCCCGGTACAATAACGGTCGTAGAGAGTGCTAGGCCATACTGAACTTATATATATATATATATATATATATATATATATATATATTTATATATATATATATACTGTAAATATTTCACATTCCAATGTTCTTCATATAGGGGAATATGTTTTATGCATATATAAATAGATATTTATACGAGTATGTGTCTGTAAATAGATATATATACATATATAAATACATAAATAAATATGTACATACACACACATACAGTATATATATATATATATATATATATATATATATATATATATATACATACATTCATATCCCTCTTTTGACATGTATATGTATGTATCTCTATTTTAAAGCCCTCTGCAGGCCTTTGTTTTCTTCTAACACCTGACAACCTTTATTTATATATATATTTAAAAATATAAAGAACATTTTCTTCTAAGTGAAGAACATACATATTTCAAGTATACATATATGTATGCCTATATGTCTATATATCCAAATGTTTAGGTTCAATGACATATAAGAATAACATATAAAGGGAAAGGCAATATATACTGTAGTATAGTCATATCCAATTCTGATTACTGTCAACAATGCTTATTCTAAAATACTCACCTTGTTGTACCTTATTGCTATGAGGTATGTACTTCGCCTGGAGGGGATAAGTGTTCCCTATCTGTGGTAATGGTGAGAAAACTGTAATGAATAAATTTGTGTAGACAAACATTTAACTGCATACTCCCTTAATGCTTGTAGTAATTATGTCCCAATATTGATGCTAACAGTAAAGATGAAGTGTGATTAAAACTTGTTTTAATTTTTAGTTGATTTAATAGGTTTTTATAATATAAAAGTGTGATAAAAAAAAAATTGTTTCCAAATAATGTTGTTAAAGGGACAGTCTACTCCAGATGAATTGTTATAGTTATACAAATATAGATGATCCCTTTATTACCCATTCCCCAGTTTTGCATAACCAACACAGTTACAATAATATACTTTTTACCTCTGTGATTACCTTGTATCCAAGCCTTAGCAGACTGCCCCCTTATCACAGTTCTTTTGACAGACTTGCATTTTAGCCAATCAGTGCCCTCTCATAAGTAACTCCACTGGCGTGAACACAATGGCCCAGATTACGAGTTTTGCGTTAGAGGCTATGCGATGCTAACGAGCAGTTTTCCCTCACCGCTTACTTACCTGCAGCGCTGGTATTACGAGTTTTCAGAAACCCGTCGTTAAAAGACAAGAAGTGAGCGTTGAGCAAAATTTTGCTCATTACCGCACTCCAATACCAGTGCTGCTTAAGTCAGCGGTGAGCTGGTCGTACGTGCTCGTGCACGATTTCCCCTTAGGAATCAACGGGGAATGCTGGCTGAGAAAAAGTCTAATACTTGCAAAAAAGCAGCGTAAAACTCACTAACGCAGCCCCATTGATTCCTATGGGGAAATAAAATTTATGTCTACACCTAACACCCTAACATGAACCCTGAGTCTAAACACCCCTAATCTTACACTTGTTAACCCTAATCTGCCACCCCCGACATCGCCGACACCTACATTATAATTATTAACCCCTAATCTGCCGCTCCGGACACCGCCGCCACCTACATTATATGTATTAACCCCTAATCTGCTGCCCCCAACATCGCCGACACCTACATACTATTTATTAACCCCTAATCTGCCACCCCCAATGTCGCCGCAACCTACCTACTATTTATTAACCCCTAATCTGCCACCCCCAATGTCGCTGCCACTATATTAAAGTTATTAACCCCTAAACCTAAGTCTAACCCTAACCCTAACACCCCCTAACTTAAATATAATTTAAATAAATATAAATAAATATTACTATCATTAACTAAATTATTCCTATTTAAAACTAAATACTTACCTGTAAAATAAACCCTAAGATAGCTACAATATAACTAATAGTTACATTGTAGCTAGTTTAGGGTTTATTTTTATTTTACAGGCAAGTTTGTATTTATTTTAACTAGGTAGAATAGTTATTAAATAGTTATTAACTATTTAATAACTACCTAGCTAAAATAAATACAAAAGTACCTGTAAAATAAAACCTAACCTAAGTTACACGAACACCTAACACTACACTATAATTAAATAAATTAACTAAATTAAATACAATTACCTAAATTAAATTAAATTAGCAAAAGTACAAAAAACAAACACTAAATTACAGAAAATAATAAACAAATTACAGATATTTGAACTAATTACACTTAATTTAATAGCCCTATTAAAATAAAAAAGCCCCCCCAAAATAAAAAAAAGCCCTAGCCTTAACTAAACTGCAGTTGCAGGTGCCCCTGTGTTTAAGGTAATACTTCTTCTTGTGCCTGGGGGGATTGAAATATCTACCCACCTGTAATCTGTTACATGTTGTACAGCCGCTACATCTGTAGCAACCCAGTTCAATTGTTTGCTTATTCACTGGGTATGTCACCTGAAGGCTATCTTTGAGTGATTTCCCTTTTCTGTATCCAATCCGTGGTACCTCGATTTATTTTGGAAGGGTAACATGTCGTCACTTTGTAGTATTTCCCAATTGCTCTTCAAGATGCGGTTAAACTCATTCTTGTCTGCTGTATATGTTGTAGTGAATGTCAGCCTCTTTTTGTTTGGTTCTGTAAACTCCTTGTACTTCTGTTTTGCCATCCCAGCCTGAATCCTTTGTTCTCTCAGGACCTTGCTCTTATATCCTCTTTCTTTAAAGTTCTGTTCCATCTCTATTTGCTGGATCTGTGCAGTGTCTTTTTTGGTGTTATTTCTTGTCACTATAATAAACTGCAACTTCAGGAGTACTTTCTTCAAAGCTGGAGGGTGGCAGCTTGAAGCTTCCAGCAGTGAATTTCTATCTGTGGGCTTCTTATAGAGGGTGTCTGCAATATGTTGTTTTCTTTATAGATCTTTAGGTCCAGGAATTCAATTTCCTTCTCACTCCAATTCAATTTGAATTTTAATGTCTGATGCTACTCGTTAAGTTCTTTATCCAATTCTTGAATTGATTCTGGATTCCCTCTCCATATAATGAAGAGGTCGTCAATATACCTTTTGTAAAGGATTATCTTCTGGTTTCTGAAGATACTGTTCTTGTCTATCTCAAATCCTTCCATAAATAGATTTGTATAGGATGGGGCCATATTTGATCCCATTGCTGTACCAATTAATTGCAGGTAATACTTGCTCTCGAACCTGAAGAAGTTCTTCCTTAAGCAGTTGTCAATGAGTTTCCAATATGAATTCTTTAGGTGGTCTAATATATGGATACCTTTGCAGTCGTCTCTTGATAGACTCAAGTCCTTCACAGTGCGGTATGACCGTATTCAGGCTTGTAACATCAAGGGTTACAAGCAGGTCTTCTTCATTCATAGGCCCAATAGCTTTTAGTTGTCGTATTACAGCCTCTGCATCTCTCAGGTAACTGTCCATCCATTGCACAAGAGGTTGTAATATAGTGTCAATGTATACCGCCAATGGTTGTAGGAGAGAGTCCGTTGCTGCCACTATTGGACAGCCAGGGGGTTCTTTATAGTTCTTATGCACCTTTGGCAACATGTAAAATACCGGTACCTTCGGGTATTCCACTTTCAGGTACTCCAAGGTCTGTTTATCAATCCAGTCTGCTTCGTGTGCTCTATCCAACAATGCATCAATCTCCTTTTTGAACTGCATCGTGGGGTTACAAGGTAAGGTCCGATATGTGCTAATATCATTCAATTGTTGTAATATCTCGGTCTGATAGTATTTGTAGTCCATGATGACTATTGAAAAAACTATACGTACGACAAGCATTACGTATAGGAGACTCTAACCAACCGGTAGCACAACATTTCCTAGAACGAGGTCAAAACGCATCAGACTTACAATATCATATTATAGACCATGTACCTACACTCAGTCATGGAGGAGATAAGATTAGGATACTCCTACAGAAAGAAACAAGATGGACTTTTGAATTGGACACTATTACCCCGAAGTGCCTTAATACGAAACTGGAATGGCATAGTTTCCTTTAAAGTTCCATTTGGATAATATAGCCTAACTGTTGCTCTGATAGTAGCAGGTTCTCCTTCTCTCTCTTTCTTTCTTTCTTTCTCCCTTTCTTTCTCTTTTTCTTTTACTTTTTCTCTTCTTTCCCCTTATCTTTTTCTTTTCTCTCCTTTTTCTTTTCTTTTTCTATTTTTTCTTCTTATTTTCCATTTCCTATTTTCTTTCTAGTCTCACCTCTTTTCAATATCCCTATAAATTTTGTGTATTTTTTGTATTTTTTGTTTTTTTCTATATATTTCTTGTCATAGGCTCTTTAGGTTTATTTTTGGTTTAATTTTTGCCCGTTTTACTTATGTTTTTATTATTTATTTTTTATAATTATTATTTTTTTATTTATTTATTTTCTATTTATATTTCTTCTTAATATTTTTTCTTAGTTTATTTCGAATTTACTTCTTGTTCCTCTGCGTATCTATATTAGTATTTTCATGCTGTACCTCCTTTAAGCATATGTGAAATATGATGTGCCTTTAGAGCGTGCAGCGAATATTATCAGCATAGTTATTAGCATTCATTGCTTAAACATATTTATTAGTGAACAAAACTTACAACTGCTCTGCAAGTAATTAGTCTTTTATATGGTTTGCAGACATTTTTAACATTGTTTAGTATTTACTTATTTACTTATTTAAAGTACGGTCTAGTCAATTAGTTGTAGTGCATACTGATAGTATTTAGTAATTTGTTTTTAAGCAAAGTTTTGTAGCACAGGTGTTAGTTATGTCTAAAATTACATGTTAATGGTTATAGACAAATGCTGGCAGGTTGCTAGTCCTGCTGGACTTCACATGTGGGTTGATTGTTAATGATGTAAGAGGGTATTTAAATCCTTGTTTAAGGTTTGATTAAATTGATAATCCGAAGACGGGGAGTGTTTCCCCGAAACATTACACATAAGGGAATAAAGTGTTTTCACCCCTTGTTAAATCCGGTGAGTACCTTCTATTTTTTGTTATATTTGCATATTTGCAGTGAACCCCGGTACAATAACGGTCGTAGAGAGTGCTAGGCCATACTGAACTTATATATATATATATATATATATATATATATATATTTATATATATATATATACTGTAAATATTTCACATTCCAATGTTCTTCATATAGGGGAATATGTTTTATGCATATATAAATAGATATTTATACGAGTATGTGTCTGTAAATAGATATATATACATATATAAATACATAAATAAATATGTACATACACACACATACAGTATATATATATATATATATATATATATATATATATATATATATACATTCATATCCCTCTTTTGACATGTATATGTATGTATCTCTATTTTAAAGCCCTCTGCAGGCCTTTGTTTTCTTCTAACACCTGACAACCTTTATTTATATATATATTTAAAAATATAAAGAACATTTTCTTCTAAGTGAAGAACATACATATTTCAAGTATACATATATGTATGCCTATATGTCTATATATCCAAATGTTTAGGTTCAATGACATATAAGAATAACATATAAAGGGAAAGGCAATATATACTGTAGTATAGTCATATCCAATTCTGATTACTGTCAACAATGCTTATTCTAAAATACTCACCTTGTTGTACCTTATTGCTATGAGGTATGTACTTCGCCTGGAGGGGATAAGTGTTCCCTATCTGTGGTAATGGTGAGAAAACTGTAATGAATAAATTTGTGTAGACAAACATTTAACTGCATACTCCCTTAATGCTTGTAGTAATTATGTCCCAATATTGATGCTAACAGTAAAGATGAAGTGTGATTAAAACTTGTTTTAATTTTTAGTTGATTTAATAGGTTTTTATAATATAAAAGTGTGATAAAAAAAAAATTGTTTCCAAATAATGTTGTTAAAGGGACAGTCTACTCCAGATGAATTGTTATAGTTATACAAATATAGATGATCCCTTTATTACCCATTCCCCATTTTTGCATAACCAACACGGTTACAATAATATACTTTTTACCTCTGTGATTACCTTGTATCCAAGCCTTAGCAGACTGCCCCCTTATCACAGTTCTTTTGACAGACTTGCATTTTAGCCAATCAGTGCCCTCTCATAAGTAACTCCACTGGCGTGAACACAATGGCCCAGATTACGAGTTTTGCGTTAGAGGCTATGCGATGCTAACGAGCAGTTTTCCCTCACCGCTTACTTACCTGCAGCGCTGGTATTACGAGTTTTCAGAAACCCGTCGTTAAAAGACAAGAAGTGAGCGTTGAGCAAAATTTTGCTCATTACCGCACTCCAATACCAGTGCTGCTTAAGTCAGCGGTGAGCTGGTCGTACGTGCTCGTGCACGATTTCCCCTTAGGAATCAACGGGGAATGCTGGCTGAGAAAAAGTCTAATACTTGCAAAAAAGCAGCGTAAAACTCACTAACGCAGCCCCATTGATTCCTATGGGGAAATAAAATTTATGTCTACACCTAACACCCTAACATGAACCCTGAGTCTAAACACCCCTAATCTTACACTTGTTAACCCTAATCTGCCACCCCCGACATCGCCACCACCTACATTATATGTATTAACCCCTAATCTGCTGCCCCAACATCGCTGACACCTACATACTATTTATTATTAACCCCTAATCTGCCACCCCCAATGTCTCCGCAACCTACCTACTATTTATTAACCCCTAATCTGCCGCCCCCAATGTCGCTGCCACTATATTAAAGTTATTAACCCCTAAACCTAAGTCTAACCCTAACACCCCCTAATTTAAATATAATTTAAATAAATCTAAATAAATATTACTATCATTAACTAAATTATTCCTATTTAAAACTAAATACTTACCTGTAAAATAAACCCTAAGATAGCTACAATATAACTAATAGTTACATTGTAGCTAGTTTAGGCTTTATTTTTATTTTACAGGCAAGTTTGTATTTATTTTAACTAGGTAGAATAGTTATTAAATGGTTATTAACTATTTAATAACTACCTAGCTAAAATAAATACAAAGTACCTGTAAAATATAAAACCTAACCTAAGTTACACGAACACCTAACACACACTATAATTAAATAAATTAACTAAATTAAATACAATTACCTAAATTAAATTAAATTAGCAAAAGTACAAAAAACATTTTTACAAAAATTACAGAAATTAATAAACAAATTACAGATATTTGAACTAATTACACCTAATTTAATAGCCCTATTAAAATAAAAAAGCCCCCCCAAAATAAAAAAAAACCTAGCCTTAACTAAACTACCAATAGCCCTTAAAAGGGCCTTTTGCGGGGCATTGCCCCAAAAGTAATCAGCTCTTTTACCTGTAAAAAAATACCTGTAAAAAAAATACAAACAACCCCCCCAACAGTACAAAAATTACAGAAATTAATAAACAAATTACAGATATTTGAACTAATTACACCTAATTTAATAGCCCTATTAAAATAAAAAAGCCCCCCCCAAAATATAAAAAAGCCTAGCCTTAACTAAACTACCAATAGCCCTTAAAAGGGCCTTTTGCAGGGCATTGCCCCAAAAGTAATCAGCTCTTTTACCTGTAAAAAAAATACAAACAACCCCCCCAACAGTAAAACCCACCACCCACACAACCAACCCCCAAATAAAATACTGTCTAAACAAACTAAGCTCCCCATTGCCCTTAAAAGGGCATTTGGATGGGCATTGCCCTTAAAAGGGCAGTTATCTCTATTTCAGCCCAAAGTCCTAACCTAAAAATAAAACCCACCCAATACACCCTTAAAAAAACATAACACTAACCCCCTGAAGATACACTTACCGGAAGAAGTCTTCACCCAAGCCGGGCCGAAGTCCTCAACGAAGCCGGGAGAAGTCTTCATCCAAGTCAGGCGAAGTGGTCCTCCAGACGGGCAGAAGTTTTCATCCAGACGGCACCTTCTATCTTCATCCATCCGGCGCGGAACGGGTCCATCTTCAAGACATCCGACACGGAGCATCCTCTTCATCCGACGACTAAAGCTGAATGAAGGTACCTTTAAGTGACGTCATCCAAGATGGCGTCCCTTAGATTCTGATTGGCTGATAGAATTCTATCAGCCAATCGGAATTAAAGTAAAAAAATCCTATTGGCTGATTCAATCAGCCAATAGGATTGAAGTTCAATCCTATTGGCTGATCCAATCAGCCAATAGGATTGAGCTCACATTCTATTGGCTGATTGGATCAGCCAATAGGATGAAAGCTCAATCCTATTGGCTGATTGCAACAGCCAATAGGATTTTTTCAACCTGAATTCTGATTGGCTGATAGAATTCTATCAGCCAATCGGAATCTAAGGAACGCCATCTTGGATGACGTCATTTAAAGGAACCTTCTTTCGGGAAGAAGACGTCGAATGAAGAGGATAGAGGATGCTCTGCGTCGGATGTCTTGAAGATGGAGCTGCTCTGCGCCGGATGGATGAAGATAGAAGATGCCGTCTGGGTGAAGACTTCTGCGGGCTTGGATGAAGACTTCAGCTGCTTGGATGAAGACTTCTGCCGGCTTCTTGGAGGATGGATGTCGGATCTTCAAAACTGTAAATGAATCTTCAGGGGTTAGTGTTAGGAATTTTTAAGGGTGTATTGGGTGGGTTTTATTTTTAGATTAGGGGTTTGGGCTGCGATAGAGCTAAATGCCCTTTTAAGGGCAATGCCCATCCAAATGCCCTTTTCAGGGCAATGGGGAGCTTAGGTTTTTTTAGTTAGGTTTTTATTTGGGGGGGTTGGTCGTGTGGGTGGTGGGTTTTACTGTTGGGGGGTATTTGTATTTTTTATTTACAGGTAAAAGAGCTGATTTCTTTGGGGCAATGCCCCGCAAAAGGCCCTTTTAAGGGCTATTTGTAGTTTATTGTAGGCTAGGGTTTTTTTTTAATTTGGGGGGGGGGCTTTATTATTTTCATAGGGCCCTTAGATTAGGTGTAATTAGTTTAAATATTTGATCATTTCCTTTTTATTTTGTGTAACTTAGTGTTTATTTTTTTTGTAACTTAGTTGTTAGTTTTTTGTAACTTAGTAATTTTTTAGTGTAGATTTAAATTATTTGAGTAGGGTTAGGTGTTTAAATATATAATATAGTTAATTTAATTTGTAGTTTAATGTAATTTTTGTAACAGTTAGGGTAGATTAATTATTAGTTTAATATAGTTTAATGTAATTTTAGTATAATAGGTAGGTTAATTATTAGTTTAATATAGTTTAATGTAATTTTAATCTAATAGTTAGGGTAGATTAATTAATAGTTTAATATAGTTTAATTTAAATATAAAGGTAAGTTTTAATTTATTATAACATAGGGATGAGTTACTATTTAATATAAAGTTAGCGGGTTGTTAGGTTTAGGGGTTAATAGTAGGGATGGGCGAATGTTTCTAAAAATTCGAAATTTAAAGGAATTTTGATACATTCGTTCGTTCTAATCGAATTTTGAATGTTTATATAACATTCTAACATTCTATTTTCGAATTTTCATTTTCGAATTTTTCAATAAAATTCGAAAATATTCGTTCGAATAATAGAATGTTTAGCTATGTATTCATTCAATTTCGAAATGTAATATTTGAATTCGAATGTCACATTCGAATTTGAAATAATATTTCTAGTCTAATACTGTGTTTTAAATGTGATATTCGATTCGAATGTGATATTCGATTCGAATGTGACATTCGAATTCAAAATAGTATTTCTAGTCTAATACTGTGTTTTATAAATGTAATATTTGAATTTGAATGTGACATTCGATTCGAATGTGATATTCGATTCAAATGTGACATTCGAAATAGTGTTTCTAGTCTGCAATTGTGTTTTATAAATGTAATATTCGAATTCGAATGTGATATTCGAATGTAACATTCAAATTCGAATGTGACATTCGAAAACTGTAAATAACATTCGAAAATCGAATTTTTAAGAATATTCGTTCTTATCAATATTCTATTATGTAAATCGAATTTCTACAATAACATTCGTTGTAACATTCAAATTCGGATATAAACACATTCGCCCATCCCTAGTTAATAGTTTAATTTAGTTTATGGCGATGTGGGGGCTGGCGGTTTAGGGGTTAATAGGTTTAGTAAGTGCTAGTGATGTGGGGGGCAGAGGTTTAGGGGTTAATACATTTATTTAGTTGCAGTGGGCTCCGGCAGCGGCGGGATAGGGGTTAATAACTTTATTTAGGTGGCGGTGTTGGGACGGCAGAATAGGGGTTAATAAGTATAATGTAGGTGGTGGCGTGGCGGTGGCGGGGCAGCAGATTAGGGGTTAATAAGTATAGGGTGTTAGGTGTAAATGTAACTTTTATTCCCCCATAGGAATCAATGGGATATCGGGCAGCAGCGAACATGAGCTTTCCCTGCTTTCAGACTCCCATTGATTCCTATGGCATCCACCGCCTCCAGGGCGGCGGATTGAAAACCAGGTACGCTGGGCCGGAATAGTGGCGAGCGTACCTGTTAGATATTTGTTAAACAGCAAAAGTAGTCAGATAGTGCCGAATTTGCATTCGGAACATCTGTAATGACGTAAGCATCGATCTGTGTCGGACTGAGACCGGCGGATCGTATGTTATCTCACAAATTTCAACTTTTGCCGGTCTGTAGGGTTTGATAAATAAGGGGAATCAAGCTCGCCACAATTACGCTGCGGAATTCCAGCGTATTTGTGGTTGGCGGCTTGATAAATAGGCCTCTCTCTCTCACTGTCTCACTGTCCTCTTGATGATGCCTTTTGATGCCTGTGGTTCCTTGTTTTTGTGTGATTCGTGATGTCTGGGTTGCTTTGTCTTTTCATATGGGTGCTAACTGCCTGTGGATGTCTTTGTGCATTATTTCTCTCTGATAGGGCAACTTAGATGTGATGACAAGTGCTCAGGTGGCTGGTATTTCGAGTGATTGTGACTACAAAGGTTAATGAGCAATAAGCGCACATGCTTTATTTAAATATGAGCCTTTTTTTTAATTTCATTTCACTTTTTTACTATTTAATGACAACCAATTTACAAAATACAGTGAAAGAAGGGTGTTACAAACTTTTAATGTTTTTATAAATCAAACTAGTAACTTAAACTTCTCAGTTTTGAGGTGTGATTAAATAACAAAAAAGGGGAGGGACGTAGACTGCTCTGCCTTAAAATGACCAGGCCTATTTTTGGTCACAGTTTGTCCCTGGCAACAACCTCCACCAAACATTTCCTGTAGCTGATTATAAGACTTGCCCAATGTTTAGGATTCATTTTGGACAGATACTTCCTACAATTCTATTTCAGTTTATTTATATTTCTGGTTTGTTTTGATTGCACAGCCCTTTTCAGGTCATAGAAGTCCAACTCAGCCATCCTAAAACACAAATCTCCTTCTTTGTCAGCAATTTTTTAACTGATTTACTTGTGTGCCTTGTTTCAGTGTCTTGTTGTATCACCCAACCTCTCTGAAAGGTTGGGCTCTCCTCTTTCAAAAGAACTATCACCTCACTTGCCCCCTTAGGATGCAGTTGATCACCATTAAAAAATGTGAGTGGGGGGGGGGGAGACTACTACACAGCCCCTATTTCCCCATCTTATTTAATTAGAGGGGTATGAGACCCTTCATGGGGGAGGAATAAATTACACCACTATGTGTAAATGCAATAAGGGTCAAACAACTAAAAACACATCTAGCACAGATCTGTGAACATGGCTCAGCTGTGAAAGGGTTAAACTTTAATAATTCAGACTTTTTCAACTTACTTCTTTGATCAAATTAGTACTCTTGGTAATTTTTTCGGTAGGGTTTCTACTGTGAGCTAGCTGCTGAATGGTATCTACAAACATATGCCCTTTGTCATTTGCTCACTGGGTGTGTTTAGTGGTGCATTTCTGTACTTGATCTGACTTTAACTATGTGTTTAATTCATTTTGCTGGGGTTAAATACATACTTGTATGCAAGCAACAGTCCAATAATAAAAGAATGTGAGTATAGAGTACTTTATTCCTTTTCTTTTTATGTCACTTGAAGCATTAATCATGTCTGACACTTTTTGGTAATTAAGAGATTAAAAAATCTGCAATGAACTAGAGAACAATCAGTTACTGTATAAAGAAATAAAAGCAATACAAGGAAGGGGTAGTTAATAAAGGACTTGAAGGGCACAGTACAAAACTGAAATATGCCTCTATTTGGATCCCAAGAACCCTCCAAAGAATGGTTGCTAATGGATGCACTAAACCCACAATTTCTATGTTCAGCTCTCAACTGGGGGTGATTTCCATAGAAAGCTCTTAATTGGTATTCATGCAGCTCTAAAAGTTAGTAGATAGAAAATCCCCCTATGTTTCTTTATTATTCGTGTATTTCATGCATTCTATTTCAACAAAATGTCTGTGTCCTGCAGAACAAATAATCATTTACATAATTTTGAAAATACAAATCAATTAGATGTAATTGTAAATGCACAGTTGCTCTATTATATGTATGATGGACCCTACAAAAAAATAAAACAGTCAGGTCTATTTTTCACTAAGACTTGAAACTGGAGCATTGTTAATGTGTCTGCTGGGGAGGAGTGAGAAAGTCTGTCAGAGATAAGGTTAAGGGCAACTCAATTTGCCTAGGAAGATCAGGGGTGTAACAGTGGGGCAATGTGAGGTTCATGGCTGGCAAAAAGGACTGAAGGTTCACTCAGTGGTAAACCATATGGGTAGTAGGTGTACCTTTGGTTGGTCATCTTAAACCATCAGCAGTCTAATCATTCTATTATTGTGGTTGAGTCCCTCTTCAAGGATTGGTCATCTGCTGAACCAGTGAGACCTCATATTTCATCAGCTTCTCTCTAAGAATTCAATTTGTCACATTGCCACAAACCTCAACTAACCCCCAAGAAACCAACAATCCCTTGTCAGTGATGGTTGCTCCAACTGAGAAAAGAAGCAGAACATATCTCCAATTATATGTTTCATTATTTCCACAAAATAAAGTTCATAAAGCTTTTAGTCTCAAAAGTTCCACTAAGGTTTTGGATAATTATGCTGTTTTTTTCCTCTTTAATCCAGCAGCTGCTGTGAATTGCAGTTCTCTACTCAGAGTGAGACACAGCCCACCATAGATACTGTATGTTGACTCCTGCTGGTTATGCTCTAAACTGCTGTACCTGATCTATTACTGAAGCCATTGACTGAGCCTCAGAAGGCTGAGATTTATTTGCCCTTTGATACTCCCCATTACATACATCCTCAACAATGTGAAAAATATTAGTTCAGATGTAGAAAAATAGAGTGAATAAACAAAGTAATACCAATGTATAAAACTAAGGAAGGGTGGGACTAACCATAATGTTCTAGTAAAAAACAACAACTCTAAAGCAGAACCATACATTGTAAAACTGAGGAAATGTTTTGTTTGTTAAGCAACAAAACATTTCAGCAGATAGATGCATTGGGGCTAATTTATCAAGCTTTGTGCCCCTCTAAAGACCGCTGATCCATAACTTGTCCGCATGCTCTAAAGCCGCGGACAGAAATAAACACGATTGAATACGATCGGGTTGATTGACACCCCCTGCTAGCGGCCGATTGGCCGCAAATCTGCAGGGGGCGGCATTGCACCAGCAGTTCACAAGAACTGCTGTTGCAATGATAAATGCCGACAGCGTATGCTGATACATCGTATCATGTCCACTCGCACTATGTTAAATATACCCCATTGGCTCACATAAAGGTCTCAGATATAAAAATATACCTCTCTATCCAGAACTAATATAGCAATAAACAGCCTGTTCTGTTGAAAGTGTAACAAAATTTGTCAATAGCTCCAGCTTCCTTGGCCTGAGCAGCACATTTCCCCCCACCCCTTAAGCACATGTTCTCCTCTGAATATTTTATTATTTTTTGTGTCCTGGTTTTATCTTTTTTAGTATCTTTAATTTTTCAGACTATAAAATAACATCTTACTATTGAATAAAATATGTCAAATGTAGAATAAACACAAAGAGAATTTTTCTGAAACATTTGCCATAAATATGAAATGATGTTTTTTTATGATAGATCTCCTGGTTCGCTGTGGCACTGATAAAAATGTTGCTTGTTCAACTACAAAATTGACTTAGCCGGCAAAATAAATCTGCCTTTGCTTGTACTTGCAGATAACTGATGAAGGCAGTAACATTGCTGTATAGCAGAGGTGCTATTTTAAGATTAGCTTACACTTTGCACAGGGATTCTACAGCTCTGCAGAATAAGACTTTTTTTTGTAGAAAGTGTTTTCATGTTTTTAAGGGATTGATTCATTTTACTGTGGATTAAAGGGATATAAACATTCTAGTGCATTAGATAATGTTTGAGCTATTGCTTGCATAAAACGATGGGTTTAACCCCTGCAAACACATAGTTTAAGTCAGCTGTAGAGCAGCAATGCGCTACTGGGAGCTAGATGAATACATATGGTGAGCCAATGACAGGTGGCATATGTGCAGCAGAGCCACCGATCACCAGCTAGCTCCCAGCAGTGTATTGATGTCCTCCAATAAAGGATTAAAAAAGAAGAATGTAAATGTAATAATAAAATAAAATGACAGTCTTAAAATTGTATGCTCTAAAGCCTAGTTATCAACGTGTCAATTTACCTGCCTTCGCCGGCCCAATACGCCCGCCTAAGCTCGCCTACCATCGCTGCCGCGGACCTGCAAAATTTCGCATAAGTTATCAAAAAATTTGTCAAAAAGCCGCGCCCCAAGTACGGGGCGATGAGCAGTGGATTGTGAGAGTTATCACTCATCCGATCTCGCTGCTCTTCGGCTTTTTGACAGCTTTATTGCTAGCCTGTCACTAAGCACCCACACTAACTACACATTTCTACCCCCTATACCGGCGCCCCCGGAGCCCCCCGCAACTAAATAAAGTTATTAACCCCTAAACCGCCGCTCCTAGACCCCGCCACAACTCTTATAAATGTATTAACCCCTAAACTGCCGCTCCCGGACACCGCCGCCACCTACATTATACCTAGTAACCCCTATCCTGCCCCCCCTATACCGTCGCCACCTATAATAAAGTTATTAACCCCTATCCTGCTGATCCCGGACCTCGCCGCAACTAAATAAATAGTTTAACCCCTAAACCGCCGCTCCCGGACCCCGTCGCAACCTATATTAAACTTATTAACCCCTAATTTGCCCCCCCTACACCCTCGCCACCTATAATAAATGTATTAACCCCTATCCTGCCCCCCCCTATACCGCCGCCACTGTAATAAAATTATTAACCCCTAAACCTAAGTCTAACACTAACCCTAACACCCCCCTAACTTAAATATTAATTAAATAAATCTAAATAATATTTCTATTATTAACTAAATTAATCCTATTTAAAACTAAAATCTTACCTATAAAATAAACCCTAATATAGCTACAATATAAATAATAATTATATTGTAGCTATCTTACGATTTATTTTTATTTTACAGGTAACTTTCAATTTATTTTAACTAGGTACAATAGCTATTAAATAGTTATTAACTATTTAATAGCTACATAGCTAAAATAAAGAGAAATTTACCTGTAAAATAAATCCTAACCTAAGTTACAATTAAACCTAACACTACACTATCATTACATTAAATAAATTAAATACAAATAACTACAATTAAATACAATTACATAAACTAACCAAAGTACAAAAAATAAAAAAAGCTAAGTTACAAAAAATAAAAAAAAATAAGTTACAAACATTTAAAAAATATTACAACAATTTTAAGCTAATTACACCTAATCTAAGCCCCCTAATAAAATAACAAAGCCCCCCAAAATAAAAAATTCCCTACCCTATTCTAAATTAAAAAAGTTCAAAGCTCTTTTACCTTACCAGCCCTTAAAAAGGACTTTTGCGGGGCATGCCCCAAAGAATTCAGCTCTTTTGCCTGTAAAAGAAAAATACAACCCCCCAACATTAAAACCCACCACCCACATACCCCTAATCTAACCCAAACCCCCCCTTAAAAAAACCTAACACTACCCCCCTGAAGATCATCCTACCTTGAGTTGTCTTCAGCCAGCCAACCCACTGATGGAACCGAAGAGGAGATCCGGAGCAGCAGAAGTGATCCTCCAAGGGGCGCTGAAGAAGTCTTCCATCCGATGAAGTCATCATCCAGGCGGCGCTGAAGAAGTCTTCCATCTGGGCGATGTCATCTTCCAAGCGGCGCTGAAGAAGTCTTCCATCCGGGCGATGTCATCTTCCAAGCGGGGTCTTCAATCTTCTTTCTTCAGGATCCATCTTCATCCCGCAGACGCGGAACATCCTTCTTCCCCTACGGACTACCGACGAATGAAGGCTCCTTTAAGGGACGTCATCCAAGATGGCATCCCTTCAATTCCGATTGGCTGATAGGATTCTATCAGCCAATCGGAATTAAGGTAGGAAAAATCTGATTGGCTGATTGAATCAGCCAATCAGATTGAAGTTCAATCCGATTGGCTGATCCAATCAGCCAATCAGATTGAGCTTGCATTCTATTGGCTGTTCCGCTCAATCTGATTGGCTGATACAAAGTTACCTGTAAAATAAATATAATTCCTAAAATAGCTACAATGTAATTATTAATTACATTGTAGCTATCTTAGGGTTTATTTTACAGGTAAGTATTTAGTTTTAAATAGAAATAATTTATTAAAGTATAGTGTAGTGTTAGGTGTAATTAATCCTATTTAAAACTAAATACTTACCTTTAAAATAAACCCTAATATAGCTACAATATAAATAATAATTATATTGTAGCTATCTTAGGATTTATATTTATTTTACAGGTAAATTTCTCTTTATTTTAGCTAGGTAAGCTATTAAATAGTTAATAACTATTTAATAGCTATTGTACCTAGTTAAAATAAATAGAAATTTGCCTGTAAAATAAAAATAAATCCTAAGATAGCTACAATATAATTATTATTTATATTGTAGCTATATTAGGGTTTATTTTATAGGTAAGTATTTAGTTTTAAATAGGATTAATTTAGTTAATAATAGAAATATTATTTAGATGTATTTAATTAATATTTAAGTTGGGGGGTGTTAGGGTTAGGGTTAGACTTAGGTTTAGGGGTTAATACATATATTATAGTTGCGGCAGGGTCAGGGAGCGGCGGTTTAGGGGTTAATACATATATTATAGTTGTGGCGGGGTCAGGGAGCGGCAGTTTAGGGGTTAACATATTTATTATAGCTTGCGGTGGGCTCCGGGAGCGGTGGTTTAGGGGTTAATCATTTTATTAGAGTGGCGGTGGGCTCCGGGAGCGGCGGTTTAGGGAGTAATACATTTATTTACTTGCGGCGGTGTAGGGGGGGGACAGATTAGGGGTGTTTAGACTCGGGGTACATGTTAGGGTGTTAGGTGTAGACAGCTCCCATAGGAATCAATGGGATGCCTGGCAGCAGCGAACATGAACTTTCGCTATGGTCAGACTCCCATTGATTCCTATGGGATCCGCCGCCTCCAGGGCGGCGGATTGAAAACCAGGTATGCTGGGCCGGAAAAGTGCCGAGCGTACCTGCTAATTTTTTGATAACTAGCAAAAGTAGTCAGATTGTGCCGCTCTTGTGTGCGGAACATTTGGAGTGACGTAAGAATCGATCTGTGTTGGACTGAGCCCGGCGGATCGAAGCTTACGTCACTAAATTCTACTTTTGCCGGTCTCTAGCCTTTGATAACTAAGGCGAATCAGCCTCGCCACAAATACGCTGTGGAATTCCAGCGTATTTGAGGTTGACGGCTTGATAACTAGGCCTCTCTGTCTGAACCATAAACGTTTATTTTGATGTTTATGTCCTATTAAATTCAGGGCTCCCACTCAAATTTATGTGTGAAAATATTGTATAGCAGGTAAGCTTTTTCTAAGGGATTTTAATCAACCCCATAATCACTTAGGGCCAGATTACAAGTGGTGCGCTAACAGTTACGCACAAGAGTTATCGGGTTTATCGCGCACATATTACATAAGTTGAAAGTTAACTTCCTCGCTCAAATGCAACTGAATTTAACGCATGTTGGGATTGCGCTGCTTTAGAGCTCTGGTTAACTGTTACGTTTGAATAACCAGTTGCACAAAATGCATCAAAATTACATGAAAACGCACAGTTACACTCATAACAGCACCATCTAATGAAAAAAAAAATGGAATAAAAGGTGTAAAAGTTATAAGGGTTCAAAATATAAAGTATCAGGTGTTAACTTTAACATAGAAATACATACAAAGCTTTAACATAGAAATACATTAATATACATGTCTAAATATATGTGTATATATATATATATATATTTATATTTGTATTTATATGTGGGTATATATGTATTTACAGAAATATATATATACACATATAAACAAATAAATACATATGTATAAATATATATATATACAGTATATACTGTGTATGAAAAAAGGAGCGATGCGTCAGCTCACCTAAGGCTATATATAATATTGTAACCTTTTTTAACTAAGTGAAAATAACCAAGGGTGCCAGGAGACATAAGAAAATTAATGTTTATAATTTAGAAGAACAGTATGTCCTAGCCGGCACACACATATACCTATCCTAGGATAGTGAATAAATCCTGCAATACAATTACGTGAGCAAGGTACGGCTGTCCCAAGGTGACAGGATCCCCTATCCCAGAGATAACCACAATATATAGCATATATCAGATGAAATGCATTTATTAATGTGCACAATTACTCAAACATAGGTGACAAAAATAAGTGACTAATCGCCAAATAATCAACCTATACAATTAACAACTAACAACCAATGGCCATTGGATCCTGTATAGTAATACCCCTAAAAAAAACTGTCAGGAGCTCGAGTAGTCCATATACAGCATTTGTAATTCCAAATCCAGTATCAGTAATAGAGTGTATTTCGTAGCAGTCACACATAGACCTTAAGCCGTACTGACAATCTATCCATACTCATCTGTTATATGTTAGCCATAATAGGATGATGTTAGTAATGGTCAGGAATCATTCATATACAATGAGGAGACATAGCGATGAAATGGCAACAAACTTTAAGCTAACACACCACGGGACGCAGGTAGCAAGTGGGATTGCAGTGGGAACTACCCGCTGTGAAGATTGGTAAGAAACATTATCCCGACACATACCCCAGGAGTTAGGGTTCCTAGGGCGAGGGTACGTCCCTCAGGAGGTGGTACCCAGAAGGGGTTAAGTGTTTGTCGTGGCTACGTGGGACATGATATGGATATTTTATATCACTAGCGGTCCCTGCAGTGGTTGTGTGAATGACTGTGATCAACTGGCTTTACTATTGCTTTACGCCTGCATGCCTTGCTTAACGTTTGTTGCCATTTCATCGCTATGTCTCCTCATTGTATATGAATGATTCCTGACCATTGTTACTAACATCATCCTATTACGGCTAACATATAACAGATGAGTATGGATGGATTGTCAGTACGGCTTAAGGTCTATGTGTGACTGCTACGAAATACCCTCCATTACTGATACTGGATTTGGAATTACAAATGCTGTATATGGACTACTCGAGCCCCTGACAGTTTTTTAGGGGTATTACTATACATGATACAATGGCCATTGGTTGTTAGTTATTAATTGTATAGGTTGATTATTTGGCGATTAGTCACTTATTTTTGTCACCTATGAGTAATTGTGCACATTAATAAATTCATATCATCTGATATATGCTATATAATGTGGTTATCTCTGGGATAGGGGATCCTGTCACCTTGGGACAACCGTACCTTGCTCACGTAATTGTATTGCAGGATTTATTAACTATCCTAGGATAGGTGTTTGTGTGTGCCGGTTAGGACATACTGTTCTTCTTAATTATAAACATTAATTTTCTTATGTCTCCTGTCACCCTTGGTTATTTTCACTTAGTTAACCAAGGTTACAATATTATATATATATATATAGCCTTAGGTGAGCTGACACATCACTCCTTTTATCATATATTTATTTATCTGTGGATTTTTTATCCATTTTCCTAGATGCGCCTTGTCTCCCTAACATTATTGCATTGAGAAGTTGCGTGGACGGGGTGGGTTGGTGCCAAGGTTCACTAAAGTATAATTATGGCCCTTATTAACGAGGAAGAGTGGGAAAGTGACATTAATGATACATTTAGTTTAACTAGTATAGAAAGTGATACATCACAGGATAGAGATGATAGTAACATCTATAAAGTATTCAGAACTTTAGAAACTAAATCCATTAAACAGTTAAAGTTGAAATGGGAAATTTATAGTATCAATAAATACATTGAAACAAAAATTGTACCCAGGGGATTAAGATTTCGAAAAAGACCAGGTAACAATCTAAAAGAACCTTTATTGGATGCGTTTAATAATACTTGGGATAAATTTCTATCAGAATGTTCCTTTAATCTAATGGGCTTAATAGAAAAAGAAAATACATTGCGACTGGCTAAAGTTTCAAAAGAGCTAGATGACATTCTAATAACTTTAGAAAAATGGATTAGTAATTCAGAGTATGAAAGACTAATGAATGGAACTAAATTTGAGTTAAGAAAAGTTCAAGAAAATACAAAGTTTAGGAAAAAGCGTAAATTTCAAAGAGACTATCAGGATTATCAAAGTAATAAAGTTTATGACTTTGCAAGAAACGCACTGACAGAGACCTCCTCAGACACTGATCAATCTGCAGTTAACGGCAGTAATAGATAGAGGAATAAAAATAGAAGAAGAAATCAGAAGTCTTTTTTAGACAAGAGGCAGAAGGATAAAAAAGGAAAAGACGAAGAGCAGGGAGAAAGTACAGGGGAGGAAGATACAGCCAAAAAGGGCTACAACCTGAGGAGTCAACAGGTATTTAAATATCAAATTCCATAGATGGTGGTGGTAGAGATCAGAATGTTATATCAGACCTTAAAATAGTTAATCTGTCTAAAAAAATGATTTCAGGCGAACAGGAGCAAATTTTTTCACCGACTAATAAAGTGGATAAATTCACCATTGTAAAAGATCTGCACATGTTCGCAAGAAAAGTTGTTTTACAAAAAATACATACTGGTAAAAAGAAGCAGCTAATATTAGATCAAAGGGACAGGCAGTCCCTTAGAGTTCTTACAGCTCTGTTGGAAAATAATGAGGAAGAAGAAAGTCCAATAGATATTAGCATTGGTCATACATCATTAAAGAAAAAATCATGCTACATGCCACCCGTGTCTATGGTTCCATCAATCAATACATTTGTTAAACTAGTAAAAAAATGATATAGCACTACTTGACGTCAATACTGGACATCAAGATAATCTAACGCGTAAACAAAGAAAAGCTTTAAAAGAATTGATGGAAGATAAGAATATTACAATAAAACCATCAGACAAGGGTGGCAATGTGGTGATTTTAGATACAGTAGATTACAAACGTGAATGTTTGAGACAGATTACTGATACTGTACAGTATGAACTGTTACTGGGGGACCCTACTATAGAATATCAGTTGAAATTGGAATTTATCTTAAGAGAAGCCTTGAAAGAAGGAATTATTAATAAAAATGAATTTGATTATCTGTATGTAAAAGAACCAAGAACAGCTACGTTCTATACAATTCCTAAACTACATAAGAAAAGAGTCCCTCCCCCAGGTAGACCGATCGTTTCAGGTCAATCCAGTCTAAATGAAAAAATTGTCCATTACATAAATTATTGTCTTCAACCATTTGTTAATGCTCTTCCTTCTTTCATTAAAGACACTAATGATATTTTACATAAATTGGATGGCCTTGCGGTAGCACCCAACACAATACTAGTAGCAATTGATTTTGAAGCTTTATATTCCTGCATTCCTCATGAATTAGGAATTGAGGCATGTAAGTATTACCTTCAACAAAGAGGAAAGGATTATTCTACACATACTGCGTTTGTCTTAGATCTCCTGAGATTTGTATTAGAGAGAAATTTCTTTGTGTTTAACAGCAAATTCTATCATCAAATTTTGGGTAAATAAATGGTGGCCAGTTTTGCCCCCACTTATGCATGCCTTTATCTAGGGAAATGGGAGGTGGATATAATCCAAAATGAGTTAGCACATTATGATGACAGGATATTGTTATGGGCTCGCTTCATTGATGATGTTCTGGTAATGTGGAGTGGCACAGAAACAGAACTAATGGAGTTCATTAACCTAACCAACATCAATGAACGGAACCTTAGGTTTACCTTCCAATCCAGTAGGCATACCATTACTTTCTTAGATTTGCAGATCTCCATCCAAGATGGGAAAATATCAACAGAGATGTATAGAAAAGATACTTCCGCCAATATAATATTAACTGCAGACAGCCATCATATTGGCTCGTTAATTAAGGGTATACCATACGGTCAGTACCTTAGATGTAAGAGGAACTGCTCTAAAATTGAATCTTATAAATTGCATGCTCTAATTTTGACCAATCGTTTAAAAGATAGAGGGTATCCGAGTAAAGGTTTGAAACAAAGTTTTCAGCAAGCCAATCAAAAATCAAGGGATGAAATTTTGTACAAAACAGGTCATACAATGAAAGAAAAGAAACTGATTAGATTCATAACAAATGGAATGACATTAGGACCCTCCTTAATAAACATTGGATTGTACTACAAGTAGATCCAATAATAAGTAATATTTTTGGAGAAACTCCTCGTATGACACCACGTAGGCCCCCCAATCTCCGTGACAAATTGGTACATAGTCATTTCTCTGATCCTAGTACCACCACAAGTTGGCTACAAAAATACAAACATAAAGATGGTAATTTTCCCTGTGGAAAATGCAGTATTTGCAAGAATATCGAGAAAGGGGATAAGATTTGTGATAATAAAGGTAATACACATAAAATTAAAGGGCATATTACCTGTAGAAATGAGGGGGTGGTATATGCAGTGTGGTGCAAGTGTCCAAAATTCTATGTAGGTAAAACCTACAGGGAATGCAAAGAAAGGGTTAACGCACACAAGAGAGATATTAAAAATAATAATCTCAAAGATAGTAGTGTTGCACGACACTTCTTTTCACATCATAATAGTTCAAATACTGACTTAAAACCATGGGATTGGAATTAATAAATTTGCAAGGAAGAGGAGGAGATTTAGATAGATGTCTATTACAAACAGAGTGTAAATGGATTCTATAATCTTGGGAGTTTGAAACCCAATGGCCTTAATGAAGAGATACATTTTGCTCCTTTCCTAGGTTAATATTAACATATTAATTCTCCCCCCCCCCCCAGGGTAGGTATCCCAAATATAATTAAAATAGGATATATCTCTTGCAAAATATTGCACTGCAGAATCTTTATACTTAAGATTAATAAATGCTGCAAATATACCGCTAGAGTTAGAGTTTTGTCGGTAAAGACCCGTGTAGCTAACGCTGCTTTTTTTTCCCCAACGCACCCTTAAGACAACGCTGGTATTTAGAGTTGTCTGAGGGGCTGCGTTAGGCTCAAAAAAGGGTGCGTTGAGCCTAACTTAGCTCCACTTCAACCCTCAATACCAGCGTTGTTTACGGTAGCGGTAAGCAGCTAAAACATGCTCGTGCACGATATCCCCAAAGGAAACAATGGGGCAGTTTGGGCTGAAAAAAACCCTAACACTTGCAAAAAAGCAGCGTTCAGCTCCTAACGCAGCCCCATTGTTTCCTATGGGGAAACACTCTCTAAGTCTGCACCTAACCCCCTAACATGAACCCTGAGTCTAAACACCCCTAACCTTACACTTATTAACCCCTAATCTGCCGCCCCCGGTATCGCTGACACCTGCATTATATTATTAACCCCTAATCTGCCGATCCGGACCTCGCCGCCACTATAATAAATGTATTAACCCCTAAACCTCCACACTCCCACCTCGCAAACACTATAATAAATTTGATTAACTAATCCTATTTAAAACTAAATACTTACCTATAAAATAAATCCTAATATAGCTACAATATAAATAATAATTACATTGTAGCTATTTTAGGATTTATATTTATTTTACAGGCAACTTTGTATTTATTTTAACTAGATACAATAGCTATTAAATAGTTAATAACTATTTAATAGCTACCTAGTTAAAATAATTACAAAATTACCTGTAAAATAAATCCTAACCTAAGTTACAAATACACCTAACACTACACTATCATTAAATTAATTAAATAAATTACATACAATTAGCTAAAATAAAATACAATAAAATAAACTATACTATAATACAAAAACAAACACTAAATTACAAAAAATTAAAAAGAATTACAAGCAGTTTAAACTAATTACACCTAATAAAATAAAAAATCCCCCCAAAATAAAAAAATCCCTACCCTATTCTAAAATACTAAAGTAATCAGCTAATTTACCAGCCCTTAAAAGGGCTTTTTGCGGGGCATTGTCCCAAAGTAATCAGCTCTTTTACCTGAAAAGAAAAATACAATACCCCCCCAACATTACAACCCACCACCCACACACCCCTACTCTAACCCACCCAAACCCCCTTAAATAAACCTATCGCTAACCCCCTGAAGATCATCCTACCTTGAGTCGTTTTCACCCAGCCAAGCCGAATTCTTCATCCAAGTTGCGCGGAGGAGGTCCTTGATCCACTAGAAGTCTTCATCCAAGCGGCTAAGAAGAGGTCCTCCATCCGGTAGAAGTGTTCATCCAGGCGGCGTCTTCAATCTTCATCCATCTGGAGCGGAGCGGAGCCATCTTCAACGGAGCCGACGCGGAGCCATCCTCTTCAACCGACGGACTAACGACGAATGAAGGTTCCTTTAAGGGACGTCATCCAAGATGGTGTCCCTTCAATTCTGATTGGCTGATAGAATTCTATCAGCCAATCGGAATTAAGGTAGAAAAAATCTGATTGGCTGATGCAATCAGCCAATCAGATTGAAGTTCAATCCAATTGGCTGATCCAATCAGCCAATCGTATTGAACTCACATTCTATTGGCTGTTCCAATCCAAATACCGGCGTTAGGCAGATCCCATTGAAAAGATAGGATACGCAATTGGCGTAAGGGGATCTGAGGTAGCCTGGAATCGTGGTAGGGAAGTGAGCATTAGACCCTTTCCTGTCTGACTCTAAATACCAGCGGGCAGCCAAAAGCAGCGTTAGGACCCCTTAACGCTGCTTTTGATGGCTAACGCAAAACTCTAAATCTAGCCGATAGACAGGCATCAGGACTGTTATTAAAATAGGACATATTACCTGTCAAGTGTTGCACTATATTGTCCCGAATTTGATGGTTAACTAAATGTTGCATTGATTGACATAAAATAAATACAGGTAGCCCTCAGTTTACGCCGGGGTTAGGCTCCAGAAGGAATAGTTGTAAATCGAAACCGTTGTAAATTAAAACCCAGTTTATAATGTAAGTCAATGGGAAGTGAGGGAGATAGGTTCCAGGCCCCTCTCAAAATTGGCATAAGTAACACCTAATACATTATTTTTAAAACTTTGAAATGAAGACTTTAAATGCTAAACAGCATAATAAACCTAATAAAATAATCATACAACACAGAATATATAATTAAACTAAGTTAAATGAACAAAAACATTTGCTAAACAGCATTATAAACTTAATAAAATAATCACACAACACAGACTTCACTTGCATTTTTCTGCAAACAGTTCTTTCTATGCATTCCAATCTGGACTGATTTATAGACAGGAAGATCTTGTTCCTTTGAAATCTGCTCGATAGCTCAGGTCTGGTTAAACTGATTAATTTCAGCTTGCTTGGCTTTGCTGCAATACAAGCAGACAGCTCCACCTACTGGCTATTTTAATAAATGCACTGCTTCTCAATGCTTTTCAATAGCAGTCACATGACTGGAAAAAAAGGTTGTTATTCTGAAACGATGAATATTGAACCGTTGTAAAACGAGGGCCACCTGTACTAGTTTTTCATTGACAGGTCCCACGTCCCAGAGTGATAAATAAATGTATGTAAATATATTGTACAAAATTTACTCAGCATATGTTTTGCGATGCTTGTGCCATTAAGAAAAAGGTAACAGTTGTACCTATATGTTATTGTGGACACTTAACAGTTAATAATTACATAGGAACCTTTGTAAAGAGTTTAAATTCCCAGGAGGGATAACCATCAGACGAGAAGTTATGCTTGAGAAAGCCGCACAGAATGTACCCAGCGGTGAAACACGTGTTGCGTTCTTGAATTGTTGTATACTGTTCTGGTTAGGCCAACCGGGCTGTTTCTTCCTTTGGTGATATGGAGGACCTGTAATACTGCCACACATGAATATACAATTGGATTACATCAGGGCCAGCAAGGTACAACAGGGGAGCAACTTCACTAACACACCACGGGACGCAGGTAGCAAGTGTGATTGCAGCGGGAACTACCCACTGTGAAGATTGGCAAGAAACATTATCCCGACACATACCCCAGAAGTTAGGGTTCCTTGGGCGAGGGTACGTCCCTCAGGAGGTGGTACCCAGAAGGGGTTAAGTGTTTGTCGTGGCTACGTGGGACATGATATGGATATTTTATATCACCAGCGGTCCCTGCAGTGGTTGTGTGAATGACTGTGATCAACTGGCTTTACTATTGCTTTACGCCTGCATGCCTTGCTTAAAGTTTGTTGCCATTTCATCGCTATGTCTCCTCATTGTATATGAATGATTCCTGACCATTGTTACTAACATCATCCTATTACGGCTAACATATAACAGATGAGTATGGATGGATTGTCAGTACGGCTTAAGGTCTATGTGTGACTGCTACGAAATACCCTCTATTACTGATACTGGATTTGGAATTACAAATGCTGTATATGGACTACTCGAGCCCCTGACAGTTTTTTTTAGGGGTATTACTATACAGGATCCAATGGCCATTGGTTGTTAGTTATTAATTGTATAGGTTGATTATTTGCGATTAGTCACTTAGGCCTAGATTTGGAGTTTGGCGTTAGCCGTGAAAACCAGCGTTAGAGGCTCCTAAAGCTGGTTTTAGGCTAACTCTGATATTTGGAGTCACTCAAAAAAGGGTCTAACGCTCACTTTTCAGCCGCGACTTTTCCATACCGCAGATCCCCTTACGTAAATTGCGTATCCTATCTTTTCAATGGGATTTTTCTAACTCCGGTATTTAGAGTCGTGGCTGAAGTGAGCGTTAGAACTCTAACGACAAAACTCCAGCCGCAGGAAAAAAGTCAGTAGTTAAGAGCTTTCTGGGCTAATGCCGGTTCATAAAGCTCTTAACTACTGTACTCTAAAGTACACTAACACCCATAAACTACCTATGTACCCCTAAACCGAGGTCCCCCCACATTTCCGCCACTCGATTAAATTTTTTTAACCCCTAATCTGCCGACCGCCAACTACGTTATCCTTATGTACCCCTAATCTGCTGCCCCTAACACCGCCGACCCTTATATTATATTTATTAACCCCTAATCTGCCCCCCACAACGTCGCCTCCACCTGCCTACACTTATTAACCCCTAATCTGCTGAGCAGACCTGAGCGCTACTATAATAAAGTTATTAACCCCTAATCCGCCTCACTAACCCTATAATAAATAGTATTAACCCCTAATCTGCCCTCCCTAACATCGCCGACACCTAACTTCAATTATTAACCCCTAATCTGCCGACCGGAGCTCACCGCTATTCTAATAAATGTATTAACCCCTAAAGCTAAGTCTAACCCTAACACTAACACCCCCCTAAATTAAATATAATTTTAATCTAACGAAATTAATTAACTCTTATTAAAGAAATTATTCCTATTTAAAGCTAAATACTTACCTGTAAAATAAATCCTAATATAGCTACAATATAAATTATAATTACATTGTAGCTATTTTAGGATTAATATTTATTTTTCAGGCAACTTTGTAATTATTTTAACCAGGTACAATAGCTATTAAATAGTTAAGAACTATTTAATAGTTACCTAGTTAAAATAATTACAAAATTACCTGTAAAATAAATCCTAACCTAAGTTACAATTAAACCTAACACTACACTACCATTAAATTAATTAAATAAAATACCTACAATTACCTACAATTAAACCTAACACTACACTATCAATACATTAATTAAATACAATATCTACAAATAACTACAATGAAATAAACTAACTAAAGTACAAAAAATAAAAAAGAACTAAGTTACAAAAAATAAAAAAATATCTACAAACATAAGAAAAATATTACAACAATTTTAAACTAATTACACCTACTCTAAGCCCCCTAATAAAACAACAAAGCCCCCCAAAATAAAAAATGCCCTACCCTATTCTAAATTACTAAAGTTAAAAGCTCTTTTACCTTACCAGCCCTGAACAGGGCCCTTTGCGGGGCATGCCCCAAGAAGTTCAGCTCTTTTCCCTGTAAAAAAAACATACAATACCCCCCCCCCAACATTACAACCCACCACCCACATACCCCTAATCTAACCCAAACCCCCCTTAAATAAACCTAACACTAAGCCCCTGAAGATCTTCCTACCTTATCTTCACCATACCAGGTTCACCGATCCGTTTTGAAGAGCTCCTCCGATGTCCTGATCCAAGCCCAAGCGGGGGGCTGAAGATGTCCATGATCCGGTAGAAGTCTTCATCCAAACGGGGCAGAAGAGGTCTTCCATCCGATTGAAGTCTTCATCCAAGCGGGGCAGAAGAGGTCTTCCATCCGATTGAAGTCTTCATCCAGGCAGCATCTTCTATCGACATCCATCTGGAGCGGAGCGGCAGCATCCTGAAGACCTCCGACTCGGAACATCCATCCTGGCCGATGACTGAACGACGAATGACGGTTCCTTTAAATGACGTCATCCAAGATGGCGTCCCTCGAATTCCGATTGGCTGATAGGATTCTATCAGCCAATCGGAATTAAGGTAGGAATATTCTGATTGGCTGATGGAATCAGCCAATCAGATTTAGCTCGCATTCTATTGGCTGATCGGAACAGCCAATAGAATGCGAGCTCAATCTGATTGGCTGATTCCATCAGCCAATCAGAATATTCCTACCTTAATTCCGATTGGCTGATAGAATCCTATCAGCCAATCGGAATTCGAGGGACGCCATCTTGGATGACGTCATTTAAAGGAACCGTCATTCGTCGTTCAGTCGTCGGCCAGGATGGATGTTCTGCGTCGGAGGTCTTCAGGATGCTGCCGCTCCGTTCCAGATGGATGTCGATATAAGATGCCGCCTGGATGAAGACTTCAATCGGATGGAAGACCTCTTCTGCCCCGCTTGGATGAAGACTTCAATCGGATGGAAGACCTCTTCGGCCCCGCTTGGATGAAGACTTCTACCGGATCATGGACATCTTCAGCCCCCCGCTTGGGCTTGGATCAGGACATCGGAGGAGCTCTTCAGGACCGATCGGTGAACCTGGTATGGTGAAGACAAGGTAGGAAGATCTTCAGGGGCTTAGTGTTAGGTTTATTTAAGGGGGGTTTGGGTTAGATTAGGTGTATGTGGGTGGTGGGTTGTAATGTTGGGGGGGGGGTATTGTATGTTTTTTTTACAGGCAAAAGAGCTGAACTTCTTGGGGCATGCCCCGCAAAGGGCCCTGTTCAGGGCTGGTAAGGTAAAAGAGCTTTTAACTTTAGTAATTTAGAATAGGGTAGGACATTTTTTATTTTGGGGGGCTTTGTTGTTTTATTAGGGGGCTTAGAGTAGGTGTAATTAGTTTAAAATTATCGTAATATTTTTCTTATGTTTGTAGATATTTTTTTATTTTTTGTAACTTAGTTCTTTTTTATTTTTTTGTACTTTAGTTAGTTTATTTCATTGTAGTTATTTGTAGGTATTGTATTTAATTAATGTATTGATAGTGTAGTGTTAGGTTTAATTGTAGGTAATTGTAGGTATTTTATTTAATTAATTTAATGATAGTATAGTGTTAGGTTTAATTGTAACTTAGGTTAGGATTTATTTTACAGGTAATTTTGTAATTATTTTAACTAGGTAACTATTAAATAGTTCTTAACTATTTAATAGCTATTGTACCTGGTTAAAATAATTACAAAGTTGCCTGTAAAATTAATATTAATCCTAAAATAGCTACAATGTAATTATAATTTATATTGTAGCTATATTAGGATTTATTTTACAGGTAAGTATTTAGCTTTAAATAGGAATAATTTATTTAATAAGAGTTAATTAATTTCATTAGATTAAAATTATATTTAATTTAGGACGGTGTTAGTGTTAGGGTTAGACTTAGCTTTAGGGGTTAATACATTTATTAGAATAGCGGTGAGCTCCGGTCGGCAGATTAGGGGTTAATAATTGAAGTTAGGTGTCGGCGATGTTAGGGAGGGCAGATTAGGGGTTAATACTATTTATTATAGGGTTAGTGAGGCGGATTAGGGGTTAATAACTTTATTATAGTAGTGCTCAGGTCCGCTCAGCAGATTAGGGGTTAATAAGTGTAGGCAGGTGGAGGCGACGTTGTGGGGGGCAGATTAGGGGTTAATAAATATAATATAGGGGTCGGCGATGTTAGGGCAGCAGATTAGGGGTACATAGGGATAATGTAAGTAGCGACGGTGTCCGGAGCGGTAGATTAGGGGTTAATAATAATATGCAGGGGTCAGCGATAGCGGGGGTGGCAGAATAGGGGTTAATAAGTGTAAGGTTAAGGGTGTTTAGACTCGGGGTACATGTTAGAGTGTTAGGTGCAGACGTAGGAAGTGTTTACGCATAGCAAACAATGGGGCTGCGTTAAGAGCTGAACGCGGCTTTTTTGCAGGTGTTAGGTTTTTTTTCAGCTCAAACAGCCCCATTGTTTCCTATGGGGGAATCGTGCACGAGCACGTTTTTTTTTTTTTTTTCCTTTTTCAAAAAAGCTTTATTTATAATAGTAAAATATTACAGTGTAAACGCTCCAGTTGTATGCACAATACATTTAACATTCAAATTAAAGTGTCTTTTACATTTTCAAACTTTCTTCTTAAACATTTAAGACATTTTATCCATGAAACATAAAAAAGAAAAAACATTTAAGTTCCTACATCTAGCCGATACATTTCGGCTGTTAAAGAAGTTGCAAACTAAGAAAAAGGGTATAAAGGTGATTCGTAAGACAGAGAAGGGGGAGAGAAAAAAAAAAAAAAAAAAAGGGGGGGGGGGGGGTTTCTTTATATTGTTCCCTTCCAGGTTGCCAATATCATTTCATAGGTATCTAGTTTTTCATTTTTAAGGTAGTGATATCTCTCTAGAGTAATTAAGTCATGTACTTGTTGTTTCCACTCTACTGTGGAAGGTACACATTGTGTCTTCCATCGTTTAGGTATTAGTTTTTTTGCGCTCGTTAACATTATCAGTAGAAGTGCTAGCTTGGCTGGCTCTGTTATTTTGGGCAGCGCGCTAAACATTATACTTTCTGGTGTTTTTGGTATGTTGACGCCCAATATTTCCGAGATGTGGGAAAGACTCCCTCCCAATAAGTCCGCAGCCTGGGGCAATACCACCATATGTGGAGGAGGGAGCCCTCCTCTCCACACCCTCTCCAACATCTATTGCTCAGCGAGGGATATATTTTATGTAGCCTGGAGGGGGTGAGGTACCAGCGGCTCAAAAATTTCAAGTGGATTTCCTGTATAGAGGCCGAGACTGAGGATCGTTTTGTAAGTGCGAAGGTCTGCACCCATGAGTCGTAATCTATCTCCCGAGTGAGCTCCCTATTCCAGGCTAGAGTATATGATGGTAGTGTTTTGGGGCCATCCGTTGAGACTAACTTATATAGTAGCGATATTAGGTGCCTAGGAGTGGTTGTTTGAATGCACAATTTTTCAAAGGGGGTGGTTTCTCTTCCCATGTCCTTCCTGTGTTTATGGTGTGAGATAAAGTGTAGTAATTGATTGTATCTTAGCCACGAGGAGAAAATTACTCCGTGAGTCTCTGCTAGTTGAGTTTGTGTTTTAGAGGCATTATTCTCCTTGAGAAATTGCATGGAGCCAGTTTTAAGGCTGTAGGGTGTTGTAACCCGGTATCCCATCTTACAGTATGGGAGGGCCGCGTTTTCTATGATAGGTGAGAGGGGGGAGTGATAAGATGATATATGTGTACTGGTTGTTACTGTCTTGTCCCATTCAGCCAATGTTTCTGCAGTGATTAAGTAGTGGTGTAGGATTCTTGGCCTCTGGATGGGGGGGGGGGGTCCATACTAGTGTTCCTACGTTGTTACGTGCAAAAATCTGCCTGTCTAATTGTATCCACGCTTTGTTTGTGTTATTGTGAGCCCATTCGACTACATGTTGGAGGAAGATCGCTTTTCTGTATGCTAACAGGTGTGGCACCCCCATACCTCCCTCATCCCTTGTCATATATAATGTTTTCCTCGGGACTCTGGGTTTTATATTTGCCCAGATGTATTGTTCAATGATTGTTTGTAGTTGTTTAATAAATCCTTCCTGTAAGGGTATTGGTAGAGCTTGAAGGATGTATAGGATCCTAGGGAGGACATTCATTTTGATTACCCCTATTCTCCCTAACCACGATAAGGGTTTATTCTTCCAGATTGATAGATCTCTACAGATTTCAGTTTTTAATGGGATGTAATTTTGCTTAAAGAGGTCCTGTGTAGAAGGAGTCAAAAAGACTCCTAAGTATTTGAGTTTGTGTTGGGCTATTGATATATTGTGTTCAACCTTCAGCTTTTGTATATGGTGGGTCTGCGTGTTTATATTCAGTAATTCTGATTTATTTAAATTAAGGAGGAAGTTGGATATTTCCCCGTATAGGTTAAGCTCTTTAAGCAATTCAGGTAAAGAAGAATCTGTCTCTGTTAAGGTAAATAAAATATCGTCTGCATACAGAGACTGTTTGAATTCTGTCTCCCCCACTCTCAGACCTTTAATGCTGGCATTTTTCCTAATTTTCTGGGCTAGCACTTCAATAGATATGGCGAATAGCAGAGGTGAGAGCGGACACCCCTGCCTCGTCCCATTCTTGATGAAAAAAGATTCTGATAAAGTACCATTAACTCTAACTTTTGCATTGGGAGCAGAATAGAGGGCCATGGACATGTTTAGAAAAGCTTTTGGAATACACATCTCACTCATTGCCCTCTGCAGAAAAGGCCAGCCCACCCTATCGAAGGCCTTCTCCGCATTAGTTGAGAATAAGACCATAGGGGTCCTTGTCACTCTTGCATGATTAATTAGCTGTATAACTTTTGTTACATTATCCCTGGCTTCCCTCCCTGGTATAAATCCTACCTGATCGTTGGATATCAGACTAGGTAAAAATTTGTTTAGCCTGTTTGCCAATATCTTGGCCAGTATTTTCATATCCGTGTTGATTAGGGAAATCGGCCTAAAATTTCCGGGACATGTTGCTGGTTTCCCTGGTTTGGTCAAAACTGTGATATGTGCTTCTAAGAGTGTTTTTGATAAGGAGGGATCCTCTCTGAGATTGTTAAATAGGTGTAGCATGTGTTTAGCTAGAGCTTCCTCACACTTTTTGTAGTACTTGGAGGAGAACCCATCGGGGCCAGGACTTTTGTTTGAAGGGGTTTCTGTGATAGCTTGATGTAGCTCTTCCTTCGTAATAGGGGTGGCTAGGGAGTCTGCTGCTTCTTTATCTATAGATGGGAGCCCCAGGTCTGTAAAGTATTGGTTAATTTTTTCTTTAAATGCTAATGTTTCCTGTGACCTAGCCTCATCTAAGTTATATAGGGAGTTGTAGTAATTCCTAAAGGCTGCTGCAATTTTGGTGCTATCTTTAACTATTTGGCCCTCCGGTGTCGTTAGGGAGTGAATATATGTATTCAATTGTTTCCTCTTCAGGTTTCTGGCTAGTACCTTCCCTGGTTTATTTCCACCTTCATAATAATATTGCTTAAGGAATAATGCTTTTCGTTGATGAATTTCGGTCAGGTGGTTCTTAAGTTCTATTCTAGTGTCCGCGAGTTCTTTGGTGTTTTTGGCATCTGAGGGATTTTTTTTGTGTTCTATCTCTAAGGAACCAATTTTTTGTAGTAGTTTAGTGTGTTTCTCCCTAGCTTGTCTGTTAAGTTTAGATTTGTGCTTTATTAGTAGCCCTCTAATCACTGCTTTGTGCGCTTCCCATTCAGTCTGGTGGGATGTGGATGATTGCGAGTTTAGTGTGAAGTATTCTTGTATTTCTTTATGAATTGCTTCTACCAGGATTGGGTCATTCATTAATATGTCATCCATTCTCCATATCCTAGTTGAAATGGGAATGTCGGGCCATAACACTTGGCAAGTAACTGGAGCATGGTCCGACCAAGTGATAGAGCCAATATCGCACCTGCTTGTAATAGAGAGGCCATGAGAATCTGTAAAAATGTGATCGATCCTGGTGTAGCAATTATGGGGATTGGAATAAAAAGTATAATCCCTCTCTAGAGGGTGGAGGGTTCGCCAAATATCATGAAGAGTGAGACTTTGGAGGATGTGTTTAATGGATTTCAGTGTAGTGCTAGCAATGCTAGATGTCCCCCTGGAAGAGTCAAGGGAAGGGTCAAGAGATAGGTTGAAATCTCCTGCTAAGAAAATGACGCCCTGGGAGTGGTCTAAAAGCAAGTTGGCAATTTTTCTGAAGAAACCTGGTTGTGTAGTGTTAGGGGCGTAGATATTTAGGAGTGTAATTTGGTGACCGTATAGTAAGCCCTTCAGGAGAATGTATCTTCCCCCCTGGTCTCTCTCAATATGAAGTGCTTGTAGTGGTAAATTTTTATGAATGAGTATGCCTACTCCAGCCCTTTTGTTTGGACCCGATGCGAAGTAAGCTGTGGGATATTGAGTATTATGCCATTTAGGCTCCTTCCCTTTTTGGAAGTGGGTTTCCTGGAACATTAGGATATGGCTGTTTAATTTATTTAAGTCTCGAAAGGCGATGGATCGCTTTCCGGGATTGTTTAATCCCTTAGCATTTATCGTTGTCACTTGGATCGTGTGATCCTGAAATCTGCTAACTTTGGGTTGCATCCTGGCAATATGGGCAGAGGATTGGAGGTAAGGGAGAAAAAAAAAAAAAAAAAAGGAGGGAAAGAAAAAGTTAGTTAAGTGAAAAGGGTTGGATAGAATGGGGATTATTAAAAGATAAATGAAATGGTGTCAGTCTATCTCAGTGTTGCAACAGAGAAAGGATAAATTTTGTAAGATAGTACAATATACAATATTGTGTAAAATTTCTAAGTAGGAACCTAAACTAACAGGGGTAGTATACCCACATCTGGCAATTAACAAACAGTGATAAAACAATTGAAGAAAACCCAGCATTTATTTATTTATTTGTTTATTATTTATTTATTTTTCCTTTTGGGGTATGGGTATACCTGTTCAGGTAGAGGAAGGAAGGGAGGGCGAGGAGGGTGGGGGAAGATGGGTAGGCAAGGGTAAATAGGTGGATAACGGGGAGAGGTGGCCTTATACATTAAAAGGTTAGTTTAGGGGAGGTGTTCATTCCAAAATAAAGCAGTTTGATATCTTGGAGGGCTAGTGTATTGATAAGGGAATGTAGGGGTTTGATGGGTCAAGGAGAGGGAGTGTAACATGTGCAGTCAAGTAAAATCTAGAATTTTCCCCTAAGGGAGACAGTAGATTACAAAAATGACAAGAAAAACCTTTGGTAAAATGCCATAACCATTTATAACCTTGATGAACTTATTTATTTAACTCTAAACATTCAAGCTATTGAATCTAGCTATCAACTATAACTGTGCTTAATAGTCTTTTGTTACTGTATAGTCGAACTACAGTTTACTATTGTTCCTGAACCATCAATATAGAGTTTCAGTATATCAAGACATATCAGATTTGTTGTATAGAGAATCTAATTTTGTTATTTAACGCCCTGCATGAACAAGGGCGAAGTGACCCACTGTAAGTTCCAAATTTGAGAATTTTACCCCCTCAGTCAACAGCAAGGGTACTTATCTGTGCTTCGATAACAGAGTCCCTGGTAGTAGCAGGAGATCCTCTTGTCTCTCTTCTTGAAGTGAGATCCCGGGCCTTCTCAACGGATTCTTGTAGGTTGAGTTCCTTGTAGAAAGGTTGAGGGTCTGAGCCAGGTCGATATATAACAGTCTTATTGTTGTGGTTGACTATTATGGAGACAGGGAATCCCCAACGATATTGGACTTTATTGGAGCGGAGGTGGGCGGTTATATGGGAAAGTTCTCGGCGCTTCTGGAGTGTGGCCGGGGAGAGATCCGAGAAGATTTGTATCTCTTCACCCACGTGGATGACGGGCTGTTTCATCCTGGCGCATTTTAGAATTTCCTCCTTGTCCTTGAAACTCAGGAACTTTACAATTATGTCTCTTGGGGGTGCTTTGGGGGGGGCCTGGGCCTGAGTGCCCTGTGGGCCCTTTCAATAGGAATTTCCTTTGCGGAAGGGGCGTCCTTCATGACCCTAAACAATGCCTGCAGGTATCCCTCAATAGCCGGGGGGTGTACTGTCTCTGATACACCCCTGAATCTAAGGTTATTCCGCCTGCAGCGATTGTCCAGATCTTCCATTTTGTCAGTCAAAAAATGCAGATGTTCTGTTTGATTCTGTATTTCTGAGGAGTGGGCTTGTAGGTTAGCGTTGATATATTCGTGTTGTTCTTCTATCGTTAGGACTCTACAGTCAAGGGCGCTCAGGTCTTTTCTTAAATCTCCAAATTAGTTCCTCATCTCCTGAAGTACCCCTTTAATATCTTCCTTTGAAGACAGGTGTTGTATATCTTCCTTTGAAGACAGGTGTTGTATATCTTCCTTGGTGACAAAAGGGGATTGCATGTTGTCAGCTTGGGTGCCATGGTCAATTATAGACACCTGATTAGTGGTCATTGTGTCTTTAGGGTTGTCAGATTTGGAGTCCAGTGTTTTGAGGTAGTGGCTCATGGAATTAGGGTTGCTAACTTTCCCAGACTTATTCTGCCTCTTGCAAGGCATTACATTGGCAGCTAATAGTGTAGGGATAATACTGTAATCCTGCCTTAATAGAAATCTAGCAATTATATATGCTTAATAACCTTTTAATGCTGAGTGTATGTTAACCCTATGTATACACCCTAGTATGTTCACTTGAGAAACAGGAGCAGAAGCTGATCTCATACCATTGCAAGTTGCTTGGTCACCCCTCAAGTATTTTACCAAAAAGTTCCCTGTCCGTTTTTATTAGGCTTTCAGAGGGCAGAGTAAGAAGCACCACCCTTGTGTGTATGGTGTAAACAGTGTTTATTACTTGGGTTATGGTGTCCTTTGTGGCATTAGGTCTGTCTCTGCACTCTGTTAATTAGCCACCTTCCTGCCAGCAGAATCTCAGACCCAGAGCACTCGGTGAGTCACAGTTATTTAGAAGGGACCGGGAGTGCTGCGCAGTGGATAAGGGGAGAAAAAGACAAAGCCCCTCACACCAAAGGATCTGCGTTAGCCCAGGGAGATAGAGATTGCGCTCAGCTCATCAGCATCTCAGGGATATCCGTTGCGATCTGTAGATCTCTATCTGTAGCGCAGTTTCGGCAGGGCCCCCCTCCCCTCCCGGTCAGCTGTGTTCCGGTATGAAGGCTGAGTCCTCCAACTGTGCTGATGTGCTCCGGGTTCCTTCAGCTGCGACCGGATGATGAGGGTGTCAGTGAGGTGTTCCGTTCCTTCCCTTATAGCGCTCTCGAGGGGGATCCACCGCTACCTGATAAGGGGGTTGTAGTAAGGCTAGGCCTCAAGTGCACTCCTGTCTGGCCGGCGCTCTCAAGAATATTTCAAGTTCCTCCGCTGTATTTTCAGCTCATATAGAGCAGCTCCCCATTACAAAGTGATCCACCAAAATTTGGGTAAAGGGTAAAGAGCTGGGTTATTTATTTTTTGCCTATGTGGGTATTGAGAGCCCTTCTAATGTGTGGCCATCTCCCAGCGTGGCCAGGCTCCGCCCCACGAGCACGTTTTTGAGGCTGGCCGCTTGCGTAAGCAACTCTGGTATCGAGAGTTGAAGCTGCGTTAAAAATGCTCTACGCTCCTTTTTTGGAGCCTAACGCAGCCTTTATGTGGACTCTCAATACCAGAGTTATTTTTATGGTGCGGCCAGAAAAAAGCCGGCGTTAGCTACGCGGGTCCTTACCGACAAAACTCTAAATCTAGGCCTTATTTTTGTCACCTATGTTTGAGTAATTGTGCACATTAATAAATTCATTTAATCTGATATATGCTTTATATTGTGGTTATCTCTGGGATAGGGGATCCTGTCACCTTGGGACAACCGTACCTTGCTCACGTAATAGTATTGCCGGATTTATTCACTATCCTAGGATAGGTATATGTGTGTGCTGGCTAGGACATACTGTTCTTCTTAATTATATATATATATATATATATATATATATATATATATATATATATATATATGTATATATATATATAGCCTTTGCAGTCAAGTAGCTGAAACATATGAAAATCATATTAATTTAATATTTATATTTAATTAAATGTTTAACTATATATTTACTGTAAATAAGTATTTTTAAATAGGTATTCATATATATATATATATATATATATATATATATATATATACATATACAGGGAGTGCAGAATTATTAGGCAAATGAGTATTTTGACCACATCATCCTCTTTATGCATGTTGTCTTACTCCAAGCTGTATAGGCTCGAAAGCCTACTACCAATTAAGCATATTAGGTGATGTGCATCTCTGTAATGAGAAGGGGTGTGGTCTAATGACATAAACACCCTATATCAGGTGTGCATAATTATTAGGCAACTTCCTTTCCTTTGGCAAAATGGGTCAAAAGAAGGACTTGACAGGCTCAGAAAAGTCAAAAATAGTGAGATATCTTGCAGAGGGATGCAGCACTCTTAAAATTGCAAAGCTTCTGAAGCGTGATCATCGAACAATCAAGCGTTTCATTCAAAATAGTCAACAGGGTCGCAAGAAGCGTGTGGAAAAAACAAGGCGCAAAATAACTGCCATGAACTGAGAAAAGTCAAGCGTGCAGCTGCCAAGATGCCAGTTGCCACCAGTTTGGCCATATTTCAGAGCTGCAACATCACTGGAGTGTCCAAAAGCACAAGGTGTGCAATACTCAGAGACATGGCCAAGGTAAGAAAGGCTGAAAGACGACCACCACTGAACAAGACACACAAGCTGAAACATCAAGACTGGGCCAAGAAATATCTCAAGACTGATTTTTCTAAGGTTTTATGGACTGATGAAATGAGAGTGAGTCTTGATGGGCAAGATGGATGGGCCCGTGGCTGGATTGGTAAAGGGCAGAGAGCTCCAGTCCGACTCAAACGCCAGCAAGGTGGAGGTGGTGTACTGGTTTGTGCTGGTATCATCAAAGATGAGCTTGTGGGGCCTTTTCGGGTTGAGGATGGAGTCAAGCTCAACTCCCAGTCCTACTGCCAGTTTCTGAAAGACACCTTCTTCAAGCAGTGGTACAGGAAGAAGTCTGCATCCTTCAAGAAAAACATGATTTTCATGCAGGACAATGCTCCATCACACGCGTCCAAGTACTCCACAGCGTGGCTGGCAAGAAAGGGTATAAAAGAAGAAAATCTAATGACATGGCCTCCTTGTTCACCTGATCTGAACCCCATTGAGAACCTGTGGTCCATCATCAAATGTGAGATTTACAAGGAGGGAAAACAGTACACCTCTCTGAACAGTGTCTGGGAGGCTGTGGTTGCTGCTGCACGCAATGTTGATGGTGAACAGATCAAAACACTGACAGAATCCATGGATGGCAGGCTTTTGAGTGTCCTTGCAAAGAAAGGTGGCTATATTGGTCACTGATTTGTTTTTGTTTTGTTTTTGAATGCCAGAAATGTATATTTGTGAATGTTGAGATGTTATATTGGTTTCACTGGTAAAAATAAATTGAAATGGGTATATATTTGTTTTTTGTTAAGTTGCCTAATAATTATGCACAGTAATAGTCACCTGCACACACAGATATCCCCCTAAAATAGCTAAAACTAAAAACAAACTAAAAACTACTTCCAAAAATATTCAGCTTTGATATTAATGAGTTGTTTGGGTTCATTGAGAACATGGTTGTTGTTCAATAATAAAATTAACCGTCAAAAATACAACTTGCCTAATAATTCTGCACTCCCTGTATACTATATATATATATATATATATTTATATATATCCATAATATATATCCATACCTATATATATAGAGAGAGAGAGAGATACATATTTATTTTACCAAAAAAATCATTAGATATATATAGAAATATGTAATTAAGTATAAATAGAACATATTCTTCTATGTGACTAACATTGGAATGTGAAAATGCGATCGGGTTTGCGCAACTAGTTGGGTGTTAGTTTTTTCTCCACTTTAGTCCACTTAGCTAACCATAGCTAGCATTGCTATGGTTTATAAAGTTTACATTCAGCATCAGATTTTGCTTGTTGACCTTTTACTAGACAGTAGACGTGCATTTGTTTAGTTACGAATGTATATCCATATAAAAAAACATAATTTATGCTTACCTGATAAATTTATTTCTCTTGTAGTGTATCCAGTCCACGGACCATCCATTACTTGTGGGATATTCTCCTTCCCAACAGGAAGTTGCAAGAGGATCACCCACAGCAGAGCTGCTATATAGCTCCTCCCCTCACTGCCATATCCAGTCATTCGACCGAAACAAGCCGAGAAAGGAGAAACCATAGGGTGCAGTGGTGACTGAAGTTTAATTAAAATTTAGACCTGCCTTAAAAGGACAGGGCGGGCCGTGGACTGGATACACTACAAGAGAAATAAATTTATCAGGTAAGCATAAATTATGTTTTCTCTTGTTAAGTGTATCCAGTCCACGGATCATCCATTACTTGTGGGATACCAATACCAAAGCTAAAGTACACGGATGATGGGAGGGACAAGGCAGGAACCTAAACGGAAGGAACCACTGCCTGAAGAACCTTTCTCCCAAAAACAGCCTCCGAAGAAGCAAAAGTATCAAATTTGTAAAATTTTGAAAAGGTATGAAGCGAAGACCAAGTCGCAGCCTTGCAAATCTGTTCAACAGAGGCCTCATTTTTAAAGGCCCAGGTGGAAGCCACAGCTCTAGTGGAATGAGCTGTAATTCTTTCAGGGGGCTGCTGTCCAGCAGTCTCATAGGCTAAACGGATTATACTCCAAAGCCAAAGAGAGAGAGAGGTTGCCGAGGCCTTTTGACCTCTCCTCTGTCCAGAGTAAACAACAAACAGGTTAGATGTTTGACGAAAATCTTTAGTAGCCTGCAAGTAAAACTTCAAGGCATGGACTACGTATAGATTATGCAAAAGACGTTCCTTCTTTGAAGAAGGATTAGGACATAACGATGGAACAACAATCTCTTGATTGATATTCCTGTTAGAAACCACCTTAGGTAAAAACCCAGGTTTTGTACGCAGAACTACTTTATCTGAATGAAAGATCAGATAAGGAGAATCACAATGTAAGGCAGATAACTCCGAGACTCTTCGAGCCAAGGAAATAGCAATCAGAAAAATAACTTTCCATGATAGAAGTTTGATATCAATAGAATGAAGGGGTTCAAACGGAACCCCTTGAAGAACTTTAAGAACCAAGTTTAAGCTCCATGGGGGAGCAATAGGTTTAAACACAGGCTTAATTCTAACTAAAGCCTGACAAAATGCCTGAACGTCTGGAACTTCTGCCAGACGCTTGTGTAAAAGAATAGACAGAGCAGAAATCTGTCCCTTTAAAGAGCTAGCTGATAATCCTTTGTCCAAACCCTCTTGGAGGAAGGACAATATTCTAGGAATCCTAACCCTACTCCATGAGTAATTCTTGGATTCACACCAATGAAGATATTTACGCCATATCTTGTGGTAAATTTTCCTGGTGACAGGGTTTCGTGCCTGTATTAAGGTATCAATTACTGACTCAGAGAAGCCACGCTTTGATAGGATCAAGCGTTCAATCTCCATGCAGTCAGTCTCAGAGAAAGTAGATTCGGATGATTGAAAGGACCTTGTATTAGAAGGTCTTGTCTCAGAGGCAGAGTCCATGGGGGAAAGGATGACATGTCCACTAGGTCTGCATACCAGGTCCTGCGTGGCCACGCAGGCGCTATCAATATCACCGATGCTTTCTCCTGTTTGATTTTGGCAATCAGACGAGGGAGCAGAGGAAACGATGGAATCACATAAGCCAGGTTGAAGAACCAAGGCGCTGCTAGAGCATCTATCAGTGCCGCTTCTGAGTCCCTGGACCTGGATCCGTAACAAGGAAGCTTGGCGTTCTGGCGAGACGCCATGAGATCCAGTTCTGGTTTGCCCCAACAGAGAACCAATTGAGCAAACACCTCCGGATGGAGTTCCCACTCCCCCGGATGAAAAGTCTGACGACTTAGAAAATCCGCCTCCCAGTTCTCTACCCCTGGGATATGGATCGCTGACAGGTGGCAAGAGTGAGTCTCTGCCCAGCGAATTATCTTGGAGACTTCTGACATCGCTAGGGAACTCCTGGTTCCCCCTTGATGGTTGATGTAAGCCACAGTCGTGATGTTGTCCGACTGAAATCTGATGAACCTCAGTGTTGATAACTGAGGCCAAGCTAGAAGAGCATTGAATATTGCTCTCAACTCCATAATATTTATTGGGAGGAGTTTCTCCTCCTGAGTCCATGAACCCTGAGCCTTCAGGGAGTTCCAGACTGCACCCCAACCTAGAAGGCTGGCATCTGTTGTTACAATGGTCCAATCTGGCCTGCGAAAGGTCATACCTTTGGACAGATGGACCCGAGATAACCACCAGAGAAGAGAATCTCTGGTTTCCTGATCCAGATTTAGTAGAGGGGACAAATCTGTGTAATCCCCATTCCACTGACTGAGCATGCATAATTGCAGCGATCTGAGATGCAGGCGCGCAAATGGCACTATGTCCATCGCCGCTACCATTAAGCCGATCATTTCCATGCACTGAGCCACCGTGGGGCGCGAAATGGAGTGAAGAACACGGCAAGCATTTAGAAGTTTTGATAACCTGGACTCCGTCAGGTAAATTTTCATTTCTATAGAATCTATCAGAGTCCCTAGGAAGGAAACCCTTGTGAGAGGAGATAGAGAACTCTTTTCTTTGTTCACTTTCCACCCATGCGACCTCAGAAATGCCAGAACTATCTCTGTATGAGACTTGGCTATTTGAAAGCTTGACGCCTGTATCAGGATGTCGTCTAGGAGCCACCGCTATGCCTCGCGGTCTTAGAACCGCCAGAAGTGAGCCCAGAACCTTTGTAAAAATTCTTGGGGCTGTAGCCAACCCGAATGGAAGAGCTACAAACTGGTAATGCCTGTCTAGAAAGGCAAACCTCAGGAACCGATGATGATTCTTGTGAATCGGAATGTGAAGGTAGGCATCCTTTAAGTCCACTGTGGTCATGTACTGACCCTCTTGGATCATGGGTAAAATGGTTCGAATAGTTTCCATCTTGAATGATGGAACTCTGAGGAATTTGTTTAGGATCTTTAGATCCAAAATTGGTCTGAAGGTTCCCTCTTTTTTGGGAACCACAAACAGATTTGAATAAAACCCCTGTCCTTGTTCCGTCCGCGGAACTGGATGGATCACTCCCATTACAAGGAGGTCTTGCACGCAGCTTAGGAATGCCTCTTTCTTTATCTGGTTTGCAGATAATCTTGAAAGGTGAAATCTCCCTTGTGGAGGAGAAGCTTTGAAGTCCAGAAGATATCCCTGAGATATGATCTCCAACGCCCAGGGATCCTGAACATCTCTTGCCCACGCCTGGGCGAAGAGAGAGAGTCTGCCCCCTACTAGATCCGTTGTCGGATAGGGGGCCGCTCCTTCATGCTTGCCCTTGTGCCAGGACTGGGTAGGTTTCCAGGCCTGCTTGGATTGAGCAAAAGTTCCCTCTTGTTTTGAAGCAGAGGGAGCTGATCCTGCACCTGCCTTGAAATTTCGAAAGGCACGAAAATTAGACTGTTTGGCCCTTGATTTGGCCCTGTCCTGATGAAGGGTATGACCCTTACCTCCAGTAATGTCAGCAATAATTTCTTTCAAACCAGGCCCGAATAAGGTCTGCCCCTTGAAAGGAATGTTGAGTAATTTAGACTTTGAAGTCACATCAGCTGACCAGGATTTAAGCCATAGCGCCCTACGCGCCTGGATGGCGAATCCGGAATTCTTAGCCATTAGTTTAGTCAAATGAACAATGGCATCAGAAACAAATGAGTTAGCTAGCTTAAGTGTTTTAAGCTTGTCAATAATTTCAGTCAATGGAGCTGTATGGATGGCCTCTTCCAGGGCCTCAAACCAGAACGCCGCCGCAGCAGTGACAGGCGCAATGCATGCAAGGGGCTGTAAAATAAAACCTTGTTGAATAAACATTTTCTTAAGGTAACCCTCTAATTTTTTATCCATTGGATCTGAAAAAGCACAACTGTCCTCAACCGGGATAGTGGTACGCTTTGCTAAAGTAGAAACTGCTCCCTCCACCTTAGGGACTGTCTGCCATAAGTCCCGTGTAGTGGCATCTATTGGAAACATTTTTCTAAATATAGGAGGTGGGGAAAAGGGCACACCGGGTCTATTCCACTCCTTACTAATAATTTCTGTAAGCCTTTTAGGTATTGGAAAGACATCAGTACTCACCGGCACTGCATAGTATTTATCCAGCCTACACAATTTCTCTGGCACTGCAATTGTGTCACAGTCATTCAGAGCAGCTAATACCTCCCCAAGCAATACACGGAGGTTCTCAAGCTTAAATTTAAAATTAGAAATCTCTGAATCAGGTCTCCCCGATTCAGAGACGTCACCCACAGACTGAAGCTCTCCGTCCTCAGGTTCTGCATATTGTGACGCAGTATCAGACATGGCTCTTACAGCATCTACGCGCTCTGTATCTCGTCTAACCCCAGAGCTATCGCGCTTGCCTCTCAATTCAGGCAATCTGGCTAATACCTGTGACAGGGTATTATTCATGATTGCAGCCATGTCCTGCAAAGTAATCGCTATGGGCGTCCCTGATGTACTTGGCGCCATATTAGCGTGCGTCCCTCGAGCGGGAGGCGAAGGGTCCGACACGTGGGGAGAGTTAGTCTGCATAACTTCCCCCTCAACAGACCCCTCTGGTGACAATTCTTTTATAGATAAAGACTGATCTTTACTGTTTAAGGTGAAATCAATACATTTAGTACACATTCTCCTATGGGGCTCCACCATGGCTTTTAAACATAATGAACAAGTAGTTTCCTCTGTGTCAGACATGTTTGTACGGACTAGCAATGAGACTAGCAAGCTTGGAAAACACTTTAAACCAAGTTAACAAGCAATATAAAAAACGTTACTGTGCCTTTAAGAGAAACAAATTTTGGCAAAATTTGAAATAACAGTGAAAAAAGGCAGTTAGACTAACAAAATGTTTACAGTGTATGTAACAAGTTAGCAGAGCATTGCACCCACTTGCAAATGGATGATTAACCCCTTAATACCAAAAACGGAATAATAAATGACAAAAACGTTTTTAAACACAGTCACAACAACTGCCACAGGTCTACTGTGGTTGTTACCCTCCTCAAACACGACTTTTGAAGCCTTTTGAGCCCTTCAGAGATGTCCTGTATTATGCAGAAGGAAGCTGAGTGTCTCTGTCTGTAATTTTAGCTGCGCAGAAAAGCTCTAAAATAGGCCCCTCCCACTCATATTACAACAGTGGAAAGCCTCAGGAAACTGTTTCTAGGCAAAAATCAAGCCAGCCATGTGGAGAAAAAACTAGGCCCCAATAAGTTTTGTCACCAAACATATATAAAAACGATTAACATGCCAGCAAACGTTTTATATTACACTTTCTCTTGTTAAGTGTATCCAGTCCACGGATCATCCATTACTTATGGAATATATTCTCCTTCCCAACAGGAAGTTGCAAGAGTCCACCCACAGCAAAGCTGCTATATAGCTCCTCCCCTAACTGCCATATTCAGTCATTCTCTTGCAAGCCTCAACATAGATAGGAGGTTGTGAGAGTCTGTGGTGATTTATACTTAGTTTATTCTTCAATCAAAAGTTTGTTATTTTTCAATGGCACCGGAGTGTGCTGTTTTTCTCAGGCAGTATTTGGAAGAAGAATCTGCCTGCGTTTTTCTATGATCTTAGCAGACGTAACTAAGATCCATTTGCTGTTCTCACACATTCTGAGGAGTGAGGTACTTCAGAGGGGGAATGGCGTGCAGGTTTTCCTGCAGAAAAGGTATGTGCAGTAAAATATTTTTCTAGGAATGGAATTGACTAAGAAAATACTGCTGATACCGAAGTAATGTAAGTAAAGCCTTAAATGCAGCGATAGCGACTGGTATCAGGCTTATTAATAGAGATACATACTCTTATAAAAATGTGTTTTAAAACGTTTGCTGGCATGTTTAATCGTTTTTTAACGTACATTGGTGATAACACTGTAATGTTGGTATAGCCTTAAATGCAGTAAAAGCGACTGGTATCAGGCTTATTAATAGAGATACATACTCTTGTAAAAATGTGTTTTAAAACGTTTGCTGGCATGTTTAATCGTTTTTTAACATATGTTTGGTGATAAAACTTATTGGGGCCTAAGTTTTTTCCACATGGCTGGCTTAAATTTTGCATAGAAACAGTTAACTGAAGTTTCCCACTGTTGTAATATGAGTGGGAGGGGCCTAATTTTGCGCTTTTTTGCGCAGTTAAAATTACAAAATGAATCATCCAGATTCCCTCAGCAGTCCCATGAATACTACAGGACATTTCTAAAGGGCTAAAAAGACTTCCAAAATCGTTTATAGGGAAGGTAATCCACAGCTCTGCTGTGGCAGTTTTGTTGTGTCTGTTTTTAAAAAAAAGTCTATGTCGTTTTTTTGATCTGTTTTTTGCATTAAGGGGTTAATCATCCATTGGCAAGTGGGTGCAATGCTCTGTTACCTTATTACATGTACTGTAAAAAATTTGTTTGTTTTACTGCCTTTTTTCACTGTTTTTCAAATTTTGACAAAATTTGTTTCTCTTAAAGGCACAGTAACGTTTTATATATTTGCTTGTTAACTTGATTTAAAGTGTTTTCCAAGCTTACTAGTCTCATTATTAGTCTGTTTTAACATGTCTGACATAGAGGAAGCTCTGTGTTCATTATGTTTTAAAGCCATGGTGGAACCCCATCTTAGAATGTGTACCAGATGTACTGATTTCATGTTAAACAATAAAGATCATTTTTTGTCTTTAAAAACATTATCACCAGTGGATTCTGTCGTGGGGGTAGTTATGCCGACTAACTCTCCCCACGTGTCAGACCTTTTGACTCCCGCTTTAGGGACTCACGCTCAAATGGCGCCAAGTACATCAAGGGCACCCATAGCGTTTATTTTACCAGGGGATTCTGTCGAGGGGAAAGTTATGCCGACTAACTCTCCCCACGTGTCAGACCCTTCGACTCCCGCTTCAGGGACTCACGCTCAAATGGCGCCAAGTACATCAAGGGCGCCCATAGCGTTTATTTTACAAGACATGGCAAAGGTGGTGAATAATACTCTGGCAGCAGTATTAGTCAGACTACCTGAAATTAAAGGAAAGCAGATAGCTCTGGGGGTAGATACAGAGCATACAGACGCTTTAAGAACCATGTATGATACTACCTCACAATATGCTTAGTCTGTGGGTGATTTTTTTGACTCAGGGAAGATGATTTAACCTGATTCTGATATTTCTACATTTAAAATTTATGCTTGAGAACCTCCACTTGTCGCTCAGGGAGGCTTTGACTGCTCTGAATGAATGTGTACAATCGCAGGGCCAGAGAAATTGTGTAGACTGGATAAATAATATGCAGTGCCGGTGTGTACTGATGTTTTTCCAATACCTAAAGAGGTTTACTAAAAAAATTTTAATAAGGAATGGGATAGACCAGGTGTGCCGTTCTCTTCCCCTCCTATTTTTTAGAAGAATGTTTTCTAATAGTTACCGCCACACGGCACTTCTGGCAGACAGTTCCTAAGGTGGAGAGAAGAGTTTCTACTCTAGCTAAGCGTACCACTACCTCTGGCGAGGACAGTTGTGCTTTTTAGATCCAATGGATAAAAAATGTTTATTCAACAGGGTTTTTATCCTGCAGCCCCTTGCATACATTGCTTCTGTCACTGCTGCTGCGGCGTTCTGGGTTGAGTCTCTTGATGAGGCTTTACAGTTAGCGACTCCATTGGATGAATATATTTGACAAGCTTATGCTAGCCAATTCCTTTGTTTTCTGATGCCTTTGTTCATTTGACTAGACTAACGGCTAAGAATTCTGTATTTTACTATACTGGCGCGCAGAGCGCTATGGCTTATATCATGGTCAGCTGTCGTGACTTTAATAAATAAGCTATTTAACTTCCCTTCAAGGGGCAGACCCTATCGGGCCTGGTTTGAAGGAGATTATTGCTTATATCACTGGAGGAAAAGGTCATGCCCTTCCTCAGGATAGGTCCAAATCAAGGGCCAAAAAAAGGTCTAATTTTCGTGCTTTTTAAAACTTCAGGGCAGGTGTGGCATCCACTTCCTCTAAGGCAAAACAAGAGGGAATTTTTGCTCAGTCCAAGGTGGTCTGGAGACAATCGGACCTGGAACAAAGATAAGCAGGCCAAGGAGCCTGCTGCTACCTCTAAGGCAGCATGAAGGAACGGACCCCTATCCGGTAACGGATCCTATAGGGGGCAGACTTTCATTCTTTGCCCAGGCGTGGGCAAGAGATGCCCAGGATCCCTAGGCATTGGAATTTATATCCCAGAGATATCTTCTGGATTTCAAAGATTCCCCCCCCAAAAAAAGGGGATATTTCGCCTTTCACAATTATCTGCAAAACAGATAAAGAAGGAGGCATTCTTACATTGTGTACGAGATCCATCCAGTTCCAAGAGAGGAACAGGGGCAGAGTTTTTACTCAAATCTGTTTGTGGTTCCCAAGGAGAGGGAACCTTCAGACCTATTTTGGATCTAAAGATCTTAAACAAATTCCTCAGAATTCCGTCATTTAAGATGGAAACTATTCGTACCATCTTAACTATGATCCAGGAGAGTCAATAGAGGACTACAATGGATTTGAAGGATGCTTATCCTCACATTGTGATGCATAAAGATCACCATCGTTTTTCAGGTTTGCCTTTCTAGACAGGCATTACCAGTTTGTAGCTCTTTCCTTTGGGATATCTACAGCCCCAAGAATCTTTATGGAGGTTCTGGGGTCGCTTTGGCGGTCCTTAGGCCGCGGGGCATAGAAGTGGCCCCTTATTTAGACGACATCCTGATACAGGCGTCAAACATCCAAATTGCCAAGTCTCATACGGACGTAGTACTGGCATTTCTGAGATCACATGGGTGGAAAGTGAACAAGGATAGAGTTCTCTATCCCCAATCTCAAGGGTTTCCCTCCTAGGGACTCTGATAGATTCTGTAGAAATGAAAATTTACCTGACGGAGTCCAGGTTGTCAAAGTTTCTAAATTTCTGCCGTGTTTTTCATCCCATCCGCGCCCTTCGGTGGCTCAGTACATGAATGAAATCGGCTTAATGGTAGCGGCAAGGGACATAGTACCGTTTGCACGTCTACATTTCAGACCACTGCAACTATGCATGCTCAGTCAGAGGAATGGGGATTACACAGATTTGTCCCCCTGTTTAACCTGGACCAAGAGACCAGAGATTCTCTTCTCTGGTGACTATGTCGGGTCCATCTGTCCAAGGGTATGACCTTCCGCAGGTCAGATGGGACAATTGTTACAATAGATGCCAGCCTTTTAGGTTGGGATGCAGTCTGGAACTCCCTGAAGTCTCAGGAATAGTGGACTTAGGAGGAGACCCTCCTTCTAATAAATATTCTCGAACTGGGAGTGATATTCCATGCTCTTCAGACTTGACCTCAGTTAGCAACTCTGAGGTACATCATACTCAGTCGGACAATATACACGACTGTGGCTTACATCAGCCATCAATGGGGAACAGAAGTTCCCTAGCGATGTTAGAAGTCTTACAATAATTCACTGGACAGAGACTCACTCTTGTCTATCAGCTATCCATATCCCAGGTGTTGAGAACTGGGAGGTGGATTTTCTAAGTCGTCAGACTTTTCTTCCGGGGGAGTGGGATTTCCTCCGGAGGTCAATACCAAGCAGGAGAGGGCTTTGGTGTTTTTGACAGCGCCTGTGTAGCCACGCAGGACCTGGTATGCAGATCTGGTGGACATGTCATCCTTTCCAACATGTCTCTGCTTCTGAGACAGGTCCCTCTACCTCAGGGTCCTTTCAACCTTCTAAATAGAATCAATCTGAGATGGACTGCCTGGAGACTGAACGCTTGATGTTATCAAAGCATGGCTTCTCCGAGTCAGCCATTGATACCTTAATACAGACATGAAAGCCTGTCTCTAGGAAAATTGAACATAGATATGGTGTAAATATCTGATTGTTTTGAATCCAAGGGTTACTCATGGAGTAAAGTCTGGATTCCCAGGATATTATCTTTTCTCCAAGATGTTTTGGAGAAAAGGGTTGTCAGCTAATTCCTTAAAAGGGACAGATTTTTACTCTGTCTATTTTTTTGCACAAGCGTCTGGCAGGTATTCTAGACGTTCAGGCATTTGGTCAGGCTTTGGTTAGATCCAAGCCTGTGTTTAAAACTGTTGCTCCACCATGGAGCTTAAACCTGGTTCTTAAGGTTCTTCAAGAAGTTCCGTTTGAACCTTTTTTTGTTCCATAAGATATCAATCTTTATCTTGGAAAGTTCCTTTTGGGTAGCTATTTCCTCGACTCGTAGAGTCTCCAAGTTTTCTGTGTTACAATGTGATTCTCCTTGTCTGGTCCTTCGTACAGATAAGGTAGTCCTGCGTACCAACCTGGGTTTTTTCCTAAGGTGGTATCTAACAAGAACATCACTCAAGAGATAGTTGTTCCATGCTTGTATCCTAATCCTTCCTCAAAGAAGGAACGTCTATTACACAATATTGGACGTGGTTTGTGCTTTAAAGTTTTACTTACAAGCTACTACAGTTTTCATCAAACGTTCACCTTGTTTGTTGTCTATTCTGGACAGAGGAGAGGTCAAAAGACTTCAGCAGCCTCTCTGTCTTTTTGGTTAAAAAGCATAATTCATTTAGCTTATGAGACTGCTGGACAGCAGCCTCCTGAAGGGATTACAGCTCATTCTACTAGAGCTGTGGTTTTCACTTGGGCCTTTTTTAAATGTGGCTTCTGTTGAACAGATTTACAAGACGGAGTCTTGGTCTGCGCTTCATACTTTTTCAAATTTAACAAATTTGATACCTTGCTTCTTCGGAGGCTATTTTTGGGAGAAAGGGTTTCTTACAGGCAGTGGTAACTTCCGTTTAAGTACCTGCCTTGTCCCTCCCATCATCCGTGTACTTTAGCTTTGGTATTGGTATTCCATAAGTAATGGATGATCCGTGGACTGGATACACTTAACAAGAGAAAACATAATTTATGCTTACCTGATAAATTTATTTCTCTTGTAGTGTATCCAGTCCACGGCCCGCCCTGTCACTTTAAGACAGGTAATTTTTTCATTTGAACTACAGTCACCACTGCACCCTATGGTTTTTTCCTTTCTCTACATGTTTTCGGTCAAATGACTGAATATGGCAGTTAGGGGAGGAGCTATATAGCAGCTTTGCTGTGGGTGGACTCTTGCAACTTCCTGTTGGGAAGGAGAATATATTCCATAAGAAATGGATGATCTGTGGACTGGATACACTACAAGAGAAATACATTTATCAGGTAAGCATAAATTATGTTTTTATAATAGTATGTCTTTCTGTTAATAAGCCTGATACCAGTCGCTATTAAATCACTGCATTTAGGCTTAACTTACATGAATCCAGTATCAGCAGCATTTTTCTAGCAAATTCCATCCCTAGAAATATGTTAACTGCACATACCTTTTTGCAGGAAAACCTGCACGCCATTCCCCCTCTGAAGTTACCTCACTCCTCAGAATATGTGAGAACAGCAATGGATCTTAGTTACTTCTGCTAAGATCATAGAAATCACAGGCAGATTCTTCTTCTAATGCTGCCTTTGATAAAACAGTACACTCCGGTACCATTGAAAAATAACAAACTTTTTATTGAAGTTAAGAAACTAACTATAATACACCACTCTCCTCTTACTACGTCCATCTTTGTTGAGAGTTGCAAGAGAATGACTGGGTATGGCAGTGAGGGGAGGAGCTATATAGCAGCTCTGCTGTGGGTGATCCTCTTGCAACTTCCTGTTGGGAAGGAGAATATCCCACAAGTAATGGATGATCCGTGGACTGGATACACTTAACAAGAGAAATACAAATATTTGTTTCATTTTCACAAAACTTAGTTCAAACTAATTCACACACTAATTTGAAGAAAATAAATAAATACAGTTATAATATAATTCGTTAGTATATATTTGTTTCCTATAAATTAGCTTTAAAAAGTAAAATAACTATAGCGCAAATCAAATTATTCACTGCTGCACAAGTCTTACAGACATGCAAAACCTCCCTGTAGCACAATGTATTTTCCTCCTTTTTACAATTTTTAGTAATACAATACAGCCTAACGTCTGGTACAAACATACAGCATCATAGTACTTATGTCTACAGTAGGTGACATAAGAAAATATCCCCTTTTAATCTTGTGTGATGTAATCATGAGCCACTCCAGAGAAAAATTTGCTGTAAAAACAAATATCTAGCCTTGACAGCTAAACAGCTTTTATGGCTGGTGGATTATGGGCCCACCCTACATTCAAAATACTCCTCCAGGGATCCAGAAGGCAATTTACACTTTGTCCAAGATTATACTGCAGAAACAAAAAACAGAGCATCCCATCTAAGAGTAAAAGTTTTTAATATATGCACAATTTGCGCTAATTAAAAATGCACACTTACAAGAGAACAATATTCAACAACAACATAGATATCCTGCTAATTTTTTCACATCACGGACCATCCAGTTATCACATTGATATATATATCTTGTACAATCATTTACACAGATATTTCTCTTTAGACGCTTACGGTATACTTTTCTTCAGATCTAGCACAACCACACACAGAGAGCTCACTATTTTTCTTTCTTTGTTCCAAGATTATACGCATAACAATTCATTATGGCATAATATAGTACAAATTGCCTTTAAAGGATTCCTACAGGGGCTTCAATTACTAGTCTGATTTCTTATAGAATCTTACAAGCCCAGAGAGGTTTATAGAATTGGGCCCATATAAAGAGGGATATACAGAGTGAGGGAGTGACTGAGATACGTGATTCAGATGGTATCATTAAGAGAAAAAGGATTGTAAATGTGAATATACCAAACACTAATTATTTTATTGTAAAGCAGCAGTCAAGCATACTTGGGTCTTGTTGCCAAATTAGCAAAGAAATCAGGTGGTGGTTCGACTTTAGGATTTGTCTTTAATAAATATGTAAAAATTACCATTTTAACAGAAGATATATCTGATATACTTTATCTAATCTTCCTCAGAAAATGAACCTATACAGCTGTTAAAATCAAACAGCAACCCTAACTCTACTTTAATATAATGAAGAAGATAACCACCTGTCAGGTATCTTGGAGGGAAGAAATATAATATGAACTTTTTCTTTGTAAAACAGCATAAAAGACTAGAACATACATTTTTAAATTCCAGACCTTAGGACCTAAAAACAGGACTTATTTTTTATTATTATAGATTATATAACACATTAATATGTCAAAGTATGTGAACATATATACACACATACCAATATACACAAACATATATACATCTTTGGACACATCCCAGTCAGACACCTCATCATATACCATATCACTTTAAAACACTTCTCATACATTTATTTCAATAATAAGTATATATTTTACATTTAATATGTGCGTATGTATATATGTGTGTGTGTGTGTGTGTATATGTATGTGTATGACCTTCATTTCAGCTGTCCCACTGCTATGCAAACAGCCTGATTTTAAAGTATATCTGCCCAAGTCTTGAAAGAAAATGCACAGACCTTCATTTCAGCTGTCCCACTGCTATGCAAACAGGTAGCCTCTGGAAGATAGTAATATCATTATATTTTACCTACCTTGTTATTTTTTTGTTTGTTTTTATTATTTTAAATGCATATTTTATCACCATTATGTCTGACCATTATGTTAATAGTTAGTTTAACAAGCTAAGGCCCATATATCTTTTTGTACTTTGTTTAATGGTTTTATTCCCCTACATGAATACCTCTGTCTTATGTCTGTAATTTTGAACTTTCCCTGTGTTTTTGCTTGAATGACCCTTAGCTCAAATGTCCATAGATATACCCTACCCATTCCTTTAAATTTTTTGCAGGCCAATCTGACGCTAATATATCTCTCTCCTTCAGCCTGATTTTAAAGTATATCTGCCCCAGTCTTGAAAGAAAATACACAGACCTTCAATTCAGCTGTCCCACTTCTATGCAAACAGGTAGCCTCTGGAAGATAGCCTTCCAGCTAAAAAAGGGCCTCTCCTTTGTGCACTGTAATATCTGCAGCTTACTACCAAAAATTGATGCACTGCAAGCATGGCGTTTACAATACAAGCCCAAAATCATTGTGATCTCTGAATCGTGACTAATTGCAAAAATACCTGACTCTGCCATTGCAATACATGGATATTCATGCCATAGATATTATAGAGCAAAGAGCGGAGGCGGCATTGTAATTTATGTTGACAATTCCACCCCCTTACAAAAATCTAGCTCTCCTGCCAACTTTAATTTCCTTTCTGACACAATTGAGATCCCGTGCAGTAAATCAATCTTTGTTCCAGGAATCTACCGCCCACCTAGCTCCCCTGTGCATTCCCTTTCTGACATAGCACATCTCCTTAGTGAAACCATAGCTCAAAACCCAAAAAGTGAAATTTTGTTTTTTGGAGATTTTAATATTGATTGCCTGAATCCAAAAAATAATAGATGTCGCTTGCTGTTTAAATCTTTGCAGCTAACGCAATTAATCTCCTCCCCAACTCGCAAAAACATTAAAAGCCATAATCACACCCTGCTCGACTGGATTTTCTCCACTTCTCCCAACCGAATCCAGGAGGCAGGTGTTCTCCCTAAAAATTTCAGTGACCACTGCTTAGTGTACTGCGTGCGCAAAATAAAGGCAACTAAATCCTCTCCCAAGGTTAAAATCACCAGGTCCTTTAAAAAATTTAATCTTCAATCATTTCTAAATGACATTAAGAACCTCCCCTGGCACAGATTTAACCTAATCCCAGATCTAGACTCTGCAGTTGAATTCTTTCAGTCTGAACTCCTATAAGTTTGGGATTTACATGCCCCGCTGCGTAAGGTGAGAGTAAAAGGAGCACACTTGAATTGGATCACAGCTGACCTCATTCAAATGTACCAGTTTCGGGATTCATTGTGGTCAAAGTTCAAGCATACAGGCTCTATGAACGATCACTGTGTATATAGAAAATGGCAAAATATATGCACTAAACAAACAAAATTGGCCAAGGCCCAATATTTCTGTGAAAATCTGAACAATAACATATCAAATCCTAGAAAGTTTTGGAAACTCATAAATAACTTACAAAATCCACCAATCCAATCCCAACCCTCCACTGTCAATGTGGACAACCAAACCCTGCAACTCCCCTTAGAAGTAGCCAATGCCTTTCATAGTTATTTTGTTGGATGGTCCACCATAAATGACTCGCATCCTGAAACTACAAATGTGGATCAGGCCCCACTAAATCAGCAAAGACCCAATATAGAGAAGTTCAATTTTAGACCTGTACCCATCAATTTCATTAAAGGGACACTGTATCCAAAAAATTTCTTTTGTGAATCAGATAGAGCATGAAATTTAAGCAACTTTCTAATTTACTCCTATTATCAAATTTTCTTCATTCTCTTGGTATCTTTATTTGAAATGCAAGAATGTAAGTTTAGATGCCGGCCCATTTTTGGTGAACAACCTGGTTGTCCTTGCTGATTGGTGAATAAATTCATCCACCAATAAAAAAGTGCTGTCCAGAGTACTGAAACCAAAAAAAAGCTTAGATGCCTTCTTTTTCAAATAATGATAGCAAGAGAACGAAGAAAAAATGATAATAGGAGTAAATTAGAAAGTTGCTTAACATTGCATGCTCTTTCTGAATTACAAAAGAAAAAATTTGGGTTCAGTGTCCCTTTAAGAAACACCTTAATAATCTAAAAATGAAAAATCAGTCTGGACCTTATCAAATCCCAGCAATGCTGTTGAAGCTCAGTGCGCCAGCAATTGCTAAACCTGTCACAACCCTAATTAATGAATCCTTGGTGTCTGGATACATACCCAAACTTTTGAAAACTGCAAGAGTAGTGCCTATCCATAAAAGTGGGGAGTTAACCTTGGTTTCTAACTATTGCCCTATATCATTGCTCCCAATATTGTCAAAAATGCGTCCATACGCAACTATGTGAGTATTACCAACAATCTAACTATCTGACCCCTGATCAATCAGGTTTTTGCCTGAATCACTCCACTACAACTGCCCTCCTAAAAGTTTGCAATGACATCCAAACTGGCATGGGACAAGGAGACCTAACTGGAGCTATTTTCCTTGATTTTGCAAAGGCCTTTGACACAGTAGACCACGACATACTACTGCTCAAACTAAAAAAACTCTGGTATTGCTGATCGTCCGTTAACCTGGTTTCGATCATATGTATCGGATCGATCAAAATATGTCTCCATTTCTGACAGCGACTCCCTTCCTCTCCCAGTCACGTGTGGTGTTCCCCAAGGTTGCATTCTCGGCTCCATACTTTTCACATTATTTATAAATGATTTGCCTAATGTCTGCAAATCCTCAACTCTACACATGTACGAAGATGACACGGTAATCTATGCAAACAATATGGATCTGCCGCAGCTTGAAGCAGTGCTCCAAGACCAGTTCACAGAGGTAGAAAAGTGGATCTCAAAAAACAAACTCTTCCTAAATACTGACAAAACTGTCACAATCATCTTTGGAACATGACCTAAATTACACAAATTACAAAATTCCCCTTCTACGCATCAAAACAAAATCCAATTGCACACTGACCGCAGTCCACTCTCTCAAATACTTGGGTATGCTGTTAGACCCCAATCTATCTTTTTGCCTCCACATAGAAAAACTTGCATCCAAACTTTATCCAAAACTAGGTGCCCTGTACAGAAACACATCCTGCCTTAGCCCTACAGTAAAGGAAAAAATTGTACAGCAAATGCTGATGCCTATCATGGATTACGGGGACGTAGTATATGCACCTGCACCACAAACTCACCTTAATAAACTTAATACATTGTATAACTCGTTCTGCCGCTTTGTGCTACAATGTAACTACAGGACCCACCATTGTGACATGCTAAAATAACTAAACTGGCTGTCACTGGAATCCAGATGCACCCTCCATCTTTCCTGCCTTGTGTTTAAAAGCCTTTCTGGGAAGCTCCCACCCTACCTGAGCAGAATGCTCTCCCCAGCTATTCCCACCTCCTATAACCTTCGATCCAATACCAGCACATTATTTAGCGTGCCTCAATACAAAAAGAAAGCAACTCGATTCTTCTTTTCCTACAGAGCGCCACAATTATGGAATGACCTCCCGCACACTTTCAAACCTTCCCCAAGCCTAATATCCTTTAAGAGATCCCTCTCTACATATTCCAAAACAGAATGCACCTGTCATGGTTGATTGTATATTTCCTACCAGTTCTATGTTAAATTTTTGCATATGATGAGGCCTATTTATCAAGCCGTCAACCGTAAATACACTGGAATTCCACAGCGTAATTGTGGCGAGCTTGATTCGCCTCATTTATCAAAGCCTACAGAACGGCAAAAGTAGAAATTAGTGATGTAACATACGATCCGCCAGTCTCAGTCGAACACAGATCGATGCTTACGTCATTACAGATGTTCCGAATGCAAATTAGGCACTATCTGACTACTTTTGCTGGTTATCAAATATCTACCAGGTACGCTCGCCACTATTCCGGCCCAGCGTACCTGCTTGTCAATCTGCCGCCCTGGAGGCCGTGGATGCCATAGGAATCAATGGGAGTCTGAAAGCAGCGAAAGCTTATGTTCACTGCTGCCGATATCCCATTGATTCCTATGGGAGAATAAAAGTTATGTTTACACCTAACACCCCGGGTCTAAACACCCCTAACCTGTCGCCCCAGACACCGCCGCCATCTACATTATACTTATTAACCCTTAATCTGCTGCCCCCTACACTGCCGCCAGCTACATTATACTTATCAACCCCTAATCTGCCACCCCCTACACTGCCGCCACCTACATTATACTTATTAACCCCTAATCTGCTGCCCCGACACCGCCGCCCCCTACATAAAAGAATTAACCCCTATCCTGCCGCTCCCGGAGCCCACCGCAACTAAATAAAGTTATTAACCCCTAAACCCCTGGCCTCCCACATCAGTACCACTTACTAAACCTATTAAACCCTAAACCGCCAGCCCCCCACATCGCCATAAACTAAATTAACCTATTAACCCCTAAACCTAACAACCCTCTAACTTTACATTAAATATTAACTCATCCCTATCTTATAATAAATTTAAACTTACCTTTAGATTTAAATTAAACTATATTAAACTAATAATTAACCTATTCCAATCAGCCAATAGAATGCAAGCTTAATCCTATTGGCTGATTGGATCAGCCAATAGGATGAAAGCTCAATCCTATTGGCTGATTGCAACAGCCAATAGGATTTTTTCAACCTTAATTCCGATTGGCTGATAGAAATCTATCAGCCAATCGGAATCTAAAGGACGCAATCTTGGATGACGTCATTTAAAGGAACCTTCATTCGGAAGAAGACGTCGAAATAAGAGGATGCTCCACGCCGGATGTCTTGAAGATGGAGCCTCTTCGTGCTGGATGGATGAAGATAGAAGATGCCGTCTGGATGAAGACTTCTGCCGGCTTAGATGAAGTCTTCGGCCCGCTTGGATGAAGACTTCTGCCGGCTTCGATGAGGACTTCTGCCGCTTCGTTGAGGATGAATGTCGGGTCTTCAGAAACTGTAAGTGGATCTTCGGGGGTTAGTGTTAGTTTTTTTTTAAGGGTTTATTGGGTGGGTTTTAAGTTTAGATTAGGGTTTGGGCAAGGAAAAACAGCTAAATGCCCAGAGCTAAATTTGGGGGGGGGGCTTTTTTTATTTTCATAGGGCTCTTAGATTAGGTGTAATTAGTTTAAATATTTGATAATTTATTTTTTATTTTGTGCAACTTAGTGTTTATTTTTTTTTGTAACTTAGTGTTTGTTATTTTTTGTAACTTAGTTGTTAGTTTTTTGTAACTTTGTAATTTTTAATAGTAGGGTTACTATTTGATATAGTGATTAGTTTAATGTAATTTTAGGGTAGATTAATTATTAGTTTAATATAGTTTGTTGGGTTGTTGGGTTTAGGGGTTAATAGGTTAATTTAGTTTATGGCGATATGGGGGGCTGGCGGTTTAGGGGTTAATAGGTTTAGTAAGTGGTAGTGATGTGGGAGGCCAGAGGTTTAGGGGTTAATACATTTAGTTAGTTGCAGCGGGGTCCGGGAGCGGCGGAATAGGGTTTAATAAGTTTATTAGAGTTGCAGTGGTCTCCGGGAGCGGCGGGATAGGGGTTATTAAGTTTATGAAACAACATAGAAAATAAGAAATTCCCAAAAGTCTAGGTAAATCCAGCACAACTGTAAAATTAAATAAATACACAAAAAGCCTATATGTCAAAAACGATATAAATATTTATTAACTAAATGCACAAAACACACATTCACATTCATACAGTGGATCCCGCACAAAGCAGTGTTATAAAGTACTGGCCAAGAGATTATTATCTGGTGCACCAGGGAAAATAGACCAAAAACAGTCCGTTTAAGATTTGCAGATATTTGTAATCCAACAGGTGCAGCGTTAATGCAAAAATGGATGCAGTTATACAGTCCCCGGTGTATAGAGACCAGTCACTTCAGACTTTAACCCCAATTGTTACTGAGTCAAATAGTGCTTTAAAGGCATAGCATAGGAGGAGCAATGGAAACACGCGTCTTTATTCACAGGTGCTGTTTTCTTTTCAGACAGTGGTATTCAGTGTACAGATGCATATCACATATTCTACCTGTATTTGTTCACGCGGTCGCCCCTCCTAGCTGCCTCGTTCTTAGAGCGTCCAAACATCAGGGGTAAGTCAGGATGAGCAGGGGATCTGCTGTAAGGGCTGCCAAGCACGACGAGTCCAAACACTCGTTTCGCTCCTTCAGTCAGTGCAGCATGGAGCTTCTTCCAGGTGCTAACGACAGGGGATAGTCCCCCACATGTTGGTGTAATGTAGAATCATTAGTCAGCAAGTGCCAGATGTTGTTTAAAATATTTTTAACTTTACTCCAATGGGCATTATATTTAGTAATAAATCTGATTTTAGTGTCTTCCACATTCTCACTTTTGGTTTTCTTTTGATACAGCAGATCTTTTCTTTGATGCTGAGATGCTCTATAGAGTGCTCTTTTTACGCATCTTTTTGAATAGCCTCTCTCCAAAAAGCGAGTCGCCATATCTTTTGCCTGTTGTTTAAAAGTTTGGTCTCTAGAACAAATTCTGCATAACCGCAGAAATTGCCCATAGGGGATACCCCTCTTAAGATTTTCAGGATGGTGACTCGTTCCCAAGAGAAGGCTATTAGTTGCAGTCGGTTTTCGGAACACTTCTGTTTCAATTTTACCTTCGTTCTTACTAATTTTTAAGTCCAAAAAATTAATAGTACTAGAATCATAACTACACTTTAAAAAGATATTTAAATTATTATTATTCAGGAGGGAAACAAATTTAAGTAGATCCTCCTCACTGCCATCCCATAGCAGGAGGATATCATCCACATATCTGATCCAGAGGGCTACATGCGCCTCAACTATATCAGAATGCTCACCAACAACAATTTGATCTTCCCATCCACCAAGATGTAAACAAGCATAAGTTGGGGCGCATGTAGCCCCCATTGCTGTCCATTGTTTCTGTTTATAATATTTGCCATCAAAGATGAAAATATTATTTTCCAGAACAAATTTCAAAAGTTCACTTACAAATTTAGAATGTTTGCTATAGCCCACTCCTCTTGTGTTGAGAATTTTTTCACAAGTTGCAATTCCAATAGAGTGGGGAATGGAAGAATATAAGGATTCAACATCCAACGAGACCAAAATGGTCTTGTCAGTGACATTGATCCCATCAAGTTTTTTGATCACATCTGTTGAATCTTGGACGAAAGTGCGTAAGTCATTTACAAATGACTGCAAAAACCTATCAATATAGTTACTTATTCCTTCAGTGGGGCCCCCCATCCCAGAAATGATGGGGCGTCCTGGTGGATTTTTCATGGATTTATGTAACTTTGGTATCCAGTAGAAGACTGGTGTTTTTGGTTTATGATTATATAAAAAACCAAACTCTTGACTTGTAATCAAATTATTTCTACGTGCTTCATTTAATAGAAAAAGAAGTTCATTATGAGACCTATGAAATCCCTCAAAAGAAGATTTGGCATATTGAGTTTCATCAAGTAATTGCCGCATTGCTTCTTTAATGTAGTATTCTTGAGTAAGAATGACAACATTACCCCCCTTGTCGGCCGGTTTTATGACCAATTCCTGATGATTAATCAGTTCTTTAAGGGCTCTTCGTTCAGATTTAGTAAGATTATCATTGACAATCTTTGTAGTTTGGACTTGTGTCAGCTCTTGAGAGACATTTTGAACAAAAACCGAAATATTAGGAATGGAGGAAAAAGAGGGCATGTAGGTGGATTTTTTCTTTAAATCTGTTTTTGGAAGGATATCAGTAATTTCATTACTCTGTTCATAGAGAAGAGTCTCTAGACAATCCAAAGTATCCCTCTCTTTTCTACAGGCCAGATCTACTTGTATTTTTGGCGTCTTTATCTTTTTTAAAGCGAGTTTTCTCGCAAAAAGATGTAAGTCCTTGGTGACTTCGAATAAATCTAGACTGTTAGAAGGGCAAAAACTAAGTCCCTTTTCCAATACTGTACTTTTATATGTTCACGATTTAGGGGGAATGAGGAAAGGTTGACAATACCCATTTTATGAGAGGGGGGCTGAGGGCCCAAAAGTGAATCACTTTTCTCTTCTAGTTGTATCTCATGCGATTTCTGGTCATCATATATTGACCCTGATGTCGTCTGTTCCCCCTCCCTCTTCCTTCTCTCCTCTCTTGGGATTGCCCTCCCGTGCCTCCTCCTCCCACCTTGTCTAGTCCTACCCCTAAAGGGTGCATATGTTGGTTATTTGAGTCACTGTTTTTATTTTCACCATCAGAGTCCATGTCAGAATTATCTGTACCCGAATCATAATAATATCTTGTATTGATTCTATTCCTATATATATAGATTTTATTTCTCCTGTAGTCTTCTTGATCCCATTTTGGTCTCGTTGGATGTTGAATCCTTATATTCTTCCATTCCCCACTATATTGGAATTGCAACTTGTGAAAAATTTCTCAACACAAGAGGAGTGGACTATAGCAAACATTCTAAATTTGTAAGTGAACTTTTGAAATTTGTTCTGGAAAATAATATTTTCATCTTTTATGGCAAATATTATAAACAGAAACAAGGGACAGCAATGGGGGCTACATGCGCCCCAACTTATGCTTGTTTACATCTTGGTGGATGGGAAGATCAAATTGTTTTTGGTGAGCATTCTGATATAGTTGAGGCGCATGTAGCTCTCTGGATCAGATATGTGGATGATATCCTCCTGCTATGGGATGGCAGTGAGGAGGATCTACTTAAATTTATTTCCCTCCTGAATAATAATAATTTAAATATCTTTTTAACGTGTAGTTATGATTCTAGTACTATTAATTTTTTGGACTTAAAAATTAGTAAGAACGAAGGTAAAATTGAAATAGAAGTGTTCCGAAAACCGACTGCAACTAATAGCCTTCTCTTGGGAACGAGTCACCATCCTGAAAATCTTAAGAGGGGTATCCCCTATGGGCAATTTCTGCGGTTACGCAGAATTTGTTCTAGAGACCAAACTTTTAAACAACAGGCAAAAGATATGGCGACTCGCTTTTTGGAGAGAGGCTATTCAAAAAGATGCGTAAAAAGAGCACTCTATAGAGCATCTCAGCATCAAAGAAAAGATCTGCTGTATCAAAACAAAACCAAAAGTGAGAATGTGGAAGACACTAAAATCAGATTTATTACTAAATATAATGCCCATTGGAGTAAAGTTAAAAATATTTTAAACAACATCTGGCACTTGCTGACTAATGATTCTACATTACACCAACATGTGGGGGACTATCCCCTAATGACAGCAAGGAGACCTAGCAATTTGAAAGATCTCCTTGTCAAGAGCGAATTTAACAAAGTGCCTACATGTAACTGGTTAGAACGTAATGCTCAAAAGATAGTTGGTAGTTCCCCCTGTAATCACTGTATTTGCTGTCAATTCATGCAGAAAACTAAGACCTTTAGCACAAATACAGGAGTCACATATAAAATTAATTCATTCATTAATTGTTCTACAAAAGGAGTCATATATCTTCTCTATTGCTCGTGTAAATGTTTTTATGTGGGTAAAACTTTTAGAGAATTACGCTCCCGCATTACAGAACATAGAGACGATGTAAAGGACTTCAATATTGATAGCCCAGTGGCGAGACATTTGCTCAATTTCACAAATCAAAAACTGATGAACTTTGTTTTATTGGAATAGAATCAGTTAAACTGAGTATGCGTGGGGGGGACATTGACAGAATTCTTTTACAAAAAGAAACAAGATGGATGTACAAACTGAACACCCTATCTCCCAATGGCTTAAACGAAAAATTGGAATTTGCTTCCTTTTTAGGCTAATTCCTTATACCTTACTTAGTCTGCACATCTCCATTTATTTCTATATATGTATAGAATATGGGATCTCAAAAGAAATAAGATCAAAATAAATCAAAATTGTAAACACATACTATTATGATGAGCTAAATTGCACATACTTGCTGTTAGAGTAATTTGACACATATAACATTACATACTAAGGCCTAGATTTGGAGTTCGGCGGTAGCCGTCAAAACCAGCGTTAGAGGCTCCTAACGCTGGTTTTGGCCGCCCGCTGGTATTTGGAGTCAGTGATTAAAGGGTCTAACGCTCACTTTTCAGCCGCGACTTTTCCATATCGCAGATCCCCTTACGTCAATTGCGTATCCTATCTTTTCAATGGGATCTTTCTAACGCCGGTATTTAGAGTCGTTTCTGAAGTGAGCGTTAGAGCTCTAACGACAAAACTCCAGCCGCCTGAAAATAGCAGGAGTTAAGAGCTTTCTGGCTAACGCCGGTTCATAAAGCTCTTAACTACTGTACCCTAAAGTACACTAACACCCATAAACTACCTATGTACCCCTAAACCGAGGTCCCCCCACATCGCCGCCAATCGATTAAAATATTTTAACCCCTAATCTGCCGACCGCCACCTACGTTATACTTATGTACCCCTAATCTGCTGCCCCTAACCCCGCCGACCCCTGTATTACATTTATTAACCCCTAACCTGCCCCCCCACAACGTCGCCGCCAGCTACTTAAAATAATTAACCCCTAATCTGCCGACCGCAAAGCGCCGCCACCTACGTTATCCCTATGTACCCCTAATCTGCTGCCCCTAACACCGCCGACCCCTATATTATATTTATTAACCCCTAATCTGCCCCCCTCAACGTCGCCTCCACCTGCCTACACTTATTAACCCCTAATCTGCCAAGCGGACCGCACCGCTACTATAATAAAGTTATTAACCCCTAACCCGCCTCACTAACCCTATCATAAATAGTATTAACCCCTAATCTGCCCTCCCTAACATCGCCGACACCTACCTTCAATTATTAACCCCTAATCTGACGACCGGAGCTCATCGCTACTATAATAAATGGATTAACCCCTAAAGCTAAGTCTAACCCTAACACTAACACCCCCCTAACTTAAATATAATTTAAATCTAACGAAATTAATTAACTCTTATTAAATAAATGATTCCTATTTAAAGCTAAATACTTACCTGTATAATAAACCCTTATATAGCTACAATATAAATTATAATTATATTATAGCTATTTTAGGATTTATATTTATTTTACAGGCAACTTTGTAATTATTTTAACCAGGTACAATAGCTATTAAATAGTTAAGAACTATTTAATAGTTACCTAGTTAAAATAATAACAAATTTACCTGTAAAATAAATCCTAGACGTAGGAAGTGTTTCCCCATAGCAAACAATGGGGCTGCGTTAGGAGCTGAACGCTGCTTTTTTGCAGGTGTTAGGTTTTTTTTCAGCTCAAACAGCCCCATTGTTTCCTATGGGGGAATCGTGCACGAGCACGTTTTTGAGGCTGGCCGCGTCCGTAAACAACTCTGGTATCGAGAGTTGCATTTGCGGTAAAAATGCTCTACGCTCCTTTTTTGGAGCCTAACGCAGCATTTGTTTGAACTCTCGATACCAGAGTTAATTTTATGGTGCGGCCAGAAAAAAGCCAGCGGAGCGTTAACAGCCCATCTACCGCCAAACTCCAAATCTAGGCCTAAGTATTGTTTTTTAAATATTGCACAATGGTGTATTAAAAATTAGAAATAAAATTGTATTTTAGTACATTTTGTATATATGAACTGTTGCGGATGTGTGTGTGAGTGAGTATCTGAAACATTGAAGTGTATTCAATCAATTTCTGCTATGGAATACTTCACCTTGGTTACATGAGAAGCCCTGCATATAGCTGTATCTAAAAGTAACAATTGCAAAGACATTGTAACAGCGACGCAGTGGCTAATTGTGATTGACATGAATTTCATCAAATGAAAAAGATTCTGGAAAACGGCATCCAATAAAAGGGATGGTAATCAAGGTGTCGTTAGCACCTGGAAGAAGCTCCATGCTGCACTGACTGAAGGAGCGAAACGAGCGTTTGGACTCGTCGTGCTTGGCAGCCCTTACAGCAGATCCCCTGCTCATCCTGACTTACCCCTGATGTTTGGACGCTCTAAGAACGAGGCAGCTAGGAGGGGCGACCGCGTGAACAAATACAGGTAGAATATGTGATATGCATCTGTACACTGAATACCACTGTCTGAAAAGAAAACAGCACCTGTGAATAAAGACGAGTGTTTCCATTGCTCCTCCTATGCTATGCCTTTAAAGCACTATTTGACTCAGTAACAATTGGGGTTAAAGTCTGAAATGACTGGTCTCTATACACCGGGGACTGTATAACTGCATCCATTTTTGCATTAACGCTGCACCTGTTGGATTACAAATATCTGCAAATCTTAAACAGACTGTTTTTGGTCTATTTTCCCTGGTGCACCAGATAATAATCTCTTGGCCAGTACTTTATAACACTGCTTTGTGCGGGATCCACTGTATGAATGTGAATGTGTGTTTTGTGCATTTAGTTAATAAATATTTATATCGTTTTTGACATATAGGCTTTTTGTGTATTTATTAAATTTTTCAGTTGTGCTGGATTTACCTAGACTTTTGGGAATTTCTTATTGTGAAGTCCCCACTTCCTTTTCTATGTTGTTTCATATGTATTTTTCTAGGAAGCACCTGTTCTCTAGTGACTCATTTTATTAACTTATTAGTGTGCAACTCTTTTCTTGTGTCTTTTTGGTTATTAAGTTTATTAGAGATGTGTTGGGCTCCGGGAGCGGTGGAATAGGGGTTAATAAGTTTATTAGAGTTGCGGCGGGGTCGGGGAGTTAAACAGTTTAGTATAGTGGCCGTGTTTAGTGACAGTATATAAATAAAGCTGGGAAAAAGCTGAATAGCAGCGAGATTGATGACTGTCAAGTACGGTGCAGCGTATTTTTGATAAATCTGAGTATTTGAAGTCGCAAATTTCCGTGCTTATCTAATTTTTCAACTTGCATTTATATCATATGGAGACTTTTTTACTCTTCTTATTGCAACTCTATTCATAACATCTGCACATATCTTTGTTAATATACTCATTGATATATATATCTTTATATCGATATATTTAATATAGATATATTTTATACTGATATATTGAATATCAATATATTTTATAAAAATATATTTTAGATATCTAGATATCTAGATAGGTAGTCAGGTAGATATTAGCTAAAAATCCAAATATATCTATATCTACATAAATATATATATATATATATATATATATATATATAAATAGATAGATACATAGTTATAGATAAATATATACATATATGCAGGAATCTATAAAAACAAGCGCACAAAAACACCTCTCATGGTGCAGATCAATTTAATAAAGGCAAACACATATAAAAACAATAAACCTGTAGGTGCTCCCTACTCACAAGTAAAACCTCAATCTTATGAGGTAAGGATTAGCAGATGGATGTCAAAGTGTCCCCACTTATTTCCCCACTTATTTCCAGGTACTGTCACCAATAGTTGTCCAAAAACTTGCAGCTCCGGTTCTTCCCAATGTTCCCAGTGGAGCACACAGTCAATCCTATCCACTTCTCGGTGTTTTAAGTCCAATTGTGTTTTAAAATGTACCGCTCTAATTGAGCTTATAGAAACGCTATTAGCTCAATTAGAGTATTTGATTCGTTTTATTATATGTTTTATTCCTTCTTAGCAGTTTTTATTTATTAATTAATGATTATACTGCTGTATATACTGTGTCCACCTCTGTAGCATTGTGTTTGATATATATATATATATATATATATATATATATATATATATATATATATATAATTATGTATATATGTATGTTTGTATATATACCTGTTATGTCCATTTCCAAATAATTTTAACATGTTCATCAACATTGTAATGTTTAAATAAATCAACATTGACCTTCATATCTCATTATTTATTCATATGAATAATTTTAGATCTATGAAATATATTATCGATTGTATCAATAATATATTAAAAACAACATGTAATGTGAAGTATTACTCAATTCATTTTTCTATTTAAACCAATGTAATTTCATATGTTAAAGGGATATCAAATTGATAGATGTTATTTCATTATGCAGATAGACAAGACCTTTATAAGCAGCATTAATCATTTTCACTTCTATTATCCCTCAGATATACTATTTATTAGAAATAGCAATGCACATGTGCAAGCCAATCACATAAGTCATCCATATGTAGGCATCATTCAGCAGCTATATAGTTTCTAAAAATATGCTACCCATCAAAGGATAGATATATAAAAGTTTAAAAATGTAATAAATATCTAACCAAATAATAATCAACCACATTGCATGCTATTTATAGATTATTAAACATATATTTCGTTTTCATGTCCCTTTAAGATAATCCTTAAAATAATGGAGTGACAACATGATATTATAAATATAAACTTTTTTTTTTAATATATTATTTATTTATAAACCAACAGCATAACAAGAAAAAAGAAGGGAGAGGACAGAGAACAAAAAGCAGGTTACATTGGTTTCACATATTCCTTTCACCTCGTAGGGTGAATGTAAACCTAATAAACAATACATTCCTTTTATGATTTATCAAATTTCCATCCATAAACACAAATTTAATTTAAAGAAAACAAAAGTCTCTAGATACAATATTATCTGTGCTCTGTTGGTGTAACCATAAGATATTTATGAGTGCATGTAACTAAAGTAAAGTCGTCCTCTTAAACCCTGAACTTAAAACTATGCAAGATCCGTCTCGTGTAATTTTTATGCTGTTGGAGGTTTTTTTTTAATATTTTCCTACAAAACCAAACAGACAAAACAGTATAACAAACAAAAACAAACAAACAAAACAAAAAAAAGGCAAGGTTACATATCTCCTTACTATTCTAGCCATGTTCTTGGGAGAATTTCACTGAGTATCCAGGTGTGAAAAAGGTTCAATCTCTTAAGAGGAGCTATTACTTGTAGCTGTATTGTTATAGGGAATGTCAAGATTGGACCTAGCCATTTTCGTAGATATACAGTATATTCAAAGATTTTTCTAGGCTAGATGATATCACCTGTTGTTCCATAATTATTAAGTCCCTTACTTATTTTAAAAACCTGGAGAAAGGAGGTGCTTTACTTGCTTTCCAGTTAGACAAAATAAGACTTCTTCCAAGTAATATAATTGCATTTATCAACTTGTGATTTCTATGTCTATCTGCCGTGCACAAGAAGAATATAATTTTTATATCAAGCCCTATATTTTGGTCTAAAGCCCTACTAAGCCAATAATTTATTCTGTTCCAAAATTGCCTAATTTTTGGGCAGTACCAAAAACAATAGGGTAAGTCAGCCCAAATCTTATTGCATCTATTACAATTTGAGGAATTGTTAACAGACCACTTGCTTAAAGGGCCATAATACCCAAATGTTTAAACACTTGAAATTGATGCAGCATAGCTGTAAAAAGCTGACTAGAAAATATCACCTGAACATCTCTATGTAAAAAAGAAAGAGATTTTACCTCAAAAGTTCCTCAGTAGCCACCTCCCATTGTAAAGGATTTCTAAGCAGCATTTTAGTGTGTCTGTCCTAGGACAGCAGAAGGGATGAGCATTGTGCACTCTCATATTATTTCACCAATCAGGTAAAGGAAGTTTACTATGAAATCTCATGAGAGTTAAGTCAAATCTCATGAGATCACAGTAAAAGAGTTCATGACCTCAGCACTGCTGATGCTGATTGGCTGCTGTTCATTTCTTCATTTTTTTTTATTTTTTTACCTGCAGCTGGGAGCAGCTGAGTATAACTTTTTACACAGAAATTACTCTGCTGAGCTGAGGAGATTGTGAGGTAAAATATCTTCCTTTTTTTACTTAGAGATGCTCAGGTGATATTTTCCTGTCAGCTTTTTACAGTTATACTGCATCAGTTTCAAGTGATTTAGCATATGAGTATTATGTCCCTTTAATATTGCTGTAGTTATATAAACCCTATTTATAATCTTACAGTGAATTTCCTTCCAAGATTATACACAGGTAGCTTTATTAGCTAACTCAAAGCTCTTTTAGATCTCTTCCAGAGTTATGGAGGGTATCTCTTTAATCCATTTTGTCTGTAAATCATTTATGTGAGATTGACCTAGTTTATTGATCAGGATATTATATAGAAAGGATATTGAATATAATCCCTGTCTGTAGAGATTAATCGCCATATCTAGGTTACCTAGATCCCATTTTGAGTTTCAATTTTTAAACTTTTTATTCTTTATAAAACTTGGATATATAAATATATATATATATATATATATATATATATATATATATATATATATATATATATATATATATATATATATATATATATATATATATATAATAAAAATATAAAAAATCTTGAAGGGATTGCTGTATTTGGCTCACAGCCTCTACAACATTTTGAAGTGCCTGCCGAAGATCAACTAACAAAATTGGAATGAAGGGCTCTGTTTGTGTCCCCATTTCGACAGCTGTAATAAAAACACAAAATGAATTTTGTTACAACAATTCACTTTCAAGATATAAGTTAAAAAACATCATATGAAAGATTCCTACTTTCTGTTTCCGCCACCTCATCCTCTGCTGTGGCCGCATATTCAGTCCAAGAGTCTGTTTCAGCTGTCGAGAAGAAGCACACAAAAAACATTGTTATGGATCTTGAATATCAAGGCCTACATTATACTCCACATTGTTTTAAAATTTTAAAAAATGAGGGTCTACTAATTCACAATAAATATAGCAGTGAAAAAAGATGATATGATAAATGCTTTCATTCACTTTCAGCCTCCTCCTCTTGCCTCACCTCTGGACTCAGGGCTGATGTTGCGTAGTATTAACCTTCATCTATCTGAGAAGAAGCACAAAACAAAAACATTGTTATGGATCTTTAATATGTGTCAAGGCCTAGATTATACTCCACATTGTTCTAAAAGCCTAAACAAATGAGGGTCTACTAATTCACAATCAATGTAGAAGTGAAAAACGATGATATGAGAAATTCTTACATTCATTTCCAGCCTGCTCCTCTTCTGTCACCTCCGTAAGACTGGGTGCTGGGGAACCCTCCTCTGATGAGGATTCATCACTTTCATCTGTCCGAGAAGAAGCACAAAACAAAAACATTGTTATGGATGTAGAATCTGTGTCAAGGCTTAGATTATACTCCACATTGTTCTAAAAAGAAAAAGAAACTAGGGTCTATAAAGTATTTCACAATCAATGTAGAACTTAAAAAAGATGATATGAGAAATTCTTACATTCGGTATCAGCAACCTCCTCTTCTGCAGTTGCTGTAGACATGGCCGCTTGGGCGCATTCATCATTGTCAGCTGTCATAAAAGAAGCACAAACCAAATACATTGTTATGGAAGTGTGAAAATGTGTCCAAGGCCTAGATTATACTCTACATTGTTCTAAAAAGAAAAAGAAACTAGGGTCTCCAAATTAATTCACAATCAATGTAGAAGTGAAAAAAGATGATATGAGAAATTCTTACATTCGGTATCAGCAACCTCCTCTTCTGCAGTTGCTGGGGACATCATGGCTGCTGCTGGGATGGCAGTCTCAGTTTCATCTGTCAGAGAAGAATCACAAACACAAATGATATTAGGATGATGAATATGGGACAAGTCCTATATTATGCTCATCATTGCTGTTAGATGGTTATGACAACCTCATGTGATTTTAAAAACACAAAATTACTTATATTAGCTATTTAATTCTATTAGCTGCTAAGACCTGCAATAAGCACTGAGGTCACAGATGCACCACAGAAGATAAGGGGAGACAGCATATTGGCACAAGATCTTCTCCTCCATTATCACATTTGGGAGCATATCACTGGTCAAGTTTCTCACGTTTTAACGCTTTTCACATCAAAAATTATTTATGTTCTCAATGAAGCAAAGTTTTAAATTAGCACTGCCTATAAGCCTTAATCAGTGTGTCTGTCTTGTCTTCTCTTTAAAAGCCTTCACAATATCAGTCACTGTACTATACGCTTAATTTTAGATAGAGGACAGTACAGATGTGCTGCACATCCCAACTCTGATTCCCTATGCAAATAACGTGTGTGCCTAGGCCATAATACATCCCTGATGAAACAGCATTATGAAAATTAAAACATTTTAATTTCTCATTTTCATGTAAATAATGACATGTTGTTACATTACATTACCTTCAGTTTTGCTCACATCTGAAGATGTCCCTGAATCCTCATCCCCCTGAGGTTGTAGCATAGTCGGAGCAGTGGCAGTGATGACCTGCTGCTCACTGGGCTGCTGTGGGATACCGGCAGCAGATACCTAGGTATCCTCTCCCTCGGCCTTGCAATGATAAATGATTTATGTCCACATTACAACTATTCACTTTATACTATTATGTCTAATGCTTATGCAGCTTCAATACATGGACATTATATACTCAAGATAATAATAACAACATATATATATATATAAATCTCTCTCTCTCTCTCTCTCTCTATATATATATATATATATATATATATATATAAATAAATATCTATATTTTTATATATAAAAAATATTAATGATAAAGTATATCTATATATAGATATATAGACATAGATATATAAAAATAGATATTATCATCAATATATTTTTGATATAAAGATATATATACATGTATATGTATATATATATATATATATATATATTTATATACATATATATATATATATATATATATATATATATATATATATATATATATAGATATATTGAGAGATAGAGATACATTCTATATATTTTATCATTCCATGTTATCTTACTTTTTTTTTTAATAGTTAAATGACATTTTTCGGTGCGTCATGTTTGTCGACATTACAAGATTCAACTTCAAAACATTTCTAAGTATAATACAATGGATAAATTATACTTACATCTCCGAATCAGTGACCTTATGGCCGTATAGCGCTCCGGTTCTCTGCTCCTAAGATCGCTGAACCTTCTGAGTCACTTGCGACGTGTCCTGAGGATTCTGGACACGCGCCTCATCCTGCACATCATTTCGTAAATGATCTGATCCCTCCGTTCGTGCCTTATACCTTGCACGCCGCCAATTCTCCTAGGGAAGTATCTGTTCATTAGGGTAATGAGAGATCCAGCAGCACGGCTGTATAATTGTAAAAAGAAACCTTTATTCCTCCATCAAAAACACATGCAAGTATTGGACAAAACGGTCATAATCAATTAACAGATTTTCACCTTACTAATTATTACATACATACCATTAAAAACAATAAAGCTTCATATATTATTCAAATTCTCATACTCTGCTGATAATCAAACAAGAAGAAATAAAAAGACAAAGAATTGATACATGTTAAGCAAAAAAATTAATTATATACAATAGGACAAAAACCCATAATTCATGTTTTAAAGCTACCATCAATAATTCATAATGCACAAATTAAAGTACATAATATCAATACTAATGATATTACTGTTACTAAACTCAATTGAACATAAATAACAGTTAATAAATAATTAGTAAATATAATCATAATAGTAAATTCATTAAACTCACTTTAAACTGTTGAATCATAAATATATAAATCCATTTCATAATATTAGGATTGATATTTCACCAATGGTCTCAAATAAATGTATACATATCCCACATAATTCACTAATTCATCTGATGATTTCAATAGTCTAGAAACTCTGAGAAAAATACACATAAAGAAGATCAAATTCTAACACAGTTTAAATCAAACAACTAGATCCCATCCTGGGAATAAAGTATCATTTACATGATAAAATTATGATAAAGTTATGTTACTTACTAACCAAGGCCCATGCATTATTAACCAGCCAGGACCACTGTTAACAAACTTGGCAGTATCAACAAGAGGGGTCAATCCTGGACCTGTAATTATTATTAGTGTAATTTATATAATATACAGGACTGGTCTATACACATATATATATGACTTAACCACCTTGATCCAGTTAGTTTACACAAAATAGCTGATATCCCACTCAAGATTTAGCCCTGTGGGAGTTCTGGACTTGAGTTTGTATATCTAATACAACTCCTTTCTATCAAGTATCTTATATCTATTATCTAGTATCTGTTCATTTCATATACAAGTACAACCAACTCTCCGTCAGTGAAAATTGGTGGCCGCGACATACTTCTAACTCACAAACTCATAAGATGATAAGCGTCATCAAAATCATAATTATAACTGCGTCACAAATTAACAAAAGGTTTTAAAACTATATAAAATTATTATATCTGCATCACAAAAGCACCAAGTATGTTAAAAAAAACAAAAACTTTTTGTTACTTAGATTATAAATGTATATTGTTATGATTTCAGTGATTATTATTATATCTGCGTCAAAAAAAGCACCAAGTATGTTAAAAAACCCAAAACTTTTTATTACTTATATTATAAATGTATATTGTTTGTTATGATTTCGGTGATTGTAATTTCAAAAATGAAACAAAAGGAATTGAAAAACAAAGAGGACCCCATAGGCCTTTTGACTTAAAAAATCATAAAATGTATATTACAAAATATATGTATAATGTTATTAATATTGAACCAAAAAAATGAAAAAATACATACCTGTCGTGTGTCCAAATCCAATTCATTCTGTGAAAAAAATGGCGTCACCAATGGTATTGGGACTTATATAAATTTTTGGATGATTGTTGATTGATTACATTGCTTCCAATAGCATCCTGATTGGCTTATTTAAATGATCACATGAGTAATCAATTTACAATAAATATCAATAGATAATTCAATTGAATGTGGATTGTTCAGGAGCTTGAATTGTCTGTTGAGTAGGGATGGGCGAATGTTTCACAACATTCGAAAAATTAAACAAATTTTAACACAATAGTTCGTTTGAATCGAATTTCGAATGTTTACATAACATTCTAACATTCGATTTTTGAATGTTCAGTTTCGAATTTTACGATTACATTCAAAAATATTAGTTTAGAAAAATCCCCATTTTTATATTTGTAATAGTATTTCTAATGCTTTCTTTAAATGTAATATTCGAATTATGCAATATTCGAATTCGAAAAATTCGAATTTATATGTTTGCAATAGTATTTCTAATGCTTTCTTTAAATGTAATATTCGAATTATGCAATATTCTATATAGAAACATTCCAAATGATATATTTGTATCTATTATGTATCAATTTACTAGATTCCCTCCCTACCACATGAACTTCTGAATAGTAATTGTTAAACAGAATGTTAAATTCGAAATTTCGAATGTTGACATTCTATATAATTCTAAACATTCGAATTCGTAAGTGACATTCGAAAACTGTAAATAGCATTCGATTATAGAATTTTTAAGAATATTCGTTCTTATCAACATTCGGATTTATAAATCTAATTTCGGTAATAACATTTGTTCCAACATTCGAATTCGGAAATTTACCCATTTGCCCATCCCTACTGTTGAGCATTACTTTTAGCTTTGGATTTGACAGAGATACGGTATATTAAGTTGTATTATAATGTCATCTGCAGGGTCTAGAAAAACCAAATCAGGCCGTAATATACAGTTTAATTTCCAGCAGAACTAGGTTCTAGTAACTCTGGTGCTGCAGCATTATGACTTATTATTTGGTGCTAAAGCACAAAAGACAACTTCCTCAAGGAAAAATGAGATCTGGAGATCAATTTCTGATAATGTTTCTGCTGAGGGGAACCAATGGAAAACAGTGGAGCATTGCAAAAAAAAAGATTTTCAGATATAAAGCGAATTTTGAAAGCCAAGGTAGCCAGAGAAAAAAAGGCAACACGTGAAACAGGCGGTGGCACCCCATATGTTGCAGAACTCTCGACATATGAAAATATGCTCATGGAGAGGTTGGGAGAAAATCTGCCGCAGGGCTTGAGGACTTTGAACAAGACACTGACGCCTTAGCAGGTAAAGTTCTATATTACTGCGTCACTCTTGACGCCGATGTTATGAATGTTAATTGTTATAAATGCTGATTACTTAATTTCAATTATCCTATTAATCCTTGTTAACCCCTTAAGGACCAGCGACGTACCCTGTTTTATAGCGTGGTCTTGCCACCAGCGTTGAGACTGCTCCATTCCACAAAGCCTGCTGGAGGGAGTGCATTAATAGCGTGTTCTTGCTAGACTTGTGCTATTATGTCCTGAAAAAACTCTTAACGACCAGTGACATACAGGGTACATTGTGGTCATTAAGGGGTTAATTTATTTTCAACATTAATGTATTACAGCATCTACTCGTGCGGCTTCTGCTGTTGATACAGGGCAGATTGCTACAGACTCCAGTCACAGTTTCTCCTCAGCTACAACACTGCCAGATATCATGTGCAGCACCCCTGACCCAGGTGTTGGTCAAACAACAGGTATGTCAGTTAATGTTAGCTGTTGTTTAATCTAAATCTGAATTGTGATTTGATTAATATTTAATATTTAATATTCACTTTCATTTATTATCCATTTTTTTAAATTGTAGTGGATGTCTGAAGGGCTATGGGACCAGCTCCAACCTCTTCCATCTCCTCCTCCTCCTCCTCCTCCTCCTCAGGTAATACAATTAATCCAACACCTGAATGTTGTAAGTGTGATAACTTAAACAGACACTGAATGCCATAATCATTAATTAGTGTTACTCTGTGAAATCACAGTATTAAAGAATATTCTTTTTTTTAAAAAAATTAAAGATTGTATGATAGCATAGTGGATTACATTGTGTAGATTTATAAAACGAGAAAACAATAGAAAATGTAACAGACTTTATCTTGTAATGCAGCATGTAATGCAAAGGGTTAATCAGTATTAGGGCACATTGAAAGTTTGTAAAATATAACTGTGTGTGGAAAATCAAATAAAGGGACGTTACCTTCAACAATTTATATAAGAAATTATTCTACATTTATGTATTGACCACAAATACTTTAGTCAAAGTTATCTTTTTTATTGCTCAATATTATATTAATACATGCATGTGATGCATATCTAGAGATTATTAGTGCCACAGCATATTAAACACAGCGCATCTCTTCAGTGCAGAAGAGGTGATTGTATCATGTGAACAAATAAATTAATTCATTACAAGATGGTACAAGCACCTCAGGCTCAGGCAATGAATGTTGTTTAAAATGCTGCTGCACAGTGCTTATTTAAATACACTTTTTAAAAATTGCTTTATTTGGATTAAAAGCATTGTTGCTAATACATGTATATTAACATGTTTTTTTATATTACAATATGACATACATACATATGTATTCCTATTTGTGATGCAATATTGTTTTAAAGGGACAGTTAAGTCCAAAAAAAAAGGTTTAAAATAGGGCATGTAATTTTATAAACATTTCCATTTTAGTTTTATTACCAATTTTGCTTTGTTCTCTTGATATTCTTATTTAAAAGCTAAACATGTATTATTATAACTGTGTTGGTTATGCAAAACTGGTGAATGGGTAATAAAGAGATTATCTACCTTTTTTAAACAAATCAAAATCTGGTGTTGAATGTCCCTTTAAAGGTGCATGCAATACAAATATTTTAATTGCATTTTTCAAATGGAGATGAAAATGTATAAAACCATGAAAAGTTCATTATATTATCTGTTTGATTTACATTTCATAGTTATTTGTGTTAGAAATAATAATGCACATGTGTGATAAAGTTGCACAAGGCATCTTTTTGGTAAATAATTAAATATTTGAATATGACTTTGTTGTGTTTTTCAAAAAAGGATATCGTTTTTATTTATTTTTTAGAATTAAATAAATTTAAAAAAAACCCCAGAAGATAGGTGTGTTAAATGTCAACTGCAATGTATTATTATACTTGGAGGAATGAAAAGGAGTGCAATCCTGGCAGGTGGCTGTGCACTTATTTTGATGAAAATCACAACAGACAAATCTGTGCAGGCAACAACCATAATATATCTAAACCCTAGTGTTGGATATGTGCATATTTATAATTCAAGAGGAGATACCAAGAGAACAAATCTATATTAAAAATAATATTGTATATAAATGTGTATTAAAAACACAATACATTGCAGAATCATGCAACTTTAATTAATTTTGATTATAATATTATTATTTTATATTTACATTAGGTACCGAACTGTGTCATCAGCTGCCGGAGGAGCTAACAATTGTTGTTAGGCAGATCCAAGAGACTCTATTTGATGAATCCCAAGAAATGATTGGTAGCCTCCATTCTCAGGATGATATGCAGATAGAGAGCTCTCTGGAAGCTTCAGCTGCTTCTACCCCTGGCCCTGCTGCCCCTGCTGCTGCCCCTGGCCCTGCCGCCCCTGCTGCCGCCCCTGGCCCTGCTGATGATGATGGAGCAATGCAGGATATGGTGAATCTGGGGAGGCAGTATAGCGACAATCAACAGGAGTTGATTAGGACATTGGGGTCTATATACAGCAACAGGGGTGTCAGGTGGAGATGGCTATGGAATTATAAAGGGAGATGATAGCGATAGATCAGCGCAGGGTAGCCACAGAGGAAAGGGAGTTGGAGCGAAGGGAGAGGGCTGATACAGATAACAGAAGTTTCAATATAAATTTATTTCTATTGATGCAGGGGACCCTTTCTGAATTAATATCTTCAAGAAGGGAATATCACCTCCACAATCTCCCACTGCCTCTAAGCGGTCTAGAGATCAGTTGTTTTTTTTGTTTTTTTTAAATTTGGTTTGAATTATGCATGAAGAAATGCTTATATTTTAATTTAAAAATTAAATATATTTTGATGATTATTTATCTTTATTGGATTTTTATTTAAATAAATCATGTTTTTCAAGTACTATGCATTGGCCATATATAATTTTATAATTTTATTATTATTATTTATTAAAGGGACAATGTACATCTAAGTATTTTATCTTTTAAAAAAATAAATAACATTATTACACATTGACCTGTTATGCATAACCAACACGACTATATTAAAGGGACATAAATACAATAAAAATGAATTTTGAGGTTATAAAATAGCATGTTATTTTAAAAGCTTTTATAATCAACTTTAATTGTATAATTGTATTCGTTCTCTTGTTCTCCATTGATCAAAGATGAATGTATGTAAGCTCATGAGCAGGTAATAACCAATGTTATGGAGAATTATATATATATATATATATATATATATATATATATATATATATATATATATATATATAAACGATCCAGAGATACAGGCACTCACTGGGCTTTTCTTAAAAAATATTTCATTTATTAATTCAATTAAAATACAGACATAATTGAATTAATAAATGAAATATTTTTTAAGAAAAGCCCAGTGAGTGCCTGTATCTCTGGATCATTTGGATACTCTCTCAGCAGTGCACCGTGGCATTACTACTTGTGGGTGAGATTGTGCTGTCCTTCTTGGACTCTGTATATACAGTATATATATATATATATATATAATTATGTTTTTAACACATTACAAATACTGTATATACACTACAGTCCCTTTCCTCATTGGGCAGAATCATTACTGATTTTACACTACATAATATAATTAGACTCCCTGGTTTAATATTCCAAAATATATTATGCTGTCATGAGCACACCTACGCTTGGGTGTGATGCTTTAACCAATGGGATATGGTCAATCTCCATGATTATGTTTTAAGACAAATATTAATAATCTATCTACACATATAATAAGAACAACAAAATTGGTTTATTATATTTTTTGGAGTGGTTATTTAAAAATATATTTTTTTTAATATAACATTATCAGGGAGACTGAACATCTGCCATTGGTTAAAGTACACCACCCAAGCTCAGGTGTTAAACCTGTATTGCATTGATGCTCATTCAACAAATTATAAAAAGATAATGATGACAATTTAAGAATATAATAAAAAAAAATCCCCTTCTAAATAAATCATGAAAGATGATGTTTGTGTTTAATGAACCTTTAAAATATGATTTTAAATATCATTACCTTGTATGTAAGCATTTTCTGAGAGCGCTATGGTAACATGGACTATTATTTATAATCTATTAAGTATTAATTTTAAATATTTTATTAAAAGAGTCAGGTGTGAAATAAAGAACATTTATTTGAATACATATTAAAAATAAAAAAAATAAAAAATACACCCAAAATCAACTGTTTTTGGATAATTGGAAAAATAAAATATGATAAAATAAAAGAACATATGTACAATATATTTATATGATCATTGATCAAATAGAGCATGGATGTAATCTGATCGAGCTTGTACTCCTCTTGCATCAATTTGCTCTAAAGGTGCAACATTGTCATCATACTCTACTTGCAAAATAGATATATCATCATCTGGCATGCGTAATGCTATGTTGTGGAGCATGCAACATATGAGAAATATCAGGGATACTTTCTTTGGTTTATATAGAAGTACTCCCCCAGAGAGGTCTAAACAACGAAACCCGCTCTTCAAAACACCAAATGTGTGCTCTATCACACATCTTCTAGATGTATGAGCCTCATTGGGGGGTTCAGCCCAGGAGTGAAAAGCCATGGGAGACATGAATAGCCTGAATCTCCTGCGTGCAAGAAATAAACAATATATTTTAGCAATCTGAAAGAAATAATATTATTTTATATTTATATTATAGGAATTACTTTGATGGAATATGATGTTAAAAATGTACTGTGTTTGATATTGGAGTAATCAGAAAATTGACATGATGATATCCTGTCTGGAATTCAGGTTGTAAGTGATTGATGCAAGAGGTTATGATGGTTTAAATAATCATTTTTATAAGGATATTTGGAATGTAGCAATGAGTATGGTGGGACTGTATTTGTTGCTTGTCTACTGCCCCCTAGGGGATTAGAATGGTATGACAGCCAAATGAATTGTCTATTAAGAACATATGCAAACCCGAATAGCCAATCAAATGTTTTGACTCAAAGGACCAATCCGAGACAAGCTTCTGTTGTGTGTTTCCAATTTCACCAATGATGGTACAGAACAAAAGGGGGTGGGGTTATATCACATGATAAAATCCCAAGCATAGGAGAGTAAAAAAAAAGGCTGCTGTCTGTCTGCTAACTGGTAACTGAAATTGGCTTTGTTGGATACAGTTATTAAAAGGCATAATAGCTACCCTTACTTCTCCACATTGCAAAACTCTATTTTTGTATTCTGAGGTGAAATTGGACCTGTTGAGAAATATTGGAAGCTGAATATTGATTTGGTTATTTTTTGTAAAGTATAAAAGGTTGCTAAATATAGGTAATATTTAAAACAAAATATATGCATAGTCTCTGCAGTTAAATTAGTACTGATAGATTTAAAGAGCATATTTATATTTTAGACTCATATTCATAGTCCTGAATAATTTTAAGCTTGCCTTTTGTAAGCTAAATATTTAAACAAACATCCATTGTTGCTGTAGGTAGCAGACTTAAAGGAATACATTGTATTTTAACCTTGTATTTCATAGCCTGTGTATTTTAAAACAAATACTTAGTGCTAAGTAATTTATCTTTGCAAATATAGATATATATATATTTTAGAATTGGTCTTAATTGTAAGTAACTAAGAATTTATTTCAGCTTAGATAAATTGCCATAGGAGTTTGGTTGTTGGCACAAATAATATATACAATTTCTGATGTTTTAAATTGGAATTATATAAAATAAATTGTGGCTATATAGCTGATTGTACTGTTTGAATGTTAGTGGCTCAGATTCTTGTATATCTTATTGTGGTATTTTAAATGCAACTCTGATTTGAGAGACTTGTGAATAAGGCAACTTTTATGATCTTTGCATAGCATATTATAATAGTTTAAACGTGTATAATATTGATTCATATCTGGCTTTCTACAAATATATTTCAATGTGTCTATACATTTTTACTAATAAAAAGAATTTAGGAATTAACATTAATTTTATTGTCTTGGTATATGCATTTTTATTGGGGGTTTATTTTAAAGAATAATTATTAAATATATTGTATTATAACCCGGCCATATACTGACATATTATTTGGAGGCACTTTGCTTGAGATATTATTAATATTTATCATATTGATATGATATATTTGTAGTAAATAGAAATTATTATTGAAAAATTGAAATATTGATTTTCATATTTCAAAATTAATATTGATATTTTTGAAAATATATTTTTTTTGAAAAATTGAAATATTAATTTTCATATTTCGAGAATAATATTAATATTTTTGAAAATATAATTGGTTTTTTTTGGAAAATTGAAATATTGATTTTCATATTTCAAGATTAATATTAATATTTTGAAAATATAATATTTTTTAAAAAATTGATATATCGATTTTCATATTTCAAGATTAATATTAATGTTTTTGAAAATATAATTATTATTTTTTTCTCTCTTATCGGCCAAAATTGTATTAGCATCTTAATATAACTAAATACTAAGCCAATATAATAATATCTGTAACCAGAAGTGGATCACTTAATTCTGTACATAGCATTGAAATTTGTTCCCCGACAATACCCCTTACTCGAGGCAATATTCTTCAGCTGGACATTATAGGCCACATTAAAGAGAGGTTTAATATTGCGGGTGAATTAAATGACTATATAGATATGCTTGAAATTAAGGCTAAAAATATTGCTATTTATGATGAAAGGTGGAATGAAAAAAGTGAATTATTCCAAGAATTATTAAAAATTAATCAATGCAAGATTCTCAAAAAGTGAGACGAACTAATACTAAAATCTTGGCCCCTTGTAATATGCATTATTGACAAAATGTTGCTATATCTCATAGAGAAAGAACTGCAAATACAGGGGCTAGAGAATAGTATTTGCTCCTCATGCAGATGCAAAGAGAATTTAAAAATAGCCGGAAAAAAAATTGATGAGTTTGCCCAAGACAGCCACCTTAGATAAGCATAACTTAGATTTACTAGCAAAGATACAAGAGTTAAATAAACAGTTGGCACAAAGCCAGAGAGAATTAAGGTTCTATCGTCAGAATGAAAACCCCTCTATTAGCAGCAAGAATAATGCAGATAATTCTAACTCTCTTAGAGAATGCATCAGGGGTGAAATGCAGAAATTTAGGGAAGAATGTAGACAAAAGACCCCTATTGGGTCAGAAGTAGATTTCCCAAATAGATGATATAAATTCAGGGAGCTGCTATAACTCAACTGATGAGGGGGAGGGAAACTCTATTAGTGATTCAGAGGGCGGAGCTAACTGCCTAAATAACCCACGTAGTACTAATGTATGTAGGGGGTCTCCCCATAATAAAAGGGCAAATAAGGGATACTCCAACCCAAAAATAAAACTCCTAGGAAATCCCGCGATACATCTAATAAGGTATATGATACCCCTAAAATCATTACCTTCTTAAAGGATGCAGTACCTAAGTTCTCCAACAAGGGAATCAACTCTATAATTGACCACTTAGAGACCTTTGAAAATGCTTTATCTATAATGAATGTTACAAGTGAGCAGTCAAAAATTGAATTTCTGCCCTGGGTATTTGAAGGTAAATATAACACATTCTTTGCTTCACTAAAGGATATGAATATTCATTCCTGGAATGAGACAAAACAACAGTGCAGAAAAGAATTCGGGCAACATCGCACTAAAACTGCAGTGAAAATAGCTGTATATGGTTTAAAATGTAGTGCAAATCAAAGCCCTATAGAATTCCTTTCTGTACTGAAAAATGCGTACAGTATGGCTGAAGATAATCCCATATTTGAATGCTCAGAATTTGTGAATTTATTTTTTGAAGCACTGCCCGCACCCATCAAAATTAATTTAGCTAGAGATTTTGATGAGAACTGCCCATTAGAATGGCTGATCAAAGAGAGTACAAAGTTATACTCTATTCAGCAGTCCGGTGAACAGGTGGTTAAAAGGGAATCAAAGCCCAACCCCAAAATTGTGGCAGAAACTAGGGTGTCACCTAGCCCCCTCAATTTGTAATGTAAAAAGAAAACCTATGTGGAGGTGGCCCAAGAAAACAGGCCGTCCCCACAAAAGTTTAACTCTGCCCCTCCCCCAACACGGGCTGAGGCGCAGAGAGACTATACCCAAAATAAGGGGCATACCCAGGTAAATAATTACTCCCAAAGAGAAGAATACCCACAAGATAATAGGTATCCCCACAAAGGTAGATACAATAAGTGGCGAAAATACTCTGAGTGTCACCAGACACCCCAAGTAAATAGTGCTCCCCAAAATACTAACGCTGAACAAGTTGAACCCCGGGGGCAACCACGCCAGGATAGAAACAACGGCCCTGATTCTGAGGGGACCCAATGGTCCATCTATGGGGCATCAAGAGATAGGCCCAGGGGTAGAGGTAACTTGTACGATCAAGTAGATCAGCTTAGTACCCAGCTAATTCGGTTGAGCGAACAATTTGCTAATATGAGTCAAGCGTTTACGGCTCAGCAACCTAACAATCCTTTTTTAGGGGTACAGCCAGTGTCCAGCAGTGGACCACAGGCACAGTCATAAATAATGCAGTATCACCTGAAAGGGAGGGGAGAGATATACCTAATGAAATGATAAATGTCAATAATGGTACTAATCATGTTCACTTCCCAAAGACCGTAAACGGACGATTTAGCTGTGATGATAAGCAACCTCAGCTGGGAAAATTTAACCAATCTCTTCCTTTGCAGCATTCTCTTAACCTTATTTCCACAGATGCAGTACACAAGAACCCAGCCGATCCTGTTATAGAGGGGACCGGTGGGAATGACGTTTCTTCTGCATCAGGTAATGCACTGAAGCCCACAGATGTATGATCATGCCAATATTATGTGTGAAATGGTAGAAACTGCAGGGAGATATTATGTATTACCTGAGCTGCAGGATTCAGTCTCCAACCCTATCATGGGATTAATTGATACGGGGTCTCAGGCAACTATTCTATCCCATGGGTACTACACACAGCTAAATGAGCTAATGCCCTACAAACCTAAAATAAAAGAATTTGATGGTTCACTAATAGGTGTTGGGGGTGACCCTCTAAAAGTCCACGGTACGGCATGGTTAAAATTTTAAATGGGGAACAGGGTCATAAGACACCCTGTCATTATAGTGGATCTGCCAACTGATCGTTTAATTATTGGTAGTGATCTGAAGCGATTAAGCACCATAATTGATTGGATAAATAATGTAATTTGGTCACAAGTAAAACGGCCAATTAATTATGAGCGATCTGGCATATCTCACACACGACATAACTGTCACGTGGTGGAAGAGAAGCCAGATCCTGTGGAGATTCATTTCAGGAATAACTCAATACCCGAAGTCACTATCCTACAAATAGATAATCAGACTCCTTTAAGTGGCTCTGATGATAATACTTTTAAAATTTCGCCTGGAAAGATAGCGAATATTTCCTTAGACAGCGATGTATTAACCATATCTCTCCACAAGGGGCAAAAGTACACAAATATTAAGCAGCACCTGTCTTGTGCGCACACTAGCAGAACAGTATAAAAGCACCGTTAATCTTAAACCTCCACTTAGAATTAGTGGGTAAGAAATCTTCACCCCTATGCTAAACAATCCAATGTTACACTCCCCTCCTCGTGTATAGCCACACTGTTCCTCAAGGCAATAAATGGACACTCATGAAAAACATAAGGATTGAAAGGTAACACTCACATTAGACGTTGAAGGCAAATGTACCAGTCCTGGGAAAACAGTGCTGAGTACCTGTTTCAGGGTGTCTCAGCTTCAAACCGTGTGGTCCTGTAAATGGTAATCCCTCTTGGCATGCCGTCTTAGTACCCGTCCGTGAGTGTCCGTCTCCAGAGTTCTGCGGTTGTGAGCATGTGACGTCAGTGAGGGGGTAGGGACTGGGAAGAGCCGACAGCTCATAGTGTCCCAGGAACGTTGTATCTTCGGGGGCTAAGTCGCTGTTCAGATGCAGTTCATCTGTGCTCTCTTCATATCCATAAGGTACACTTAGAACGAAAAAGGAGGTAGGAGCACAAAAGTTGAACAAAAACTCTCTCTTTAATAATTAAAAAGACACATGGAAACAGGATAAAAAGCTTGTAAATCCTCAGGGCGAAGTGGGGGTAGCGGATATCCATGTACCCTAACGCTGACATGTTTCGGCTTCTGCCGTAATCATAGCTGTTGGGTACCTACACTGAAGGATACTTTTGCTAGGGATTCTTATGATGTGGGACTACAGACTTGCACATTGCAAGAATACAAACAGATCCCAATGCACCACCTGTCTTTGTTAAACAATACCGACATCCTTTAGCCTCATATGATTCTCTTGCAGAAATCATAAGGAACTTGGAAGAAAGGGGTATTATCCGACAGGTGCACAGCACTTATAACAATCCTATTCTAGGTGTTCTTAAGCCCAATGGACAATGGCATTTGTGTGCTGACTTAAGACAGCTAAACAAACGAGTGTACATGTCTGGCTGGTATGTGCCATATATTGACCAGTGCCTAGCACAGATGCAGGGATCCAAAATATTCACTGCCATTGATTGTGCACAGGGATATTAGACCATAAAGGTACATGAGGAAGACCAGTACAAGCTGGCATTCTCATTCCAAAAGGTCCAGTATGCATTCCAGAGACTTCCATTTGGTTACATAAATTCTGGACATGAATTTGCTGTATTCATGCATAAGGCTATGCCTGATGCATTGGAAAGGGGAACCTTATCTTATATTGATGATGTTTTAATCAAAAGCACAGACTTTGAAAAACACATTGCAGAGCTTAAACACGTCCTCAGCCAACTTAAAAGGGCAGGTGTCAAATTATCCCTACAAAAAGCTCAATGGTGCCACACTCGTGTAAACTTCTTAGGACATGAAGTTACTTCTGAAGGGCTAAATCCTCAGAAGAAAAAGGTGGAAGCTATCATACATTCTAAAAACCCAACTAACTTAAAGGAATTGAGATCATTCCTGGGTATGACAAATGATTCTTGCAAATTCATTGATAATTATGCAGAATTAGCTAAACCACTACTACTTCGTCTAAAGAAGGATGTTAAATGGCACTGGAGTGAGTCTCAAGAGACAGCCAGCAAGGAGCTGAAAAGAAAACTCTACTGCATGGGCTCTACAAAATTTCCACAGCTATATACAGGGCGAGAAAATTATTGTAGAAACGGCCCACCAGCCTTTGCTATATTTGCAAAGTGAGAGAATAAGAGATGGGAATTTGTTTAATAGCCGCATAACAGCGTGGACCCTTTCCTTACAAGGCTGGCCCTTAGAAATTCGCTACAAAGAGAATAAAAAGAGTTCAGTCGCACAGGGGCTTGCTGGGCTCCATGACTGTACTGCTAAAGATCCTGGGGAAGAATTATCAGAAGCTGATTTCCTGGAGGAACAATTGCTTTCCCCATATAAAATGTACAATGAGGACCATTGTCAAACATTACCTTGGGTATATGTTGATGGTTGTTCTTACCATGCCACTATTGATAATGAGCGCAGATTAGTCGCTGGCATGGGTATAACTTGGGAAAATGGATTCCCATATATATCTATAGGTTTCAACATTGGACCAAGATCCAGTCAAGTTGCAGAACTCACTGCTGTTCTAAAAACCATTGAAATGGCTATTGAACAAAATATTCATGAATTTGTGATCATTACTGACTCAAATTATGTGCGCAACAGTTTTGTTGAATACCTGCCAACTTGGAAAAGGAGTGGCATGCAGAAAAGTAACAACAAACCAGTCAAGCATGGCAAGTTGTTCTGCAAGATTGATAACCTGGTGGTATCCAATGAGTTAACCATACACTGGAAAAAGACCAAGGGTCATTCCAGGGTTCTAGGTCCTGATAAGGAAGGCAATGAGCTTGTGGATTCATTAGCCAAACAAGGAGCCATAACTGGAGAATTCCTTAATATCGACCACTTAATGGGTGCAATTTAGGTAGAAGCCATTACCAGAAACCAGGCTAAACAACAGAGTGAGCATAGCTTGGTACAATGGAGTCAGGATTCTCCTAGTGAAGACCTGATCACTAGTCAAAAAGAAGACCTCATTGTAGGCATCTTCTATAAACACATAGAAGATCCTGAAAGCAACCCCATCTCAAAAGATGATTGTATTGGCAAAGAAGATCTTAATGAAATCCAGATCACAATTCAAGTTACAGGATGGTTTGTTAATTAGAACCTCCAAAACTGGCATCCAACAATGGGTAGTACCCACCAAGTTCAGAGGTCTAATGCTTCAACATGCCCATGATGCTCCCACATGATGCTCTGGTCATCGTGGTGCCAAACTCACGTATGAAATATTGCGTGATTATGCCTTTTGGCCACACATGTTGAAAGATGTTCAAACTTACTGTCAAGGTTGTCTAATCTGTCCACAGTTCCAACCCACTGCGCCAACGCATAGAGCGCCATTGCAGAAAAGGGGGATGGTAATGCCATGGTCAGATATACAAATTGATTTTATTGGTCCAGTAACAAGGTCATCAAGAGGTAACAAATACATGTTAACAGTAAAAAGATGAGCAGTAAGGTGTCTAATTGTGGTAACAGGCAGTAGATAATTAATCACTCGTCCAGGAGATATAGTCCAATCATAAGCACGTATAATGCAACAATTCAAAGGGGTGAGACTTAATATACACCAAGAATAATACCCTCCAGTGAAGCACACATTAACCTACACACCCTCCGTATACATCACAGACTGGGTGAACGGTTATATATCTGTGTGTCATACACAACAAAACTTCTGGGTAATCTTAAGCTAGTATACTACCAGAACAGCCAGGGTCACGGTTAAAATACGGCACAAGCCGCCGGTACTTCACTCACCCCTATTGATGTAGTGCTTAGTATCCCAGATCAGTTAAATTCACAGGGGAAAAGGAGCTGCATTCATCCGTTGTAATGCTTCAGGCGTAATCACGGCCACTCAAAACTCTAAGGCCCCTGTGTATGTAGGAAACCACGTGACCGGGTAGTCAACCAATCCAATGCATCCTCAGAAGGCAATTTCTGCCAATGGGAAAGCGTCCTGGGTAACAGTGCGGCGCTGTGTCAAATCAGGCAAAGAAGGTAATTCAGACCAGGAAGCGGGTCCCTGTACCCACTGCAGTTAAACCTCAGAAAAAGAAAATGATTTCTGGTCCTCAAACTTCATAAAACATAGTCTTTATTAAGATACCGGATAAAAAATATGGAGACATCAAAAACACAGGGTAGGAGTTGCAAATCGTAGCCAGGCAAACATCTGACCGGTTTCGGTCTCACAGGACCGTAATCATAGACATAATAATAATCATTATCCGGTATCTTAAAAAGACTATGGCCTAGATTTGGAGTTTGGCGGTAGCCGTGAAAACCAGCGTTAGAGGCTCCTAACGCTGGTTTTAGGCTACCTCCGGTATTTGGAGTCACTCAAAAAAGGGTCTAACGCTCACTTTTCAGCCGCGACTTTTCCGCTACTTAAGTTATCCTTATGTACCCCTAATCTGCTGCCCCTAACACCGCCGACCCCTATATTATATTTATTAACCCCTAATCTGCCCCCCTCAACGTCGCCTCCACCTGCCTACACTTATTAACCCCTAATCTGCTGAGCGGACCGCACCGCTACTATAATAAAGTTATTAACCCCTAATCCGCCTCACTAACCCTATAATAAATAGTATTAACCCCTAATCTGCCCTCCCTAACATCGCCGACACCTAACTTCAATTATTAACCCCTAATCTGCCGACCGGAGCTCACCGCTATTCTAATAAATGTATTAACCCCTAAAGCTAAGTCTAACCCTAACACTAACACCCCCCTAACTTAAATATAATTTAAATCTAACGAAATTAATTAACTCTTATTAAATAAATTATTCCAAATTAAAGCTAAATACTTACCTGTAAAATAAATCCTAATATAGCTACAATATAAATTATAATTATATTATAGCTATTTTAGGATTAATATTTATTTTACAGGTAACTTTGTATTTATTTTAACCAGGTACAATAGCTATTAAATAGTTAAGAACTATTTAATAGCTAAAATAGTTAAAATAATTACAAAATTACCTGTAAAATAAATCCTAACCTAAGTTACAATTAAACCTAACACTATACTATCATTAAATTAATTAAATAAAATACCTACAATTACCTACAATTAAACCTAACACTACACTATCAATACATTAATTAAATACAATACCTACAAATAACTACAATGAAATAAACTAACTAAAGTACAAAAAATAAAAAAGAACTAAGTTACAAAAAATAAAAAAATATTTACAAACATAAGAAAAATATTACAACAATTTTAAACTAATTACACCTACTCTAAGCCCCCTAATAAAATAACAAAGACCCCCAAAATAAAAAATGCCCTAACCTATTCTAAATTACTAAAGTTCAAAGCTCTTTTACCTTACCAGCCCTGAATAGGGCCCTTTGCGGGGCATGCCCCAAGAAGTTCAGCTCTTTTGCCTGTAAAAAAAACCACATACAATACCCCCCCCAACTTTACAACCCACCACCAACATACCCCTAATCTAACCCAAACCCCCCTTAAATAAACCTAACACTAAGCCCCTGAAGATCATCCTACCTTGTCTTCACCTCACCGGGTATCACCGATCGGTCCTGGCTCCAAAATCTTCATCCAACCCAAGCGGTTGTTGGCACAAATAATATATACAATTTCTGATTTGCATAGGATTTATTCTAGTACATTACTGATCACTTAACATGAAATTTTAAATGTAGTGAAACTATAACTCCTACATAAACAGCAGACCCCCTCTCCTCTCCCACTCCTACCTGACAGCTTACCAAAGGCAAGAGACAGGAGTACACAGTAAATCAGTTGGAGGATTTTAGTGTCAATTGCAAGCCAAACCAGAGGGATCCCCATCTAAATGATATTCCCATCAGCCCTAGTGATACCTAGTAGGTTGTGAGGCAGTCCCACTGCTAACAACACACCAATTTTTTTAAAGCTGCTGATGTTTTACAGAAAGGGGCTGAGAAGGGAAACGATTCAGTGTGACACTTCCAGCTGACCTTCGCTCTCTGTTTACTGACTAGAAATGAAGCTAAATATGAAATACTAACCATAATGATGGGCCCAGCATTCTTCAAGAAGATATAAAACATGCACAGTAATGCACTGGGAAGGAGCACAAACAAATCACCAGACTATATTAGAAGAATGGCCAAGCCATAGCCTTTTGTTATATACTTTTAACTTTCCTCCCTTCTCTGTTCAAATCTTAAAACACAAATATAAAGTGATCATTTCCATATTATTTAGCTTATACTAATGCAGGGGTTGACTCAGTACTGTAGATTGAGGGACACAATTCCATTTACACAAGTAGTGTAGTAGAAATATATTTTTGCAGACTCACAGCATCAGCACTGAGCACCAAGCAGCTCCTTCCACCTCTGAGCTACATGCTAGGGGTAGAACTCACTCATTGTCCTCCAAAACAGCTCCAAGTAATACACACATAAATCCAGTTAACCAAACAGCTGCCAGAAAGGCTGCTATGCACTGTAAAGTGTAAAGCAATTCACTGCAGTCCTCTGGTGGTCAATGGGTTAACAATTGTATTATTTAAAACTGTCTTGGAGGACAATGAGTTCTACCCCTAGCATGTAGGTGCAGATGAGAGGAGGAAGTTATTTTCTGTTGTGGCAAATGTCTAAGAAAAAGAAGTTTAGTAGTCAAATCCACATGCCTTGTCTAACTAGAAGAAATGCCTGGTCACTTTTGTATCAGACCAGTCAGTGAGACATTTGGATGGGAACATGGGGGGGAAGACATTATGCAGTGGGACACATAGAGCATCTACCCTGAAATCCTAAACAGCTAGTAGCACTGTGTCCTTGTTCCTAGTCAGTCTGGGCTCACAGTATGACACAGTAAGTCACATGGGGCAGAGGTACAGGGGAGGAGCACATACAGAGGGGAGATGATGCACAGTGTGTTACTGGGCACTGAAAAATAAGCTCACTAAAACGTTTTTTTATTTAAACAAGAAAGCATTTTTGAAAAAGGTTAAACATTAGTATTTTTATTGTACTATGTGACTTCAATGCAATGTGCCATTCTCTGTGTAACAATAAAAAAATACTAATGTATAACCTTTTTCAAAAATGTTTTCCCTTTGCTCTCCACCCTGGTGTCAGGCATAGTTTCAGGGCACTTTAACATAGTCCCAGGAGTTGGAGGTACTGAGTCTTGTTTATTAATTATGCATTAAAAATGCCTAAGCAGCGTAGCAGACATAGCAATCTCCACTGATTCTAACACCAGAGTGTGCCAGTACCTGTGATGCTTCTGGCACACTCCGGTGTTAGAATCAGTGGAGATTGCTATGATTGACTATGTTAAAGTGCTCTGAAACTATGCCTGACACCAGGGTAGAGAACGAAGGGATTCACGCCACGGCAACTCGTATGGATTACATGTGTGTCTTGATTTTGAGTTGGTCTGCACGAGCTGGGACTACGTTATTGCAGAGACATTGGGGGTATTTATATATTATTAGTTTAAGTTAGCACTTGACACTCAGATTCATTGATGGCTGAAAAGATAGCAGCCAGGTTAGGGGATTTTTTTGCTTAAGCCATTATGTTTCGTAGGTCCGTTATTAACTGGAAACAGGGTTGAAAAACACAAACAGCGTTTGAACTTTTAAGCTAACAGTTCAAACGCTGTTTGTGTTTTTCAACCCTGTTTCCAGTTAATAACGGACCAACAAAACATAATGGCTTGAGCAAAAAAATCCCCTAACCTGGCTGCTATCTTTTAGTACCGGCTTAAGTAAAAGCTGCTGGCTGCAATATTTAAATAACGCACACATAAGCAAAATCCCCTAACCTGGATGCAATGCTGGCTGCAATCTGACTCCACACGCCGTTGATCTCTGTCTACCTTGTTAGGTGTTAGCTCCCTGCAATTGTGCGGTCCATGCCCCTCTCTACTGTAGCTCTCGCTCTCTCTGATTGTATTAGCGCGGCAGGGGCTTCCTTACGCAAGGCTCACTCACGTCACGTCCCTCCTTCCCTCACGGGTTCAAAAAGTACTTGTGAAAATGCTCAGTATCGGCACTGGTACTAGTATCGGTATCGGTGCATCCCTAGTTTTAACGCTGAAAAATATGGTAATTTCAGTGTAAAAACAGTAACGCAGCCATTACGAGTCTTGTCAGTATAGCTATACAGCAAGCATTTTAGCCTGTAATGCAATGTCAATCCTGCACTCAAAAAAATTACGTTTTTGTCTATGATTTCCATAGCACCGGTATTACAGGTTGTGCGGTGAGGCTAAAATGCTTTCATTACAGTCTATACCGACACAATCCATTCCGCTATCTGAAAGCAGTAGTTAGGAGTTTTGCCACTAAAATGTTTCACAAAACTCATAACTAAAGTGTTACAAAGTACACTAACACCCATAAACTAGCTATTTACCACTAAACCAAGACCCTCCCGCATTGCAAACACTATTTAAAACTTATTAACCCCTAATCTGACGCCCACCCACATCCCGCCACTATAATAAAGTTATTAACCCCTATAAAAACCTAAGTTTAAACTAATAATTAACCAAACATAACTATTATACTAAAATTAAAATAACTACCAATTAAAAAAACTAAATTACACATTAAAAAAAACTTACAATACTAAAAAAATTTAAGTCAAAAATTACAAAAAATAAAAAATACCAAATTACAAAAAATAACAAACACTAATTTACAGTAAATAACAAACTAAATTATCCAAAATAAAAACAATTACACCTAATCTAATAGCCCTATAAAAATAAAAAGCCCCCCCCCAAAAAAAAAACCCTAGCCTACAATAAACTACAAATAACCCTTAAAAGAGTCTTTTGTAGGGCATTGCCCTAAAGAAATCAGCTCTTTTACCTGTAAAAAAAATACAAAGACTCCCCAACAGTAAAACCCACCGCCCAACCAACCCCCAAAATAAAAAACCTAACTGTAACAAAAACCTAAGCTACCCATTGCCCTGAAAAGGGCATTTGTATGGGCATTGCCCTTAAAAGCTCTTTTAAAAAAGCCCAAACCCTAATCTAAAAAAAAACACCCAAAAAGTTAAAAAAAAACCTAACACTAACCCCCGGAGATCCACTCACAGTTCCTGAAGTCCGGTCATCCATCCTCATCCAGGTGGCGAGACGTTTTCATCCAGGAGGTGAGAAGTCTTCATACAGGTGGCATCTTCTATCTTCGATCTTTATTTAATTTGATTTGAATAGCCAATAGAATTTCATTAGCTCTCATCCTATTGACTGATTTAAATTTCAATAAATCAAATCAGCCAATAGGAATGCAAGGGATGCCATTTTGAAAAGGCTCCCTTGCATTGAAGATCCAGTGTACGGTGGATCATATGAAGAGGACGATCCACGCCAGATGTCTTCAAGGATGGATCCGCTCCACACCACGGGGATGAAGATAGAAGACGCCGCCTGGATGAAGATAGAAGATGCCACCTGGATGAAGAATTCTCACCGCCTGGATGAGGATGGATGTCCAGACTTCAGAAACTGTGAGTGGGTCTTCAGGGGTTAGTGTTTTTTTAAATATTTTTGGGTGTGTTTTTTTAGATTAGGGTTTGGACTTTTTTAAAAGAGCTGAATGCCCTTTTCAGGGCAATGTAAAAGAGCGGAATGCCCTTTTAAGGGCAATGCACATACAAATGCCCTTTTCAGGGCAATGGGTAGCTTAGGTTTTTGTTAGAGTTAGGTTTTTTTTAATTTTGGGGGTTGGTTGGGTGGTGGTTTTTTTTTTTTTTTTTTATATTTAGATTTTTTATTGAGGATTAAAAATTACAGCAGACGTCACAGCGCAGGTGACCCAAAGATGAACATATACATAGACAGTATGCCGTTGCAATGACACAGTAGATTTAGCTGTTAATGAAAATACTGAGCATATAGGTCAAGCATGTCAAATATGAATTAAGATATCTTACCATATAAACCTCATTTTCGAGTAAAGTGAACTGAGAAACATAACAATTATGAAAACCTCATTTATAAACATTATGAACAAACTTAGAATACAAGGACCGGGTAGTACCTCAGTCCTGCACAGTAGCTCAACTTTCTAGGAATTTCGTGAAGTCAGCTTACAAATGCTTCTCCACGTACTACAACTAGTGATTATGGTACGCATCTCCAGGCGGGGGGGGGCCTGGGTTGAAGGAAGGCGGGGGGGAGGAAGAGAATGAGGTTCCATACTACATGAGGGGGGAGGGGGAGGAGGGGGGAAGGGGGGAGGGGCCAGAATATGGTGGTAGGGGTAGTTGGAGCCTTTGATTCGATTAGGTATTTAGCTTTGAGCTCCTTGGTAATTAAACCAGGGTTCCCAGATCTGCCAGTAAAGTTCTTCCTTGTCCATATGGGAATAGAAACTTTGTTCCATGTTGGCGTATACCTGCATTATTGATGTAACGACCGTTACCTCTGGGGGATGGGCTTGTTTCCAGGCCCTTGCTATCACCAGTTTTGTGGCCGCTAGGACAAAGATGACCAATTTAGAAACGTGGGTTGGAACGGACCTCGGGAAAATGTGTAGAAGGGCGATTGCAGGAGTGAGTGGGGTAGAAAGCCCAAGGCTGGTGCAGAGGGTTCTTACCTGTGTCCAGAGAGGTGCCAGCTTTGGACAATCCCACCAAATATGCATATCTGAGCCTCTTTGCAGGCACTCCCTCCAACACAGAGGGGGCATTGTGGGGAACATCTGTGACAACCTCGTGGGAGTATAGTACCATTTTAGAAATAATTTCATGTAAGCTTCTAGTGTATTTGCACAGTGTACCGTCTTTTTAGTTAACGTCATGGCTGTGGATAGGTCTTTATCTGAAATAGGTCTGGATAAGTCTCCCTCCCAAGCCCTTAGCTGCCATGGTCTATCTCTGTTGGTGGACGACTGTAATAGATCATAGTGAAACGATATGAGCCTAGGAGTCCTAACAGGGAGTTGCCATAGCTTTTCCCAGTTAGTCAGGGGCCTGTTTAGGGCTTTAGGGAATCCCCAAGATGTCATAAAGGCGTAGAGCCTCGAATATTCGAATGAGGCCCACGGGGGGGGCTCTGGGATAATGGTGCTGATATTATGGGGTGGGATTAAGATGTCCGAGGGGTACATCCGGGAGACCACTTTCAGATCCCAATCGCTCCACTGCTGTATGTGTGTGTCAGGGAGAGCCGCCAGTAAGGCTGGTATAGAATGAATGGGAGACGGGTGAGGAGCAATGTCGCGTAGGTTTCTGAGGCCATACCAAACTTTCAGATTATCTCTGATAATGATATTTTGCAACCCCAAACTGTCCACACAGTACTGAGGGACCCAGGGTAAGTCTGCCAACTTTAGGCCTAGGGGAAGGGCCGATGTTTCTATGCTTTTCCAGCCCTGCTGTTCCCCCTTGTCTGCCCACGCTGTGATATGAGAAAGCCTGGCTGCCTCATAATATCCACGTATGCTAGGCATTGCAACTCCTCCAGCTTCATATCTTTTTTGAAGTATCTTCGCCGCTATCCGGGGCCTGGACTTATTCCAGATATAGTGTTTCCCAAGAGATTGGAGCTTATCTATTAGAGCGGTAGGTATATTAAGAGGGATACAGCGAAAATAGTACAGAATTATTGGCAAAATCGACATTTTGAAGGAGGCGATGCGGCCCAACCATGAGATTTCTTTAAGACTCCACGAGGAAGTAAGCTCAGTGACCTCTTTGACGAGGTTTGTATAATTAATGGAAATAACTGATTTCGGATCCGGACCAAGTTGTACCCCCAAGTGCCGAATGGTGGTTTGTGACCATTGGAAGGAGTACGCTGCTTGTAGTATACCTAATTCAAATGCTGGCATGCATACTGGTAAAGCCTCTGTTTTGGTGACATTTACTTTGTAATAGCTGTGAGCTCTGAACTCAGTGATAGTATCAAAGAGTGCTGGCAGGGAGCCTATTGGATTGGTTAAGAAGAGCGTAACATCGTCCGCATACAGTGCGATCTTTGCAGTCGCGTCTCCAAGCTGTACCCCTCTTATTGAAGGTGATTGTCTGATAGCCTGAGCTAAGGGTTCAATGGCCATGGAAAAAATTAAAGGTGACAGGGGGCATCCTTGTCTGGTGCCGTTGGTGATACATATTTCCGGAGAGGCAAACCCCATACCCTTAATTACTGCTGAGGGGTAAGAATATAGGGCATGGATTGCTGTAATCACAGTCTCTGGTACGCCAAATTGAGCAAGCGTATGCCATAGGTACTCCCATCTGACCCTGTCAAATGCTTTTTCTGCGTCTAGCGACAGGGCCAGCATGGGTGTCCTCAGTCGGGAGGCTTCTGTGAGTATGTTTAGCGTTTTTCGAGAATTGTCTGGGCCTTCTCTACCAAACGTGAAGCCAACTTGGTCCGTATGTATCACCTTCGGGAGCAGGCTATTAAGGCGATTAGCCCATAGTTTTGCATATAGTTTTACATCCCCGTTTATCAAGGAAATTGGTCTGTAGCTCGTACATTGCGAGGGATCTTTGTTTGGTTTCGGAATGGGCAGAATAACTGCTTTTAGGAATTCTTTGTGAAATGAGCCTGCTTCTCGGGCTTCCGAAAAGACCTTGAGGAGAATCCCATGGAGTTCCGGTTTAAACAGTTTATAGAAGGCTGTTGGGTAACTATCTGGGCCCGGAGCCTTGTTATTTTGGGAGTGTTTAATGGCTAAGTTAAGCTCATTCAGGGAAAATGGAGCTTTAAGCGCTTCTCCATCTTCGTCTGGGAGGGATGGCAAGCCCAGCGTCCGTAAGAAATTCACTATTTCACATGGGGAGGACTCTTTAGTAGCCATCGAGGGTTTAAGGTGGTACAGAGTAGAATAATATTCCGCAAACGTCTCTCCAATTTCCTTAGGGGAGTAGACCGAACTGGCACCTCTTCGGAGGGACAAGATCCTAGCCGCCGCTGTCCTGTTCCTTAGTTTATGGGCAAGGAGGGTTGAGGCCTTATTACCTTGGCAATACATCAGCTTTTTAAATCTAGCATAAGATTCTTTAACTCTTTGCAGGTCTCTGTCTGCCAATTGTGTTCGCAGTTCCTTAATTTTATCAGCTAGGCTTGTAGTTGGGGAGTTTTTATTCTCCTGTTCTACAGCGCGTAGTTCAGCCATAAGGAGGCCTAAGGGTAAACCTGCTTGACGACGTAGCATTGCCTGTCTTCGAATGCATATCCCTCTTATGTATGCTTTCAGAGCGGCCCATATTGTTTGGGAGGACATATCCGGGGTGTCATTTATTCTTAGAAACTCTATGATTGAGGCTTGGAGGGAGATTCTAAATGTTTTGTCTTGGAGTATGTGTTTTGGGAGTTTCCAGCTAGGTCTAGTCTCTGTGGCTAAGTTAGTAGAGAGAGTAAACGTCAGAATATCATGATCTGACCATGAGCAGACCCTAATGTGTGACGTTAGGACTCTATTAAGGGTCCATGAATCGGTGAAGAAATGATCGAGTCTGGAGTACGAATTATGGGGTCTAGAGAAATATGTATAGTCTCTATCATCGTGGTGTTGTGCCCTCCAGATGTCATACAAATTGTGTTGGGTAATGTGCTGTCGGAATTTGTTGGCAGTGGTCACAGAGTATGTGTCTAATGTTTTCCCACTCTGAACCTTCTTATCTAGAAGGGGGTCCCATATCATATTGAAGTCCCCCCCCAGTATAGAAGTCCCAACTTTGTGTTTCTCAATTTTAGACAGTGCGTCTTTCAGGAACTTAGCTTGCATTTGATTTGGGGCGTAAATGTTAACTAGAGTGAACAGAATACCATTTAGTTTACAGTTGAGCATTAGAAACCGTCCCTGACTATCTCTCTCTGCGTGAATGTGGTCAAAATGTATGGATTTGTGTATGGCAATCGCTACTCCTCTAGACTTCTCAGTGTGAGAGGCCAGAACCACCACTGGATACTCTGGGGACCTATACGGAGTCTGGGTTGACGCCAACCAGTGAGTCTCTTGTAGAAACATGACTTGTACTTTCAGAGACTTCATGGTGTTGGTAAGCATACTTCTCTTGTCTTGTGAGTTAAGTCCTTTGACATTTAAGGTTGCAAAGGATATGTTATTAGGGGTTGATGCCATCTTGAGCTTGGGAGGGGGGGGGGGTGATGGGTAGGGAGAGGGAAGGTAAAGGGTAGGGTTAAGATGATAGACTCATCCCGCCTGGATCTGCGCACCTAAGGGTGGCCCTCGTCGGGCACGAAGCTAGTTTATCTTATCCTTAATCAAGAGGATTATTTCCCAAAGGGAGTTTAATTTCACCTAGAGAGTGATAAAAAAGAAATATATTGAACAGTTAAATATGAGAAACAGCTAGTCAATTCAGATAGTATATTAGGTGTCTTAGAAATTTGGACCAGGTGAATCTAAGTTAGTAATTTGAGATTTTGAAAACAATATTAGGTATGGTGAACCACTGGATCACCAAAGGGAGAAGTGTGTCTAAATATTAAACTGACTTCTCCAGTCCCCGTAAGAGGGGATAACACAAATAGAATTTGCGTATATAGGGGGGGGGGAGGTAATACAAGTATTAGACTTGTATGTAGAGATTGACTGTCATTGGGGGAATGTGAATAAAAGGAATATACCAAAGTTAATTCGTTGAACTAAATAAAACATCGCATCACTGCAAGCATAGTAACATGTAACGTTAGTGACATAAAATATACTGTAAACACTAATACAATGCCATACATCTGAGGTCAATAGCATATAAGTACCTGAGAGAGACTAGGTAACCCATGACATTGAGGAGAAGCAACTCGGGGGGAGCTCGCGAGTCCCCACATGACCAAATGGCTACTACAAGAGTAGAGCTGGTACTGCTGGGTAGGCACCCGTTCGCCTATGGGAAGTCACAGGTCCCCCCTCGTTTCTTGTATATTAAACAGTTGATACCTGTAAATTACAATCAACAATATTTTCATGTTCATCAGTTTTAGACCAGATCTATTTATTTATCATTTAGAGAACCGTATACCAGTACCTTCCTTTTAAGTTATGACTAACGTTAGAGATATCCTTCTAACAATATGCACGTGTGTAGTAGCTTCAGATCAGCAGGCCTGGTAACCAGTAAAGTTAGTGGCGAAATGTATGTTATAGACATTAATAACTCATTATACAGTTTAGGTTAGAAGCATATATGTATCTAGGAGAGAGTGGACCACCTGTGGGACTTAAAAGAGAGGAGATGAGGAGACCTTCAGAGTCCCACCAGAGCCAAATGGCTACTAGGAAAGTAGATCAGGCGCTGTTGGATAAGCGTACTTTCTCTTATGGGAGGTCACGGGTCTCCACATGTCTCTTATGCATTAGACAGCTATTACCTAGGAATAACATATAACAATATATACATGTTTACCAGCTTAAGACTAGGACTAATTATTTACCATTCGGTGAACTAAGTATCAGACCTTTTCCTTTGAGCTATAACTAACTCATGATAAATATCACTAACAATATATACATGTGTACTAGCTTAACACCAGAGCTCTCTATTTTATCATTTAGTGGGCTTTTGTAGCCTAGGGGTAAAATCTGGGGCACCCGCCCGGATTGCAGTAGCTATAGGAATGTCCTTTATATTGGATCTTGATGCGGGTTGGACCACGTCTATAGTTGCCGGTTTATCTCTAGGGAGCAAAGAATCAGTGTCCTTTCGGGATTTGGAGGGTGTTAAGCCCCAGTCTTGTAGTAAGTCAAAACCTTCTTTAGGGGTGAAAATTGTGTGCGTCTCACCATCTTTAGAAACTATAAGTCTTGTCGGGTATCCCCATCTGTATCTAATATTTTCTGATCTCAGAATTTGGGTGATGGTCCTGAAGGACCTTCTCTTTTGTAAAGTGTAGCTGGAGATGTCCGGGAAAACTGCTATTTGTTGAAACTTCTCACGTAGTTGCGGTTTGTTGGCCAGCTCCCTCATTATCTTCTCTTTGTGGGTAAAGAAATGGATCCTAGCTAGGACATCTCTAGGTTTTTCTTGAGAGACATTTCTAGGTCGAGCTACTCTGTGGACTCTGTCCAGTAGGAGGCCGGGCATCTCTGAAGTGGATAACAAGCTATTACAGAATTCCAGAACATATGACTCTAGTTCTTGGGGGCCCACTTTTTCAGGTATTCCGCGGAATCTCAGATTATTCCGTCGGGAGTGGTCTTCCATGTCAGCAAGTTTCAATTCTAGGTCAGAAATTTGGATTGCTAGATTTTGGGAATAAGCCTGTAAGTGGGCATGGTCCACAGCAAGATCTTCTTGTTTACGCTCCAAAGTTTCGGTGCGTTCTCCCAGAGCACCAATTTCTCTACGGAGCTCAGCTGTGGAACCTTTAATTTCCTTTGTCAGTGTCTCTTGAAGGAGATTCATTCGCCTGGTAAGAACATCCACAATGTTTGCAGATAAAGTATCTGACATAGGGGATTGAGAGTCTATACTGCCTTCAGATTCACTGCCTTCCAATGTAGAAGCGGAGTCTCTGTACATTTGAGTTTTCCCAGCGTGATGGTTTTTAAAATGATCCGCGACTGTTTTCCCAGATGTGTGAGACGGTTTAGGTTTCCTTTTGGAGTTTTGGGACATGATTTCAGGATTGTTTCTTCTGTCAAAGCCAGGTGTTGAAGCACTAGTTTTGCAGTATGGAATGTATGGAGGAGAACAATGGTGAGGAGATTGAGACTAAAGTCCCCCTGACGTCAATCTTAGTTTAGATAGCCATATTTAGTTGTGTTCCGCAAGCCACAATGAAGTTCTGCTGGATAACCCTCGGTATTAACAAATCAAGGTCAGTCCTCCTCGAGGGTGGGAGAATGGGAAGCTCTGTAGACACCCCCTCCAGGGATATTGCCCTCACCTGGCCAGGACGGGAAAAGGAATTGAGGATATGACCTGCTGTCTCTTCGTACAGCAGGAAATGGAGGAGAGAGTGTCAGAGAGTACCAGAGGAGTTGGGCTTTATTCCCCAGTATCTGCTGAGTAGCAGCCCTTCCAGGGGGTAGCGCCTTTATGATATTGTGAAAATTGGGTAGTGCAATCACACTCTTAAGTTGTATGGAGACATACCTTTATATCAAGACACCTTGAACTGAATCTAGTGCACCAGTCCTGAGAAGTGTGGCCTTTTAACTGCCCAGCCTGTAACTGCAGATAGAGAGAATGGCGTAATAGATAGGTCCTGTAGGTAAAAACAGTTGTTAGACAGAGATAGTAAATAAATAACACTCCACTCTGGCCTAAGGGTCTAGATATACACAGGCCGACGCAGCGGCAACAATAACACACAGAAGCCAGGCAAGTTGTTTTAACAACGTATTTTCTCAGGTCTACCGAGGTTGCTAGGTATGCAAGTATCACCCAAGTGAGGGCAGCTCAGGCAGGAGCGACAGATGATGCCCCTGAGAGTAATCAGTGGGGGAGCATATAGATATAGAGAGTCCCTCTCCTAGGTAGTTGACTGGGGAGCTTCTTATCTCCTGTACTCTTGTGTGCAACTCTCAGGACCACTAACAATATTGAGGCAAACAGGTGACAGTATCTCAGAGAAGTCCACTTTAAATGCTTAAATGGCTGATTGGGAGGGACTCTGTAAGTTAATTTGTTTGGTGGGTGTCTCACAAACTTTATGTTCCTGTTCCCATATCCTGTAGTTCTTGTAAAGGCTTTAATTAACTTATCCTAGTGCACAACACAATGGCGTCTTTATAGAGGGGAGTTGTAGTTGGTGCAGGGATAGCAATAGTTGGTGTAGGAGTCTTTATTAGTTTGTGTAGCTGAAGACTGGGTGTAGCTGTACTCGATGATCTGTGCGGTGCAGAGAGGAGGGGAAAGGACACACACACTCCCCTGAAGCAGGGCAATCCCAGCAAGCAAGGGTGAAAGTCTTAGTTGTAACAGGCCTGTGGATTACCTTAAGTGGGGATGTAGAGTGATGAATGGGTGTTTGCTGCTTATCAAGTACTGTATAGGGCAGCGTGGTATTAGTGTGTAAGTCTCTCTGGGAATAGGCCTCTCCTGTGTCTTTAAAGCGGCTACAGTTCAGAGTACAGGCTATATAAAGACAAGACTTCCCAATAATCTCTTAAAGCAGGCTTACCCGTGCTCCCACTTGCGGTGGCTGTCTCAGGCCTGTCCTCAGAATGCTAGTAGGCCCAGGTATATCTCTCCTGTAGTTGTGTAGATATGGGCCCCCCGCCGGATCTTTCCAGGAGCCTCTTACAGTGACCAGGCAAACTCTCGGCCAACACTGGGTACTTCGTGCACCGCAACAGATGGGCAGCTGCAGGATCTGATAGGCCCAGTTTCCTTTTCTCACATGCGGCAGCAGCTTCTTGCTAACCGCGGGCAAGATGGCCGCGGTTCGCGCCAAAGTGGATCTCAGGCGGGTATCCCGGTCTCCAAGCGCACTCTTTCCCCTCAGCAGCCCCCGGGAATTGCTGTCTCACCTCCGCTCTCTAACTAAGGTAACACAGCCTGACGGGGCTTAGTGGTTAGAATGCCGGTTCGTGCCGGGGGACCGGTAAGGTGTCTGGTTAGGGTTAGGCGCAGTTACGGTCAGTGTCGCTCCAGTCAGGCTGTATCTGTGGTACAGTGCTTCAGCTCCGGAGCGGATCCCCGACCCTCCGGAGCCTGATGGGGTGCAGCTTTTCCGTCTCTTGTAAGTAAGCGGCTTGCAGACGATAGGAGTGTGGCTCAGAGTTTTACTGCTGACTTCGCCAAAACTTCTTCTTCACAAGGAGGCGATGGGTGCCTAAAGTGGCAGGGAGAACTGTGTCACCATACAAGTACAAATTAGGTGACTTAAGCACTTATTTTTGTCTAATTTGGCTGAGTGAAGCCTGGAGCACTGACAGTGTGCGTACGTTCGGCTCTGCGGTTCTGGGTGGTGGGTTTTACTGTTGGGGGTCTTTGTATTTGTGTACAGGTAAAAGAGCTGATTTCTTTAGGGCAATGCCCTACAAAATGCCCTTTTTAGTACTATTAAGTACTATTGGTAGTTTATTTTAGGCTAGGGTTTTTATTTTTATTTTGTGGGGCTTTTTTATTTTTATAGGGCTAATAGATTAGGTGTAATTGTTTGTTATTTTTTGTAATTTAGTATTTTTAATATTTTGTAATTTTAGACTTAAAATAAATAAAAACTTATATGTGAAATTAAAAAAACTAACAATTAACCGAACATAACTATTATACTAAAATAACTACCAATTAAAAAAAACTAAATTACACATTAAAAAAAAATTACACTACTAAAAATATTTAAGTCTAAAAATTACAAAAAATAAAAAATACCAAATTACAAAAAATAACAAACTAAATTATCCAAAATAAAAACAATTACACCTAATCTAATAGCCCTATAAAAATAAAAAAGCCACCCCCAAAAAAATACCCTACCCTACAATAAACTACCAATAGCCCTTAAAAGGGACTTTAGTAGGGCATTGTCAAACCCCCCAAAATAAAAAACCTAACTCTAACAAAAACCTAAGCTACCCATTGCCCTGAAAAGGGCATTTGTATGGGCATTGCCCTTAAAAGGGAATTCAGCTCTTTTACATTGCCCTGAAAAGGGCATTCAGCTCTTTTAAAAAAGCCCAAACCCTGATCTAAAAAAAAACACCCCAAAAACGTTAAAAAAACCCTAACACTAACCTCCGAAGATCCACTCACAGTTTCTGAAGTTCGGACACCCATCCTCATCCATGCGACGAGAAGTTTTCATCTAGGAGGCGAGAAGTCTTTATCCAGGCGGCATCTTCTATCTTTAGCCTGATTTGATTTGAACAGCCAATAGAATCTAATTAGCTCTCATCCTATTGGCTGATTTGAACAGCCAAAAGGATTTCAGTAGCTCTCATCCTATTGGCTGATTTGAATTTCAAGAATCAAATCAGCCAATAGGAATGCAAGCAACACCATATCCATTGATTCTTTTTCTCAGATCTTTTACACCCACTAGGTTTTAAATATGCCTCATCCGTCCAGTATGCACGACCCAGGTCTTTGTGCAGTAAAGACCTCCAGATTAGCTTCTGCGTTAGTGAGCTTCCACGTGGAAGGAAAGATGGTCGCTCCTAGGGTGTCTGATTGTTAGTTGGCCCATAAAACAGCAGCTATCTCCTCCACATAGTTATCAATCAGGGTTCCAAATATTCCTGTCTTTCTCTTAGAAATGAGGTACACTTGTAGTGTAGATTTAAGTTGGGTTGAACGGTCAAGTAATTAGAATTATAAATTATTTCAGCATTATTTCAGTTCCCCAAATGTTTTTATTTTGGATAATTTTGTTTATATTTTTCGTAATTTAGTGTTTGTTATTTTTTGTAATTTAGTATTTTTTATATTTTGTAATTTTAGACTTACATTTTTTTAGTAGTATATGTTTTTTTTAAATGTGTAATTTAGTTTTTTTAATTGGTAGTTATTTTAATTTTAGTATAATAGTTATGTTAGGTTAATTGTTAGTTTAAACTTTTTAGTTATATTGTAATTTTAATATAAAGTTAGGGGGTTGTTAGGTTTAGGGGTAAAGAGTTTAATTTAGTTTTTTGCAATGTGGGGGGCTGGCAGTTTAGGGGTTAATAAGTTTATTTAGTTGCGGTGATGTGGAAGGCCAGAGGTTTAGGGGTTAATAACTTTATTTAGTGGCAGCGATGTCGGGGAGCGGCGGAATAGGTTTTAATAGCTTTATTATAGTGTCTGAGATGTCGGGGAGTGGCGGAAACATAATTTATGCTTACCTGATAAATTTATTTCTCTTGTAGTGTATCCAGTCCACGGATCATCCATTACTTATGGGATATTAACTCCTCCCCAACAGGAAGTGCAAGAGGATTCACCCAGCAGAGCTGCTATATAGCTCCTCCCCTAACTGCCATTACCAGTCATTCGACCGAAAACATGCAGAGAAAGGAAAACCATAGGGTGCAGTGGTGACTGTAGTTTAATGGAAAAATTACCTGCCATAAAGTGACAGGGCGGGCCGTGGACTGGATACACTACAAGAGAAATAAATTTATCAGGTAAGCATAAATTATGTTTTCTCTTGTTAAGTGTATCCAGTCCACGGATCATCCATTACTTATGGGATACCAATACCAAAGCTAAAGTACACGGATGACGGGAGGGACAGGCAGGCTCTTTATACGGAAGGAACCACTGCCTGAAGAACCTTTCTCCCAAAAACAGCCTCCGAAGAAGCAAAAGTGTCAAATTTGTAAAATTTGGAAAAAGTATGAAGAGAAGACCAAGTTGCAGCCTTGCAAATCTGTTCAACAGAAGCCTCATTCTTAAAGGCCCAAGTGGAAGCCACAGCTCTAGTAGAATGTGCTGTAATTCTTTCAGGAGGCTGCTGTACAGCAGTCTCATAGGCTAACCGTATTATGCTACGGAGCCAAAAGGAGAGAGAGGTAGCCGAAGCTTTTTGACCTCTCCTCTGACCAGAATAAACGACAAACAGGGAAGACGTTTGTTGAAAATCCTTAGTTGCCTGTAGATAAAATTTCAGGGCACGGACTACATCTAGATTGTGTAGCAGACGTTCCTTTTTCGAAGAAGGATTAGGACACAAAGATGGAACCACAATCTCTTGATTGATATTCCTGTTAGTGACCACCTTAGGTAGGAACCCAGGTTTAGTACGCAGAACTACCTTGTCTGAATGAAAAATCAGATAAGGAGAATCACAATGTAAGGCAGATAACTCAGAGACTCTTCGAGCCGAGGAAATCGCCATTAAAAACAGAACTTTCCAAGATAACAACTTGATATCAATGGAATGAAGGGGTTCAAACGGAACCCCCTGTAAAACATTAAGAACTAAGTTCAAACTCCATGGTGGAGCAACAGTTTTAAACACAGGCTTGATCCTAGCTAAAGCCTGACAAAAAGCTTGAACGTCCGGAACTTCTGACAGACGTTTGTGTAAAAGAATGGACAGAGCTGAAATCTGTCCCTTTAAGGAACTAGCGGATAAACCCTTTTCTAAACCTTCTTGTAGAAAAGACAATATCCTCGGAATCCTAACCTTACTCCATGAGTAACTCTTGGATTCGCACCAATATAAGTATTTGCGCCATATCTTATGGTAAATCTTTCTGGTAACAGGCTTCCTAGCCTGTATTAAGGTATCAATAACTGACTCAGAAAAACCACGTTTTGATAAAATCAAGCGTTCAATTTCCAAGCAGTCAGCTTCAGAGAAATTAGATTTTGATGTTTGAAGGGACCCTGGATCAGAAGGTCCTGTTTCAGAGGTAGCGACCAAGGTGGACAGGATGACATGTCCACTAGATCTGCATACCAAGTCCTGCGTGGCCATGCAGGCGCTATTAGAATCACTGATGCTCTCTCCTGTTTGATTCTGGCAATCAATCGAGGAAGCATCGGGAAGGGTGGAAACACATAAGCCATCCCGAAGGTCCAAGGTGCTGTCAAAGCATCTATCAGAACCGCTCCCGGATCCCTGGATCTGGACCCGTAACGAGGAAGCTTGGCGTTCTGTCGAGACGCCATGAGATCTATCTCTGGTTTGCCCCAACGTCGAAGTATTTGGGCAAAGACCTCCGGATGAAGTTCCCACTCCCCCGGATGAAAAGTCTGACGACTTAAGAAATCCGCCTCCCAGTTCTCCACTCCCGGGATGTGGATTGCTGACAGGTGGCAAGAGTGAGACTCTGCCCAGCGAATTATCTTTGATACTTCCATCATTGCTAGGGAGCTTCTTGTCCCTCCCTGATGGTTGATGTAAGCTACAGTCGTGATGTTGTCCGACTGAAACCTGATGAACCCCCGAGTTGTTAACTGGGGCCAAGCCAGAAGGGCATTGAGAACTGCTCTCAATTCCAGAATGTTTATTGGTAGGAGACTCTCCTCCTGATTCCATTGTCCCTGAGCCTTCAGAGAATTCCAGACAGCACCCCAACCTAGTAGGCTGGCGTCTGTTGTTACAATTGTCCAGTCCGGCCTGCTGAATGGCATCCCCCTGGACAGATGTGGCCGAGAAAGCCACCATAGAAGAGAATTTCTGGTCTCTTGATCCAGATTCAGAGTAGGGGACAAGTCTGAGTAATCCCCATTCCACTGACTTAGCATGCACAATTGCAGCGGTCTGAGATGTAGGCGTGCAAAGGGTACTATGTCCATTGCTGCTACCATTAAGCCGATCACCTCCATGCATTGAGCTACTGACGGGTGTTGAATGGAATGAAGGACACGGCATGCATTTTGAAGCTTTGTTAACCTGTCTTCTGTCAGGTAAATCTTCATTTCTACAGAATCTATAAGAGTCCCCAAGAAGGGAACTCTTGTGAGTGGAAAGAGAGAACTCTTCTTTTCGTTCACCTTCCATCCATGCGACCTTAGAAATGCCAGTACTAACTCTGTATGAGACTTGGCAGTTTGAAAGCTTGAAGCTTGTATCAGAATGTCGTCTAGGTACGGAGCTACCGCAATTCCTCGCGGTCTTAGTACCGCCAGAAGAGCACCCAGAACCTTTGTGAAGATTCTCGGAGCCGTAGCCAATCCGAATGGAAGAGCTACAAACTGGTAATGCCTGTCTAGAAAGGCAAACCTTAGATACCGGTAATGATCTTTGTGAATCGGTATGTGAAGGTAAGCATCCTTTAAATCCACTGTGGTCATGTACTGACCCTTTTGGATCATGGGTAAAATTGTCCGAATAGTCTCCATTTTGAACGATGGAACTCTTAGGAATTTGTTTAGGATCTTTAAATCCAGGATTGGCCTGAAAGTTCCCTCTTTTTTGGGAACCACAAACAGATTTGAGTAAAACCCTTGTCCCTGTTCCGACCGTGGAACTGGATGGATTACTCCCATTAATAAAAGCTCTTGTACACAGCGTAGAAACGCCTCTTTCTTTATTTGGTTTGTTGACAACCTTGACAGATGAAATCTCTCTCTTGGGGGAGAGTATTTGAAGTCCAGAAGGAATCCCTGAGATATTATCTCTAGCGCCCAGGGATCCTGGACATCTCTTGCCCAAGCCTGGGCGAAGAGAGAAAGTCTGCCCCCACTAGATCCGTTCCCGGATCGGGGGCCCTCAATTCATGCTGTTTTAGGGGCACCAGCAGGTTTCCTGGCCTGCTTGCCCTTGTTCCAGGACTGGTTAGGTCTCCAGCCTTGTCTGTAGCGAGCAACAGATCCTTCTTGTTTTGGAGCAGAGGAAGTTGATGCTGCTCCTGCTTTGAAATTCCGAAAGGAACGAAAATTAGATTGTCTAGCCTTAGGTTTGGCTCTGTCTTGAGGCAGGGCATGGCCTTTACCTCCTGTAATGTCAGCGATAATTTCTTTCAATCCGGGCCCGAAAAAGGTCTGCCCTTTGAAAGGTATATTAAGAAATTTAGACTTAGAAGTAACGTCAGCTGACCAGGATTTTAGCCACAGTGCTCTGCGCGCCTGAATGGCGAATCTGGAATTCTTAGCCGTAAGCTTAGTTAAATGTACTACGGCATCTGAAATAAATGAGTTAGCTAACTTAAGAGCTTTAAGCCTGTGTGTAATCTCATCTAATGGAGCTGATTCAAGTGTCCCTTCCAGAGACTCAAACCAAAATGCTGCTGCAGCCGTGACAGGCGCAATGCATGCAAGGGGTTGCAATATAAAACCTTGTTGAACAAACATTTTCTTAAGGTAACCCTCTAACTTTTTATCCATTGGATCTGAAAAGGCACAGCTATCCTCCACCGGGATAGTGGTACGCTTAGCTAAAGTAGAAACTGCTCCCTCCACCTTAGGGATCGTTTGCCATAAGTCCCGTGTGGTGGTGTCTATTGGAAACATCTTTCTAAATATCGGAGGGGGTGAGAACGGCACACCGGGTCTATCCCACTCCTTAGTAACAATTTCAGTAAGTCTCTTAGGTATAGGAAAAACGTCAGTACTCGACGGTACCGCAAAATATTTATCCAACCTACACATTTTTTCTGGTATTGCAACTGTGTTACAATCATTCAGAGCCGCTAACACCTCCCCTAGTAATACACGGAGGTTTTCCAGCTTAAATTTAAAATTTGAAATATCTGAATCCAATCTGTTTGGATCAGAACCGTCAGCCGCAGAATGAAGCTCTCCGTCCTCATGTTCTGCAAGTTGTGACGCAGTATCTGACATGGCCCTAACATTATCAGCGCACTCTGTTCTCACCCCAGAGTGATCACGCTTACCTCTTAGTTCTGGTAATTTAGCCAAAACTTCAGTCATAACAGTAGCCATATCCTGTAATGTGATTTGTAATGGCCGCCCAGATGTACTCGGCGCCACAATATCACGCACCCCCCGAGCGGGAGATGCAGGTACTGACACGTGAGGCGAGTTAGTCGGCATAACTCTCCCCTCGTTGTTTGGTGAAATGTGTTCAATTTGTACAGATTGACTTTTATTTAAAGTAGCATCAATACAGTTAGTACATAAATTTCTATTGGGCTCCACTTTGGCATTAGCACATATAGCACAGATGTCTTCCTCTGAATCAGACATGTTTAACACACTAGCAAATAAACTAGCAACTTGGAAATACTTTTCAAGTAATTTACTATAATATGAAAACGTACTGTGCCTATAAGAAGCACAGAAAGAGTTATGACAGTTGAAAGTTAATAAACTGAAAGGTTATAGCATCAAATCTTTGTAAAAAACACAATTTTAGCTAAGGCTTGTTCCCATTAGCGAAGGATAACTAACCCTGATAGCAGAAAAAAAAGTTACAGAAATAAACGTTTTTTATCACAGTCAACTACAATCTCACAGCTCTGCTGTGAATGATTACCTTCCTCAAAACAAGTTTTGAAGACCCCTGAGTTCTGTAGAGATGAACCGGATCATGCAGGAAATACAATGAGCTTCTGACTGAATTTTTTGACCTCCCCCTCACACACAACAGTGAGAGAGATCAGTAAACTGTCATAAATTAAATAAAACAACTGCCAAGTGGAAAAAATAATGCCCAAAACATTTTATTCACCCAGTACCTCAGAAAATGAAACGATTTTACATGCCAGCAAAAAACGTTTAACATAAATTAAGTGTTATTAAAGAGCCTGTTGCCAGTCCCTGCAAATTAGGCTAAAGTCTTATGCACACAGTATAATTCCAGTGAAGTGCCATTCCCCAGAATACTGAAGTGTAAAATATACATACATGACAGCCTGATACCAGTTGCTGCTACTGCATTTAAGGCTGAGTTTACATTATATCGGTATGGCAGAATTTTCTCATCAATTCCATTGTCAGAAAATAATAAGCTGCTACATACCTCTTTGCAGATTAATCTGCCCGCTGTCCCCTGATCTGAAGTTTACCTCTCCTCAGATGGCCGAGAAACAGCAATATGATCTTAACTACGCCGGCTAAAATCATAGTAAAAACTCAGGTAGATTCTTCTTCAAATTCTACCAGAGAAGGAATAACACACTCCGGTGCTATTATAAAATAACAAACTTTTGATTGAAGGTATAAAACTAAATATAATCACCATAGTCCTCTCACACATCCTATCTAGTCGTTGGGTGCAAGAGAATGACTGGTAATGGCAGTTAGGGGAGGAGCTATATAGCAGCTCTGCTGGGTGAATCCTCTTGCACTTCCTGTTGGGGAGGAGTTAATATCCCATAAGTAATGGATGATCCGTGGACTGGATACACTTAACAAGAGAAATAGGGGTTAATAACTTTTCTTAGTGGCGGTGATGTTGGGAGCGGCAGATTAGGGGTTAATAACTTTTTTTCATTGTCGGGGATGTCGGGGGCGGTGGAATAGGGGTGTTTAGACTTGGGGTTGATGTCAGGGTGTTAGGTTTAAACGTAACATTTTTTCCCCCCATAGACATCAATGGGGTTGCGTTACAGAGCTTTTCATTCCGCGCCTCAGGTGTTAGTTTTTTTCTAACACTCTCTCCCCATTGATATCTATGGGGAAAGCGTGCATGAGCATGTATTCTCAGCCCTTGGATTTTGTGCAGTATGGAGCTTATTGCCACCATATCGCACGCACAAGACGACTTTTCAGAAACTTGTAATGGCAGCGCTATGGAGGGTGAAATAACGCAACTTTTGTTCCATTAGTTTCACACCCTCTATAGCGCAAAACTCGTAATTTTGGCGTATGTTTGTGAAACTAATATCTTATAGGAAAAACAATACAAAAATGCGGGGGAAAAACAAACGAATCGACAATTTTTTTTTTACCCTCCTTGTCATATCTACATTATAATCAATGGACCAACATCTATCTTGTAAGTGTTCACCTATCAGTGTGTAGAACAAGTATCACTGTGACTGATGCTGGTGTCACCAAACAACCTTCAAAACCTTACAGATTTTTTTTTTTTTTAAATCTATAAAACAGTTTAAGGGGTATATTTATTAAAGTGTGAGCGGACATGATACAATGTAGTGTATCATGTCCGCTGCACATCGTTAAATGCCAACAGCGTACGCTGTTGGCATTTATCATTGCACAAGCAGTTCACCAGAACTGCTTGTTCAATACCGCCCCCTGCAGGGTGTGACAATCAACCCGATCATATTTGATCGGGTTGATTTCTTTCCATCGCCTCAAAGCAGGCGGACAAGTTATGAGGCAGCGGTCTTAAGACTGCTGCTTCATAACTTCTGTTTCCGGTGTGCCTGAAGGCTTGCTGGAAACAAGGGGTATCAAGCTCCATTCGGAGCTTGATAATTCGGCCCCTGAGTATACAAAACAAAAACAAAAAAGTTAAAATAAAATATTAATAATAATAATAATGAGACACGACCATGAGACAAGATACAGTGGGGCAAAAAAGTATTTAGTCAGCCACCAATTGTGCAAGTTCTCCCACTTAAGAAGATGAGAGAGGCCTGTAATTTTCATCATAGGTATACCTCAACTATGAGAGACAAAATGTGGAAACAAATCCAGACAATCACATTGTCTGATTTGGAAAGAATTTATTTGCATATTATGGTGGAAAATAAGTATTTGGTCACCTACAAACAAGCAAGATTTCTGGCTCTCACAGACCTGTATCTTCTTCTTTAAGAGGCTCCTCTGTCCTCCACTCATTACCTGTATTAATGGCACCTGTTTGAACTTGTTATCAGTATAAAAGACACCTGTCCACAACCTCAAACAGTCACACTCCAAACTCCACTATGGTGAAGACCAAAGAGCTGTCAAAGGACACCAGAAACAAAATTGTAGATCTGCACCAGGCTGGGAAGACTGAATCTGCAATAGGCAAGCAGCTTGGTGTGAAGAAATCAACTGTGGGAGCAATAATTAGAAAATGGAAGACATACAAGACCACTGATAATGTCCCTCGATCTGGGGCTCCGCGCAAGATCTCACCCCGTGGGGTCAAAATGATCACTAGAACAGTGAGCAAACATCCCAGAACCACACGGGGGACCTAGTGAATGACCTGCAGAGAGCTGGGACCAACGTAACAGAGGCTACCATCAGTAACACACTACACCGCCAGGGACTCAGATCCTGCAGTGCCAGACGTGTCCCCCTGCTTAAGCCAGTACATGTCCGGGCCCGTCGGAAGTATGCTAGAGAGCATTTGGATGATCCGAGATCCCAGATGAAACCAAAGTAGAACTGTTTGGTAGAAACACAACTCGTCGTGTTTGGAGGAGAGAGAATGCTGAGTTGCAACCAAAGAACACCATACCTACTGTGAAGCATGGGGGTGGCAACATCATGCTTTGGGGCTGTTTCTCTGCAAAGGGAACAGGATGACTGATCCGTGTACATGAAAGAATGAATGGGGCCATGTATCGTGAGATTTTGAGTGCAAACCTCAAAAGATGAAACGTGGCTGGGTCTTTCAGCATGACAATGATCCCAAACACACCGCCTGGGTAACAAAGGAGTGGCTTCGTAAGAAGCATTTCAAGGTCCTGGAGTGGCCTAGCCAGTCTCCAGATCTCAATCCCATAGAAAACCTTTGGAGGGAGTTTAAAGTCCATGTTGCCCAGCGACAGCCCCAAAACATCACGTCTCTAGAGGAGATCTGCATGCAGGAATGGGCCAACATACCAGCAACAGTGTGTGACAACCTTGTGAAGACTTACAGAAAATGTTTGACCTCTGTCATTGCCAACAAAGGATATATAACAAAGTATTGAGATGAACTTTTGATATTGACCAAATACTTATTTTCCACCATATTTTGCAAATAAATTCTTTCCAAATCAGACAATGTGATTGTCTGGATTTGTTTCCACATTTTGCCTCTCATAGTTGAGGTATACCTATGATGAAAATTACAGGCCTCTCTCATCTTCTTAAGTGGGAGAACTTGCACAATTGGTGGCTGACTAAATACTTTTTTGCCCCACTGTACATGTAGTTGAAAAAAACGACAATAGAACTTACAGCCAGACATTTTTCATTCTATCCGGCAAAACCTATTTTTACTATAAAAAAACCGACACATTAATATTTTACAATTACAAACATTAACTTAAACTGTTGTGTTGCGGTTGTTTCCCTGTGTTGCTGGCTCTATATGTTTGATAATATCATGTATTGGGCATATCATGGAACTATTGATGCTAATGGCACTAACAAAATGTTGTAATACAGTTCAGATGAAATGATGAGCAATGAATTACAAACATCTTCACAGTGAGACATCTCTGTGACCTCAAAATAGTTTATGAATTTTACCATTGGCACCAAGTCATCCTTCAGCAGCTTATAGAGGGCAATAAAGGTTAGATGGGCCAACCTATATTTTTCTGCATTGCAAATTCCCTGAAGCAGAAACCTTTGATGCAATATCGAATTGGCGCTAGATATTATTGGCCTATAGGCTTTAGCAAGCCTGTTCAGATTCTAGACCTGAATGTATTGTCCATTTGCAAACATTCACTACTCTCTCACCATTAGGAATTAAAAGGAAAATGGGATTAGCACTATAGAGGAGGAGGTTTTATTGGCATTATCAAAAATAAAAGTAAAGTCAGAGGGTCCGAATAATATTCATCCAAAGGTTTTAATGGACCTTCAATCTCTGATAGCTGCTCCTTTAACTGATCTGTTTAATCAATCACTATTAACTGGAGTTGTTCCAGATTATTGTAGTATAGTAAATGTAATACCTCTCCATAAATAACAGTGGGGAAGAATCTGGTAACTACAGGCCAGTCAGTTTAACTTCAGAAATGAATGGAATCTGTCTTAAAAGAAAAAGATATGACTTTAGATGCCCAAACACAGCATGTTTGTTTTCATGAGATTTTCCGCTGAATGTAATATTGAACATTTGAACTCATCTATACAAAACAGGAGGTGTGTTTGCATATTCAGTGGGTATTTATTAACACAGAATCACCCTGCCTTGTTAGTCCCTGGTTAGCTGGCATGCAAATAGTCTGAATTTACTACTCTTCTGGGGTCTAGTAACACATGTTGCTTCCATACAATCGCTGGCCTATCGTAAAATTTCTTCACTGCCCTAAGACTGCAAAGGTCAAATTGGGTGAGAAAAATGATGTCATATGCGGATACTCACAATTCATATTTGCAAGTAATGATATTTACTTTGCCTAATCTAGTACAGCATGTGCTGGATAGGAGTGCATGCTGTCATCACAAAGATTTACAGAATGTAAATTCTTCTTCAGGGGACATAAAACCCTCAGAAAATATTTAATGATTTGGATAAAGGGTAAAATTAAAATAAACTTTCCAGTTTATGTCTATTATCAAATTTACTTTGTTCTTATAGTATTCGTTGTTGAAAAGCAGGTAGACAGGTGTATTTGAAAGAACAGTAGATGGCAGCATGGTTTCCTGTCATGTACTGCATCAGAAATAGCCACACTACCTATCTAGATATCTCTTCAACAAAGAATTCCATGAGAATGAAGTAAATTTGATAATAGAAGGACATTTTTTAAGGAAAGGAAGAGAGCTGAAGGAGTCAGTGTGTTACATATGTGTCTGCCTTAATGGTTTAATCACTGCTGTAAATACTGACGATAAAGAATAAATAATAAATTACTTTTCTGTATGTCGTTTACAGAATTGTGCAATGCTATGTGTTGGCTGTAAAGCACACCTCAGCTGGACTCTGGGGCAATGGAAACATCCTCTCTGGAGTGATAAATTGCTCTTTATTATATGTCAGTCTGATGGTAAAATCTGTCTGTGGAATGCATAGTGCCTACTGTTAAGTTTGGTGGAGGAGGAATAATGTTCTAGGTTTGTGTTTAAAGGTTTGGACTAAGCCCCTTAGTTCATGTGAAGGGTCATTATAATAATACATGATACAAAGACATTTTAGACAATTGGGGGCTTACAACTTTGTGACAACCTTTTGGAGACAGCCCTTTTCGGATCCAGCATAACTGTGCCCCTGAGCACAAAGTGAGATCCATGAAGACATGGTTTCACGAGCTTGGTGTGTAGGAAATCGAGCAGCACAGAGCGCAGACCTCAACCAAATTTAACACCTTTTGGAGGAATTGGAATGCTGATTGCAAGCCATACCTTCTTGTCCAACATCAGTGCCTGATCTCACAAAAGCACTTTTGGCTGAATGGGCACGAATTCCCACAGACACAAAGGGGGGGGGGGGAGACTCAATGTTAACGCTCATGATTTTGGAATGGAATGTATAGGAGTGATGGTCAGGTGTCCACCTACTTTTGGCCATATAATGAAGGTCCTTTATAGGTCTAGTTTGTGATTTTCACCCAAAGTAGGGTTAGGTGTTGGGGTTTGCATTGAAAGGATTTGTATTGGGGTCCTTATACTAAAGTTTTTGCCTTTTAATCTACTTGTGATTTTATCTCCCTCTGGGTTTACCCGTTGCAATAACTCTTCATCTCCCACAACATGCTCTCCACCCCCGGAATGACCTACTAATATTATAGTGGCTGTGGTTATAATTTCAATGGTGGTCAGCCATAGCAACCAGCCATAAGGAGCCACTTTTGTTTAGAGAGGCTAACATAGAGACAGTAACAAATAGCAATCTATGTAACATTGATAAGCAAAGAAAATTCTGCTATCTCTTGATTTTTTTTGTAGGTGTGTTTGAAGCCCATAGTGCTTGAAAAATTTCCAGTGCGGCCCTGAATAGGGCCCAACCTGGTATTGAAAGTCAGTTGCAAAAGAAAAGTTTACCAGAGAATCGCGGCCAATATTTTTTAGCACACCCTATACTTTAAATGGATACAGCAGGGTGCACTATTACTACTCATATTACGAGTGGTGAATTCAGTGTTGCTTTGGAAGACAACCCAAAATGGTGCTGAGAAATGTAGTGCTTTTGGAGACTTGAAGTAAAGTGTTAACACTGTGTTAAAGTATTAAATACAAAACACATATCAAAAATTTACAAATACAAAACACATATCAAAAATATTTCATAAAAAATATATATATAAAAATAAAGTATTTCACTCATATTTATACATATGAAATGTAAAATCAAGGTATATTATTGAGAGAAATGTTTAACAGTGATTTAAAGGGCTATGCTCTATGATCAGGTGCTGGACTGTGAAGGACTTAAACATATATAAACATATACAGTGGGGCAAAAAAGTATTTAGTCAGCCACCAATTGTGCAAGTTCTCCCACTTAAGAAGATGAGAGAGGCCTGTAATTTTCATCATAGGTATACCTCAACTATGAGAGACAAAATGTGGAAACAAATCCAGACAATCACATTGTCTGATTTGGAAAGAATTTATTTGCAAATTATGGTGGAAAATAAGTATTTGGTCAATATCAAAAGTTCATCTCAATACTTTGTTATATATCCTTTGTTGGCAATGACAGAGGTCAAACATTTTCTGTAAGTCTTCACAAGGTTGTCACACACTGTTGCTGGTATGTTGGCCCATTCCTGCATGCAGATCTCCTCTAGAGCCATGATGTTTTGGGGCTGTCGCTGGGCAACACAGACTTTCAACTCCCTCCAAAGATTTTCTATGGGATTGAGATCTGGAGACAGGCTAGGCCACTCCAGGACCTTGAAATGCTTCTTACGAAGCCACTCCTTCGTTGCCCGGGCGGTGTGTTTGGGATCATTGTCATGCTGAAAGACCCAGCCACGTTTCATCTTTTGAGGTTTGCACTCAAAATCTCACGATACATGGCCCCATTCATTCTTTCATGTACACGAATCAGTCATCCTGTTCCCTTTGCAGAGAAACAGCCCCAAAGCATGATGTTGCCACCCCCATGCTTCACAGTAGGTATGGTGTTCTTTGGTTGAAACTCAGCATTCTCTCTCCTCCAAACACGACGAGTTGTGTTTGTCAGCCGTATTAAGTCAGTTCAGGATTTAACCCAAGTGCTAGCGTGGATATTAAAACACACGCTGGCACACTGAGAAATATCCAGGACGTGACCCACTCAGGAAACAAAATAAGCAGGATATAAGAACTTTCCAAAAGAATAGTAATTCAATATATCTTCTTGAGGACAGAATTGATTTACAGGAGATAGCGTTCCTTTCTCAGGGAAATTGACACAAACCAAAATAATGTCCCTTTAAGCAGGTTATCAGAGAACAAATAATAATGTTTCTTTCTTGAGGATTTGTAACAAACAAATAATGTTCCTTTAAGCAGGTTGTTAGAAAACAAAAGTTAAAGTTCCTTGATGCAGGATTGTAAGCAAACAAATGATTATGTCCTTATTAGCAGGATTAAAGCAAGCAAAGATAACGTCCCTTTAAGCAGGTGTCCGCAAACAAATGTTAATGTCCCTTTAAGCAGGATTCTCAGCAAACAAATGATTATGTCCTTATTAGCAGGATTAAAGCAAGCAAAGATAAAGTCCCTTTAAGCAGGTGTTCACAAACAAATGTTAATGTCCCTTTAAGCAGGATTCTCAGCAAACAAATGATTATGTCCTTATTAGCAGGATTAGCAAGCAAACAGATTAAGTCCCTTTAAGCAGGTGTTCACAAACAAATGTTAATGTCCCTTTAAGCAGGATTCTCAGCAAACAAAAGATTATGTCCTTATTAGCAGGATTAGCAAGCAAACAGATTAAGTCCCTTTAAGCAGGTGTTCACAAACAAATGTTAATGTCCCTTTAAGCAGGATTCTCAGCAAACAAAAGATTATGTCCTTATTAGCAGGATTAGCAAGCAAACAGATTAAGTCCCTTTAAGCAGGTGTTCACAAACAAATGTTAATGTCCCTTTAAGCAGGATTCTCAGCAAACAAAAGATTATGTCCTTATTAGCAGGATTAGCAAGCAAACAGATTAAGTCCCTTTAAGCAGGATTCTCAGCAAACAAAAGTTAGCTAAAGATTAGTAGGCAAAACAAGGTCATGTGGGATAGGTTCAGACTCTAAAAGTATACCTCACATAGGTAGGGTCCGGCAGAAGCGAACAAACGGGCCCCGAGTAAATCTCCCGCCGAGATTTAAAGGTAGAGAGAGGCCGTACGTCACAGGGGCTGTCAGAGAATGCGTCACGTTGCCTAGCAACGTGACGTAGGAACCAGAAGAGATCCGGGAGCCGCGGCGACACGGCGATGAACGGTGAATACATGACATCACCCCCCCCTCAAGGACCCCTCCGGGGGACAGGACCAGGCCTAGTAGGGTGGAACTTGTGAAAGGCCTTAATTAAGGCAGGGGCACGCACCTGCCGGGCAGGTTCCCAGGATCGTTCCGTAACAGGATAACCTTTCCAATGAATGAGATAATACAGTTTCTTACCACGAAGTTTGGAATCCAGGATGTGACTGACCTCAAATTCAGGTTGGCCATGAATCAAAAGAGGTGGAGGTTTGAGCAAAGGTTTAGAATACCTATTAGATAATACAGGTTTCAAAAGAGATACGTGAAATACCGGATGGGCTTTGAGGGTCTTGGGCAGAGCAATTCGGTAAGCAGTAGGACATACTTGACCCAGTATTCGGAAAGGACCCACATATCGTGGTCCCAATTTGATGGAAGGCTGTTTGAGGCGAAGATGACGTGAAGAAACCCAAACCTTATCGCCAGGCCGATATTTGGGAGCCCTCCGTCGCCGAAGATCAGAATAGAACTTATAACGTTCAGAAGCCTTGGAAAGAAGAAGGCGTATCTTCTTCCAATGACGAGTTAACCTCCTGGCGGATAGATCAGAAGCAGGATTGTCAGTGGAAGAGGTGTGTAGAGGAAACGTTCTGGGTTGAAATCCATAGGCTGCATGAAAAGGAGAGGTCCGAAGAGAGGAGTTGTAACGTGTGTTATGAGCCAATTCTGCTAGTGGAAGGTAACCAGTCCAATTAGAATGATGATGATCCACATAATGCCTCAAATAAGTTTCAAGGCACTGGTTAACCCTTTCGGTTTGGCCATTAGACTCCGGATGATGTGAAGTAGACAAAGAGATAGTTGTTCCAAAGTGTTTGCAGAGTGATCTCCAAAACCGAGAAACAAATTGTACTCCTCTATCCGAAACAATGTTCAGAGGGAAGCCATGTAATCTCACAATGTGTAAGAGAAAAAGTTCGGAAAGTCTTTTGGCAGATGGTAAACCAGGTAAAGGAATGAAGTGAGCTGTCTTAGTGAACCTGTCAACAACCACCCAGATAGTGTTGTTTCCAGCTGAAAGAGGAAGATCGGTAATAAAATCCATGGATAAATGGGTCCAAGGCTGATGAGGAATGGGTAACGGTTGAAGCAAACCGGAGGGAAGTTGACGAGGAGTCTTATTGCTGGCACACTGTGTACATACTGAGACATAATCTGTAACATCTTGAGACAGAGTAGGCCACCAGACATGCTGCTTGAGCCTTCGAGCGGTGTTACTGATGCCAGGATGTCCAGAGAGAGGACTGTCGTGAGCCCAATATAGAATCTTGGAACGAAGACGTTTAGGAACAAAGAGTAGGCCATCAGGAGGTTTGCAAGACAAAGGAAGATCCTTTTGAGCAGATTGTAAATCATGTAACCACGAGGTTGATAACTGGGCTAAGACTTTATGAGGTTGAAGTATGGTACCAGATTCAGGAGTTGAAGTATCTTGAAATTGTCTGGAAAGGGCGTCAGCCTTGATGTTCTTAGAACCGGGAATATAAGACAGATTGTAATGAAAACGTGAGAAGAACAAAGACCAACGTGCTTGTCTGGAGTTCAGTCGTTTGGCCGTTTGCAGATAGAGAAGGTTTTTATGATCTGTGAGTATAGTAAACGGCAAAGAAGTGCCTTCCAACCAATGCCTCCATTCATCCAGTGCCATTTTAATAGCAAGTAACTCCTTATTACCTACATCATAATTTAATTCAGAAGGAGAAAATTTCTTGGAGAAGAATCCCACAGGGTGGATCTTTCCTGTGTCAGGTATACGTTGGGAAAGAACAGCCCCAGCAGCAACTGAAGAAGCATCCACTTCAAGAATAAATTGAAAATCCGGATTTGGGTGACGCAGGATAGGTGCAGAAGAGAAAGCTTTTTTGAGAGAATCAAAAGCTTCAACAGCTTCAGGAGGCCAATCTTTACAGTTTTGTCCTTTCCTGGTGAGAGAGGAAAGAGGTGACGTTATAGTAGCAAAACCTTTGATGAATTTCCTGTAATAACTGGCAAATCCCAGGAAACGTTGCAGAGCTTTAAGAGAATCAGGTTTAGGCCACTCCAAAATGGCAGAAAGTTTAGTTGGATCCATTTCAAATCCTGATTCAGAGATTACATATCCCAAAAAAGGAATGGACCTTTGATGAAAAGAACATTTCTCCAGTTTGGCAAATAGATGGTTATCTCTTAAACGTTGAAGTACTTTCCTGACGTGATGTATATGATCTTGGTAGTTTTGAGAAAAAATTAATATATCGTCAAGGTAAATGATAACAAAAATATTCAAGAAATCCCGAAAAATCTCATTCACGAAGTGTTGAAAAACAGCAGGGGCATTACACAGCCCAAACGGCATGACAAGATACTCATAATGCCCAAATCGAGTGTTAAAGGCTGTCTTCCACTCATCACCCTTGCGCATACGGATAAGATTGTATGCTCCACGGAGATCGAGCTTGGTAAAAATGGTGGAACCTTGAAGATATGTGAATAATTCAGGTATTAGGGGTAAAGGATAACTGTTCTTGATGGTAATTTGATTTAACCCTCTGTAATCGATACAAGGTCGCAGTCCGCCATCCTTCTTTCCCACAAAGAAGAACCCAGCCCCTACAGGAGAAGAGGAGGGTCGAATGAATCCTCTGGCCAAATTATCTTTGATATATTCTTCCAAGGCTAAATTTTCAGGCCTAGAAAGTGGATAAGTTTTGCCTCGAGGATAAGGAGCTCCAGGAAGAAGGTCAATAGGGCAATCAAATGAACGATGAGGAGGAAGGCGTTCTGCTTCTTTTTTAGAAAAGACATCGACAAAATCTTGATACTGCGTAGGTAGAGGACCAGAAGAGTCGGTAGTAAGAGCAATAGTGAGTGGTATCTTAGTAAGTGGTTGAAGACAGTTAGTATGGCAAGATAATCCCCAGGAAGTGAGTTCACCATGGGTCCAAGAAAAGGTAGGATTATGCAACTGAAGCCAAGGAAGACCCAGGATTATGGGAAATTGAGGAGTAGTAATCACATCAAAACATATCCTCTCACAATGAAGTACTCCGACAGAAAAAAGTATGGGTATAGTAGTAAACTGGATGAGTCCGGAACCCAAAGGATCTCCACTAACAGTAGAGACGGAAACTGAAAACTTCTTTCTTATTAAGGGAATAGTATGAGTAGATACAAAAGTGGAGTCAATGAACACTCCTCCAGCACCAGAATCAATAAGAGCTTGGGTATGAATCTTGTTATCGCCCAACTGAAGGGTTACAGGAACAAAGAGTTTATTATAGAGGGAATGAACTTGTTTTTGGCTTAACTTAGTTCCCTGGACAGAAGTTAAGCCCTGGCTTTTACTGGCCTGGTAGGACAATCCCTTAATAAATGCCCTTTAAGGCCACAGTATAGACACAGGCCAAGAGAACGTCTTCTCAAACGCTCAGTTTCGGTTAATTTTATGGTTCCCACTTCCATAGGTTCAGCTTGATCAGGGGAAGGAGAGGCAGTTGTTACAGGGTTAGAAAAACGAGGCGCCAGACGAAAAGGAGTTCGAGTTGAGGACCTCTGATTTCTTTCTCTTTCTTGTTGGCGTTCACGATATCTAGAATCAAGACTGATGCAAAGATTTATTAAGGCTTCTAGGGAGTCTGGAAGTTCCCGATACACCAATTCATCTTTGAGACGCTCTGAAAGTCCTTTGCGAAAAGCTGCTCTAAGAGCTCCCTGATTCCAAGTAGTTTCAGATGCAAGAGTGCGGAACTCAATGGCATATTGAGACACTGGTTGAGCACCCTGACGTAGGTCTAATAGAGAAGCTTCAGCAGCGGAAGTCCTTCCAGGTTTGTCAAACACATTGGAAAAAACAGAAAGAAAAGCATCCACATCCTGAAGTATAAGATCATTTTTTTCTAACAGAGGTGATACCCAGGCCAAAGCTCTTCCTTTCATTAAGGAAATAAGGAATGTAATCCGAGATGAGGGAGTAGCAAAAAGGGTAGGACTGTTACGAAAGTGAAGTCGACATTGATTCAGAAATCCCCTACAGTCTTCAGGATTCCCATCATATTTATCTGGAAGAGGAATCCTAGGACTCAAATGTCCTTGTGATTGGTCGATGGGAATAGGAGGGGGAGTTGCCTCAATATTAGGATTGGGAGGGATAGGAGCAACCAAGCTCTGTAATAATGTAGTGATTTGATCCAGCTTAGTATCCAAGGATTGCAAGTGGGTAGCATGAGATCCCAATAATTGTCCCTGGTGAGTCACGGCCATGGATAATTCAGTGGGGTCCATTTATGGCCCGTTTGTAATGTCAGCCGTATTAAGTCAGTTCAGGATTTAACCCAAGTGCTAGCGTGGATATTAAAACACACGCTGGCACACTGAGAAATATCCAGGACGTGACCCACTCAGGAAACAAAATAAGCAGGATATAAGAACTTTCCAAAAGAATAGTAATTCAATATATCTTCTTGAGGACAGAATTGATTTACAGGAGATAGCGTTCCTTTCTCAGGGAAATTGACACAAACCAAAATAATGTCCCTTTAAGCAGGTTATCAGAGAACAAATAATAATGTTTCTTTCTTGAGGATTTGTAACAAACAAATAATGTTCCTTTAAGCAGGTTGTTAGAAAACAAAAGTTAAAGTTCCTTGATGCAGGATTGTAAGCAAACAAATGATTATGTCCTTATTAGCAGGATTAAAGCAAGCAAAGATAACGTCCCTTTAAGCAGGTGTCCGCAAACAAATGTTAATGTCCCTTTAAGCAGGATTCTCAGCAAACAAATGATTATGTCCTTATTAGCAGGATTAAAGCAAGCAAAGATAAAGTCCCTTTAAGCAGGTGTTCACAAACAAATGTTAATGTCCCTTTAAGCAGGATTCTCAGCAAACAAATGATTATGTCCTTATTAGCAGGATTAGCAAGCAAACAGATTAAGTCCCTTTAAGCAGGTGTTCACAAACAAATGTTAATGTCCCTTTAAGCAGGATTCTCAGCAAACAAAAGATTATGTCCTTATTAGCAGGATTAGCAAGCAAACAGATTAAGTCCCTTTAAGCAGGTGTTCACAAACAAATGTTAATGTCCCTTTAAGCAGGATTCTCAGCAAACAAAAGATTATGTCCTTATTAGCAGGATTAGCAAGCAAACAGATTAAGTCCCTTTAAGCAGGTGTTCACAAACAAATGTTAATGTCCCTTTAAGCAGGATTCTCAGCAAACAAAAGATTATGTCCTTATTAGCAGGATTAGCAAGCAAACAGATTAAGTCCCTTTAAGCAGGATTCTCAGCAAACAAAAGTTAGCTAAAGATTAGTAGGCAAAACAAGGTCATGTGGGATAGGTTCAGACTCTAAAAGTATACCTCACATAGGTAGGGTCCGGCAGAAGCGAACAAACGGGCCCCGAGTAAATCTCCCGCCGAGATTTAAAGGTAGAGAGAGGCCGTACGTCACAGGGGCTGTCAGAGAATGCGTCACGTTGCCTAGCAACGTGACGTAGGAACCAGAAGAGATCCGGGAGCCGCGGCGACACGGCGATGAACGGTGAATACATGACAGTGTTTCTACCAAACCGTTCTACTTTGGTTTCATCTGGGATCTGGGATCATCCAAATGCTCTCTAGCATACTTCAGACGGGCCCGGACATGTACTGGCTTAAGCAGGGGGACACGTCTGCAACTGCAGGATCTGAGTCCCTGGAGGCGTAGTGTGTTAGTGATGGTAGCCTTTGTTACGTTGGTCCCAGCTCTCTGCAGGTCATTCACTAGGTCCCCCGTGTGGTTCTGGGATGTTTTTTCACCATTCTTGTGACCATTTTGACCCCACGGGGTGAGATCTTGCGTGGAGCCCCAGATCGAGGGAGATTATCAGTGGTCTTGTATGTCTTCCATTTTCTAATTATTGCTCCCACAGTTTATTTCTTCACACCAAGCTGCTTGCCTATTGCAGATTCAGTCTTCCCAGCCTGGTGCAGATCTACAATTTTGTTTCTGGTGTCCTTCGACAGCTCTTTGGTCTTCACCATAGTGGAGTTTGGAGTGTGACTGTTTGAGGTTGTGGACAGGTGTCTTTTATACTGATAACAAGTTCAAACAGGTGCCATTAATACAGGTAGTGAGTGGAGGACAGAGGAGCCTCTTAAAGAAGAAGATACAGGTCTGTGAGAGCCAGAAATCTTGCTTGTTTGTAGGTGACCAAATACTTATTTTCCACCATAATATGCAAATAAATTCTTTCCAAATCAGACAATGTGATTGTCTGGATTTGTTTCCACATTTTGTCTCTCATAGTTGAGGTATACCTATGATGAAAATTACAGGCCTCTCTGATCTTCTTAAGTGGGAGAACTTGCACAATTGGTGGCTGACTAAATACTTTTTTGCCCGACTGTATACAGGACTCAAAATTTACACTCACCAACTAGCCATTGGCATGAAGAAATTGCACTGTGGCGAGTATTGAAAGATAGTGTGTGAATGTTAAATCAACATTTATACACTGTCAAATGGACAGCAAATTAATATATTTTTAATAATTGTAATAATATGACTTACGGCTAGATTCTGAGTTTTGCGTTATGAGTGAAAAAGCCTCATAACGCTGCTTTTTCACTACCGCTGCTATTATGAGTCTTGTAGGTACAGCTGTACGGCACACTTTTTTGGCCGTCACGCAATGTAACTATCGCACTTTTTAAAAAGTCCTTTTTCAATGGGACTCCCACAGCGCTGGTATTACGAGTTTGCCTGTCCAGCCAAAAAGTGAGCGGTACAGCCTATAACTACAAGATCCGAACCGTAAACTGAAAGTCAGTAGTTATGGGTTTTACGTTACAGAGCTGTAACATAAAACTCATAACTAAAGTGTTACAAAGTACACTAACATCCATAAACTCAAAAGGGAATATATATTATTGAATATAGATAGGGGGCGCCATATGGAAAATTTCTTAAAAGAAAGGATACGTTGCTGAGTAATGAGAGAGAATCTTTGAATAAAGTGTGTATCTGTGTGACAGAATATTTGTTATAAATTAACAAAAATATTTCGATGCTAAAGTGGTATTTGTGCTATATCTCAGACTAGTAAGTGATTCTAAGGTAGGATCTGGTGGAATTAATAATAATAATGGTAGTGCTTGTATAACTTGGTGACTGAGTTTTGTTTCCTTGTGCAAAGAGACGTATATTACAGCCCTATAACAGTTCACACTGTTTGCTGTTCAAGAGGTTCCGATTCCAACTGGAATAAACAAACACCTTGCTAAGTACGGCATCCAATAGCTTTCAACAAAGTAAAATAGCATTCACAAAAAATAGTGTTCACAAAAATTGGCGTACATAAAAAATGTTCAAATGTTCAACCGGTTATATGTAAGTGAATCCAGTAGTGTTTCCTCCAAAGTGACGTGTAGAAATATAACGTGAAGTCAATAATAGTAGAATGTAAACGTTGAGTGGGTCAAATTATTGTGGTTCAGCTGCTAAATTAAAAAATTGTAAATCCGTGAGGTGTATAAAAATAAAAATAACTTGTGAAAAAATCCACGTGGAAAACTTGAATTCAAATGATAAACAAAGGTCAAAAATCAAAAGACAAAAATCAAAAGACAAAAATATCAAAAGACAAAAATAGAAAATCAGTGATAATATTAAAAAGCACTAAAGATCTAGTGAAAACAAATCCTTAATTCAGATGTTAAAAATCCTTGGTAAGATCCATAACAAACAAATACATCGATAAAATACCAGTATGCCAACACGTTTCGGCCTAGACTAGGCCTTTCTAGTCTTGAGAAAGGCCTAGTCTAGGCCGAAACGTGTTGGCATACTGGTATTTTATCGATGTATTTGTTTGTTATGGATCTTACCAAGGATTTTTAACATCTGAATTAAGGATTTGTTTTCACTAGATCTTTAGTGCTTTTTAATATTATCACTGATTTTCTATTTTTGTCTTTTGATATTTTTGTCTTTTGATTTTTGACCTTTGTTTATCATTTGAATTCAAGTTTTCCACGTGGATTTTTTCACAAGTTATTTTTATTTTTATTTTTATACACCTCACGGATTTACAATTTTTTAATTTAGCAGCTGAACCACAATAATTTGACCCACTCAACGTTTACATTCTACTATTATTGACTTCACGTTATATTTCTACACGTCACTTTGGAGGAAACACTACTGGATTCACTTACATATAACCGGTTGAACATTTGAACATTTTTTATGTACGCCAATTTTTGTGAACACTATTTTTTGTGAATGCTATTTTTCTTTGTTGAAAGCTATTGTGTGCACTCAATCACTCACTTAGGTTGTTTATATTATTATTGAATGTACATGTCCTAACTCCTCATCACTGGCTCACTAAGTCAGCGTCACATGCTATACTCCATTGGATATTTTTAGATATTTTTAGATTTGTTTATTATATATATATATTTTTTTTTTGTTAAGTCAGACATGGATCCATGCGTCTGATTGCCATTTGTAAATTTTTATATGTATTAAAATGTACCTTTTACTAGCCTTTTAAGCTTTTTAGCGCTTACTCTCTCCCCATTTTAACTTTTGTATTGTTAGCCTACTAGGAGGCTATATAGTTAGTAAGCTTAAGGCCCTGGGTGTAGCGCTTGGTCCACTTCTCCTGTTCTTATAAGTACGGCATCCAACAGAGGAGATTTTGGGAATTTTGTCCTTGGATCGTGAGACACCGAGAGACCGGCACTTTATTGCTTTGGTCAGCGTGCTGACTGCTGAGAATGTCAGCCTGCTCGTATGCACTTTTTTAACGAAAAGTACCACTCCACTTGTGAGTACCTGTCTTTTGGTTAATACTAAATTTTCCACTTGTCTAGAGATATCTGCACTATGAGGCGCTCTCTTTTTCTCTTCAACATCCATAAACTACCTATTAACCCCTAAACCGAGGCCCTCCCACATCGCAAATTCTAAAATAAAATGATTAACCCCTAATCTGGCGCTCCGGACATCGCCGCCACTATAATAAATATATTAACCCCTAAACCGCCGCACTCCTGCATCGTAAACACTAGTAAAATATTATTAACCCCTAATCTGCTGCCCCCAATGTCGCTGCGACTATACTAAAGTTATAAACCCCTTAACCTCTGGCCTCCCATATCACTAACACTAAAAAAATATATTAACCCCAAAACCTAACCCTAACACCCCTAACTTTAATACAATTAAAATAAATCTAAATAAAACCTGCTATTAATAACTAAATAATTCCTATTTAAGACTACTTACCTGTAAAATAAACCTAAGCTAGCTACAATATAACTAATAGTTACATTGTAGCTATCTTAGGTTTTATTTTTATTTCACAGGTAAGTTTGTATTTATTTTAACTAGGTAGACTAGTTAGTAAATAGTTATTAACTATTTACTAGCTACCTAGTTAAAATAAATATAAATTTACCTGTAAAATAAAACTTAACCTGTCACACTAAAACCTAACATTACACTAAAATTAAATAAATTAAATTAACAAAATACATTGATCTAAATTACAGAAAAAACTAAACACTAAATTACACAAAATAAAAGAGAAATGATCAAATATGTAAACTAAGTACACCTAATCTAATAGCCCTATCAAAATAACCCCCCCCCATTGCCCCAAAGAAGTCAGCTCTTTTACCTGTAATAAAAAAAATACAAACAACCCCCCAACAGTAAAACCCACCACCCACACAACCAACCCCCCCAAAAAAAACCTACCTAAAAAACTAAGCTCCCCATTGCCCTGAAAAGGGCATTTGGATGGGCATTGCCCTTAAAAGGGTATTTAACTCTTTTACAAATTGCCCAAAGTCCCTAATCTAAAAATAAAACCCACCAAATAAACCCTTAAAAAAACCTAACACTAACCCCTGAAGATCCACTTACAGTTTTTGAAGACCGGACATCCATCCTCAACGAAGCCGGGAGAAGTCTTCATCCAAGCGGCAAGAATTCTATTGGCTGTTCCAATCAGCCAATAGAATGTGAGCTCAATCTTATTGGCTGATTGCATCAGCCAATAGGATTTTTTACCCTTTAATTCCGATTGGCTGATAGAATTCTATCAGCCAATCGGAATTCAAGGGACTCCATCTTGGATGACGTCATTTAAAGGAACCTTCATTCTTCAAGAACCATTGAAAGAAGAGAATGCTCTGCGCCGGATATCTTGAAGATGGAGCCGCTCCACATCGGAAGGATGAAGATAGAAGATGCCATCTGGATGAAGACTTCTGCCCGCCTGGAGGACGACTTCTTGCCGCTTGGATGAAGACTTCTCCCGGCTTTGTTGAGGACTTCTTGCCGCTTGGATGAAGACTTCTCCCGGCTTCGTTCTTTGACTTCTCTCCGGTCTTCAAAAACTGTAAGTGGATCTTCAGGGGTTAGTGTTAGTATTTTTAAGGGTTTATTGGGTGGGTTTTATTTTTAGATTAGGGACTTTGGGCAATTTGTAAAAAGAGCTAAATGCCCTTTTAAGGGCAATGCCCATCAAAATGCCCTTTTCAGGGCAATGGGGAGCTTAGTTTTTTTAGGTAGTTTTTTTTGGGGGGGGGCTGGTTGTGTGGGTGGTGGGTTTTACTGTTGGGGGGTTGTGTGTATTTTTTTATTACAGGTAAAAGAGTTGATTTCTTTGGGGCAATGCCCCATTTTTTTTATTTTGATAGGGCTATTAGATTAGGTGTAATTAGTTTAAATATTTGATAATTTCTTTTTTATTTTGTGTAATTTAGTGTTTATTATTTTCTGCAATTTAGATCAATGCATTTTGTTAATTTAATTTATTTAATTTTAGTGTAATGCTAGGTTTTAGTGTAACACAGGTTAGGTTTTATTGTACAGGTACATTTGTATTTATTTTAACTAGGTAGCTAGTAAATAGTTAATAACTATTTACTAACTAATCTACCTAGTTAAAATAAATACAAACGTACCTGTGAAATAAAAATAAAACCTAAGATAGCTACAATGTAACTATTAGTTATATTGTAGCTAGCTTAGGTTTTATTTTATAGGTAAGTATTTAGTGTTAAATAGGAATTATTTAGTAATAGTAAATAGTAATTTGTATTTAGATTTATTTTAATTATATGAAAGTTAGGGGTGTTAGGGTTAGACTTAGGGTTAGGTTTAATGGTTAATATATTTATTTAGTGTTAGTGATGTGGGAGGTCAGAGGTTTAGGGGTTAATAACTTTAGTATAGTGGCGGCGGCGACATTGGGGGCGGCAGATTAGGGGTTAATAAATGTAATGTAGGTGTCGGCGATGTCGGGGGTGGCAGATTAGGGGTGTTTTAGACTCGGGGTTTATGTTAGGGTGTTACGTGTAAACATAACTTTTCTTTCCCCATATGAATCAATGGGGCAGCGTTACGGAGCTTTACGCTCCATTATTGCAGGTGTTAGGCTTTTTTTAGCCGACTCTCTCCATTGATGTCTATGAGGATATCGTGCACTAGCACGTAAAACCAGCTCAAAGCAGCGCTGTTATTTGTGTGCGGTATGGAGCTCAACACTGCCATATTGCCTGCTAACCCTCGAGTTTTTGCAAACCTGTAATAGCAGCGTTATTAAAGGTGACCAGTAGAAATAACTTGCAAGTTAGTACCGAACCGCTCATAACGCAAAACTCGTAATTTGGCTGTGTGTTTTTTATGGTTTAAAATAAAAAATATTAAAAATGTTTAAACAAGATGTTTCCCAACGGCTAAACATATGTAAAGAGGGGGTGGGGTTATGGGTGTGGTGTGGGCAGGTTTCTCTAGCTGAATAGGTGATTGGCTCATTTTCCGCTATGTTTTTATACAGACACTTAGTATATTTTAACCTAGTACATGGATCTATGTTGTTTTATATCTTTTTGACACGTTTGTGCTTAATTATTGAGTATGGTTGTGTGATGTTCTATATGTCAATTTATTCTTGAAGGCAGATTGCACACTTTTGAGCAACGTTTAGAGAAAGAGATGGAGAGGGCGCCACATAGCGTAATATTGTTTCAAAAGGGATAATACAACAAGCAGAGTGGTAATGCGCTTACCAAAGACTGTGGTACTGTGCTGTGACCAGTACAATCTCGCCTGCTAGCACTTTAATCAGTGGCTAGTACACTGTCAGATAAGATCCTTCCCGGGGCTTTTCCTTGGGATAGGGAATTATGCTGTGAGCGTTTCTTGGTTCAGCAACTCCGATATATTGCTCAATTGGGTTTTGTTTAGAAAAAGATGCACAGCACAGCACAGTACCACAGTCTTTGGTAAGCGCATTACCTCTCTGCTTGTTGTATTATCCCTTTTGAAACAATATTACGCTATGTGGCGCCCTCTCCATCTCTTTCTCTAAACAGTTACATCCCTGCTCTCTGGGAACAAGAGGAGCTGCCTACACAGAAACATCGACGAACAAGATTACCGTACTCAAACGGACTGCCATTATTTTTCCACAGCCATTGGCCGAGTAAGATACACTCGATAAAGACGGAGTAACTATTTGTGGGAACATCATATGTTTGGGCTCATATTTCAATTTTTATTGCTTGTCTTATATGTTTATAACAGCGCGCCTTTTTATCTCCTTGTGAGATATTATACCATTCTACTTTTGAGCAACACAGAAGCTATAAACATTTGTGTCACTATTAGGGATGGGCGAATGTGTTTATATTCAAATTCAAATGTTAGAACGAATGTTATTGTAGAATGTCTAATTTACATAATAGAAGATTGATAAGAATGAATATTCTTAAAATTTTTATTATCGAATGTTATTTACAGTTTTTGAATGTCACTTTCGAATTCGAATGTGACATTTGAATTTGAATGTCACATTCGAATTCGAATATTACATTTATAAAACACAGTATTAGACTAGAAATACTATGTCGAATTCAAATGTGACATACAAATTCTAATGTAGCATTCAAATTCGAATATTACATTTATTAATCACAGTTAATCATAGTCTAGAAATATTATTTTGAATTCGAATGTGACATTCAAATTCGAATATTACATTTAAAAAACACAGTATTAGACTAGAAATACTATATCTTACATTTAAATTTAAATGTCACATTCAAATTAGAATATTTCATTTCGATATTGAATGAATACATAGCTAAACATTCTATTATTCAAACAAATATTTTCAAATTTTATTGAAAAATTTGAAAATGAAAATTTGAAAATATAATGTTAGAATATTATATAAACATTCGACATTCGTTTCGAACGAATTAATGTATCAAAATTCTTTTTAAATTTCAAATTTTTAGAAACATTCACCCATCCCTAGTCACTATGACCTAGATTTGGAGTTTGGCGTTAGCCGTGAAAACCAGCGTTAGAGGCTCCTAACACTGGTTTTAGGCTACCGCCGGTATTTGGAGTCACTCAAAATAGGGTCTAACGCTCACTTTTCATCCGCGACTTTTCCATACCGCAGATCCCCTTACGTAAATTGCGTATCCTATCTTTTCAATGGGATCTTTCTAACTCCGGTATTTAGAGTCGTTTCTGAAGTGAGCGTTAGACATCTAACGACAAAACTCCAGCCGCAGGAAAAAAGTCAGTAGTTAAGAGCTTTCTGGGCTAATGCCGGTTTATAAAGCTCTTAACTACTGTGCTCTAAAGTACACTAACACCCATAAACTACCTATGTACCCCTAAACCGAGGTCCCCCCACATCGCCAACACTCGAATAATTTTTTTTAACCCCTAATCTGCCGACCGCCACCTACGTTATCCTTATGTACCCCTAATCTGCTGCCCCTAACACCCCCGACCCCTATATTATATTTATTAACCCCTAATCTGCCCCCCTCAACGTCGCCTCCACCTGCCTACACTTATTAACCCCTAATCTGCCGAGCGGACCGCACCACTACTATAATAAAGTTATTAGCCCCTAATCCGCCTCACTAACCCTATAATAAATAGTATTAACCCCTAATCTGCCCTCCCTAACATCGCCGACACCTAACTTCAATTATTAACCCCTAATCTGCCGACCGGAGCTCACCGCTATTCTAATAAATGTATTAACCCCTAAAGCTAAGTCTAACCCTAACACTAACACCCCCCTAAATTAAATATAATTTTAATCTAACGAAATTAATTAACTCTTATTAAATAAATTATTCCTATTTAAAGCTAAATACTTACCTGTAAAATAAATCCTAATATAGCTACAATATAAATTATAATTACATTGTAGCTATTTTAGGATTAATATTTATTTTACAGGCAACTTTATAATTATTTTAACCAGGTACAATAGCTATTAAATAGTTAAGAACTATTTAATAGCTACCTAGTTAAAATAATTACAAAATTACCTGTAAAATAAATCCTAACCTAAGTTACAATTAAACCTAACACTACACTATCATTAAATTAATTAAATAAAATACGTATAATTACCTACAATTAAACCTAACACTACACTATCAATACATTAATTAAATACAATATCTACAAATAACTACAATGAAATAAACTAACTAAAGTACAAAAAATAAAAAAGAACTAAGTTACAAAAAATAAAAAAATATTTACAAACATAAGAAAAATATTACAACAATTTTAAACTAATTACACCTACTCTAAGCCCCCTAATAAAATAACAAAGCTCTTTTACCTTACCAGCCCTGAACAGGGCCCTTTGCGGGGCATGCTCCAAGAAATACAGCTCTTTTGCCTGTAAAAAAAAACATACAATACCCAAGCCCCCCAACATTACAACCCACCACCCACATACCCCTAATCTAACCCAAACCCCCCTTAAATAAACCTAACACTAAACCCCTGAAGATCATCCTACCTTGTCTTCACCTCACCGGGTATCACACCGATCCGTCCAGAAGAGCTCCTCCGATGTCCTGATCCAAGCCCAAGCGGGGGGCTGAAGAGGTCCATGATCCGGCTGAAGTCTTCATCCAAGCGGGGCAGAAGAGGTCTTCCATCCGATTGAAGTCTTCATCCAAGCGGCATCCATCCGGAGCGAAGCGGCAGCATCCTGAAGACCTCCACCGCGGAAAATCCATCCTGGCCGACGACTGAACGACGAATGACGGTTCCTTTAAATGACGTCATCCAAGATGGCGTCCCTCGAATTCCGATTGGCTGATAGGATTCTATCAGCCAATCGGAATTAAGGTAGGAATATTCTGATTGGCTGATGGAATCAGCCAATCAGAATCAAGTTCAATCCGATTGGCTGATCCAATCAGCCAATCAGATTGAGCTCGCATTCTATTGGCTGTTCCGATCAGCTAATAGAATGCGAGCTCAATCTGATTGGCTGATCGGATCAGCCAATCGGATTGAACTTGATTCTGATTGGCTGATTCCATCAGCCAATCAGAATATTCCTACCTTAATTCCGATTGTCTGATAGAATCCTATCAGCCAATCGGAATTCGAGGGACGCCATCTTGGATGACGTCATTTAAAGGAACCATCATTCGTCGTTCAGTCGTCGGCCAGGATGGATGTTCCGCGGTGGAGGTCTTCAGGATGCTGCCACTTCGCTCCGGATGGATGCCGCTTGGATGAAGACTTCAATCGGATGGAAGACCTCTTCTGCCCTGCTTGGATGAAGACTTCAGCCGGATCATGGACCTCTTCAGCCCCCCGCTTGGGCTTGGATCAGGACATCGGAGGAGCTCTTCTGGACGGATCGGTGTGATACCCGGTGAGGTGAAGACAAGGTAGGATGATCTTCAGGGGCTTAGTGTTAGGTTTATTTAAGGGGGGTTTGGGTTAGATTAGGGGTATGTGGGTGGTGGGTTGTAATGTTGGGGGGCTTGGGTATTGTATGTTTTTTTTTACAGGCAAAAGAGCTGTATTTCTTGGGGCATACCCCGCAAAGGGCCCTGTTCAGGGCTGGTAAGGTAAAAGAGCTTTGAACTTTAGTAATTTAGAATAGGGTAGGGCATTTTTTTATTTTGAGGGGCTTTGTTATTTTATTAGGGGGCTTAGAGTAGGTGTAATTAGTTTAAAATTGTTGTAATATTTTTCTTATGTTTGTAAATATTTTTTTATTTTTTGTAACTTAGTTCTTTTTTATTTTTTGTACTTTAGTTAGTTTATTTCATTGTAGTTATTTGTAGATATTGTATTTAATTAATGTATTGATAGTGTAGTGTTAGGTTTAATTGTAGGTAATTATAGGTATTTTATTTAATTAATTTAATGATAGTATAGTGTTAGGTTTAATTGTAACTTAGGAGAGAAGTTCGGCGTGCGGCTGCACTAATCCGGAACCGGAACTGCGGGTGGACCACAAGGTCACGTGGTCCTCCAATAATGAATCAGCTAGTCCGGAGTGCCGTAGCCAGGGAGATCAGGCCCAAGGTATGTAATCCAAAGAGAAAAAATGGCAGGCACTACTCAGGGGTGAAATTCAAAAAGCGGTTTATTAATTTAAGCCACACATAAACAAGAACAGGCTTAAAATAAATCCAGCAACATACAGACAGAAGGGTAGACACAGAGGGACTGACTGCCTGACGCGTTTCGCGCCCCCTAGTGGCGCTTAATCATAGGCTGAGTTGGTAACAGCAAGACACCCCTTATATACACACAAAGGAATTAACCCTGCCCCCACCAACAATAAGTTTTAAAACATACTGATATATTCTATAGTGTATTTAAAGCTGAGGCAATGGAGTTATAGGAGAAAAAAAACATAGTATACCACTTTACAAAATTATTTTAAATCTATTACTAATATAAAGAAATAGATAAATACTCCAATCAGGCTCACAAAAAAACAGAAAAGCGCAAGAAAGGAGTACAAGTAAGGCACTAAGAAAGAAGAGGTGAAAAAATTGCAAGACTAAATGAGTAAGATAATATCCAGGATTTTTTCAACCTAGTCAAAGAAGCTAAAACTCCTATATTTAAACACATATACTAAATAAACAGGAAAATACTAATTAAATAAATAAATATTTCAAATGGTCTTCCTATTCATATAAAAAAAAAAAAAAATATATATTGAATATATATGTGATACACAAATTAAATTAAAAGAATCCGTGTATCAATGTATATGTGTAAATGGAGTATATTGATAGAACCTAAATGTCAATAAAGAAATTGATGTCACATTCCTTATTCATGCCATTGGGTATCCTAGTGTGTAATTTTAGGATCCAGTAAAGTTCTTTTCTATCTAGGATATGATTTTTGTTGCCACCCCTAAGGGGAAGAGTGGCTCTATCAATTACTTGTATTGACATATCTGCAATATGACTAAAGTGATGATAATTAAAATGGTTAGCTACTGCGGAGTCTACAAAATAATTTTTGACATCCCTAATGTGTTCACCATGTCTTGTTCTTATCTCACGTGACGTTTTCCCTACATATTGGCTTTTACATAGGTTGCAGGTAAGTAGGTAGACCACGTAAGAGGTTCTACAGTTAGCATAAAAATCTATTTGGTAAGTTTTATTGTCATAAGAAGAGCTAAAACTATTACCTACTATTATATTCATGCAAGTCGTGCATTGTCTACCACCACATTTAAAATTACCCTTCTTTGAAAGCCAGCAAGTGGGATTACGGTGGTTTTTGGTTGTAACCATACTAGGAGATAGAAATCTAGATAGAGTTTTAGGTTTTCTTGAGACAAAACGGCAATTGCCAATCAGGGGTTTTAGAATTGGATCACCCATTAATAAATGGAGATGTTTTTTAAGTATACCAACTATATTCATGTATTGAGGTGAATACTCAGTAGAGAATACCACAGAATCCCCTGACACATGCTTTTCAGAGCCATGTCTCTTATTTAGCCTATAGTTAATAGTTTTGACATGCTGTCTACATATTTCCAGGTCATCGGGGTTGTAACCTCTGTTGATGAGTCTGTTCTTTAATTCCAAAGACTGTTCATCATAAATATTATCAGACTTCGTATTCCTACGCAGTCTGATAAATTGACCCTTGGGGATAGCTTTAATTAGATGAGATGGATGTTGAGAGGCAGCATGCAGGATTGTATTTCCAGCAGTGCTCTTCCTGTATGTTTTTGTCATGATCATATCTCCATCGGTGTATAGTGTAAGATCAAGAAAATGTATCTCTTTAGTATTCATTTCGCCAGTAAATTTCAAACCCAGTTCATTGGTGCTGAAATAAAGTAGCATACTATTTAAAAGATCAGGATCCCTATCACTGCGCACCACTAGGAGTAGGTCATCTATATATCTGACGAAGAGCTCTATCTGTTCAGACCAGGGGTTGGTGGGGGAGTAAACGTACATTAGCTCCCACCAGGCAACAAAGATATTGGCAAATGCCGGGGCAAATTTTGCCCCCATGGCCGTCCCCCTTATCTGCAGATAGAACTCTCCGTCAAAAGAAAAAAAGTTGTGTGTTAGTAGAAATCTTAAAACATCACCTATATATAATCTAACTGTATCATCCAATTTGCCCTGCCGTTCCAAGAAAAAGTCAACTGCCTTTATTCCAAGGTGCTGAGGTATGCTTGTATAAAGAGACATAATGTCTGCAGTTATCCAACAAAAATCCTCCTTCCACCTGATAGTATCCAGTGTTGCAAGGAGATGGGAAGTATCCTTTAAATAGCTTAATTGTGTCATAGCAATAGGCTGAAGGATACTATCCATCCATTCTCCAAGTGGCTCTAAAAGAGACCCAATCCCTGCCACAATCGGCCTACCAGGTGGACAGGTGGCATTCTTATGTATCTTTGGTACATGATGGAATATAGGAGTAATAGGATGATTAGGTATTAGTGACTCCAGATCTTTAGTAGAGAAAACTCCCAAAATGACACCATCCTCGATCAATCTAGTTAGTTCCTTTTTGAACATGGAAGTGGGATTACCAGGAAGCTTGCGATAGACAGTAGGGTCTGACAGTTGCCTGTTAGCTTCTTGAAGGTAAAAAACCTTATCCATCACAACTATGCTGCCACCCTTATCCGAATTCCTTATAACAATATCTTTATTTTCTCTTAAATGTTTAAGGGCTAAACGCTCTGCTCGATTCAGATTGGGGGTGGCAGCATTAGAGATGGCAGCATTCCCAAAATTCCCGGTATACACATCCTGTTCAAGTTTAAATATGTCCTCTTGGACTGCCTTTTGGTATGCATTTATTATAGGGCCCCTGAAATTAACAGGGTAAAAAGATGAACTATTCTTCACTGGGTGTCTCAGGGCATTTTTTGGTTCATCACCATTATAATCAAAACCTGGATTGTAAAGGGATTCAAGTGTAGCAACAGCACAAGCATCTTGAAAAGGTAAGTGTACAGGACATACAGCATGTGCACTGCCAGACTCAATAGTCTCAGCCACTTCACATTCATTACCCACATCTCCATTAGTTAAAGCAAAAAAGCGTTTCAAAGCTAATTTGCGGACAAATTTATTTATATCAAGTAGGGTGCTGAAACTAGAAAACTTGTTGGTAGGGGCAAAGCCTAGACCCTTTGATAGAATAGCATGTTCCTCTTTTGATAAGCTATAGTGTGATATATTAAAAATGCTTATATCATTAGAGGATAAATGCTCCATTTCATTTCCTAGTGTCTCTTTTTCTGTTTCTTGTTTCGTTTTCTCCCTTCCCTTTCTCCATCTTCTTCGCTTTCTTTTCCCTTTTCCTTTAGGCTCCTTGTCTTTGGGCGCTCTACCAGGTTCGCAGCCTCCTTCAGGGGTTTCTGTAAAAAAGCACAGGAGGGAGGAGAAGAGGAAGGAGAAGAAGAGGGTGAGGAAGAGCAAAGAGATGAAACTGAAGAAAAAGAACTAGCAGTAGTGTTGGCTTCAGAATCAGAGGATTCACACTCTGAAGTACTAAAGGCAACCCTTTTAGTGTCCTTCTTTTTAAGAATTGACTTTGGTTCTGTATTGGAGGCACTTTGTTGTATGGGTTGTTGTTTCTTATTTCCAAACTTGTTTTTATTTCTATTTGAACGATGTTGTTGGCGAATAATCATCCAGTTATAAACTTTGTTCTGGTCATAGTCCTCCTTATCTCTGTTAAATTTGTTTCCCTTTCTGGTGGCTTGATCCTGGTCACATTTTCTTAATACCTCATCCATTTTCTTTTTATGAGTCAAATATCTAGGACTGCCTTGCAATGGTTGGATGTCATCATTGATAGTGTTAACAGATTCTTTGATTTTAATTCTTTTTTTCTCTTTTACTCTTATAAGAATGTTGATAAGTTTAAATGAGCACTCTGTCAGGGCTGTATTCCAATCATCCTGATCTATTTGTTCATCAAATTCAAAGGATGGATATTTCTTTATCCTTAAACCCCGTGGGATCCTTTGTGCTCCTAGATATCTATTAAAGGCAACTATGTCCCACATTAGTCGCAGGTCTGTTGTAAGGTACTGTTGTAGCAACCTGAAGTTCTTTTTTAACTCATTGTTGTCAGGTTCAATATCCTCTTTTGTAAAAACTTTGTCAAAGAATTCACTTCTTGTGCCCATATCAAACATGTATTGTGTATCATGTATGGTGGCATCAATGTTTTCGTTAAACTCATTGTCCTCAGACAAAATACTAACACCCTCTGTGTCTATATTTATCTCTGCCATGCTGGATAAAAATAATTTAGTTCTCGACCCCCTATTACGGTGTAGCTGATAATAAAACTGTCCGGTTTTTATTAAAGTCACGGTAAATCTGCTGAGTTAATTATATGCGCTGTATGAGCTATTTTCAAAACTGTGCATGAGCGTAGAAACAGTTCAATGCGTGATATAACAACAAACAATATCACAGATAATGACTGTGTGGTAGTACTCACAAAGTGTCCGTGATCAAGAACGGAGTAAGCCTCAGTAAGAATCCGTACACGGAGAAGCGGCCCCCATCCGAATGAAGCGATCAGCAAGTGTTAGGAGAGAAGTTCGGCGTGCGGCTGCACTAATCTGGAACCGGAACTGCGGGTGGACCACAAGGTCACGTGGTCCTCCAATAATGAATCAGCTAGTCCGGAGTGCCGTAGCCAGGGAGATCAGGCCCAAGGTATGTAATCCAAAGAGAAAAAATGGCAGGCACTACTCAGGGGTGAAATTCAAAAAGCGGTTTATTAATTTAAGCCACACATAAACAAGAACAGGCTTAAAATAAATCCAGCAACATACAGACAGAAGGGTAGACACAGAGGGACTGACTGCCTGACGCGTTTCGCGCCCCCTAGTGGCGCTTAATCATAGGCTGAGTTGGTAACAGCAAGACACCCCTTATATACACACAAAGGAATTAACCCTGCCCCCACCAACAATAAGTTTTAAAACATACTGATATATTCTATAGTGTATTTAAAGCTGAGGCAATGGAGTTATAGGAGAAAAAAAACATAGTATACCACTTTACAAAATTATTTTAAATCTATTACTAATATAAAGAAATAGATAAATACTCCAATCAGGCTCACAAAAAAACAGAAAAGCGCAAGAAAGGAGTACAAGTAAGGCACTAAGAAAGAAGAGGTGAAAAAATTGCAAGACTAAATGAGTAAGATAATATCCAGGATTTTTTCAACCTAGTCAAAGAAGCTAAAACTCCTATATTTAAACACATATACTAAATAAACAGGAAAATACTAATTAAATAAATAAATATTTCAAATGGTCTTCCTATTCATATAAAAAAAAAAAAAAAAAATATATTGAATATATATGTGATACACAAATTAAATTAAAAGAATCCGTGTATCAATGTATATGTGTAAATGGAGTATATTGATAGAACCTAAATGTCAATAAAGAAATTGATGTCACATTCCTTATTCATGCCATTGGGTATCCTAGTGTGTAATTTTAGGATCCAGTAAAGTTCTTTTCTATCTAGGATATGATTCTTTTAATTTAATTTGTGTATCACATATATATTCAATATATATATTTTTTTTTTTTTATATGAATAGGAAGACCATTTGAAATATTTATTTATTTAATTAGTATTTTCCTGTTTATTTAGTATATGTGTTTAAATATAGGAGTTTTAGCTTCTTTGACTAGGTTGAAAAAATCCTGGATATTATCTTACTCATTTAGTCTTGCAATTTTTTCACCTCTTCTTTCTTAGTGCCTTACTTGTACTCCTTTCTTGCGCTTTTCTGTTTTTTTGTGAGCCTGATTGGAGTATTTATCTATTTCTTTATATTAGTAATAGATTTAAAATAATTTTGTAAAGTGGTATACTATGTTTTTTCTCCTATAACTCCATTGCCTCAGCTTTAAATACACTATAGAATATATCAGTATGTTTTAAAACTTATTGTTGGTGGGGGCAGGGTTAATTCCTTTGTGTGTATATAAGGGGTGTCTTGCTGTTACCAACTCAGCCTATGATTAAGCGCCACTAGGGGGCGCGAAACGCGTCAGGCAGTCAGTCCCTCTGTGTCTACCCTTCTGTCTGTATGTTGCTGGATTTATTTTAAGCCTGTTCTTGTTTATGTGTGGCTTAAATTAATAAACCGCTTTTTGAATTTCACCCCTGAGTAGTGCCTGCCATTTTTTCTCTTTGGATTACATACCTTGGGCCTGATCTCCCTGGCTACGGCACTCCGGACTAGCTGATTCATTATTGGAGGACCACGTGACCTTGTGGTCCACCCGCAGTTCCGGTTCCGGATTAGTGCAGCCGCACGCCGAACTTCTCTCCTAACACTTGCTGATCGCTTCATTCGGATGGGGGCCGCTTCTCCGTGTACGGATTCTTACTGAGGCTTACTCCGTTCTTGATCACGGACACTTTGTGAGTACTACCACACAGTCATTATCTGTGATATTGTTTGTTGTTATATCACGCATTGAACTGTTTCTATGCTCATGCACAGTTTTGAAAATAGCTCATACAGCGCATATAATTAACTCAGCAGATTTACCGTGACTTTAATAAAAACCGGACAGTTTTATTATCAGCTACACCGTAATAGGGGGTCGAGAACTAAATTATTTTTATCCAGCATGGCAGAGATAAATATAGACACAGAGGGTGTTAGTATTTTGTCTGAGGACAATGAGTTTAACGAAAACATTGATGCCACCATACATGATACACAATACATGTTTGATATGGGCACAAGAAGTGAATTCTTTGACAAAGTTTTTACAAAAGAGGATATTGAACCTGACAACAATGAGTTAAAAAAGAACTTCAGGTTGCTACAACAGTACCTTACAACAGACCTGCGACTAATGTGGGACATAGTTGCCTTTAATAGATATCTAGGAGCACAAAGGATCCCACGGGGTTTAAGGATAAAGAAATATCCATCCTTTGAATTTGATGAACAAATAGATCAGGATGATTGGAATACAGCCCTGACAGAGTGCTCATTTAAACTTATCAACATTCTTATAAGAGTAAAAGAGAAAAAAAGAATTAAAATCAAAGAATCTGTTAACACTATCAATGATGACATCCAACCATTGCAAGGCAGTCCTAGATATTTGACTCATAAAAAGAAAATGGATGAGGTATTAAGAAAATGTGACCAGGATCAAGCCACCAGAAAGGGAAACAAATTTAACAGAGATAAGGAGGACTATGACCAGAACAAAGTTTATAACTGGATGATTATTCGCCAACAACATCGTTCAAATAGAAATAAAAACAAGTTTGGAAATAAGAAACAACAACCCATACAACAAAGTGCCTCCAATACAGAACCAAAGTCAATTCTTAAAAAGAAGGACACTAAAAGGGTTGCCTTTAGTACTTCAGAGTGTGAATCCTCTGATTCTGAAGCCAACACTACTGCTAGTTCTTTTTCTTCAGTTTCATCTCTTTGCTCTTCCTCACCCTCTTCTTCTCCTTCCTCTTCTCCTCCCTCCTGTGCTTTTTTACAGAAACCCCTGAAGGAGGCTGCGAACCTGGTAGAGCGCCCAAAGACAAGGAGCCTAAAGGAAAAGGGAAAAGAAAGCGAAGAAGATGGAGAAAGGGAAGGGAGAAAACGAAACAAGAAACAGAAAAAGAGACACTAGGAAATGAAATGGAGCATTTATCCTCTAATGATATAAGCATTTTTAATATATCACACTATAGCTTATCAAAAGAGGAACATGCTATTCTATCAAAGGGTCTAGGCTTTGCCCCTACCAACAAGTTTTCTAGTTTCAGCACCCTACTTGATATAAATAAATTTGTCCGCAAATTAGCTTTGAAACGCTTTTTTGCTTTAACTAATGGAGATGTGGGTAATGAATGTGAAGTGGCTGAGACTATTGAGTCTGGCAGTGCACATGCTGTATGTCCTGTACACTTACCTTTTCAAGATGCTTGTGCTGTTGCTACACTTGAATCCCTTTACAATCCAGGTTTTGATTATAATGGTGATGAACCAAAAAATGCCCTGAGACACCCAGTGAAGAATAGTTCATCTTTTTACCCTGTTAATTTCAGGGGCCCTATAATAAATGCATACCAAAAGGCAGTCCAAGAGGACATATTTAAACTTGAACAGGATGTGTATACCGGGAATTTTGGGAATGCTGCCATCTCTAATGCTGCCACCCCCAATCTGAATCGAGCAGAGCGTTTAGCCCTTAAACATTTAAGAGAAAATAAAGATATTGTTATAAGGAATTCGGATAAGGGTGGCAGCATAGTTGTGATGGATAAGGTTTTTTACCTTCAAGAAGCTAACAGGCAACTGTCAGACCCTACTGTCTATCGCAAGCTTCCTGGTAATCCCACTTCCATGTTCAAAAAGGAACTAACTAGATTGATCGAGGATGGTGTCATTTTGGGAGTTTTCTCTACTAAAGATCTGGAGTCACTAATACCTAATCATCCTATTACTCCTATATTCCATCATGTACCAAAGATACATAAGAATGCCACCTGTCCACCTGGTAGGCCGATTGTGGCAGGGATTGGGTCTCTTTTAGAGCCACTTGGAGAATGGATGGATAGTATCCTTCAGCCTATTGCTATGACACAATTAAGCTATTTAAAGGATACTTCCCATCTCCTTGCAACACTGGATACTATCAGGTGGAAGGAGGATTTTTGTTGGATAACTGCAGACATTATGTCTCTTTATACAAGCATACCTCAGCACCTTGGAATAAAGGCAGTTGACTTTTTCTTGGAACGGCAGGGCAAATTGGATGATACAGTTAGATTATATATAGGTGATGTTTTAAGATTTCTACTAACACACAACTTTTTTTCTTTTGACGGAGAGTTCTATCTGCAGATAAGGGGGACGGCCATGGGGGCAAAATTTGCCCCGGCATTTGCCAATATCTTTGTTGCCTGGTGGGAGCTAATGTACGTTTACTCCCCCACCAACCCCTGGTCTGAACAGATAGAGCTCTTCGTCAGATATATAGATGACCTACTCCTAGTGGTGCGCAGTGATAGGGATCCTGATCTTTTAAATAGTATGCTACTTTATTTCAGCACCAATGAACTGGGTTTGAAATTTACTGGCGAAATGAATACTAAAGAGATACATTTTCTTGATCTTACACTATACACCGATGGAGATATGATCATGACAAAAACATACAGGAAGAGCACTGCTGGAAATACAATCCTGCATGCTGCCTCTCAACATCCATCTCATCTAATTAAAGCTATCCCCAAGGGTCAATTTATCAGACTGCGTAGGAATACGAAGTCTGATAATATTTATGATGAACAGTCTTTGGAATTAAAGAACAGACTCATCAACAGAGGTTACAACCCCGATGACCTGGAAATATGTAGACAGCATGTCAAAACTATTAACTATAGGCTAAATAAGAGACATGGCTCTGAAAAGCATGTGTCAGGGGATTCTGTGGTATTCTCTACTGAGTATTCACCTCAATACATGAATATAGTTGGTATACTTAAAAAACATCTCCATTTATTAATGGGTGATCCAATTCTAAAACCCCTGATTGGCAATTGCCGTTTTGTCTCAAGAAAACCTAAAACTCTATCTAGATTTCTATCTCCTAGTATGGTTACAACCAAAAACCACCGTAATCCCACTTGCTGGCTTTCAAAGAAGGGTAATTTTAAATGTGGTGGTAGACAATGCACGACTTGCATGAATATAATAGTAGGTAATAGTTTTAGCTCTTCTTATGACAATAAAACTTACCAAATAGATTTTTATGCTAACTGTAGAACCTCTTACGTGGTCTACCTACTTACCTGCAACCTATGTAAAAGCCAATATGTAGGGAAAACGTCACGTGAGATAAGAACAAGACATGGTGAACACATTAGGGATGTCAAAAATTATTTTGTAGACTCCGCAGTAGCTAACCATTTTAATTATCATCACTTTAGTCATATTGCAGATATGTCAATACAAGTAATTGATAGAGCCACTCTTCCCCTTAGGGGTGGCAACAAAAATCATATCCTAGATAGAAAAGAACTTTACTGGATCCTAAAATTACACACTAGGATACCCAATGGCATGAATAAGGAATGTGACATCAATTTCTTTATTGACATTTAGGTTCTATCAATATACTCCATTTACACATATACATTGATACACGGATTCTTTTAATTTAATTTGTGTATCACATATATATTCAATATATTTTTTTTTTTTTTTTTTATATGAATAGGAAGACCATTTGAAATATTTATTTATTTAATTAGTATTTTCCTGTTTATTTAGTATATGTGTTTAAATATAGGAGTTTTAGCTTCTTTGACTAGGTTGAAAAAATCCTGGATATTATCTTACTCATTTAGTCTTGCAATTTTTTCACCTCTTCTTTCTTAGTGCCTTACTTGTACTCCTTTCTTGCGCTTTTCTGTTTTTTTGTGAGCCTGATTGGAGTATTTATCTATTTCTTTATATTAGTAATAGATTTAAAATAATTTTGTAAAGTGGTATACTATGTTTTTTTTCTCCTATAACTCCATTGCCTCAGCTTTAAATACACTATAGAATATATCAGTATGTTTTAAAACTTATTGTTGGTGGGGGCAGGGTTAATTCCTTTGTGTGTATATAAGGGGTGTCTTGCTGTTACCAACTCAGCCTATGATTAAGCGCCACTAGGGGGCGCGAAACGCGTCAGGCAGTCAGTCCCTCTGTGTCTACCCTTCTGTCTGTATGTTGCTGGATTTATTTTAAGCCTGTTCTTGTTTATGTGTGGCTTAAATTAATAAACCGCTTTTTGAATTTCACCCCTGAGTAGTGCCTGCCATTTTTTCTCTTTTAATTGTAACTTAGGTTAGGATTTATTTTACAGGTAATTTTGTAATTATTTTAACTATTTTAGCTATTAAATAGTTCTTAACTATTTAATAGCTATTGTACCTGGTTAAAATAAATACAAAGTTACCTGTAAAATAAATATAAATCCTAAAATAGCTATAATATAATTATAATTTATATTGTAGCTATATTAGGATTTATTTTACAGGTAAGTATTAAGCTTTAAATAGGAATAATTTATTTAATAAGAGTTAATTAATTTCGTTAGATTTAAATTATATTTAATTTAGGGGGGTGTTAGTGTTAGGGTTAGACTTAGCTTTAGGGGTTAATACATTTATTAGAATAGCGGTGAGCTCCAGTCGGCAGATTAGGGGTTAATGTTTGAAGTTAGGTGTCGGCGATGTTAGGGAGGGCAGATTAGGGGTTAATACTATTTATGATAGGGTTAGTGAGGCGGATTAGGGGTTAATAACTTTATTATAGTAGCGCTCAGGTCCGGTCGGCAGATTAGGGGTTAATAAGTGTAGGCAGGTGGAGGCGACGTTGTGGGGGGCAGATTAGGGGTTAATAAATATAATATAGGGGTCGGCGATGTTAGGGCAGCAGATTAGGGGTACATAGGGATAATGTAAGTAGCGGCGGTTTACGGAGCGGCAGATTAGGGGTTAATAATAATATGCAGGGGTCAGCGATAGCGGGGGCGGCAGATTAGGGGTTAATAAGTGTAAGGTTAGGGGTGTTTAGACTCGGGGTACATGTTAGAGTGTTAAGTGCAGACGTAGGAAGGGTTACCGCATAGCAAACAATGGGGCTGCGTTAGCTTTTTTGCAGGTGTTAGGTTTTTTTTCAGATCAAACAGCCCCATTGTTTCCTATGGGAGAATCGTGCACGAGCACGTTTTTGAGGCTGGCCGCGTCCGTAAGCAACTCTGGTATCGAGAGTTGATGATGCGTTAAAAATGCTCTACGCTCCTTTTTTGGAGCCTAACGCAGCCTTTATGTGGACTCTCAATACCAGAGTTATTTTTATGGTGCGGCCAGAAAAAAGCCGGCGTTAGTTTTTCGGGTCGTTACCGACAAAACTCCAAATCTAGCCGTATGGTTGCTGCAGTTTGCACACAGCACCATGGCTTTTTGCACACAACCTGTGGGGATTGGTTTATTCACATGGGGTGGGACTACTAGGCCTATTTAAGTTTGTACATTTGAAGTGTTTGACTGTCAGAAGAAGAGATTTTTGCATCCTGAAATGTTACAGGAATAAAGTTTTTGTTTGCTGTGAAGTTGACATGAGTCATATAAGAAAAAAACACACACTTTATTCTTTACTTTTTAATATATAATACAATTGTAAAACCCACACACGCAAAAAAACTATGGTCTCATACAGTACATATCAATATAAGGAAATAGATTAAAGAAAAATGCAGAAGACATATTCTTACACGTGGTATAACATCTACTTGTTTTTTAAGGGACGCAAGAATAAAACTGGGCAAAACAATAAGATATAAGTTAGTTTACTCATCAAACGCTCTTATTGTAACAATTGAAAATCTACATTCTGAAAACTAATTCACTGTTTTCTTTTCATCCTTTTTTTTTATGTATCCATATATTTATTTATTTATTTATTTATATATTTATTTATTTATTTATTTATTTATTTATATATTTATTTATTTATTTATTTATATATTTATTTATATATTTATTTATTTTAAGAAAATGTGTGTGGCTCAAGGCAGTGTATAAAGCTATGATCCCTGTTATACATACAGGTATGTTTGCCAAATTCATCCCCAAGCCTTAAAAACCAACTGACTTCTATCACTTAATGGAATTATAGGTCTCAGCAGTGACATTTACTGTTCTTTCTGTAGTGAAAGTAAAAAGATCAAATAGTCTTTGTTGCCTCGAGGCATACATACATAAATTGATGTTGCTAATCCCACCTGTGTTATTTTCAACTAAGGATGGTATATTTTTGCACAGTTCCTTTTAAAAAGCTCAGTAGAGTTTATATAAAATAAATGTATATATACAGTATGTATATGTGTAGATTATTATTATCTATTATCCAGGAAATGTATGTAATATCCTTCACAGTATCCTATTCAGGTACTCTCAAATTAAACATATATAAACAATTGTGCCAAATTAATAAAAACAATTTCTGAGTCTCTGCCAATTTAATATAAACATTGGCCTCCATTCTAGTAAGAATTCCTTTGTGAAGTGCATCACATGGGTTTTCACTGAGATTTAATATTCAAACAAATTTCAACCCCTCACAAAATGTATTAATCTTGCACTTTTCTTATGTGTTTGTGCCCCCAAAACATCCACTATACCACTCATGGAGATAATAATCAAATAATACTTTTCACATTCTATGCCTTGAGCCTTATTTTACTTAAAAAAAAATAATCTATTTAATAAAAACTTTAAAGGGACATTAAACACTGTGGGATGGTAATATAAAATTATATATTGTGGGGGCGGAGCTAACCGCTAGTGAGAATGGTCGCACTATAGAGGAGCTCCACAACTTAAAAGAATAAAAGAGCTATTAATATTTAAATTTTCAGACAAAGTTTGGGTTACGACTCCCTGATTGAGGCTGGGGATATTAGAGCAACACTCAGCACTCAGAGGCTGTCTGTTATATCACCCTTAGCGGAACTGTAACACAGAGAATGTGCGGCCTACCAACGTAGTACTATTTGGACCCACAACATCTTCATACCTGACGATTGCTGATCCGGAGGGTCGGGGCTCCGCTCCGGATTCAGTAACTGCTGAGGGCAGGTGGATTTACTAGAAGAGGTGACTCCGGACTCCTATGGCTTACCCGGGCCCTGAGTCCGATACTGCATCCAGCTTACAGGCTTCCCGCCCAAACACTCCACTCTTAGAACTCCGGAGGGTCGGGGCTCTGCTCTGGAGTTGACATGCAGAGATCCACGGGCAGCTTTGGAGACATCGGGGAAAGAGTATTGTTGCTACACCCAGCCGTCTACATAGGGAAGTGCCCCCACGCGGACGGACGATTCGGTCTTAACGACAACACTGGGTAAAAAGAGCCCAAACACTCCACTCCTAGAACTTCGGAGGGTCGGGGCTCCGCTCCGGAGTTGACATGCAGAGATCCATGGGAGGCTTTGGAGACATTGGGGACAGAGTATTGTTGCTACACCCAGCAGTCTACTTAGGGAAGTGCCCCCACGCGGACGGACGATTCGGTCTTAACGACAACACTGGGTACAAAGAGACCCACGATCTCAAGAGTCATTCAGTCCCCTGGACTCGACTGGAGTATCTGCCATATAGGTAAAGTGCAGGCAGAGATGGGATCAGGTACCCGGTAAAACATTTAAAGTGAAGGGGAGGCCACCATTTTGTCCGGCTAATGCGCAGCATTTTAGTTTAACACAGCCACAAGCAGAAACCTGATAAAGAGCTGTGACACACACCGCAAAGGCCAGAAATCAAAGACTCTCAAGGGGAAAGCGGAACAGTGCACACTAAAGCTCTGCTATTAAACTTGAGGATTGGGAGCCCAGAGCGGCCCAAACGGTCGCCATCTTTGGCTCAGTTCTCTGCCCTTCTGAATCTCCTGCCTTCATTTCTGCAGCAGCCACTGGAAACCTGCAACATTGGGTGAGATCTACTGTTTATTTCTACACAGAACTTGCCATATACCTTTCACATGCTATTTTTGCCACTTGCACTTAAGACAGGCCCCCTTTGCTATATATCCTAAGTGATCTGCACCACATCTCGCACCTCTCCTGGGTGCCAACTTGAGAGCCTACAATATAAAGGCTCTAGCTGAACTGACATCTACCACCTTACACTTTAAGGACTCGTTCCATCAGGTATATATAAGGGGAGGTGTAGTACATACTCACTACCCTACATCAACGCCAGTGGTATTGGGGCTTTTTTGTTAAAAAATCTAAGCCATCTGTGGCACTGTCACTGATTCAGCTTTAGCCTAACAAGAGCACCTTACATACCACCTGACTGCCCTAATAAGGGTCTACACCATCTATAACCCACAAGGTGATGTTAACCTTTCCTTTTGGGATTGACCACTCAAATTTATTGTTAGTACTGCATGCACTTACTACTGTGCAGTCCTATCCCCTACTTGCTGATACTCAGAACTGTGGCATATTTATAAAGGCCTGAGTGTACAACCCCCACCTCACAACTGCTGTGCCAGCTTTAATATCTTTGGGCTCTGACCCGAAGTGTAGTGTAACTTAATGCCTGGTTAATTGTGAATTGTATTGCTCTGTTGCATATTTTACTTGCATTGTAAATTTTAAGTACAAAATTGTGAGTCTCGCAGGTGGAGACGGGTTGTTGTGGGCCCCCCTCGTGCTTCCTCCTTTTTGGCCCAGCTTGTCTGGGTTGGTCACCTCCCCTTCCCTTTTCCCCTTCCTTAAGGTCGTATCCCCTTCTCCCTGAGGTGGGTGGGGGTCCGTAGTGACCGATTTTTCTATGACAATTGGTATGCCTATTTAAATTTGGTGATACTATACGAAAGATGACTTAGCTCAACTGCACGGGAGGTTCTCAGCCTCGCTCTCATTCTCTAAATATATGTGTTCTATATACACTCTAGATAGACTGGTTTAGGTCATTGTATCCCTTAATTCTTACAGGTTGTGTAAAAATAACTGTGGTACAGTATTGAGGTGTAAAGAGGTTCCTATGCCCCATTTTAAAATGCCACACACTTCAAGGAGACATCCCAAAACCCCTACAGTTGTTAAGAAAACAGTCCTGGACCATTTTTCTCAATGTACCACTGACCCTGTACAGAGTGAGAGAATGGGACTCTCAGGATGAGGGCTCTCAGTCAAGCGCCCAATCCACGGCTCATCTGCAACATTACATCACTGAAAACACCTTAAAGAAAATGCTTGCAGCACAAACGAAATCTATTAGATCTGAAATTCAATGCAGCTCAGCGGAGCTACGAAACACATCGCTGAGATAGGTGATAGCGTGGATACGCTGGAACGGCAACACAACGATCTTACCACTGATCATTCCAATTTACTCTCTTATGCCGAGAATTTAGCCAACCAAATATCTCAATTGGAGTTGAAGCTTGCTGATATGGAAGAAAGAGCCAGAAGGAACAATGTACGCTTTAGAGGTATCCCAGAAAGCATCTCCACAGATGAGTTACAGGGATTCCTTAAATCCCTCTTCTCAGAATTGCTGGGCCCGCTTGAGGGTAACTTGCACGCCATGGAACGAGTGATTCCATGGATTGCCTGATGCAGGCTGCTTTTAGCAAACCTACGCTATCGGATGACTTCAAGGACGTCCAATTGCTGCCAGACCTATCTGCCCACACCCTGCAACAAAGGAGACTATACGCCCCTCTGACCATGCAATTAAGGAAGGCCAACATTAAATAGAGATGGGGTTTCCCCACTAAGCTCATAATCACAAAAGATAATAAAACGCATATTGTTTCCTCTCCTTCACTCGGTAGTACCCTCTTGGCAAATTGGGGTATCCTGATTGAACCGGATCAGCAAGGGTCAATACCTCCCTATAAGTTAAGGGCATCAGCCCCTGAGTGGTCTCTTAGAGAACGTGGGCCTAAGCGACAAAAATCCAACCTATCGGACCAATCATTAAGACCCCAGGCCCTACCCACCTGAGAAACACCAACACCACTAAAAGGGACATTTTGACTTTGAGTTAAGTTGACATATTATTATGTATTATGTTTATTACAGTTAGTTAAGCCTGTTTAAACTGTTTATACTGTTATGCTTTATTTAAGAGAGCGGGGCTGACCTTCTCAGCCTTAATTGTAAGGTTCACACTAGCTCCTCCCCCTGATTTAGGTGCCCATACTAGGGCCCCACATAGGTGGACTACTTCCACCAATTCCTCTTCTACCCACACACCCCCTTCCCCTGTTATTCCCCACCCCATACTTATCTGAGTATCTACCCTCATCGACCCCACTTATGTATATGTTCCCACTTTCCCAGGGTTGTGACTTCCTGGAGTGCCTATGGCTCACTTAAGATTCCTCACACACAATATTAGGGAACTAAACACCATAGGTAAGAGGAGCCTTCTATTTTCTCATTCGCATGCCTCCTACTTGAGACTCGATTACATTTTTTCCCACGTGGATACCCTTGATTCGGTAAATCGGGCCTCCATCTCTATCTGCCCCTGGTCGGATCACGACCAACTACTAATTGACATATACTCCTGTGAAGCGGACAAGACCAGACCTTCGTGGAGACTCCCCCACCACATCCTCTCAGACATCCCTTTCAGGGAAGAACTGAGAAAGGAAATCATGTTTACTATTAAGACGAATAGGAATTCTCAAATCAGGGATGATATAATTTGGGGGGTGTTTAAGGCCACCATAAGAGGCCTTATCATTAAAAAAACAAGCATCCTTGCGGAAACAGGCAGGTCTATCTCTATCACAGGCATACTACAAATTAAGGGAACTGGAACAGCAGCAGCACACAACTGACATGCTAGGTTTGAGCGACAGAATCATAGAAATTAGGCTCCATATAGGCCAGATAGAGTTTTAAAAGACCCAAGTCAATCTCCTCAAACTTAAACAAACTATGTATGCCAAGGGCAATAAAGCCAATTCTGTCCTAGCCAATAGACTTAGGCAGCGAGGAGGCGCCTCTCGAATCCATGCTATTAAAAAAGGTGATAAGACCTTCAGACTTCCATCCCAAATAGGCCAGCAATTTAGTGATTACTATTCGTCACTGTATAATATTCAAGATAATGAGTCTACTACTCCTGCCTCTTCTGAGGCGATAAGCTCCTTTCTGACCTCTCTAAAACTCCCCTCCCTTAATACAGACCAAAAAGTATCCCTTGATAATCCCTTCTCGCTACAAGAAATAAAACGTGTCATCAAATACTTAAAGCCCCTTAAAGCTCCCGGGCCTGAAACTTATGCAACCACAATATTTTTTTTTTTTTTTTGTTTACTTCCCTCCACCTAAAAGATTTCAGTTTGTTTTTCAATTAAGTGGTACAGTTTATAGGTCACATTAAAGGTAGAAAAAGTTCTAAAATGATTTATCTTCGGTTCATTTTTTTTACATCACAGAAACCTGACATTTTAACAGGGGTGTGTAGACTTTTTATATCCACTGTATATATATACACTGTATATATATATCTATATATATACATACATACATATACATACTGTATATAAAGTCAAAATATACTTCCATTATTTATTTTGTCTTCTTTTTCTGTAATTCCATTCTGAAATTGTGAGCTTTTCAGTTCCTATTAAACTGGAAGTGCAGAACACTGTTATATTCCACACAGCCATTGGCTGCACACTCTAGTGACTTACAGGCAGTCCCCGGGTTATGGACATCTGACTTACCTACAACTCGTACTTATGAACGCAGTCGTTTTCTGTTGTGAATCGCATGTTTGAGCCAAAAAATAAATCTATTTTTAAGTATAATCGCCTGTAAATAAAACTATGGACAGAATAACCTGCGATCCAAAAGTCTCATACACGGTGGTGGGGGGGGGGGGGTGTATAGAGCAGGTCAGTGTGATACTAACGAGTGTCACTATGGTGCTCTTATTAAGAGCTCTCAATCCCCACAAGCAAAGTGAATATACTAGCCAGCAATAAACACTTACAGTTACTGACGTGTTCAGTGCTGCTCGGTCCTGGGAGAAACAAAAGTGTACCTAAACACTCCTTTACATCACAGAGAGTGCCGCTCCTCTGTGTCACCGAGGGATCCCCTCCTTAAGTCGGCTCATCGCCTCAGTAAGAACTGACGTCTGTTCACTTGCCGGTCACATGACCTGTACACACCCCTCTTCTCATTGGTCTGTGGATGCAGTTCCCTGGAAGAGCTCCGTGACTCAAAAAAAAAATGGCCAAACTTGAACAAAGAAGAAGAAAGAGTCCGGATCTGTCCTAATACTGTACAGGTAAAATATTATGCTTACTGTAAAAAAGCACATAATGGAAGCCTGTACAGTACTGTATAGCACAGTACAGGGTATGTCCAGATCAGCTGACGCGAGTTAATGCAGCCGATGAGAGCACAGAACCACTAGCATTAACAGTTGAGCTAAAGGAATAAAAAATACTATACATACACAGTAAGTTACAGTACAGTACTGTCATAAACCTGCACAGGACAGTACGTACTGTACATACACTACCTGTACTGTACAATGTTTTTGTACCCTGCAACAATGCCTCCAAAAAAAAAATCTGTCTCTCAAACACAAAGTGCTGGTGATACAGAAAAGAAAAGAAAAACCATCACCATGGAAAATAAAGTACAAATAATAAAGAGATCAGAGAGAGGTGAAAATCCATCATCCATTGGCAAAGAATTTGGTTACAGTAGGTCAACAATTGCAACAATTTTAAAAGATATAGGTAGAATAATGGACCATGTGAAAGGCTACACCCCAATGAATGCTATGATTATTACCAAGCAATGCAGTGGTTTAGTTATCCAGATGGAAAGGCTGCTGACAATTTGGATAGAAGACCAAAATCAGCATAATATACCTATCAGTCTTTCTTTAGTGCAAGAAAAGTCTCAACGCATTTTTAATGATTTAAAAGCTACAGGTACACCTCATACAGCAGTTGAAGGTATTTGAAATGAAGAATTTGTTGCAAGTAGGGGTTGGTTTAAACACTTTAAACAAAGAGCAAATTTGCATAATATTAAAGTTCAAGGTGAAGCAGCGAATGCCGAATGCAAGTGCTGCAAGTGATTTTAACAAGATATTGGAAGATATTATTGACGATGGAGACTATTTGCCAGAACAAATCTTTAATGTATACAAAACTGACTTGTTTTTGAAAAAAATGCCTGAGAGGACATACATTTCAAACGAGGAAAAAAGTGCACCAGGACATAAGGCATCAAAGGACAGGCTGACTTTATTACTTGGGGGTAATGCATCGGGAGATTTAAAGCTCAAGTCTTTGCTAGTGCATCGCTCCCTAAATCCGAGGGCACTATGTAATGTCACTAAGGCATTTCTTCCTGTTATTTGGAGGGCAAATTCAAAGGCTTGGGTTACATTGGCACTCTTTGAAGAATGGTTTTTGAACAATTTTATCCCTGCTGTTGAACATTATTGCTTAGCCAAAAACATTCCTTTTAACAGTCTCCTTCTCCTTGACAATGCCCCTTGACATCCAACCACTTAAGATGACATGCACCCCAATGTAAAGGTGGTATTTCTGCCCCCCAACACCACATTACTTATTCAGCCAATGGATCAGGGAGTCATAGCCTCCTTTAAGGCCTATTATTTATGGAGAACATTCTCACAAGCTGTCAGGGCTATCCAAAATGATGAGATGACCTTAAGGGATTTCTGGAGAAATTATCACATTTATCATGCCATCAAAAATATTGCTGATGCTTAGAATGAAGTGAAAGAGACAAATATGAGAGGAGTTTGGAGCAAATTGTGCCACCAATTGACACAAGAATTTCTGGGGTTTACAGATGGTGAAATCGCCAAGACCAGGCAAACTGTGGTTGCTATGGGTTATCAACTGCAGTTAAACATCACTGAAAATGATGTCATTGAGGTTCTCGACTCCCATAGCAAGAAACTAACCAATGAAGACCTTATGGAACTAGAGCAGGAGATAGAACTGAAGAAAGAAACCCAGGACCTAGAAACTCCACAATTGAAAAAGTTTCTTACAAAAGAGTTAGCTGATGCTTTTCATCTTATTGAAGCAGGAATGGCAAAATTAGAGGAGCAAGATTCTGATACAGAGAGGTTTGCAAAAGTTTACTGTACAGTTACCAAAGGTCTGAAATGCTACAGGGCTATTTATTATGAGAAAAAGAAAAGCTCTATACAAACCTCCCTTGATGCCTACTTCAATAAATGAACTCCAGCAGCAAAATCAAACTCTCCAACAAGTCCATCATCCTCTACCAAGATTGTTTAAGGTTGTACTATAATATTTGAAAATGTTTGTTTAAAGTGAATGTAAATTTTGATGCTAAAGTGCCCGGTTTTTAAAAATTCGATTAAAAACAGGCGCACTTTAATTCATCAAAATTTACATTTCACTCGTGTTGTGAAAAAATACTTACCTTTTAATCTTCACAGCAGCTGCAGCTTCCTCCACCCGTCGCAAAGCCTCTTCCTGGGTCTAAAATGAGGAATCTGGCTTCCTCCAATCACGGCATTGAATCAGACACTGATTACCCCGGGGGGAAGCCGTGATTGGAGGATGACTTATCCATCATTTCTGACATCAGAAATAGCTTGCAACGACCGGAGGAAGCAGGAGCTGCTGTGAAGTTTAAAAGGTAAGCATTTTTTCACAACAGGAGTGAAATGTAAATTTTGATGAATTAAAGTGCCCCTGTTTTTAACCAAATTTTTAAAAATCGGGCACTTTAGCATCAAAATTTACATTCACTTTAAGGTTGTAATGTACAGTACTGTACTGTACAATATTTGAAAATGTTTAAGCATTTACATGCACAGTTAAAAATAAATAATATGTTAAGACAAACATCTGTCCAAGTTGCATTTGTTGCATCTCCTAAGTAGAATGCCATTCAATTTAGTTCTGGTGAGTATGGTATGGGGTTAGAGCCACTTGAGGTTTTACTGCTGTCTGTATCCGCATTAGAAAGATTGTTTGGCTAGAGTTTCACCTAAAAAAGTGCCTGTTCTGACTTACATACAGATTCAATTTAAGAACAAACCTACATCTTGTATGACTGCCTGTATTTATAACTGTCCCTAATTGGCCACAGCAGAGAAGGTAACCTAATTTATAACATGGCAGTTCCCATTGTTTTGTTTTTTTAAACACTAAAATTTTACACTTATTTTTGTCAATATTTAAACAGCTAGTGACACTTTAAAAAAAATACATCTACAGGGAGTGCAGAATTATTAGGCAAGTTGTATTTTTGAGGATTAATTTTATTATTGAACAACAACCATGTTCTCAATGAACCCAAAAAACTCATTAATATCAAAGCTGAATAGTTTTGGAAGTAGTTTTTAGTTTGTTTTTAGTTATAGCTATTTTAGGGGGATATCTGTGTGTGCAGGTGACTATTACTGTGCATAATTATTAGGCAACTTAACAAAAAACAAATATATACCCATTTCAATTATTTATTTTTAACAGTGAAACCAATATAACATCTCAACATTCACAAATATACATTTCTGACATTCAAAAACAAAACAAAAACAAATCAGTGACCAATATAGCCACCTTTCTTTGCAAGGACACTCAAAAGCCTGCCATCCATGGATTCTGTCAGTGTTTTGATCTGTTCACCATCAACATTGCGTGCAGCAGCAACCACAGCCTCCCAGACACTGTTCAGAGAGGTGTACTGTTTTCCCTCCTTGTAAATCTCACATTTGATGATGGACCACAGGTTCTCAATGGGGTTCAGATCAGGTGAACAAGGAGGCCATGTCATTAGATTTTCTTCTTTTATACCCTTTCTTGCCAGCCACGCTGTGGAGTACTTGGACGCGTGTGATGGAGCATTGTCCTGCATGAAAATCATGTTTTTCTTGAAGGATGCAGACTTCTTCCTGTACCACTGCTTGAAGAAGGTGTCTTCCAGAAACTGGCAGTAGGACTGGGAGTTGAGCTTGACTCCATCCTCAACCCGAAAAACATAATTTATGTAAGAACTTACCTGATAAATTCATTTCTTTCATATTAGCAAGAGTCCATGAGCTAGTGACGTATGGGATATACATTCCTACCAGGAGGGGCAAAGTTTCCCAAACCTCAAAATGCCTATAAATACACCCCTCACCACACCCACAATTCAGTTTAACGAATAGCCAAGAAGTGGGGTGATAAAAAAGTGCGAAAGCATATAAAATAAGGAATTGGAATAATTGTGCTTTATACAAAATCATAACCACCACAAAAAAAGGGCGGGCCTCATGGACTCTTGCTAATATGAAAGAAATGAATTTATCAGGTAAGTTCTTACATAAATTATGTTTTCTTTCATGTAATTAGCAAGAGTCCATGAGCTAGTGACGTATGGGATAATGACTACCCAAGATGTGGATCTTTCCACACAAGAGTCACTAGAGAGGGAGGGATAAAATAAAGACAGCCAATTCCTGCTGAAAAAAATCCACACCCAAAATAAAGTTTAACGAAAAACATAAGCAGAAGATTCAAACTGAAACCGCTGCCTGAAGTACTTTTCTACCAAAAACTGCTTCAGAAGAAGAAAATACATCAAAATGGTAGAATTTAGTAAAAGTATGCAAAGAGGACCAAGTTGCTGCTTTGCAGATCTGGTCAACCGAAGCTTCATTCCTAAACGCCCAGGAAGTAGATACTGACCTAGTAGAATGAGCTGTAATTCTCTGAGGCGGAATTTTACCCGACTCAACATAGGCAAGATGAATTAAAGATTTCAACCAAGATGCCAAAGAAATGGCAGAAGCTTTCTGGCCTTTTCTAGAACCGGAAAAGATAACAAATAGACTAGAAGTCTTACGGAAAGATTTCGTAGCTTCAACATAATATTTCAAAGCTCTAACAACATCCAGAGAATGCAACGATTTCTCCTTAGAATTCTTAGGATTAGGACATAATGAAGGAACCACAATTTCTCTACTAATGTTGTTGGAATTTGGGTAAAAATTCAAAAGAAGTTCGCAACACCGCCTTATCCTGATGAAAAATCAGAAAAGGAGACTCACAAGAAAGAGCAGATAATTCAGAAACTCTTCTGGCAGAAGAGATGGCCAAAAGGAACAAAACTTTCCAAGAAAGTAATTTAATGTCCAATGAATGCATAGGTTCAAACGGAGGAGCTTGAAGAGCTCCCAGAACCAAATTCAAACTCCAAGGAGGAGAAATTGACTTAATGACAGGTTTTATACGAACCAAAGCTTGTACAAAACAATGAATATCAGGAAGAATAGCAATCTTTCTGTGAAAAAGAACAGAAAGAGCAGAGATTTATCCTTTCAAAGAACTTGCGGACAAACCCTTATCTAAACCATCCTGAAGAAACTGTAAAATTCTCGGTATTCTAAAAGAATGCCAAGAAAAATGATGAGAAAGACACCAAGAAATATAAGTCTTCCAGACTCTATAATATATCTCTCGAGATACAGATTTACGAGCCTGTAACATAGTATTAATCACGGAGTCAGAGAAACCTCTTTGACCAAGAATCAAGCGTTCAATCTCCATACCTTTAAATTTAAGGATTTCAGATCCTGATGGAAAAAAGGACCTTGTGACAGAAGGTCTGGTCTTAACGGAAGAGTCCATGGTTGGCAAGAGGCCATCCGGACAAGATCCGCATACCAAAACCTGTGAGGCCATGCTGGAGCTACCAGCAGAACAAACGAGCATTCCTTCAGAATCTTGGAGATCACTCTTGGAAGAAGAACTAGAGGCGGAAAGATATAGGCAGGATGATACTTCCAAGGAAGTGATAATGCATCCACTGCCTCCGCCTGAGGATCCCGGGATCTGGACAGATACCTGGGAAGTTTCTTGTTTAGATGGGACGCCATCAGATCTATTTCTGGAAGTTCCCACATTTGAACAATCTGAAGAAATACCTCTGGGTGAAGAGACCATTCGACCGGATGCAACGTTTGGCGACTGAGATAATCCGCTTCCCAATTGTCTACACCTGGGATATGAACCGCAGAGATTAGACAGGAGCTGGATTCCGCCCAAACCAAAATTCGAGATACTTCTTTCATAGCCAGAGGACTGTGAGTCCCTCCTTGATGATTGATGTATGCCACAGTTGTGACATTGTCTGTCTGAAAACAAATGAACGATTCTCTCTTCAGAAGAGGCCAAAACTGAAGAGCTCTGAAAATTGCACGGAGTTCCAAGATATTGATAGGTAATCTCACCTCCTGAGATTCCCAAACTCCCTGTGCCGTCAGAGATCCCCACACAGCTCCCCAACCCGTGAGACTTGCATCTGTTGAAATTACAGTCCAGGTCGGAAGCACAAAAGAAGCCCCCTGAATTAAACGATGGTGATCTGTCCACCATGTTAGAGAGTGCCGAACAATCGGTTTTAAAGATATTGTTTGAGATATCTTCGTGTAATCCTTGCACCATTGCTTCAGCATACAGAGCTGAAGAGGTCGCATGTGAAAACGAGCAAAGGGGATCGCGTCCGATGCAGCAGTCATAAGACCTAGAATTTCCATGCATAAGGCTACCGAAGGGAATGATTGTGACTGAAGGTTTCGACAAGCTGCAATCAATTTTAGACGTCTCTTGTCTGTTAAAGACAGAGTCATGGACACTGAATCCATCTGGAAACCCAGAAAGGTTACCCTTGTCTGAGGAATCAAAGAACTTTTTGGTAAATTGATCCTCCAACCATGATCTTGAAGAAACAACACAAGTCGATTCGTATGAGATTCTGCTAAATGTAAAGACTGAGCAAGTACCAAGATATCGTCCAAATAAGGAAATACCACAATACCCTGTTCTCTGATTACAGACAGAAGGGCACCGAGAACCTTTGTAAAAATTCTTGGAGCTGTAGCTAGGCCAAACGGCAGAGCCACAAACTGGTAATGCTTGTCCAGAAAAGAGAATCTCAGGAACTGAAAATGATCTGGATGAATCGGAATATGCAGATATGCATCCTGTAAATCTATTGTGGACATATAATTCCCTTGCTGAACAAAAGGCAAGATAGTCCTTACAGTTACCATTTTGAACGTTGGTATCCTTACATAACGATTCAATATTTTTAGATCCAGAACTGGTCTGAAGGAATTCTCCTTCTTTGGTACAATGAAGAGATTTGAATAAAACCCCATCCCCTGTTCCTGAACTGGAACTGGCATAATTACTCCAGTCAACTCTAGATCTGAAACACATTTCAGAAATGCTTGAGCTTTTACTGGATTTACTGGGACACGGGAAAGAAAAAATCTCTTTGCAGGAGGTCTTATCTTGAAACCAATTCTGTACCCTTCTGAAACAATGTTCTGAATCCAAAGATTGTGAACAGAATTGATCCAAATTTCCTTGAAAAAACGTAACCTGCCCCCTACCAGCTGAGCTGGAATGAGGGCCGCACCTTCATGTGGACTTAGAAGCAGGCTTTGCCTTTCTAGCTGGCTTGGATTTATTCCAGATTGGAGATGGTTTCCAAGCTGAAACTGCTCCTGAGGATGAAGGATCAGGCTTTTGTTCTTTGTTGAAACGAAAGGAACGAAAACGATTATTAGCTCTGCTTTTACCTTTAGATTTTTTATCCTGTGGTAAAAAAGTTCCTTTCCCACCAGTAACAGTTGAAATGATGGAATCCAACTGAGAACCAAATAATTTGTTACCCTGGAAAGAAATAGAAAGTAAAGTTGATTTAGAAGCCATATCAGCATTCCAAGTTTTAAGCCATAAAGCTCTTCTAGCTAAAATAGCTAGAGACATAAACCTGACATCAACTCTGATAATATCAAAAATGGCATCACAGATAAAATTATTAGCATGCTGAAGAAGAATAATAATGTCATGAGAATCACGATGTGTTACTTGTTGCGCTAAAGTTTCCAACCAAAAAGTTGAAGCTGCAGCAACATCAGCCAAAGATATAGCAGGTCTAAGAAGATTACCTGAACACAGATAAGCTTTTCTTAGAAAGGACTCAATTTTCCTATCTAGAGGATCCTTAAACGAAGTACCATCTGACGTAGGAATAGTAGTACGTTTAGCAAGGGTAGAAATAGCCCCATCAACTTTAGGGATTTTGTCCCAAAATTCCAATCTGTCAGACGGCACAGGATATAAATGCTTAAAACGTTTAGAAGGAGTAAATGAATTACCCAATTTATCCCATTCTTTGGAAATTACTGCAGAAATAGCATTAGGAACAGGAAAAACTTCTGGAATAACCACAGGAGCTTTAAATACCTTATCTAAACGTTTAGAATTAGTATCAAGAGGACCAGAATCCTTTATTTCTAAAGCAATTAGAACTTCTTTAAGTAAAGAACGAATAAATTCCATTTTAAATAAATATGAAGATTTATCAGCATCAACCTCAGAGACAGAATCCTCTGAACCAGAGGAGTCATCAGAATCAGAATGATGATGTTCATTTAAAAATTCATCTGTAGGGAGAGAAGTTTTAAAAGATTTTTTACGTTTACTAGAAGGAGAAATAACAGACATAGCCTTCTTTATGGATTCAGAAACAAAATCTCTTATATTATCAGGAACATTCTGCACCTTAGATGTTGAGGGAACTGCAACAGGCAATGGTACTTTACTAAAGGAAATATTATCTGCTTTAACAAGTTTGTCATGACAATCAATACAAACAACAGCTGGAGAAATAGCTACCAAAAGTTTACAGCAGATACACTTAGCTTTGGTAGATTCAGCACTTGACAGCGATTTTCCTGTAGTATCTTCTGGCTCAGATGCAACGTGAGACATCTTGCAATATGTAAGAGAAAAAACAACATATAAAGCAAAATTGATCAAATTCCTTAAATGACAGTTTCAGGAATGGGAAAAAATGCCAAAGAACAAGCTTCTAGCAACCAGAAGCAATAAAAAATGAGACTTAAATAATGTGGAGACAAAAGCGACGCCCATATTTTTTCGCGCCAAATAAGACGCCCACATTATTTGGCGCCTAAATGCTTTTTGGCGCCAAAAATGACGCCACATCCGGAACGCCGACATTTTTGGCGCGAAATAACGTCAAAGAATGACGCAACTTCCGGCGACACGTATGACGCCGGAAACGGAAATAGAATTTTTGCGCCAAAAAAGTCCGCACCAAGAATGACGCAATAAAATGAAGCATTTTCAGCCCCCGCGAGCCTAACAGCCCACAGGGAAAAAGTCAAATTTTAAGGTAAGAAAAAATGGTCAAATCAAAATGCATTATCCCAAATATGAAACTGACTGTCTGAAAATAAGGAAAGTTGAACATTCTGAGTCAAGGCAAATAAATGTTTGAATACATATATTTAGAACTTTATAAACAAAGTGCCCAACCATAGCTTGGAGTGTCACAGAAAATAAGACTTACTTACCCCAGGACACTCATCTACATATAGCAGATAGCCAAACCAGTACTGAAACGAGAATCAGCAGAGGTAATGGTATATATAAGAGTATATCGTCGATCTGAAAAGGGAGGTAAGAGATGAATCTCTACGACCGATAACAGAGAACCTATGAAATAGACCCCGTAGAAGGAGATCACTGCATTCAAATAGGCAATACTCTCCTCACATCCCTCTGACATTCACTGCACGCTGAGAGGAAAACCGGGCTCCAACTTGCTGCGGAGCGCATATCAACGTAGAATCTAGCACAAACTTACTTCACCACCTCCATCGGAGGCAAAGTTTGTAAAAACTGAATTGTGGGTGTGGTGAGGGGTGTATTTATAGGCATTTTGAGGTTTGGGAAACTTTGCCCCTCCTGGTAGGAATGTATATCCCATACGTCACTAGCTCATGGACTCTTGCTAATTACATGAAAGAAAGGCCCCACAAGCTCATCTTTGATGATACCAGCCCAAACCAGTACTCCACCTCCACCTTGCTGGCGTCTGAGTCGGACTGGAGCTCTCTGCCCTTTACCAATCCAGCCACGGGCCCATCCATCTGGCCCATCAAGACTCACTCTCATTTCATCAGTCCATAAAACCTTAGAAAAATCAGTCTTGAGATATTTCTTGGCCCAGTCTTGACGTTTCAACTTGTGTGTCTTGTTCAGTGGTGGTCGTCTTTCAGCCTTTCTTACCTTGGCCATGTCTCTGAGTATTGCACACCTTGTGCTTTTGGGCACTCCCGTGATGTTGCAGCTCTGAAATATGGCCAAACTGGTGGCAAGTGGCATCTTGGCAGCTGCACGCTTGACTTTTCTCAGTTCATGGGCAGTTATTTTGCGCCTTGGTTTTTCCACACGCTTCTTGCGACCCTGTTGACTATTTTGAATGAAACGCTTGATTGCTCGATGATCACGCTTCAGAAGCTTTGCAATTTTAAGAGTGCTGCATCCCTCTGCAAGATATCTCACTATTTTTGACTTTTCTGAGCCTGTCAAGTCCTTCTTTTGACCCATTTTGCCAAAGGAAAGGAAGTTGCCTAATAATTATGCACACCTGATATAGGGTGTTGATGTCATTAGACCACACCCCTTCTCATTACAGAGATGCACATCACCTAATATGCTTAATTGGTAGTAGGCTTTCGAGCCTATACAGCTTGGAGTAAGACAACATGCATAAAGAGGATGATGTGGTCAAAATACTCATTTGCCTAATAATTCTGCACTCCCTGTACATGTTATTCTCTGACTAATCTTTTCTTTAAATGCATCATTCTATCTAGCATTTAGTGTTTAATATCCCATTAACATAAAGTTCAAATCACACAAACTATCGGCTAGATTTAGAGTTTTGCGTTAGAAGGGGTGCGTTAGCTACGCATGTTTTTTCCCCCCGCACCTTTTAAACAACGCTGGTATTTAGAGTTCTCTGAAGGGCTGCGTTAGGCTCCAAAAAAGGGAGCGTAGAGCATAATTTACCGCCACTTCAACTCTCAATACCAGCGTTGCTTACGGACGCAGCCAGCTTCAAAAACGTGCTCGTGCACGATTCCCCCATAGGAAACAATGGGGCAGTTTGAGCTGAAAAAAAACCTAACACCTGCAAAAAAGCAGCGTTCAGCTCCTAACGCAGCCCCATTGTTTCCTATGGGGAAACACTTCCTAAGTCTGCACCTAACACCCTAACATGTACCCCGAGTCTAAACACCCTTAACCTTACACTTATTAACCCCTAATCTGCCGCTCCGGACACCGCCGCCACCTACATTATAGCTATGTACCCCTAATCTGCTGCCCCTAACATCGCCAACCCCTATATTATATTTATTATCCCCTAATCTGCCGCCCCCAATGTCGCCGCTACCTACACTTATTAACCCCTAATCTGCTGACCGGACCTCGCCGCTACTCTAATAAATGTATTAACCCCTAAAGCTAAGTCTAACCCTAACCCTAACACCCCTCTAAATTAAATATAATTTAAATCTAATGAAATAAAATAAATCTTATTAAATAAATTAATCCTATTTAAAGCTAAATACTTACCTGTAAAATAAAACCTAATATAGCTACAATATAACGAATAATTATATTGTAGCTATTTTAGGATTTATATTTATTTTACAGGCAACTTTGTATTTATTTTAACTTGATACAATAGCTATTAAATAGTTATTTACTATTTAATAGCTACCTAGTTAAAATAATTACAAAATTACCTTTAAAATAAATCCTAACCTAAGTTACAATTAAATCTAACACTACACTATCAATAAATTAATTAAAGGGACACTAAACCATGAAAAAAACTTTTCTTAAATCGCAATATTATTATATTTGACATATATTTGTAAATGTCATTGTGTTTCATATTTTTACCTTTGTTGAGAAATCTGTATTTGAAAATCAATTAAATTCCAAACCCACAGCTAGCTACTGTATTTGCATCTTCCAGTCCTGACCGATAACCCAGGTTATCATAATGGCGGACTTTTGCCGCTATGCGCATGCGCGATTTTCTGGACTCGTCATTCTATACGTAACTGACCATCGAACCAACAGGATCTCTGTATTGATTTTAGAGCGATGGTCACGCTGCATAGAGCAGGTAAGAACGGAGCGCTGCGAGAATCTCCCTAACAATAACGAGCATTACAGCTATATTTATAGATCAACTAAAAAAATTATGAATGAAACCCCTACTATTTGTGAACATATGTCAATATAATACATACAGCTCACAATAAAAATGATCACTTTATGTATGGTACTAATTATTACACTGCTCAAAAGCATTCTATGGGTAAGTGTGGTATCGGAGCTAGCATATGCGGATCACAAAGTGCATGCTGACATCACTTAATGATATGCACAAAATAGCAATAGGATTGGCGATTGATTGTTAGAGAACGGCCCATATTAGAGGGATGGCTTTACTGACGTCATCAACGAAAAATAAATTATAATTTTATGAGATTCAGAAACATCGTTATGCTGTAAAAGTAGGTAAGGTATGACATACAAACGTTTTTTATTTGAAATCGATAGTCATTTTATACTTAAAAAAGTAAAGTTTTGGAATCCTTTAACTAAACTACCTACAATTATCTACAATTAAATCAACTAAACTAAATTACAAAAACAAAACACTAAATTACAAAAAATAATAAAGATTACAAGAATTTTAAACTAATTACACCTACTCTAAGCCCCCTAAAAAATAACAAAGCCCCCCAAAATAAAAAAATGCCCTACCCTATTCTAAAATAAAAAGTTAACAGCTCTTTTACCTTACCAGCCCTTAAAAGGCCTTTTGTGGGGCATGCCCCAAAGAAATCAGCTCTTTTGCCTGTAAAAAAAATCATACAATACCCCCCCCAACATTACAACCCACCACCCACATACCCCTAATCTAACCCAAACCCCCCTTAAAAAACCTAACACTAAGCCCCTGAAGATCTCCCTACCTTATCTTCACCACACCAGGTATCACCGATCCATCCAGAAGAGGGTCCGAAGTCTTCATCCTATCCGGCAAGAAGAGGTCCTCCAGAGAGTCCGAAGTCTTCATCCTATCTGGCAAGAAGAGGACATCCGGACCGGTAGACATGTTCATCCAGGCGCCGTCTTCTATCTTCATCCATCCGGCGTGGAGCGGGACCATCTTGAAGCAGCCAACGCGGATCCATCCTCTTCTTCCGGCAAATCCCGACGAATGAAGGTTCCTTTAAGTGATGTCATCCAAGATGGCGTCCCTCGAATTCCGATTGGCTGATAGGATTCTATCAGCCAATCGGAATTAAGGTAGGAAAAATCTGATTGGCTGATTGAATCAGCCAATCAGATTCAAGTTCAATCCGATTGGCTGATCCAATCAGCCAATCAGATTGAACTCGCATTCTAATGGCTGATCGGAACAGCCAATAGAATGCAAGCTCAATCTGATTGGCTGATTGGATCAGCCAATCGGATTGAACTTGAATCTGATTGGCTGATTCAATCAGCCAATCAGATTTTTCCTACCTTAATTCTGATTGGCTGATAGAATCCTATCAGCCAATCGGAATTCGAGGGACGCCATCTTGGATGGTGTCACTTAAAGGAACCTTCATTCGTCAGGAGTCGCCGGAAGAAGAGGATGGATCCGCGTCGGCTGCTTCAAGATGGTCCCTTTCCGCGCCGGATGGATGAAGATAGAAGACGCTGTCTGGATGAACATGTCTACCGGTCCGGATGTCCTCTTCTTGCCGGATAGGATGAAGACTTCGGACCCTCTGGAGGACCTCTTCTTGCCGGATAGGATGAAGACTTCGGACCCTCTTCTGGACAGATAGGTGATACCCGGCGTGGTGAAGATAAGGTAGGGAGATCTTCAGGGGCTTAGTGTTAGGTTTTTTAAGGGGGTTTGGGTTAGATTAGGGGTATGTGGGTGGTGGGTTGTAATGTTGGGGGGGTATTGTATGTTTTTTTTAAATGCAAAAGAGCTGATGACTTTGGGGTATGCCCCGCAAACTTTTTATTTTAGAATAGGGTAGGGCATTTTTTTTATTTTGGGGGGCTTTGTTATTTTTTTAGGGGGCTTAGAGTAGGTGTAATTAGTTTAAAATTCTTGTAATCTTTTTTTATTTTTTGTAATTTAGTGTCTGTTTTTTGGAATTTAGTTTAGTTGATTTAATTGTAGATAATTGTAGGTAGTTTAGTTAATTAATTTATTGATAGTGTAATGTTAGGTTTAATTGTAACTTAGGTTAGGATTTATTTTAAAGGTAATTTTGTAATTTTAACTAGGTAGCTATTAAATAGTAAATAACTATTTAATAGCTATTGTACCTAGTTAAAATAAATACAAAGTTGCCTGTAAAATAAATATAAATCCTAAAATAGCTACAATATAATTATTCATTATATTGTAGCTATATTAGGGTTTATTTTACAGGTAAGTATTTAGCTTTAAATAGGATTAATTTATTTAATAAGATTTATTTTATTTCGTTAGATTTAAATTATATTTAACTTAGGGGGGTGTTAGGGTTAGACTTAGCTTTAGGGGTTAATACATTTATTAGAGTAGCGGTGAGGTCCGGTTGGCAGATTAGGGGTTAATAAGTGTAGGTAGGTAGCGGCGATGTTGGGGGGGGCAGATTAGGGGTTAATAAATATTATGTAGGTGTCGGCGATGATAGGGGCAGCAGATTAGGGGTACATAGGGATAATGTAGGTTGCAGCGGTGTGCGGTCGGCAGATTAGGGGTTAAAAAATTTAATTATAGCTGCGGCTATGTGGGGGGACCTCGGTTTAGAAGTACATAGGTAGTTTATGGGTGTTAGTGTACTTTAGAGCACAGTAGTTAAGAGCCTTATGAACCGGCGTTAGCCCATAAAGCTCTTAACTCCTGACTTTTTTCTGCGGCTGGAGTCTTGTCGTTAGAGTTCTAACGCTCACTTCAGCCAAGACTCTAAATACCAGCGTTAGAAAGATCCCATTGAAAAGATAGTATACGCAATTGACGTAAGGGGATCTGCGGTATGGAAAAGTCGCGGCTGGAAAGTGAGCGTTAGACCCTTTCCTGACTGACTCTAAATACCAGCGGGCGGCCAAAACCAGCGTTAGGACCCCTTAACGCTGGTTTGGACGGCTAACGCAAAACTCTAAATCTAGGTGTGTGAAACTAGTACATACAGTAAATATGATATGAATTTATTAAATAGACACATGGCCATGGGCTTTATAGCCTTTGTTAACTGAAAAACCTTAATACTATCATCAATATTGAGTTATCTTTAATTTTTTCTTTTTTATTTATTTATCTTTTAGAACACTTGTAAAAACATACATGAAAATGGTGAGATATCACTGTTTCATATAGTTTTAAATTGTTTATTTTTTATTTCTTTAACTAGATGTTTCTATTAGAATAATTTCTAATTCAAATGATATAAAATTGATTAAAAAATCTGAGTGCCTTATCTATGCTAAATAAGGATATTGTTTTAAAGAGCACCCCAGCATGAAGCATTTTTAAATATCAAGTGCTAATATATAGATATATATACAATAGATGTCTACATACTTTAGTTTTATATATATGTGGACATCCCCCTTCAAATTATTGAGTTCAGGTGTTAAGCCAACCCATTGCTAACAGGTACATAAAATCCAGCGCATAGCCATGCAATCTCTATAGACAAACATTGCTAGTAAAATTGGTCATATTAAGTGACTAAACGTGACACTGTTATAGAATTCCAGTAAACGAAGATAAAAAGTGTGGGTATATAAGTCCTGGGGTAAAAAATGGGTAACTAGGCCAGCCTAAAAAAAAACTCAATTCTTCCCAGAAAGGTTTTGATGTAGAAAATATCAAAACAAGGTGGCACAACTAACGTTGCTAGTTGCAAAAGTATTCTATACAATAATAAATACACCCAAATAAAGATGTTGATTAAATATAACAATTTATTCTAAAATATGACTATAAATGATAAAAACAAATTTCACAGCTGGACACCGGTGTCTAAAAAAATGTAAACAAATTTGTTTTTTAAAATTAGACATCTGATTTAAAAAACACTAAAATTGTAGGGTACAGTTTCCACCAATATGTTAAAAGTTAAGCGGTTGTAGTAAAATCAAGTATGGCAGTCTATATCAGCTTAGGTAATGACAGAAATGTTGAAAAGGCTGTTATAATTATAGATGGTGTGTAGCAGTTGTTTTGTTGCAAGGTATAAGTGTTGTTCAGTACGTTACCTTGTTACTAGTTTCCTTCTTCTCCCTGTGGTATATTTACTCATGTGATGGGGTGCTCTGGTCCATTAATGCTGCCCTTTTCACCATCGGTTTTCTGCGCAGTGCACTGCTACGGTAGTTTCTCCTTCTTGTATGGTATAGTTGCTGTAAAATTTAGCAGATTTGTATATCCGTGGTATGTTCCGTTGTCAAAGTGCTGGTGGAGTGCTCCAATTAGGTAGTCTTCTACACTTTCCCCGAACCTCTGTTTCAACCAGCTGAAGATTTCTGTGTGGAATCCGGGTGATTCCCTTCTTGTTGGATCCGATAATCAGGTACTTTACGCATTTCGGCTTGTCAGCCTCTATCAAGATCTTGATCTGCCTACCTGAGTATTATTGCTGATCATGTCCATCCCTTTATGACTACAGTGTAACCATCTTCTGATGGCTATTTCCAGCAGGATAATGCACCATGTCACAAAAATCAAATCATCTCAAACTGGTTTCTTGAATATGACAATGAGTTCACTGTACTCCAATGGCCTCCACAGTCACCAGATCTCAATGCAATATTGCACCGTTGAGTAAATAAAGATTTAACTTTTATTGATTTTTTTACTGAATAATAATTTACAGTAAAGACATGAATTCCGTCTTTTCGATGTAAGCATACATCTTTTTATTTATGAACAAGAACATTGCCCAAAAGAATGAAGGCATTAACCCAGTACCCTCTTACAATTCCCACAAAATTAACCATGGTGGCTCTCTGCAGTATAGCGGCTGACCCCAATAGAGCACCTTTGGGATGTTGTGGAACGGGAGATTTGCATCATGGATGTGCATCCAACAAATCTGCAGCAACTGCGTGATGCTAACCTTTCAATATGGACCTAAATGTCTGAGGAATGTTTCCAACACATTGTTGTATATATATATATATATATATATATATATATATATATATTTATACTATATATATATATATATATATATATATATATATATTAAAAAAGAAGATCAGACAGCGCTCTCAAGATGTTTGCCAATAGCCAGAGGATTAAGGAAAAGAAATAGCAAAACAAAAAGAAAAAAACAACATAGTGTAATCTCGTGATTAGGATCCCTACATCAAGGGCCCCATCCGATATGCAGCGTCGCCCGCAAAAGTCGGCGACGCCGGTTTTTGCGCGGGTTTGATATCCTATATACATAGACTAACATATAAAACCTGCGCAATTTGGTATCCAATATCCAGCGCAAAGCCTTACGTGGCAAAAATGGAGAAAACTTACTCCATTTTCACCTCGCCATAAAAAGCAGCCGTAGCAGGCCTTGCGCTGAGTATGGGAGCCCTGTAACTCCCTAAAATGCCTGCAAAAAAAAAAAAACCTAACACCTAACGCATGCGCAATGTCTATCTACCTGTCAACCGCAGTCCCCCACCGCAATACCTAATAAAGTGTTTAACCCCTAAACCGCCGCTCCCGGACCCCTCCGCCACCTACATTAAATGTATTATCCCCTAATCTGACCCCCCTACACCGCCGCCACCTACATTAAATGTATTACCCCCTAATCTGACCCCCTACACCGCCACCACCTACATTAAATTTATTAACCCCCCTACACCGCCGCCACCTACATTAAACGTATTACCCCCTAAACCTAAGTCTAACCCTAACACCCCCTAACTTAATTATTATTTAAATAAATATAAATAATATTAATATTATTAACTATAATTTAAAACTAAATACTTATCTATAAAATAAACCCTAAAATAGCTACAATATAATTAATAATTACATTGTAACTATTTTAGGATTTATTTTTATTTTACAGGCAACTTTGTATTTATTTTAACTAGGTACAATAGCTATTAAATAGTTAATAACTATTTAATAGCTACCTAGTTAAAATAATTACAAAATTACCTGTAAAATAAATCTAAGTTACAAATACACCTAACACTACACTATCAATAAATTAATTAAATAAATTAACTACAATTATCTAATATAAAATACAATTAAATAAACTAAACTATATTACAAAAAAACAAACACTAAATTACAAAAAAATAAAAAAATATTACAAGAAGTTTAATCTAATTACACCTAATCTAAGCCCCCTAATAAAATAAAAAAGCCACCCAAAATAATAAAATTTCCCTACCCTAAACTAAATTACAAATAGCCCTTAAAAGGGCCTTTTGCGGGGCATTGCCCCAAAGTAACCAGCTCTTTTACCAGCCCTTAAAAGTGCTTTTTGCGGGGCATTGCCCCAAAGTAATCAGCTCTTTTACCTGTAAAAAAAAGAAATACAATACCCCCCCCAACATTACAACCCACCACCCACACACCCCTACTCTAAAACCCACCCGATCCCCCCTTAAATAAACCTAACACTACCCCATTGAAGATCACCCTACCTTGAGCCGTCTTCACCCAGCCGGGCCGAACTCTTCATCCGATCTGGGCACAAGTGGTGCTCCAGCCGGGCAGAAGTCTTCATCCGATCGGGCCAGAAGAGGTTCTCCTTCCGGCAGAAGTCTTCATCAAAGCGGTATCTTCTATCTTCATCCTTGCGGCAATGAGCGGCTCCATCTTGAAGACCTCCGGCGCGGAACATCCTCCTCCGACGACTACCCGACGAATGACTGGTCCTTTAAATGACGTCATCCAAGATGGCGTCCCTCGAATTCCGATTAGCTGATAGGATTCTATCAGCCAATCGGAATTAAGGTTGGAAAAATCCGATTGGTTGATTTAATCGGAATTCGAGGGACGCCATCTTGGATGAAGTCATTTAAAGGTCCAGTCATTCATCGGGTAGTCGTCGGCCGAGGAGGATGTTCCGCGCCGGAGGTCTTCAAGATGGAGCCGCTCATCGCTGCAAGGATAAAGATAGAAGATGCCGCTTGGATGAAGACTTCTGCCGGATGGAGGACCTTTTCTGCCCCGATCGGATGAAGACTTCTGCCCGGCTGGAGGATCACTTGTGCCCGGATCGGATGAAGAGTTCGGCCCGGCTGGGTGAAGACGGCTCAAGGTAGGGTGATCTTCAATGGGGTAGTGTTAGGTTTATTTAAGAGGGGATCGGGTGGGTTTTAGAGAAGGGGTGTGTGGATGGTGGGTTGTAATGTTGGGGGGGTATTGTATTTCTTTTTTTTTTACAGGTAAAAGAGCTGATTACTTTGGGGCAATGCCCCGCAAAAAGCCCTTTTCAGGGCTGGTAAAAGAGCTGGTTACTTTGGGGCAATGCCCCGCAAAAAGCCCTTTTCAGGGCTGGTAAAAGAGCTGGTTACTTTGGGGCAATGCCCCGCAAAAGTCCCTTTTAAGGGCTGTTTGTAATTTAGTTTAGGGTAGGGAAATTTTATTATTTTTGGGGGCTTTTTTATTTTATTAGGGGGCTTAGATTAGGTGTAATTAGATTAAACTTCTTGTAATATTTTTTTATTTTTTGTAATTTAGTGTTGTTTTTTTTGTAATATAGTTTAGTTTATTTAATTGTATTTTATATTAGATAATTGTAGTTAATTTATTTAATTAATTTATTGATAGTGTAGTGTTAGGTGTATTTGTAACTTAGGTTAGGATTTATTTTACAGGTAATTTTGTAATTATTTTAACTAGGTAGCTATTAAATAGTTATTAACTATTTAATAGCTATTGTACCTAGTTAAAATAAATACAAAGTTACCTGTAAAATAAATATAAATCCTAAAATAGCTACAATGTAATTATTAATTATATTGTAGCTATCTTAGGGTTTATTTTCTAGGTAAGTATTTAGTTTTAAATAGGAATTATTTAGTTAATAATATCAATATTATTTAGATTTATTTCAATAATAATTAAGTTAGGGGGTGTTAGGGTTGGACTTAGGTTTAGGGGGTAATATATTTAATGTAGGTAGCGGCGGTGTAGGGGGATCAGATTAGGGGTTAATATATTTAATGTAGGTGGCGGCGGTGTAGGGGGGTCAGATTAGAGGGTAATACATTTAATGTAGCTGGCGGCGGGGTCCGGGAGCGGCGGTTTAGGGGTTAAACACTTTATTTAGGTGCGGCGGGGTCCGGGAGCGGCAGTTTAGGGGTTAATACTAGGGTAGGTTTATTGCGGTTTGGGCTATGGCGGTTTAGGGGTTAATAATTAGGCTTATTGCGTTGTGGGGGGTTGTCGGTCTAGGGGTTAATACATTTATTATTAGGAGTGAGAGTGGGGATTGCGGATATAGGGGTATACGTGTCGGGCTATTTTTGGGAGGTGTGTTACCTGAGATTTTATACTTTAGTAAGTTTTTGTAGGCGCAGGCAGTTTCTAAAGTGCCGTAAGTCACTGGCGACTCCAGAAATTTGTACTTACGCTTATTTCTGGACATCGCTAGTTTGTCCGACTTACGACACTTTAGCAACTGCCGGCGGGGTATATTGGATACCCCGATGTGCGAGCTGAAACTATGGGCGGCGCGGGTTCCCTCGCTTGCGCCGAAAACTACGCCGTATATCGGATCGCGCCCCTAGCTTCCAATACCTGACTTCAGACTGATAAGTATACTGGATAACTTATAGTATACTTGTATTGGAACTAACTTACTATTGGGATTGTTTCTTTTGCAAAGTTACGTTTTCTTCCTCACACTGACTACAGGAACTTCGTGAGTTCAGGATCTCAAAACGTACCTATCATTGCCTATAACTTTGTGTGCCCAGCCATCATTAAGTTTTTTGCTTTTGTGTGTTCTAAGCTACACCATTTTTTAACCAAGTATTTATTTTTATACAGACTACAGGAACTTTGTGGGTTCAGGATAATTCAACGAACCACCCACTACTTACAACTCTCTTTTTTATGTTTTTGGGATTGCAAACACGGTTTTGCACTTGTGTGTTTCAAATGATACATTTTAAATATTACATTTTCTTTACCATAATCTTTGCTGTGTTTATACAGCTACTTTTTAACTTAATACTACTTCACCATACAGGTGTCTTGGTTTGAATACTTCAGAGCTGGTATATACATTTTTGATTCATTGTAATCTAATATCTGAACGCAGCATAAAGGATACACTTCATCAGATCCATTGTTTATTAGGACCTACAGATTAATGAATTTACTGACACCTTTAAATTTACTAGGGAGACATTCCCCTTACAGGCTTTGACTATACCTCATATTTTTGAGGGTTGGCAAGGTGATCATAACCACTCACATTTTTTCTGATACGTATCGTTTATCAGATTACACTATGTTGTTTTTTTTGCTATTTCTTTCTTTTCCTTTTAATCCTCTGGCTATTGGCGAACATCTTGAGACCGCTGTCTGATCTTCCTTTTTAGCATTGTTGTTTGTATAGACTTCCTTTATTGTAGTGACCTTAAAGGTTTAGTCTTTTTTTCTTTTTTTTGAGCATTGTTTTTCAAGTTTGTCACTTTCTAGCTCATTGTACACTTGTCTCTGACCTTCTGTTGTTGTTTTTATTGCAGCGTAAGGGTATTATAGTGCTTACACATATTCCCTTGTCATATATATATATATATATATATATATACACACACATGTGTGTACATATGTATTTGTATGTGTATACAGTATATGAATTTACAGACATATATACACATATAGTAGCATAGTAACATAATAATAGAGGTTGAAAAAAGACTGAAGTCAATCAAGTTCAACCTATGCAAATCTAATATATTTACAAAAATGCTCCAGTTGAGCTTAAATTAATCCCATTAAACAAAGGTGACCCATTTAACGCAAGCAGTCATATCAATGATTTCTGTTTCTAGCCAGAAATGTATCTAAACTATTTTTAAATGTATCTAAGGTATTGGCATTCACTACCTCCTCTGGTAATCGGTTCACAATTTTATTGCTCTTACATTGAAAAAATGTTTCCTTTGCAGGAGATTTAATCTCCTTTCCCTCAATCTTAAATTTTGTCCTCTTGTCACAAGCAATTATATTGAAATAAACAAAGCTTCTGCCATCTCTGTATATGGGCCTTGAATATATTTTTATAAAGTAATCATGTCGCCTCTCAAGCGCCTTTTTTCTAGAGAAAACCAAGTTTGGCTAGCGTCTTGTCAGGGTTTTTCCCTGTTGTGTTTGCCATGTGCTGCTGGCAGCCGTTTTACTCACCTCTCTTCCTGACTATGGGGCATTGTGGGGGATGCTGCTCACTTCCTGCACTTCCTTTTATGGCCAGACTGGTGTGCATCATCCATGTGAGACAGGATGCAGTCTCAGAATTGTGATGTCATCACTTATTATTTAAAGGGCCTCTGTTCACTATGCTTTGCCTTTGCGTTGTCTCAGACCTGTTTGTGAGAGTTCCTTTGTATTACCTGGCTGCCTGATGTCCTTCCTGGTTCCTAATCCCTGGCTTGTTCCTGACTCTGCTGTTTCCTTGTTCCTGATTCTGGCTCGTCTAACTATTCGCTTTGGCTCCTGACTCGGCTCGTCTGACTACCAGCTCTGGTTTTGACTCCTGGCTTGTTATTTAACTTGTGGACTTTTTGTTATTTTTTTGCTATTAATAAAGGTGTGACTATTCATGCACTTCTCGTCTCAGTCTGTTTCCTGGCACCCTGACACCTCTTGTTATAGCTTAAATTTTCCATTCCCCTTATTAGCTTTGTGGCCCTTCTCTGAATTTTTTCTGTCTGCAATATCTTTTTTTGAGATTGGTCCCTAGGACTGCACTCCATACTCAAGGTGAGGTCTTACCAGGGATTTATATAGTGATAGGATGATACTTTCTTCCCTTGCATCAATGGCTCTTTTAATACATGTTAGTATCTTATTAGCCTTAGAAGCCGCTGCTCTGCCTTGTGCGCCCATCTTTAGCTTGTTATCTATTACTATTTCCAATTCCCTTTCTCCTCTGTTTGGCTAAGTCTAGTCCCAATTAAATAATAGATTCCCTGCTTATTTTTACTTCCAAAATGTAGAACCTTGCATTTTCCGTATTAAATCTAATTTTCCGTTTACCTGCCCATTCTTCTAATTTTTGCAGATCCCCTTGTAAAGCTATTTCATCCTGCACTGAACTAATGACCTTGCACAACTTTGTATCATCTGCAAAAATAAATTAATAAAAATATCAAAAAGAACAGGGCCAAGTAATGATCCCTGGGGGACTCCACTGATTACTGTTGTCTAATCTGAGTATGCTCTGTTTAGTACTACTCATTGCTCCCTGTCTTTTATCCAGTTATTTATCCATGAGCTAATATTTTCAGCTATTCCCAGTCCCTTCATTTTGTACATTAATCTCTCATGTGGCAAAATGCAAGTGCATCACATCAACTGATTCCCCTTTATCTATATTTTTACTTCCTCACATAAATACATATATAGGCACATATATAAGTGCATTGGAGCCATTTGCAGTTAAATAGATGAAAACATGAAAAAACATTTATGCAATATTCACATTTAATAAAGGTTTTAACTATGTATTTACTGTAAATTTTTGACAATACAATCTTCTGCACATAGCAGAATATGTTGTCTACATTTCTAAATAGATGTTCCTATATATATCTGTATATATCTATACCTATATATAATCATAGGTATATTCGTGTATATACTGTATATATATATATATATATATATATATATACACACACATACAGTGGGTAAATATATATATTGTACCAAAATACCATCAGATAAATGTAGAAATATTTATTTATGAATAAATAGAACATATTCTGCTATGTGAAGAACATTAAAATTTTTGCGCAAAAGTAGGGGGTTCGTTTTTTTTCCACTTTTTTTTTCTTTATTGACTTCTTTGGGGAAAACATGAAATTTCAACTGATAATAGGAGCGCAACCCAACACGCACAAAAAGCTTTCGTCTAGCGCAGTTAACGCTCTAGCGGGAGCATTTATTAGTGCTCCACTTATAATCAAGCCCTACATCTGTCCTGGACAACTGTAAGTGTTATTATTGTAAAGTGGAAGCATCTAGAAGTGGCTCAACCATGAAGTAGTAAACCATGCAAACTCACACTGAGTGATGATGCTTGTAACGCATACAAATCGACTATCATCTGCTGCATTACTCACTACAGAAATCCCAACTGCCCCTGGGAGCTATATCAGCACAAGAACTGTATGTAGATAGATGGACGATAGATATATAGATATAGACAAATAGGACTAGATTACAAGTGCGCACTAATGATAGCGTGGGGCGCAATACGTATTATTGCTGGACTCATATTGCAAATCCATAACATAATAAAATAAAGTGTTACACACATATATACACTTTTTAAATATTTTTTTTAAAAAATATTAATAAAAATGTTTTAAAAGGGTTCAAAAGGGATATAGTATATATGGCGAGGTGTTTGAATGGAAAGGGCTCCAATGTATGTATGTATATATATATATATATATATATATATATATATATATGAGAGAGAGAGAGAGAGAGAGAGAGAGAAAGAGAGATAGTTAGATAGATAGATACAGTATCTCACAAACGTGAGTCCATCCCTCACATTTTTGTAAATATTTTATTATATCTTTTCATGTGACAACACTGAAGAAATGACACTTTGCTACAATGTAAAGTCGTGAGTGTACAGCCTGTATAACAGTATGAATTTGCTGCCCCCTCAAAATAACTCAACACACAGCTATTAATGTCTAAACCGTTAGCAACAAAAGTCAGTACACCCCTAAGTGGAAATGTCGAAATTGGGCCCAATTAGCAATTTTTCCTCCCCAGTGTCATGTGACTCATTAGCGTTACAAGGTCTCAGGTGTGAATGGGGAGCATGTGTGTTAAATTTAGTGTTATCGCTCTTACACTCTCTCATACTGGTCACTGGAAGTTCAACATGGCACCTCATGGCAAAGAACTCTCTGAGGATCTGAAAAAAAGAATTGTTGCTCTACATAAAGATGGCCAAGGCTATAAGAAGATTGCCAAGACCCTGAAAATGAGCTGCAGCACTGTGGGCAAGACCATACAGCAGTTTCACAGGACAGGTTCCACTCAGAACAGGCTTCACCATGGTCGACCAAAGAAGTTGAGTACACGTGCTCAGCGTCATATCCAGAGGTTGTCTTTGGCAAATAGATGTATAAGTGCTGCCAGCATTGCTGCAGAGGTTGAAGGGGTGGGGGGTCAGCCTGTCAGTGCTCAGAGGGAACCATGAATGCCAACATGTACTTTGACATACTGAAGCAGAGCATGATCCCCTCCCTTCGGAGACTGGGCCGCAGGGCAGTATTCCAATATGATAACGACCCCAAACACACCTCCAAGACGACCACTGCCTTGCTAAAGAAGCTGAGAGTAAATGGGTAAATGGTAATTTTCTGGCTAAGCATGTCTCCAGACCTAAACCCTATTGATCATCTGTGGGGCGGGCATCCTCAAACAGAAGGTGGGGGAGCGCAAAGTCTCTAACATCCACCAGCTCTGTGATGTCGTCATGGAGGAATGGAAGAGGACTCCAGTGGCAACCAGTGAAGCTCTGGTGAACTCCATGCCCAAGAGGGTTAAGGCAGTGCTGGAAAATAATGGTGGCCACAAAAAATATTGACACAATGAGCCCAATTTGAACATTTCCACTTAGGGGTGTACTGACTTTTGTTGCTAACAGTTTAGACATTAATGGCTGTGTGTTGAGTTATTTTGAGAGGACAGCAAATTTACACTGTTATACAGGCTGTACACTCACTACTTTACATTGTAGCAAAGTGTAATTTCTTCAGTGTTGTCACATGAAAAGATATAATAAAATATTTACAAAAATATAAGGGGTGCACTCACTTTTGTGAGATACTGTGTATGAATGTATACATGTCTCTAGTGAAAAAGAAAATAGGAATTTGAAGTATTCTTAACTCACCTTTCAGATTTAGCGCAGTTGATCTAGTGCAGTGTCAGGTTAGTGCTAGATCAACTGCACAAGTACGTCCCACAGAAGCCTATGAGGAGAAGAAGTTAGCACTGTCGCAATATCCAAAATCCTGAAGTTAGCGCACCTGAGTCTTTTGCTCGCATGCTAACCTTTTACTTTTAACTTATAAAATGCATGCAAATCCGGTTACACTCAAATTTTAAACTTGAGCACAGTTAGAGCTTGAGCAAATTTTTTTTAGCGTACCACTTGTAAACTGGCACATAATGTATTATATATATATATATATATATGTATATGTAAAACTAGGGAACTGAACTGAATGTTAAAAATTATATTAATGCATTAATTAACTGGGAATTTCAATTTTAGAATGTCCATGCCCTTTAACATTTGATTTGGAACTCAGGTATTTAACCAATGTTTCTTTGCCACTGAATAATGTACATACGTTGATAACAAAATAGTAACTGCGTACTTATATAAAGTAATCAAAATTATCTTTTATTCACTGCACATAACATAACAATAATTGAAATACCCATTACATTGCACAAGTGTGTTTTACTGGGTGTTATGCTGTGTGATATGAATAATTAAGTTTCAGGATACTTTTTTTTTTTTGCCAATAAAGAAATCATCAAAGAACCATAAACTATTTCATTTCTACAAGCAGTGCTCAATTCTATTTGTTTTTACTATACATACATATATATATATAGGCATTGCACACATATCCATATAAATACTAAGAAAGCATAGAATAATTAAAAAACAATATAAGCTTAAATGAAGTGTAGCGAAATTCTGAAAAGCAGTTTTATTTTGTGCCAAATGGATGTGAATGTCCTGCTGAAATATTGGTCATGGATCAAGTTGCTTGTCAGAGTTTCAGGTTCCATGATGAACCCTTGCCAGGATGCTTGGCAGATGAAAGACAAGCTACATTAACTAAACAGTTTTCACCTATTGCTTGTTCTTGAATGGTATAATGCACAAGAAGCACTTTGCTGTCACAAGGGGAAAGTATTAGGTTTAACTAAACTTCTTAAAGGGGCTCTAAAAACTAAATTAATTTCATGCATCGCCTCCATGGGTGCTGCCATTTTGGAACCTAAGTTACACTGCAGGAATATGAAGGAGAGTTGCTGCACATGTGCAAACCGGTCAGCACTGGAATGTAGTGAAAGCTAAATTTCATCATGGTTGTACCCATGACTACAGGGAGGTGGGAATAACCTCATTACTATGCTTATAAAATACATTTAGGTCCAGATTACAAGTAGTGCACTATTTAGCGCTTTCGCTCGAGCATAATACCCGGCAGAAGTAAACTTTTAACATGTGCAGGTTAGCGCTCGTTTAAAGTAAAAAAATTTAAAAGCCGAAATGTTTTAGCGAAAGCCAACTCTCGCCCTAACTTCAAGACTTCGATCTCGCGACCGTAAAATGTAAAAAAAAAACTAACACTTATCACTCTCGCACTAACCCGACAGGAGTTAAAGCTACAGCGCTAACCCAAAGGTAGTTATGAATATTTTACATTCCAATGTCTTTCATCTAGAAGAAAATGTCCTATTTATTTTTAAATATATTTTTCTATTTATATCTTGTGTAATTCTGTAAAATATATATCTATAACTATATATCTATATGAATATGTATAGGTATATACAGATATATACTGTGTAGTAATATCTATTTAAAAAAAAAACATAATTTATGCTTACCTGATAAATTTATTTCTCTTGTAGTGTATCCAGTCCACGGATCATCCATTACTTATGGAATATATTCTCCTTCCCAACAGGAAGTTGCAAGAGTCCACCCAGAGCAAAGCTGCTATATAGCTCCTCCCCTAACTGCCATATTCAGTCATTCGACCGAAAACATGCAGAGAAAGGAAAAAACCATAGGGTGCAGTGGTGACTGTAGTTCAAATGAAAAAATTGCCTGCCTTAAAGTGACAGGGCGGGCCGTGGACTGGATACACTACAAGAGAAATAAATTTATCAGGTAAGCATAAATTATGTTTTCTCTTGTTAAGTGTATCCAGTCCACGGATCATCCATTACTTATGGAATACCAATACCAAAGCTAAAGTACACGGATGATGGGAGGGACAAGGCAGGTACTTAAACGGAAGTTACCACTGCCTGTAAAAAAACCCTTTCTCCAAAAAATAGCCTCCGAAGAAGCAAGGTATCAAATTTGTTAAATTTGAAAAAGTATGAAGCGCAGACCAAGACTCCATCTTGTAAATCTGTTCAACAGAAGCCACATTTAAAAAAGGCCCAAGTGAAAACCACAGCTCTAGTAGAATGAGCTGTAATCCCTTCAGGAGGCTGCTGTCCAGCAGTCTCATAAGCTAAATGAATTATGCTTTTTAACCAAAAAGACAGAGAGGCTGCAGAAGTCTTTTGACCTCTCCTCTGTCCAGAATAGACAACAAACAAGGTGAACGTTTGATGAAAACTGTAGTAGCTTGTAAGTAAAACTTTAAAGCACAAACCACGTCCAATATTGTGTAATAGACGTTCCTTCTTTGAGGAAGGATTAGGATACAAGCATGGAACAACTATCTCTTGAGTGATGTTCTTGTTAGATACCACCTTAGGAAAAAACCCAGGTTGGTACTCAGGACTACCTTATCCGTACGAAGGATCAGATAAGGAGAATCACATTGTAACACAGATAACTCGGAGACTCTACGAGTCGAGGAAATAGCTACCCAAAAGGAACTTTCCAAGATAAAGATTGAAATCTATGGAACAAAAAAGGTTCAAACGGAACTTCTTGAAGAACCTTAAGAACCAGGTTTAAGCTCCATGGCGGAGCAACAGTTTTAAACACAGGCTTGGATCTAACCAAAGCCTGACCAAATGCCTGAACGTCTAGAATACCTGCCAGACGCTTGTGCAAAAAAATAGACAGAGTAAAAATCTGTCCCTTTTAAGGAATTAGCTGACAACCCTTTTCTCAAAAACATCTTGGAGAAAAGATATATCCTGGGAATCCAGACTTTACTCCATGAGTAACCCTTGGATTCATAACAATCAGATATTTACACCATATCTATGTTCAATTTTCCTAGAGACAGGCTTTCATGTCTGTATTAAGGTATCAATGACTGACTCGGAGAAGCCATGCTTTGATAACATCAAGCGTTCAGTCTCCAGGCAGTCCATCTCAGATTGATTCTATTTAGATGGTTGAAAGGACCCTGAGGTAGAGGGACCTGTCTCAGAAGCAGAGACCGTGATGGAAGGATGACATGTCCACCAGATCTGCATACCAGGTCCTGCGTGGCTACGCAGGCGCTGTCAAAAACACCAAAGCCCTCTCCTGCTTGGTCTTGACCTCCGGAGGAAATCCCACTCCCCCGGAAGAAAAGTCTGATGACTTAGAAAATCCACCTCCCAGTTCTCAACACCTGGGATATGGATAGCTGATAGACAAGAGTGAGTCTCTGTCCAGTGAATTATTGTAAGACTTCTAACATCGCTAGGGAACTTCTGTTCCCCCTTGATGGCTGATGTAAGCCACAGTCGTGTATATTGTCCGACTGAGTATGATGTACCTCAGAGTTGCTAACTGAGGCCAAGTCTGAAGAGCATGGAATATCACTCCCAGTTCCAGAATATTTATTAGAAGGAGGGTCTCCTCCTAAGTCCACTATCCCTGAGCCTTCAGGGGGTTCCAGACTGCATCCCAACCTAAAAGGCTGGCATCTATTGTAACAATTGTCCCATCTGACCTGCGGAAGGTCATACCCTTGGACAAATGGACCCGACATAGTCACCAGAGAAGAGAATCTCTGGTCTCTTGGTCCAGGTTTAACAGGGGGACAAATCTGTGTAATCCCCGTTCCTCTGACTGAGCATGCATAGTTGCAGCGGTCTGAAATGTAGACGTGCAAACGGTACTATGTCCCTTGCCACTACCATTAAGCCGATTTCATTCATGTACTGAGCCACCGAAGGGCGTGGATGGGATGAAAAACACGGCAGAAATTTAGAAACTTTGACAACCTGGACTCCGTCAGGTAAATTTTCATTTCTACAGAATCTATCAGAGTCCCTAGGAGGGAAACCCTTGAGATTGGGGATAGAGAACTCTTTCCTTGTTCACTTTCCACCCATGTGATCTCAGAAATGCCAGTACTACGTCCGTATGAGACTTGGCAATTTGGATGTTTGACGCCTGTATCAGGATGTCACCTAAATAAGGGGCCACTTCTATGCCCCGCGGCCTAAGGACCGCCAAAGCGACCCCAGAACCTCCATAAAGATTCTTGGGGCTGTAGATATCCCAAAGGAAAGAGCTACAAACTGGTAATGCCTGTCTAGAAAGGCAAACCTGAAAAACGATGGTGATCTTTATGCATCACAATGTGAGGATAAGCATCCTTCAAATCCATTGTAGTCCTCTATTGACTCTCCTGGATCATAGTTAAGATGGTACGAATAGTTTCCATCTTAAATGACGGAATTCTGAGGAATTTGTTTAAGATCTTTAGATCCAAAATAGGTCTGAAGGTTCCCTCTCCTTGGGAATCACAAACAGATTTGAGTAAAAACTCTGTCCCTGTTCCTCTCTTGGAACTGGATGGATCTCGTACACAATGTACGAATGCCTCCTTCTTTATCTGGTTTGAAGATAATTGTGAAAGGCGAAATCTCCCCTTTTTTTTGGGGGGGAATCTTTGAAATCCAGAAGATATCTCTGGGACATAAATTCCAATGCCCAGGGATCCTGGGCATCTCTTGCCCACGCCTGGGCGAAGAATGAAAGTCTGCCCCCTATAGGATCCGTTACCGGATAGGGGTCCGTTCCTTCATGCTGCCTTAGAGGCAGCAGCAGGCTCCTTGGCCTGCTTATCCTTGTTCCAGGTCCGATTGTCTCCAGACCGCCTTGGACTGAGCAAAAATTCCCTCTTGTTTTGCCTTAGAGGAAGTGGATGCCACACCTGCCCCATGACCTTTTCCTCCAGTGATATAAGCAATAATCTCCTTCAAACCAGGCCCGAATAGGGTCTGCCCCTTGAAGGGAAGTTAAGTAGCTTATTTATTAAAGTCACGACAGCTGACCATGATATAAGCCATAGCGCTCTGCTCGCCAGTATAGTAAAAAACAGAATTCTTAGCCGTTAGTCTAGTCAAATGAACAAAGGCATCAGAAAACAAAGGAATTGGCTAGCATAAGCTTGTCAAATATATTCATCCAATGGAGTCGCTAACTGTAAAGCCTCATCAAGAGACTCAACCCAGAATGCCACAGCAGCAGTGACAGAAGCAATGTATGCAAGGAGCTGCAGGATAAAACCCTGTTGAATAAACATTTTTTATCCATTGGATCTAAAAAGCACAACTGTCCTCGCCAGAGGTAGTGGTACGCTTAGCTAGAGTAGAAACTCTTCTCTCCACCTTAGGAACTGTCTGCCAGAAGTCCCGTGTGGCGGTAACTATTAGAAAACATTCTTCTAAAAAATAGGAGGGGAAGAGAACGGCACACCTGGTCTATCCCATTCCTTATTAAAAAATTTTTAGTAAACCTCTTTAGGTATTGGAAAAACATCAGTACACACCGGCACTGCATATTATTTATCCAGTCTACACAATTTCTCTGGCCCTGCGATTGTACACATTCATTCAGAGCAGTCAAAGCCTCCCTGAGCAACAAGTGGAGGTTCTCAAGCATAAATTTTAAATGTAGAAATAACAGAATCAGGTTAAATCATCTTCCCTGAGTCAAAAAAATCACCCACAGACTAAGCATATTGTGAGGTAGTATCATACATGGTTCTTAAAGCATCTGTATGCTCTGTATCTACCCCCAGAGCTATCTGCTTTCCTTTAATTTCAGGTAGTCTAATTAATAATGCTGCCAGAGTATTATTCACCACCTTTGCCATGTCTTGTAAAATAAATGCTATGGGCGCCCTTGATGTACTTGGCGCCATTTGAGCGTGAGTCCCTGAAGCGGGAGTCGAAGGGTCTGACACGTGGGGAGAGTTAGTCGGCATAACTTTCCCCTCGACAGAATCCCCTGGTAAAATAAACGCTATGGGTGCCCTTGATGTACTTGGCGCCATTTGAGTGTGAGTCCCTAAAGCGGGAGTCAAAAGGTCTGACACGTGGGGAGAGTTAGTCGGCATAACTACCCCCATGACAGAATCCTCTGGTGATAATGTTTTTTAAAGACAAAAAATTATCTTTATTGTTTAACATGAAATCAGTACATCTGGTACACATTCTAAGATGGGGTTCCACCATGGCTTTAAAACAGAATGAACACAGAGCTTCCTCTATGTCAGACATGTTAGAACAGACTAATAATGAGACTAGTAAGCTTGGAAAACACTTTAAATCAAGTTAACAAGCAAATATATAAAACGTTATTGTGCCTTTAAGAGAAACAAATTTTGTCAAAATTTGAAAAACAGTGAAAAAAGGCAGTAAAACAAACGAAATTTTTACAGTACATGTAATAAGGTAACAGAGCATTGCACCCACTTGCAAATGGATGATTTACCCCTTAATGCAAAAAACAGATAAAAAAAACGACATAGACGTTTTTAAAAACAGACACAACAAAACTGCCACAGCAGAGCTGTGGATTACCTTCCCTATAAACGATTTTGGAAGTCTTTTTAGCCCTTTAGAAATGTCCTGTAGTATTCATGGGACTGCTGAGGGAATCTGGATGATTCATTTTGTAATTTTAACTGTGCAAAAAAGCGCTAAATTAGGCCCCTCCCACTCATATTACAACAGTGGGAAGCTTCAGTTAACTGTTTCTATGCAAAATTTAAGCCAGCCATGTGGAAAAAACTTAGGCCCCAATAAGTTTTATCACCAAACATATGTTAAAAAACGATTAAACATGCCAGCAAACGTTTTAAAACACACTTTTACAAGAGTATGTATCTCTATTAATAAGCCTGATACCAGTCACTTTTACTGCATTTAAGCCTATATCAACATTACAGTGTTATCACCAATGTACGTTAAAAAACGATTAAACATGTCAGCAAACGTTTTAAAACACATTTTTATAAGAGTATGTATCTCTATTAATAAGCCTGATACCAGTCGCTATCGCTGCATTTAAGGCTTTACTTACATTACTTCGGTATCAGCAGTATTTTCTTAGTCAATTCCATTCCTAGAAAATATTTTACTGCACATACCTTATCTGCAGGAAAACCTGCACGCCATTCCCCCTCTGAAGTACCTCACTCCTCAGAATGTGTGAGAACAGCAAATGGATCTTAGTTACGTCTGCTAAGATCATAGAAAAACGCAGGCAGATTCTTCTTCCAAATACTGCCTGAGATAAACAGCACACTCCGGTGCCATTTAAAAATAACAAACTTTTGATTGAAGAATAAACTAAGTATAAAGCACCACAGACTCTCACGACCTCCTATCTATGTTGAGGCTTGCAAGAGAATGACTGAATATGGCAGTTAGGAGAGGAGCTATATAGCAGCTTTGCTCTGGGTGGACTCTTGCAACTTCCTGTTGGGAAGGAGAATATATTCCATAAGTAATGGATGATCCGTGGACTGGATACACTTAACAAGAGAAATAAACATTTATCCCTATGTGAAGAACATTGGAATGGAAAATATTTACAGTACATACAAAGTAAAACACATTACTAAATATTAAAATTAAATTAAAAGTATTTTTTATATTGTTAGGTTTTTGAGTGAAAAGGGCTCCAAAGTGTATATACATATGTACATATGTATATGGGGTAGATTTAATATATGTCGAGCAAACATGATTCGCTATAGCAAATCATGTCCGCTTGACATCTCTAAATGATGACAGCATACGCTGTCGGCATTTATCATTGCACAAGCATTTCTGGAGTATCCTGAAGCAACAACGTATATATACGTCCTGCAGTACGATAGGCAAAGTACTGCAGGACGTATATATATGTTGTATTGGGTGAAGGGGTTAAAGCAATGTGGACAAGTTAAATCTCAATAATAAGAATAAAAATACATGAAATACTAGTGATAAGGTAAAAGAAAATTAAATGGAAATCCATAACACTACCTTATATGTGCACAAACTTGAATCGCGATATACACATAAACACATATATACACACATGTATACACATAGGAGTCCATTTATGTAACTATCTTCTGCTTGAGCCGGCGTGAGGTGTAGGAGGGAGGAAGGGGGCGGCCCAGAAGGGGAGGCGGGAGGCAGAAGGAGGAAGTGGGAGGGGCCTTATGCTGCAGATTTTTTTAAAACGGAAAGGAAGGGATGGGTCAACTACACTATGGAAAAAGGGGTGTGGGGGACCCTAAAATAAATATCAAAGGTGGGGGGACACTACACTACGGAAAAGATTAAAAAAAATATTATTTAAAAAAAAAACATTTTTCAGATACTGGCAGATAGCTGCCAGTACCTAAGATGACAGCAATAGTTAGGGCAGCGGAGGTTTGAGGGTTAGGGCAATCCTACACTGCAGGAAAAAAAAATGTATTTAAAAAAAAAAAAAGTTTTTATTTTTTTAATGGCAGACAGTCTGCCAGTACTTAAGATGGGGGTGACCAGTGGGGGTTGGGGTGGGGGGAGGAAGAGAGCTGTTTGGGAGGGATCAGGGGGTGGGGAGTGTAAGGTAGTAGGCTAATATCTACACTAAAGCTAATGTTAACCTTTTAAGCTACCTAATTAACCCCTTCACTGCCAGGAATGATAGAAGTGTGGTTCGCAGCTGAAATTAGCGGCCTTTTAAGTACCAAAAAGCAATGGAAAATCCATATATGTCTGCTATTTCTGAACAAAGGGGATCCCAGGGAAACTTTTACAAACATGTGTGCCATGATTACCCAAGCAGTATGTAAATAATTTCTGTGAGAAACACAAAGTTTGTGAAAAAAGTACCACATTTTTTTATTTGATGGCCTTTGGCGGTGAAATGGTGGCATGAAATATATAAAAATGGGCCTAGATCAATACCTTGGGTTGTCTTCTTAAATATATATATATAGATTTGATAGGTAAATGAAAAAAAACAAAGTCTCTATTTCTGTTTAAATGGAGTGACAGCAAAAATGCTTAAATGCTCTGGTATTTTGGGCAAGTTTTTGTCTGGAAGTCCCGGTAGTAAAAGGGTTAAAAGGTTATAAGGGCTCAAATACATGGGGGTATATTTAATAAGCAGTGGATGCTGCTATCTACGCCCACCGGAAACAGAAGTTAAGAAGCAGTGGCCGTAAGACCGCTGCTTTTAACTTCTCTGCCACCTTTCAGGTGGTGGACTGCGTTCAGATACGATCAGGATGATTGACACCCCCTGCTAGCGGTGATTGGCTGTGAATGTGCAGAGGGCGGCATTGCACAAGCAGCTAATGCTGCAGTGAATCATGTCCGCCCTTCATTTAATAAATTGACCCCCTGAGGTCTCAGGCTTCACTGAATATGTGGCTAATCTGGCAATTTTTTTTTAATTTAATTCTGATAAGGCGTCTTCCTGCTGTTAGCGCATGGCTTGAGGGAGTCATGCACGTGCGCATGTGATCTCCCAGGCAGCAACGGGGGTTAGGTGAAGAGTCCAGTTAGCGGTGACAGAGACGGCCGGGAGAGGAGACTGAGCATGGAGGAGTGGAGGCAGCAGAAGGGGCGCCGCGTATCGCATTAAGGGAGTGTATAAGTGGATGAAGGTAGGGCTGAGTCCTGATAATAGGTACCATAGGCATGATTATCTTATTAGTTTGCACTGTGCCAGTTAACACTTAATGCCTCCTCTGCTAGCGACATTAACATTTTATTGACTAATCATTAGGCAATAAAATGTTAAGTCGCTAGCAGAGGAGGCATTGAGTGTTAGCTGGAACTAATGCTGCCTTGAATGGATGTGCCGTGGCTGTCTGAGAATGATGCTGCGGTTAGCAGTGAAAAATATCTTCCTTACAATACTTGTGCAGCAGGCCATGAGTGCAGCACATTTGTATCATTTTATTTGTATAAAAAAAGTCCTCAGTATCACATTGTACTGAAAGAAGTGCTTTTAGCAGTTATTTTGTATAGGTTTACATGCATGTTGGTAGTATGCATTTGGAAGTGCATTTTTAAAGGGGCATAATAAAATAAATTATTGTTTTTTGTTAGAGCTGCTTATTTTTGCCAATTTACTTTATATATATATATATATATATATATATATATATATATATATATATATATATATATATATCAGTGACGTGCAGTCATTAGAGGCAGGTGAGGCAGTGCCGCACCTGTCCTAATGACTAAAAACATTTATTTTTAGAATTATTATTATTAAAAAAAATAAATAAAAAAAATTGTTTAATTTTTTTCCACCCCCCCCGGCATACATGGTATCATCCATGTTGCGTAATAGAAGGTAGGCAGTGAGCTGGTCCGCTGCCCTCCATCCATTGCACAACATGCCTGCCTGAGCCACAACTGAGCCAGCGCCACCCACTGGTGCCTAAAAGCTGAGCCCATTGCTGCCCATATGCTCCCATTTGAGGCTGCTCTTCTAGCAGCCTCGGGGAGCCAATCAGCAGCAGTCTTGTCAGTCACGTCACGTGACTGCTGACGAGGCGGAGGAGTGTGCGGAAGTGCTGGAGGGAACCTTGGAGCCCTCAGCTGAGTCACGTGGACAGTGCACTGTGAGAAGCCAGGCTGCTGGAAGGAAGATCCAAGAAGATCCGACGCAATCAGTGGAGTCAAGCAGCCAAGGAGTGAGCCGCACCCGCTGAGGACCGTTACTTGTTGTTGGTATTAGGTAAGTAATCTATTCTACTACATTGTTTTATCCTGATGAGCCGGCCACCGCTTGAGAGAGTAAGTTACACAGTACTTCAGTACTTCTAGTACTAGTCGATGTCATGACCGACCAGACCGGTGTGTGACACACTGTGTGACTGTCAGCAGTGTCAGGTCAGCTCAGCCTGAGACTCTGAGTCCAGAGAGTGCGGTTACGTCGACCGGGTATGTGCATGCAGTGCGTGGCACATGCAAGAAGTTAGTTAACAAACAAGCCATACCAACCCCAGCTGCCGCAGTGTGTTACAGTCAAAGGTGAGCAGTGCACTAAGGAGCGTTATTGTAATTGCCAAAGTGTCTTGAACTGTTATTAATTAAGGCCCTTAATTAATAACTGCTCAAGACGCTCTGGTAATTACAAGGGCCGCCCAGGACATTCAAAGAGCATTAGAGTGCTTAAAACTGCCCTAGGACCTCACCGTTTCCAGCAGCCTGACATTGCATGCAGTACTGATCAGTCAGGCATGAGGAAAGCAGAGTCGTCATCTGCAGTCACATCCCACTGCTTCCAAAGTATCTGCCGTTGGGTTTGTTTAAAAGTGTAAAAGTACTACTGTTTTTAACATCTCATTTCGTACTTCTTTAGAAGGCTGGAGTTCACAAAAACAGGGCAGCCTTGTGCCTGACATTCCGATGTTAAAAACAGTAGCACTTCTACATTTTTAAACAAACCCAACAGCAAATACCTTGGAAGCAGTGGGATGTGACTGCAGATGACGACTCTGTTTTCCTCATGCCTGACCGATCAGTACTGCATGCAATGTCAGGCTGCTGGAAACGGTGAGGTCCTAGGGGAGTTTTAAGCACTCTAATGCTTTATGAGAATAGAGCCAGGAGAGCAAGGGAAGATGAAGAATACTATTAAAATGTCAGCATTTGTTTTATGTCATGTTCCTGCAATATAATTTGATAAAAACAGTAAACCATTTGCCTTCACTGTTTTTTAAAAAAAAAAATGTAGTTAGATCAATATGCCACTAATTTCCTCTATATATCTAAGTATGCATCTGCCCACTTTACAGTGCTTAAATGAGGAATGGGTGGGGGAGGCACAACACTGTATTGCCCTGCAAACTCTGCTATGAAATGACCTAGGGGAGAAAAAAGAATGCACTCACCTATTCAGCACTGTGCGTTATGAACCTGCCATGTCTGCACTGTAAAGTTTATTATTCCCTGTACACAGCATTCAACTTTCATGATTTAGAGAGAAAAAAGTTTAAATATGATTTCAATTTAATGCTATTATTAAATTTGCTTTGTACTCTTGATATTTCTTTTGAAGAGTAAGCTCGGGAGCAGGAATGCACTACTGGGAGCTAGCTGAACACATGGGTGAGCCAATGACAAGAGACATATGTGCAGCTACTAATCACCAGCTAGCTCCCAGTAGTGCATTACTGCTCTGGATATTACCTAGGTATGTTCTTCAACTCAAGATACCATGAGAACATGTGTAAATATATTATGGGCAAGTACTGTATGTTTCAGTGAGCTAATCGTGTGTGTGTTATTGAGAAGTGTTTGTGTTTGCCAGTGAGCAGAGTGTGTGTGTGTGTCAGTGAGTGTGTGTATATACTGTATATATATATGCGTGTGTATGTTTCTTGGGAATATTATAGTCACTGCCTCACCAAGATCTGATCTCACCGCACGTCACTGATATATATATATATATATATATATATATATATATATATATATATATATATATATATATAATCCCTGCTAAAGGGGTCACATAGGCAGACTCTTGCACTGCCCCCAGAAATGAATACATGTGGTCATACACACTTAATAGACTATACTAAAAAATAAAACATTTATTTTATCTCCTCTACAACTACTTCAAAGATTTACAAATCTTTCTCAAGCTGCTTTAATAAATGTTTTAAATATTTTAAAGCTCCCTGCAATTAAATGTGTATGGGCAGATACCAAAGTATGTTATGGGCAAAAAAAGGCTTAAAACCTGGGGGGGGGGCAGCAGAATTGTGAGTGCCTAGGGCAGCACAAAACCTAAATATGCCCTGAGGGGGGGAACAGAAGATACCAAGTAGGATTATAAATCTTGGATTATAAAATATATATACACTTTAAAAAAAAAAAAAAATTATACAGCTGTGCTTGTACACTAATATATTTTTCATTGCAACATTCCTAAAGTCTGACATTTTCCATCACTTTAACATAGAGATACATCCATACACATGTCTAAATATGTGTATGTATGTGTGTATATATATATATATATATATATATGTATATATGTGTGTGTGTATTTATGTATTTTTATGTGCTGTGCTGTGCTGTCTCCAGAGTCACAGACAGTTAACCCCATGAACCAGGGCTTAGCATGTTTCAGGGTCATGTGATGTGTACCCAGTCCAGTCTGAGAGTATAGTCCTGTTCCGTGTTTTATATATGTCTAGAGTGATTACATAAGTCTGTGAACCCTGACTTTGTTCCCAGTTTGTTTGATTGAGAGCTTGCATTTGTATGGCTGTATTAGGGACCCAGGTTTTGGAAGAGACCATGATGTGGTACCTGGGCTTGTCCCATTTTAATCTTAAGCTGAGAGCTTAGCGAGTGCTGGACTTTCTCTGTGTGTTGTATTAATTTATTTTGTAATTTTCCCTATGGGCCTTGCACCCAGACTTGTCTGGGGTTAACTGCCTGTGACTCTGGAGATAGCACAGCTTCCTGAGAGTTGCCGGGATGTTTACCCAGTCCACTCTGAGCGTGCAGTCCCCTTCCGTTCCGTGTTTAGTGTATATATATATATATATATATATATATATATATATATATATATATATACAGTATATATATATATATATTTATATATATATATATACAGTATATATATAAAATGTCCAGAGCTATCTGCACTCTCACTTAACAAAAGATGGTCAACATCCAGGGTGCCAGATCAAAGGTATAATAGAAAGACCATGATCTGAGAAAGAGGCTGCTGACCCCGAGACGTCACTATTATGCTATAAACTTGCTATTACTCACAGAAGATAAACCCACATACATACATACATACATATATATATATATATATATATATTATCATATGTGTATATATATATATATATATATATGTTTGTGTATGTACTGTAAATATTTTTACATCCTAATGTTCTTCACATAGGGGAATATGTTCTAAGTATTTTTAAATTGATATGTATATATCTATATATAGAGAAGCAAAAAAAAAAACTGCCAAGGATATGTAAAATATAACTTTTAATAAACGAACAGTTAAAAAGGAATTGATATACAAGGGGGACAATCACAAGGAGAGAGGAGTAAGCAACAGGTTTAAACGTTTCGGCCGTACATGCCTAATAATTACTGATCTTTGAGTCCTTTTAAAAACTGTAAAACAAAATCTAATTGGCTAGTACACATTCACACTTAAATAACCAATACATAATGGCATGATGAATAGACAATGCTGGGACTATAACAGCACGGTTCAATACATAATGTTAGATGTGTTAAGTAAAAGCTAATAAACATAATAAATTGATAAATAAATAGATGCACAAATTAATCAGATTTTGAGCTCAACTTATTTAACAACATATCTAAATATGAATACATACAATTCATGATTATCACATAGTAAATTCAACACTGATTCTTTACATAATAAAGAAAAATATAGAAAAATAAATCAAAGGAAAAATATATATAAATCCCTAATATAATTCACTCCCAATAATTAATAAGATCATAATCTGAGTTTAAACCACAAGGGTATTGGGTGTTTAATTTAAAAACCCAGAACATCTCACGTTTATTCAGGAGTTTCAATCTATTTATTCCTGGTTTTGAAGCAGAGACCTTTTCAATTACACACCATTTGAAAGTTCTAAGATTTTTCTGATGTTTGTGCACAAAGTGTTGTACAATTCGCGAAGTTGACTTTCCCAAGTTAATTGTTGAAAAGTGTTCCCTAATTCTAGAAGCTACTTCCCTAGTGGTGAGCCCTATGTATTGAAGATGGCAAACTTCACATGTAATAAGATATATAACAAAAGTACTTGTACAGTTGTGACAGCCATAAATTCGAAAGGACTCACCAGTAGTCATAGAATTGAAAGTATCAGAGATTAGGGCATAATCACACGGCTTGCATTTTCTATGGCCACGCCTAAACATGCCGTTGTGTAGGAGCCAAGAGCTACTACTGGGGCTAGTATCAGTCAGTTTGGTAGGTGACACATAATTACCAATTGTCTTACATCTGCGATAGGAGCATCTAAGACCCTGCTTGACAGTATTCTGCAATTTGTCATCCGCTGATAGCAGAGAAAAATGCTTTCTGACAATTTTGCATATTTCACTATATTGGGCAATATATTCAGTCACAAAGGTGACTCCTTTATGACAATCTTTATTGCCAGATTTCTTGTCCACCAAAAGGGAGCTCCTATCCAATTTGTCCACTTCTTCTCTAGCTCTATTAACCACTTGGGTCTGATATCCTCTAGCTCGTAATCTAGCACTTAGTTTCTTAGCTTCTTGTGTATACTCATGTTGCACAGAACAATTACGCCTAAGTCTAACAAACTGGTCTTTAGCCACGGCGTAAGGAACATGGGGAGGATGACAACTGGAAGCCTCAAGAAGAATGTTACCAGTGATTGGCTTGCGGTAAACCCTAGAATGTATAGATCCTTCAGCAGTAGCTCTTAACTGGATGTCCAAAAAATGAACACTTTCTCTCTGGAATTCAAAGGTAAATTGCAAGCCAATCTGATTGTGATTTAAATAGTAAATAAATGCCTGAGCCAGGTCCAAAGAGCCATCCCATATAATCAGCAGGTCATCAATGTAACGTTGGAAAAAGAAAATGTGAGACCTGTAAGGATTTATATCTCCAAAGATGTGGGACCGCTACCCCCACACACACACAAAAAAGGTTGGCATAGGAGGGGGCAAATTTAGCCTCCATAGCGGTCCCACATGTATACACATGTATTAATATTTAGATATGTTGTTAAATAAGTTGAGCTCAAAATCTGATTAATTTGCGCATCTATCTATTTATTTATCAATTTATTATGTTTATTAGCTTTTACTTAACACATCTAACATTATGTATTGAACCGTGCTGTTATAGTCCCAGCATTGTCTATTCATCATGCCATTATGTATTGGTTCTTTAAGAGAGAGAGAGGTGTGAATCTGTACTAGCCAATTAGATTTTGTTTTACCATTTTTAAAAGGACTCACAGATCAGTAATTATTAGGCTATGATTACGGCCATGTACGGCCGAAACGCATAAGCCTGTTGCTTACTCCTCTCTCCTTGTGATTGTCCCCCTTGTATATCAATTCCTTTTTAACTGTTCGTTTATTAAAAGTTATATTTTATATCCTTGGCGGTTTTCTTTGCTTCTCTGCTGCTGTACCCGCCTCACGCTTCAAGCATTTCCACGTACCTACATTGGTTTGCGGACTATCCCCTCCTCTTCTGTGACGTTCTCTCAAGCTGCGCATGGTAGCGAGGCAAGTTCCCAGGTGTTTCCAGCATCCGGTTGTGTAGAGATTTACCGCAGCGTCTTCTGGCTGATTTGGGATTGCAACCAAGCTGTCAGAATTACAAGCCCGGAATAGGGTAAGAGGTGACGGTTAAATCCTCCCCTGTCCAGAGCGGCGCTGTCTCTCAATTCTTTTCTTGCCTTGTGAGAGTCGTATTGATGGACACTGTATTTGGGGAAGTAATGCTTGGTCATTGTATTTCAGGCAGTTTTATAGCCTGTTAACCCGCTCTCCGTTATTATAGTAAGTGCTTTTTAACTCTTTTGTTCTCTATATATCTATATATAATCATAAGTGTTTATATATATATATATGTATATCTATCTATCTATCTATCTATCTATCTATCTATCTATCTATATATATATATATATATGTGTTTGTTTATATATATATATATATATATATATATATATATTACCAAAAAAAACATCAGATATACAGTATATTTAAGAATAAATAGAATTTTTTTCTGCTGTGTAAATAAACATTGGGATGTGAAAAATTTACAGTAAATACACAGATAAACACTTTATTAAATATGAATATTGCAAAAATATGATTTTTCTTTTTTTTAGCTATTTGACTGCAAAGTTCACGTAAAGAGTTTGGCTGGAGGAAACAGTTGCACAAAACTACACTATTAATCGTTAAACTGCCACAGCTCCACATCGCAAACTACCCCTATACACTATTAACCACTAAACCACTACATAGCCCACCGCAAACTGCCACACAGCCCACCACAAAGTACCCTCTTACACTATTAACCCTAAACCACCACATAGCCCAAAACAAAATACTGCACTACACTATTAACTCCTAATCCACCACAACTCCCATTGCAAAATACCCCTCTACACTATTAACCCATAAACCCCCACAACCCCCACCGCAAAGTACCCCTCTACACTATTAACCCCTCAACCACCACAACTCCCATTGCAAAATACCCCTCTACACTATTAACCCATAAACCCCCACAACCCCCACCGCAAAGTACCCCTCTATACTATTAACCCCTCAACCACCACAACTCCCATCGCAAAGTAGCCCTCTACACTATTAACCCCTTAACCACCACAACCCCCATCACAAAGTACCCACTAACATCTAACCCCCTAACCAGCTAACCCCCTAACACCCCCAAGTAACCAAAAAAAACCTAAAATTACATTAAAAAAAATAACATTAAATAAAAAAAATACCATTACCTAAAATAAAAAACCTACTGTTACAGATTATTTTTTTTTACCAAAAATAAAAAAATACTGTTATGCCTATTGTAAAACTAAAGCCCTACTTAAAAAAATACCCCAAAATAAAAAAAACCTTTACTAACTCTAAAATAAACTATAGCAATAGCCCTTAGAAGGGCTTTTTGTAGGGCATTGCCCTAAAGTGATTAAGCTCTTTTTCACAAAAATAAATTCTAGCCCATTCTACAATACCCACTACTTTTATTCCATTTTGTTATTACCACTTGATCCTTTTTCATACATTTTTTTCACAATTTTTTTTCCTCTTTTTTTTCACTTTTTTATTGTCACATTGGAGTGACTTTGGAATTTCATCATTACAACCGTTTCTACACTACTACCTGTTACTTTATTGGATACTTTTTTACAGCAACACAAACTTATATTTTTCTTGTTTTGGACACTTTTTTGCACAAAATCTCTATTGGGACAATACCATTGGAATTAATTATCAACATAATTGGAACCCCCCTTTTTTTTCCACTACGTATACTCAAGATGCTTTAACATTTAGATTGTTGTTTTTAATACATACACTGTATTTTTTTATGCGATTATTGTTGTTGATTTTAATTTGTTAATCATGGATCCATGAACTGTATTTTATACTACTGTGTTCAATAAATCTGTATCACTTTATACATGCACCTCAACCTATTTGGCACTCTCTTTACTTGCTTCACAAACTGATATCTATTAGGTCTACTAGGAGACCTATTAAAGTGAGCAGTAGGTGTATATACCTGCGCTAGGTCTACTAACTTACATACACTTCCAAGATAGCATAAGGGGCCTCAGCCCCGTCAAACCCTGATTTCAATGATCTTGAGTGGGGCTTCACGAATAGTCCCACTCCATGAGCTACATCAGGGGGGAAAGTTATCATCAAGCGAGCCAGGTTCTGACTATTGTAAGTAAAACTGGAGTTAAGGGTCCCTAATAAATAACATTGACAATAAACATCAATCAGCATGTCCCCTTTAACTATGGTGGGGGGACCCAAAGATTCTCTAGTTAAACAATGTGTTAAAATTTTTACATCATATAAAACCTAATTTTGAACTAACACAGTCAAAATATTAAGTATTAAGTATACAGCATGTTTCTGATTAGTGTACCAGAGCTCAAGCATCTCCATTAAAAAAATCTCTTATCTTACTATTAGCTCTAATTGTCTGTTAGACGCTGTCCATGTTCTTGAGACCTGTATACAGAAAGATAAGAAAAGAAAAAAGAAAAACATGCCATGCAATAAGCAGATAAGAATACATGAACTTCCCCAGAAATGAGGGAGTAAAGTTGTCTGTAGAGGAATGTCAGGGGAGAAAGTTATCATCAAGCAAGTCAGGTTCTGGGTATTATAAATAAAACTGGAATTAAGGGTCCCTAGTAAGTAACATCAACAATAAACATCAAACGTCTTGTTAAGTAAGGTGGGGGGACCCAAAAAATCTCGAGTTAAGCAATGTGTTAACATTTTTACAACATATGAAACCTAATCTTAAACAAACACTATCAAAATATGAAGTAATTAGTCTACGGCATGTTTCTGGTTAGTGTACCAGAGCTCAAGCATCTCCATAAAGGGATCTGTTGTCAGTTAGATGCTGTCCATGTACTTGGGACCTATATAAGGGAAGATAAAAAAAAGAAAAAAGGGGACAAGCAAGCCATACAATAAATAGATTAGAATACTTTTACTTCCTCAGAATTGAGGTTGTAAAGTTGTCTGTAGGGGATTGTCTCCTGTCATTTTGTGAAAGTCTCTGGGACAAGGGTTGCCACTCCCTGGCTAATGCTCTAAGCATCTGGGTTGAGGATGCAGTGGTGGATGTTGTGGAGGCCTCTATGAGGAAGTCCCATCTTTGTAAAAGTTATTTGGCCTGTTGGATGGTTGAGGCAACATATTGTTGGCCGTCCTTAGATATAAATAGACGAACTGAAAAGCCCCAGCAATACTTTATTCCTCTTTCTCTTAAAATCTTTGTGCAGAACTGAAAGTTCCTTCGTAGTTGAAGAGTGTGAGGCGACAGGTCAGGGAATATTTGCAGTCCAGCAAATCTATCTGTGAGAGCTCCTTCTTTCGCTGTTGTTCAAAGTAATTTTTCCCGAAAGGTAAAATAGTGGAGGCGTATAATCACATCTCTGGGCTTTCCTTCATCTAGGGTTCTCGGTCTCATTGCTCTGTGTGCAATATCTATCAAAGCTTCCCTGACAGTGGTGGGGCCAAGAACCACAGTAAAGAGTTCTGGCAAGTAATCTCCCAGATCTTAAGGGGCTACTGTTTCAGGGATGCCTCTGATCCTTACATTGTTTCATCGGGATCTATCCTCCAAGTCTGCTAACTTTGATTCCAGATCCGAGATCTGAATGGCTTAACTTTGAGAATAATTTAGGAGGCTAGCATGGTCAATAGTTAAGTCCTATTGCTTGTGCTCGAGGATATCTGTTCTTTCACCAATGGCAGCAATTTGCCTTTTAAGGTCTGCATGGGATTTGTCAAATTTTTTGGATAAAGAGTAGTGGTGGGTCGCTATAAACGATTTTATGGAGTCCATAAGGTTGTTGGATGGTGGATTGCTCTGTTGTGATTGAAAGGAGTGACTTTTAATTGTAGTATTAATTTGTAAGTCTAAGGTATCAATAGTTTCCTGACCTAGATCCTCTGAGGAGGTATGGGTAGTCATGGTCTGATGTTGGAAGTTTTTGACAACCGTATGTTTTGGCGTGGATGCACCCTTTTGCTTCTTCTTAGATGACTGAGACATCTTTAGTATCTAGAAAATTAGGTAGATTTGTAGGTCTGTCTAGGCTTCTAAACAGATTAAGAAGACTGTATTGTCCCCTGAAGAGCACTATTTAGCAGGGCCAACGGGGCTAAGGAATGAGCTAGGTTTTACTCCATGTTGTTATAAGGAGTATGTATCTGTCGAAAGTTCAGTACAAGCTTATTTTGTCAGGCGTTCCCAATGGGATGCACCCATGCAGGGCGTTAGAACGAGAAGGGATTTGGATAGTACCCACTAGGGGTGAGAATATGGAAAAGGGTGAAAAGGTCTGTAGAAGGTCTCTGTTTCAGCTGGTTCCAGCAATCTGAAATTAAAGTTTTATTAGGGCAAGTAACTTTGGGAAATTTGGTGACCTTTAAGAGAGATCAGTCTCAGGGGGTATGCAAAATTCAGGCTGACGGCCGGTTTATAATGACTGTATATCCCCGACTTGTAATTTAGGCACGAGATCCCAGTAATATTCTCTGGCTTTGTAATTTAGGATCTAAGTATGGCCTACGATGTCTCCGATATGCATGAGAGATGTGGGTCTTATGTAGATAGGCCCTATATGTTGTGCACTTACTTTGATTGCAAAATGGAGGATCACTACAGAAAAAAGGCAGGCCTCACTCCTCACAGTCATCGGCTTCTGAGTCACCAGCCGCCTGTCACCACTGGACTGCTGCAGACCACTTTCAATTGTTTATGAACTTTTGATGAGCTATATGGATAGCTGTTGATATGTTTGTGTCTCACCGCTATGAGCCGAGGTGTCTTAGCTAACAGAGCTCTCTTACCCACTCTAGCTGCCAACAGTACACTAAATATTTTGCCCTGTTGAGAAAACAGGGATTCCTTGAACTCCCAATCCTCGAATTCATTCAGGATGTTAAGCGGGTAATTGAGAGGGTGGAATGCTCAAGTTCTCGGGCTGCAAAGTTCTTTAGAGCGGTATCGCTACGGTTATCCCGGAGTCAGCTGCAGTAAAGTTTTGCTCCAGATGGAATTAACGGAGCATTAATCCCTCCAGATTTAGGTGATTTTCAGAATCAGAACCTATTATTTTTAATATTAACAAGCAGTTTTGATAGTCTTTTTAACGGAGCTACAGACACATACGTCCACTCTCTTTGCTAGTTAGCTCCGCCCCCGCGCTCCAGTCATAATCTAGCCCTTAGTACACAAAACCTTCTGCCAGTTAAATCAGTATATTACCTCTATGTTGCTAACACTTGCAATTAACCTGATAGACAACACATGAGATAAGTGGGTGTGAGCAGAGGCTACATCCAGATAGGTAGTCAGTATGTATAAATAGACCGTGCTTGTTAGTTAGAGACATATGCCTGAGGAAATAGCTAGTTAAGCTGAGAAACTAGTAGCAAGTGTCTCTAGGGGCAATTGTATCCCCCTATTTTTAAGTATTGTTTTTATATTTTGTTTAATAAATTACCATTTTTATACTACAAGCACAAGTCTGATTGGGAGGAGTGAGCCTGCTTGATCACATAACCATTGGAGCAGTGAGCTGGGTCACTGGGAGATCCCAGTCTGTGTTACTCAGCACATTGGTGCTGCCACAATTGTGAGTACAGTGATTCTCTTCTATTCATCTGTTTAGCACTTCACAGTGGTATACTAGGAGGCACCCTCTGTTGCTTGTGTCTCCACACAGACTGTTTGTTATCGATATATCAAGGAGAGGAGCAGCCCTGTGAATTCAGTGAGCTGGGACACTGAGAGATCCCAGTCTGCGCCACTCAGCACCCTGGTGCTGCCATAATTGTGAGCAGGGATAGGCACAGACAAAGGCTGTGGTGGACATTTTCCAAAGTACAGACCTTAGTGAAGGACACCAAGGTACATTTGAAATAAAAACATTATTTTATAGTGCTTGGTGTTATTATACTGATGCAGATACCACTGATCCTATAACCAGCCCACCTCTGGCTATACGCATGTGCCAGTGTCACTACTGTGTCATTATATAGTGCTTAGTGTTATTATACTGATGTAGATACCACTGATCCTATAACCAGCCCTCCTCTGGCTATACCCAGTGGAGGCTCCTCCATATGTGCACTGTCGCACGTGAACCCCCAGGGGGCAGAGGGGGGGGGGGGGGGGGAAATGAGCAGAAGAAAAAAAAAATGAGAAAAAAAAAATTATGGAAAATTTTATTTTTATTTTTTATTTATATTATTTTATATTATATTTATTAATAAATGTATTATTTTGCTGTGTGCTGTCTGTGTGCAGTGTACTATCATCATGCATATTACTATTAGGCTGAAACCTGAAAGTGGAAAGGGCTGTTTTGCCTATACTTTTATGTATCGCACATGCTGTGCAGTGCGATACATAGAAGTATAGGCAAAAGCACTTTCCACTTTAAAACTGTATTGACTGCAGCGCCACCTACAGGCCAGCCCATAGCCTTCCTGTTCGTACAGCTCTTAGTGTGCGGGAGCCAGCTGTAACGTGACACTCGCACACTAAGAGCTGAGCTGACTATGTGTGTGGGAGGAGAAGAGGCAGGGGCGTAACACAGTGTGTGTGACTACAGCAGTGATTCTATAAAGGTAGATCAGAAAGAAGCCATCAGCATGCTGCATTCTCACTGATAGCCAGCGGCTGACTGATGATTTTACAGCCATGCAGCACTCACATTGCTTGCTTACATGGATTGCTTGTATGTTTGGACCTATCTATATGATTCATGACAGGACTCAGCAAGGTAAGTGCTTCTGAAGCACAGTGGCTTTTCCTATAATGCATGTATATGTACGAATAGCACTCACTGCCAGGCTAAGGGGTATTCTTTTAACACCATGGCTCATGGCTGCCAAATATGGTGGCAACGCATTGAACAGCAATGCGTTGCAACCTTCTTTGAAAACCTAAGGTACCGGGTTAAGATATCGGTGTTATGTAATTCCCTAAAATAATACACAAATGTTTACAGTGAATCTTGCTTTTGGTTTCCCTACCACTGTGCTAATAAATAGCGTTAGATCGCAGCAGCATCCATCCGATGGGTGATGACCTACAGTATAGAGGGGTGACTACACTACACCATATAGAAGGATCAAATGGCCATGTACAGATGACCATATGGCTTTGGAAGTTGTGGGACCGTCCCCTAGTTGTGATTGTGCTGCTCTTTTACTACGCCGCTAATTACATCATATTCTTGTGGGATGTGTTTGGCAGCTGCTTTCACTTTGTGAGTATTCTGCTGGTTATCTAGACATTGGTTGATGTACTGACAGAATGGTACATTTTATATTACCAGTAATTGGATGATATTCTAAAGAATGGTACATTACAAGTATTGCATTATATGCATTAAATCAGAAGTGAACTCGGCCCAACATAATACTGAATTATACCATAATACCTGCAAGGCATCTCTACCATAACACAGTTACCAGAAATGACTATGGTGGTTATTCTTTAATTAGTTTATCAAATCAGTTATCTATAAAAAGTCATATATATTTTTAATGGTAAGTTTTGTAGAAAAAAATATATGTTTAGCTTTTCTGTAGGTTTAGAATACACACCTCCCTTCTTTCCCTCCCTCCCTTCTCTCCCTCCCTCCCTTCTCTCTCTCCCTCCCTTCTCTCTCTCCCTCCCTTCTCTCTCTCCCTCCCTTCTCTCTCTCCCTCCCTTCTCTCTCTCCCTCCCTCCCATTTCTCCCTCCCTCCCTTCTCTCCCTCCCTTCTCTCCCTCCCTCCCTTCTCTCCCTCCCTTCTCTTCTCTCCCTCCCTCCCTTCTCTCCCTCCCTTCTCTTCTCTCCCTCCCTTCTCTCCCTCCCTCCTCTCCCTCCCTTCTCTCCCTCCCTTCTCTCCCTACCTCCCTCCTCCCTCCCTCCTCTCCCTCCCTTCTCTCCCTCCCTCCCTTCTCTCCCTCCCTCCCTTCTCTCCATCCCTTCTCTCTCTCTCTCCCTTCTCTCTATCTCCCTTCTCTCTCTCTCTCTCTCTCTCTCTCTCTCTCCTCTCTCCCTCCCTCAATCTTCTCCCTCCCTCCCTTCTCTCTCTATCTCCCTTCTCTCTCTATCTCCCTTCTCTCTCTATCTCCCTTCTCTCTCCATCTCCCTTCTCTCTCCATCTCCCTTCTCTCTCTATCTCTCTCTCTCTCTCTCTCTCTCCCTCCTCTCTCTCTCCCTCCCTTCTCTCCTTCCCTTCTCTCTCTCTCCCTTCTCTCTCTCTCCCTTCTCTCTCTCTCTCTCCCCCTCCTCTCTCTCTTTCTCCTCTCTCTCTCCCTCCTCTCTCTCCCTTCTCTCTCTCCCTCCCTCCTCTCTCTCTCCCTCCTCTCTCTCTCCCTCACAAACACTACTACTATTACACATAGACACATACACACACATATAAACACTACTACTACTACACACAGACACATATACACACACACACACATAAACACTACTACTACTACACACAGACACACATGCTCTCATACTGCTCTTCTTTCGGCGCATACTTGCAATATCGAAATAGAATAGAAGAGGTATAAGGTAAGAGCATGCTGCTGTTATAAAGATATTATATATGTAATGTAAGTGAGATATGTATAAATAGTGTTTATCAGACCAGTACATATATATAATCAGATTCAAGAGTTTAGGTTTTGGTTCAAATGGGTGGGGCCATTTGAGGGGTGGGGCATTCTCAAAGGGGCAGGGTCTTGTGCACCACCATCTTAAAAATTCACCAGCCGCCACTGGCTATACCCATGAGCCAGTGTCACTGTGTCATTATATAGTGCTTGGTGTTATTATACTGATGTAGATACCACTGATCCTATAACCAGCCCTCCTCTGGCTATACGCATGTGCCAGTGTCACTACTGTGTCATTATATAGTGCTTGGTGTTATTATACTGTAGATACCACTGATCCTATAACCAGCCCTCCTCTGGCTATATGCACGTGCCAGTGTCACTACTGTGACATTATATAGTGCTGGGTGTTATTATGTTGATGCAGATACTACTGATCTTATAACCAGCCCTCCTCTGGCTATACCCATTAGCCAGTGTCACTACGGTGTCATTATATAGTGCTGGGTGTTATTTATACTTATGCAGATACCACTGATCCTATAACCAGCTCTCCTCTGGCTATACCCATGTGCCAGTGTCACTACTATGTCTTTGTATAGTGTTTGTTGTTATTATACTGATGCAGATACCGCTGATCTTATAACCAGCCCTCCTCTGGCTATACCCATGAGCCAGTGTCACTACTGTGTCATTATTTAGCGCTGGGTGTTATTATACAGATGCAGATACACATCCAGTATTTCACTCAGGCTTTATTTATTCCATAACTTATCACCCAATTTCACTAGCAGTCTCTTGACAAGCCACTAACTTAATTCACACTACATATTTTTTTTAATTCCTATTATTTAATCAGAAAGAAAAGATATACTAAGGTTGTGGCAGACACTGCAAGGGCTAGTCACGGACACCAGTGTCCGTGTACGGACACCTTGCCTATCCCTAATTGTGATGAGTACAGCAATTTTCCTTCTATTTGGCTTGGAATACCACAGTATTACATTAGGAAGCGCCCTTTTCTGTTTGTATTTCCACACAGATTGTGTGTCATCTGAAAATCAAGAAGAGGAACAGCCCTGAGAATTTACTACATCCCATTCTCCCAGATGAGAAGATTTATCTATGGGTTTACTTTGAGATCTTGATTTGATTAAGGACATTGTAACTTCCATCTTTATCAACTGGACTTTAATATAATATCTTAAACGGCCATGATACCCACATGTTGAAACACTTGAAAGTGATGCAGCATAGCTGTAAAAAGCTGACTAGAAAATATCACCTGAATATCTCTATGTAAAAAAGAAAGATATTTTAACTCAAAAGTTCCTCAGTAGCCACATCTCATTGTAAAGGACTTCTAAGCAGCAAATCACTATCACCTAGATTTAGAGTTCTGCGTTAGCCGTCAAAAGCAGCATTAAGGGGTCCTAACGCTGCTTTTTACCGCTCGCTGGTATTTAGAATCAGACAGGAAAGGGTCTACCGCTCACTTCCCTACCGCGATTCCAGGCTACCGCAGATCCCCTTACGCCAATTGCGTATCCTATCTTTTCAATGGGATCTGCCTAACGCTGGTATTTGGAGTCTTGGGAGAAGTGAGCGGTAGAGCCTCTACCGACAAGACTCCAACTGCAAAAAAAGTCAGTAGTTAAGAGCTTAATGGGCTAACGCGTGAATATAAAGCTCTTAACTACTGTGCTATAAAGTACACTAACACCCATAAACTACCTATTTACCCCTAAACTGAGGCCCCACCACATCGCCGCCACTATAAAAAAAAATGTTAACATCTAATCTGCTGACCGGACACCGCCGCCACCTACATTATAGCTATGAACCCCTAATCTGCTGCCCCTAACATCGCCGACCACTATATTATATTTATTAACCCCTAATCTGCCCCCCCATGTTGCCGCTACCTTACCTACACTTAACCCCTAATCTGCCGACCAGACCTCACCGCCACTATAATAAATGTATTAACCCCTAAACCGCCACACTCCCGCCTTGCAAACACTAGAATAAATAGTATTAACCCCTAATCTGCCCTCCCTAACATCGCTGCCACCTACCTACAATTATTAACCCCTAATCTCCAGCCCACACCGTCGCCGCTACTATAATAAAGTTATTAACCCCTAAACCTAACTCTAACCCTAACCCTAACACCCCCCTAACATAAATATAATTTATATTAAACGAAATAATATTGCTAAAATTAACTAAATTATTCCTATTTAAAACTAAATACTTACCTATAAAATAAACCCTAATATAGCTACAATATAATTAATAATTACATTGTAGCTATTTTAGGATTTATATTTATTTTACAGGCAACTTTGTATTTAATTTAACTAGGTACAATAGCTATTAAATAGTTATTAACTATTTAATGGCTACCTAGTTAAAATAAATACAAAATTACCTGTAAAATAAATCCTAACCTAAGTTACAATTAAACCTAACACTACACTATCATTAAATTAATTAAATAAATTACCTACAATTACCTAAAATAAAATAAAATAAACTATTCTATAATACAAAAAAAAAAACACTAAATTACAAAAAATAAAAAAGAATTTCAAGCAGTTTAAACTAATTACACCTAATCTAAGCCCCCTAATAAAATAAAAAAAGCCCCCCAAAATAAAAAATTCCCTACCCTATTCTAAAATACAAAAGTAATCAGCTCTTTTGGCAGCCCTTAAAAGGGCTTTTTGCGGGGCCTTGCCCCAAAGTAATCAGCTCTTTTGCCTGAAAATAAAATACAATACCCCCCCCAACATTACAACCCACCACCCACATACCCCTACTCTAACCCACCCAAACCCCCTTAAAAAAACCTATCGCTAACCCCCTGAAGATCATCCTACCTTGAGTCGTCTTCACTCAGCCGAGCCAAATTTTTCATCCAAGGTGAGCAGAGGCGGTCCATCATCCGGTAGAAGTCTTCATCCAAGAGGGAGAGGGGCAAGAAAAGGTCCTTTATCCGGTAGAAGTCTTCATCCAAGCGGGGCAAGAAGAGGTCCTTCATCCGGTAGAAGTGTTCATTCAGGCGGCGTCTTCAATCTTCATCCATCCGGAGCGGAGCCATCTTCAAAGGAGCCGACACGGAGCCATCCTTTTCTACCGACGGACTAACTACGAATGAAGGTTCCTTTAAGGGACGTCATCCAAGAAGGCGTCCCTTCAATTCCGATTGGCTGATAGAATTCTATCAGCCAATCAGAATTAAGGTAGAAAAAATCTGATTGGCTGATGCAATCAGCCAATCCGATTGAAGTTCAATCCGATTGGCTGATCCAATCAGCCAATCGTATTGAACTTGCATTCTATTGGCTGATTGGAACAGCCAATAGAATGCAAGTTCAATATGATCAGCCAATCGGACTGAACTTCAATCTGATTGGCTGATTGCATCAGCCAATCAGATTTTTTCTACCTTAATTCTTATTGGCTGATAGTATTCTATCAGCCAATCGGAATTGAAGGGATGCCATCTTGGATGACGTCCCTTAAAGGAACCTTCATTCGTCGTTAGTCCGTCGGTAGAAGAGGATGGCTCCGTGTCGGCTCCTTTGAAGATGGCTCCGCTCCACTCCGGATGGATGAAGATTGAAGACGCCGCCTGGATGAACACTTCTACCGGATGAAGGACCTCTTCTTGCCCCGCTTGGATGAAGACTTCTACCGGATGAAGGACCTCTTCTTGCCCCGCTTGGATGAAGACTTCTACTGGATGATGGACCTCCTCTGCGCACCTTGGATGAAGAATTCGGCTTGGCTGAGTGAAGACGACTCAAGGTAGGATGATCTTCAGGGGGTTAACGATAGGTTTTTTAAAGGGGGGTTTGGGTGGGTTAGAGTAGGGGTATGTGGGTGGGGGGTTGTAATGTTGGGGGGTATTGTATTTTATTTTCAGGCAAAAGAGCTGATTACTTTTGGGCAAGGCCCCGCAAAAAGCCCTTTTAAGGGCTAGTAAAAGAGCTGATTACTTTTGTATTTTAGGGTAGGGAATTTTTTATTTTGTTTTTTTTATTATTTTATTAGGGGGCTTAGATTAGGTGTAATTAGTTTAAACTGCTTGTAATTCTTTTTTATTTTTGTAATTTAGTGTTTGTTTTTTTTGTATTATAGAATAGTTTATTTTATTTTATTTTAGGTAATTGTAGGTAATTTATTTAATTAATTTAATGATAGTGTAGTGTTAGGTTTTATTGTAACTTAGGTTAGGATTTATTTTACAGGTAATTTTGTATTTATTTCAACTAGGTAGCTATTAAATAGTTAATAACTATTTAATAGCTATTGTACCTAGTTAAAATAAATGCAAAGTTGCCTGTAAAATAAATATAAATCCTAAAATAGCTACAATGTAATTATTAATTATATTGTAGCTATATTAGGGTTTATTTTATAGGTAAGTATTTAGTTTTAAATAGGAATAATTTAGTTAATTTTAGCAATATTATTTTGTTTAATATAAATTATATTTATGTTAGGGGGTGTTAGGGCTAGGGTTAGAGTTAGGTTTAGGGGATAATAACTTTATTATAGTAGCGGCGACGGTGCGGGAGATTAGGGGTTAATAATTGTAGGTAGGTGGCGGCGATGTTAGGGAGGGCAGATTAGGGGTTAATACTATTTATTCTAGTGTTTGCGAGGTGGGAGTGAGGCGGTTTAGGGGTTAATACATTTATTATAGTGGCGGCGAGGTCCGGTCGGCAGATTAGGGGTTAATAAGTGTAGGTATGGTAGCGCCGACGTTGGGGGGGTCAGATTAGGGGTTAATAAATATTATATAGGGGTCGGCGGTGTTAGGGGCAGTAGATTAGGGGTTCATAGCTATAATGTAGGTTGCAGCGGTGTCCAGAGCTGAAGATTAGGGGTTAATAGTATAATGCAGGTGTCAGCGATAGCGGGGGCGGCAGATTAGGGGTTAAAAAGTGTAAGATTAGGGGTGCTTAGACTCGGGGTACATGTTAGGGTGTTAGGTGCAGACTTAGAGAGTGTTTCCCCATAGGAAACAATGGGGCTGTGTTAGGAGCTGAACGCTGCTTTTTTGCAGGTGTTAGGTTTTTTTCAGCCAAAACTGCCCCATTGTTTCCTATGGGGATATCGTGCACGAGCACATTTTCCCAGCTTACCACTACCGTAAGCAACGCTGGTATTGAGGGTTGAAGTGGCGCTAAATTAGGGTCAACGCACCCTTTTTTGAGCCTAACACAGCCCCTCAGACAACTCTAAATACCAGCGTTGTTGGAAGGGTGCGTTGGGAAAAAAAGCAGCGTTAGCTACGTGGCTTTTTACGACAAAACTCTAAATCTAGGCATATGTCTGTCCCAGGACATTTCCCTATTCAGTTTAAGAAAGTTTACTATGAAATCTCATGAGAGTTAAGTGAAATCTCATGAGATCACAGTAAAAGAGTTCATGACCTCAGCACTGTTGATGCTGATTGGCTGCTGTTCATTTCTTCATTTTTATTTTTTTTACCTGCAGCTAGGCAGCAGCTCAGTATAACTTTTTACACAGAACTTACTCTGTTGAGCTGAAGAAATTGTGAGGTAAAATATCTTCTTTTTTTACATAGAGATGCTCAGGTGATATTTTCCTGTCAGTTTTTTTACAGTTATACTGCATCAGTTTCAAGTGATTTAGCATATGAGTATTATGAGTATTATGTCCCTTTAAAGGGACCCATAACACCTTCTAAAAATTGTTTAAACTAACTTATATTTACTAATAATAACAAAGTAATCATGAATCCCTATTCTTGCCGCTCAGTTTACCCCAAACAGTTCAATAAGATTGTCTTTAATTAGACTGCTGATCTGCCGCTTGGTGATGCTATGTATGCCACCATATTGCCACACGGGCACAGCCATCACTTGATTGTGCATTGCAGATGTTATTAAGTTTAGAGAAGGATTACCAGAATGATCTCTCACAGTGGTGCTGTAATTAGCTGTATAAACATTTTTCATATGTGCCTCATATTTATATAAATAAATATTCCGTTTGTTAATTTCAAAGAACTGAAAACGTTTTCTAAGTTAGAAGAAAACGGCTAGAGGAACTGTTGTTTAAGCTAATAGGAAGCTGAAGCTACACGGAGGGGGAAGGAAGGGGTGGCATGCTCCGTGGGAAGAAGGGAGCTGAAAAACGCTGCAAATAACTTTGACCCCCAAAATTTGTTACACATCTACAACCACCAAAAAACACCCATGCTAAATAGTTTCAAAATGTTGTCCTGAGTTTAGAAATACCCAATGTTTACATGTTCTTTGCTTTTTTTGCAAGTTATAGGGCAATAAGTACAAGTAGCACTTTGCTATTTCCAAACCACTTTTTTTCAAAATTAGCGCTAGTTACATTGGGACACTGATATCTTTCAGGAATCCCTGAATATCCCTTGACATGTATATATTTTTTTTAGAAGACAACCCAAAGTATTGATCTAGGCCCATTTTGGTATATTTCATGCCAATATTTCACCGCCAAATGCGATCAAATAAAAAAAAATTGTTCCCTTTTTCACAATTTTTTTAACAAACTTTAGGTTTCTCACTGAAATTATTTACAAACAACTTGTGCAATTATGGTATAAATGGTTGTAAATGCTTCTCTGGGATACCCTTTGTTCAGAAATCACAGACATATATGGCTTTGGCGTTCCTTTTTGGTAATTAGAAGGCCGCTAAATGCCACTGCGCATCACACGTGTATTATGCCCAGCAGTGAAGGGATTAATTAGGAAGCATGTAGGGAGCTTCTAGGGTTAATTTTAGCTTTAATGTAGTAGACAACTACAAGTATTGATCTAGGCCCATCTTGGTATATTTCATGCTACCATTTCAACGCTAAATGCGATCAAATAAAAAAAAAATGTAACATTTTTCACAATTGTAGGTTTCTCACTGAAATTATTTCCAAACAACTTTTGCAAGTTTGGCATAAATGAATGTAAATGCTTCTCTGGGATCCCCTTTGTTCAGAAATAGCAGACATATATGGCTTTGGCGTTGCTTTTTGGTAATTATAAGGCCGCTAAACGCCGCTGCGCATCACACATGTATTATGCCCAGCAGTGCAGGGGTTAATTAAGAAGCTTGTAGGGAGCTTGCAGGGTTAATTTTAGCTTTAGCATAGAGATCAGCCTCCCACCTGACACATCACACCCCCTGATCCCTTCCAAACAGCTCTCTTCCCTCCCCCATCCCACAATTGTCCCCGCCATCTTAAGTACTGGCAGAAAGTCTGCCAGTACTAAAATAAATGGTATATTTTATTTTTTTTAAATAAATTTATAGCATATTTACATATGCTGCTGTGTAGGATCCCCCCATAGCCCCCAACCTCCCTTATCCCCCCAAACAGCTCTCTAACCCTCCCCCTCTACCTTACTGGGAGCCATCTTGGGTACTGGCAGCTGTCAGTACCCAGTTTAGAATAAAATATATTTTTTTTTATTTAATTTTTTTTTCTGTACTGTAGCTCCCCCCCCATAGACCAACCCCCACCACCTCCCAGATCCCTTAGATCATTTTATGTTGCTTCCCCCCCCCTTTCTCCCACTTATTGATCCAAATTTTTCTGTAGTGTAGCGGATCCTACCCACTCCCTCCCCGTGCACGCGCGCGTGTCCGTGTGCGCTCCCAACAACCCCGCCCCCTCACTCTTCTGTCATCCATCGATGGCCACCCACCCGCCTTCCACATCTGCTCCCACCAACGATTGCGGCCATCGATGCCCGGTGCAGAAAAGGCCACAGAGTGGCTCTCTCTGCATCGGATGGGGGAAAAATGTTATTGCAGGATGCCTCGATATCGAGGCATCACTGAAATAACTGGAAAGTGGCTGGAAGGGATCAGGATTGCTTCCAGCCGCTTTAAACCCCAACGTCGTGCAGGGTACGTCGCTGGTCTTTAAAGACCAGTTTATGCAAGATGCGTGTCGTTAAGGGGTTAATAACATTATCTGCCATGTGCATCACGTGACTGCTGTGCTTGTGAGCAACGTGCATTACAACATAGCAGCACTGAGCTCAGTTTAACCATTCTGTTTAACAACACTCTTCTTGAATACAATGGGGGTAAGCTGCACAGACTGCCTAAAAATCCTTTATTACTAAATTTGTAGTAGATGTATGGACTGACAGCAGTATATATATATATCAGTATATTATGTCATTTGTACAAACCTCCCCTACATACAGCTGACAAATTAAAGCAGTGAGACCTCCATATGTAAAATGTTTAGAGAATATAATAAGGGTTATGACAAAACTTCTGACTCAAACTCAGAACAAGGAATGTTCAGCCAACTCTCTTAAACTGTGAGGTTAATTTTACATACAAAAAAAAATACAAAGTGCAATGAACAGAAATATACAGAACATGATCATAATTTGTTAAAGATCTACAGAAACATTTGTACAAATTGCAATTCTAAATACACGGCTATATTCAATATATAAAATTCAAAATATAAATGCATTAAAACACATGTACAAAGTTTAAATACAAAAGTATGACAAATACAAAATCTGAATACTTTTTTTTTATAGTGTGCTTGTCTCCATGTCAAATTTATAAAATGATTTCAGTATTAGGAAGAAATAGATTAAATGCACTCACTGGATTGCAAGGTGCTGAATATTGCATGCTGGGAATTTCTGACAAGCCTCTCAGCTGGTTCATTCACAGGTTAACTTCCAACCAATCCAGTACAGGAACAACTCTCAAAGCATGGCTGTTTCATTAAAGGGATATGAAACCCAAAACGTTTCTTTAATGATTTTAATGATTTGGGTAGAGCACACTATTTTACAGTCTACTTTGATTATTAAATCGCTTCATTGGTATAATTTGTTGAAGGAGCAGCAGTGCACTACTGGGGGTCGATCCGATAAAAATCGTCGCCCGCAAAAGCCGGCGACGCCAATATTTGCGCGGGTTTGGTATCACATATACGGCGTAACCTAGAAGTTACGCGCGTATATTTCTGCCGTCGCCCGTAGTTTTTTGGGCTATAGGCAGGTATACCAAACCCGCGCAGTTTGGTATCCAATATGCAGCATAAGGACTTACGTGGCGAAAATGGAGAAAACGTACTCCATTTTCACCTCGCCACAAAAAGCAGCCGTAAGAAGCCTTACGCTGACTATTGGAGACCCGTAACTTCCTAAACTGGCTGCTAAAATAAACCTAACACCTAACGCATGCGCAATGTCTATCTCCCTGTCAACCGCGATCTTATAAAATAAACCTAACACCTAACGCATGCGCAATGTCTATCTACCTGTCAACCGCGATCCCCCCCCCCCCCCCCGAAATCCCTAATAAAGTTATTAACCCCTAAACCGCCGCTCCCGGACCCCGCTGCCATCTACATAAACTAACCCCCTACTGTGAGCCCCTAAAACCGCCGCCATCTACCTTATCTATCCCCTAATCTGACCCCTTACACCGCCGCCACCTATATAAAAATTATTAACCCCTAATCTAATCCCCCTATACCGCCGCCAGCTATATTAATATTATTAACCCCTAATGTAAGCCCCTTACACCGCCGCCATCTCTATTAAAATGATTAACCCCTAATTTAATCTACCTACCCCGCCGCCAGCTATATTATCTATATTAACCCTAAGTATATTATAGTTAATATAGGTATTACATTATATATATTAACTATATTAACCCTAATTATATTAGGGTTAATATAGTTAATATAGTTACTATAGTATTTATATTAACTATATTAACTCTATCTAACCCTAACACCCCTAACTAAATTTATATTAAATTAATCTAATTCATTTATAAACTAAAATATTCCTATTTAAATCTAAATACTTACCTATAAAATAAACCCTAAGATAGCTACAATATAATTAATAATTGCATTGTAGCTATGTTAGGGTTAATATTTATTTTACAGGTAAATTGTTAATTATTTTAACTAGGTATAATAGATATTAAATAGTTATTAACTATTTAATATCTACCTAGTTAAAATAATTACCCAATTACCTGTAAAATAAATCCTAACCTAAGTTACAAATACACCTACACTATCAATAAATTTAATAAACTACAAACATCTATCTAAAAATACAATTAAATTAACTAAACTAAATTACAAAAAAAAACAAACACTAAATTACAAAAAATAAAAAAAAGATAACAAGATTTTTAAGCTAATTACACCTATTCTAAGCCCCCTAATAAAATAATAAACCCCCAAAATAAAAAAAATTCCCTGCCCTATTCTAAATTAAACAAATTTCAAAGCTCTTTACCTTACCAGCCCTTAAAAGGGCCTTTTGTGGGGCATGCCCCAAAGAATTCAGCTCTTTTGCATACAAATACAATCCCCCCCCCCATTACAACCCACCACCCACATACCCCTATTATTAAACCACCCAAACCCCCCTTAAAAAAGCCTAACACTACCCCCCTGAAGATCTCCCTACCTTGTCTTCACCACACCGGGCCGAACTCCTGATCCGATCCGGGCGATGTCTTCCTCCAAGCGGCAAAGAAGAATTCTTCCTCCGGCGATGTCTTCCTCCAAGCGGCAAAGAAGAATTCTTCCTCCGGCGACGTCTTCCTCCAAGCGGCAGCAAAGTCTTCATTCTTCCGGCGGCATCTTCAATCTTCTTTCTTCGCTCCGCCGCCGCGGAGCATCCATCCCGGCCGACTGCTGTACTACGAATGAGGTACCTTTAAATGACGTCATCCAAGATGGCGTCCGCCGAATTCCGATTGGCTGATAGGATTCTATCAGCCAATCGGAATTAAGTTAGAAAAATCTGATTGGCTGATTGAATCAGCCAATCAGATTCAAGTTCAATCGGATTGGCTGATCCGAACAGCCAATCAGATTGAGCTCGCATTCTATTGGCTGATCGGAACAGCCAATAGAATGCAAGCTCAATCTGATTGGCTGATTGGATCAGCCAATCGGATTGAACTTGAATCTGATTGGCTGATTCAATCAGCCAATCAGATTTTTCTAACTTAATTCTGATTGGCTGATAGAATCCTATCAGCCAATCGGAATTCGGCGGACGCCATCTTGGATGACGTCATTTAAAGGTACCTCATTCGTAGTACAGCAGTCGGCCGGGATGGATGCTCCGCGGCGGCGGAGCGAAGAAAGAAGATTGAAGATGCCGTCGGAAGAATGAAGACTTTGCTGCTGCTTGGAGGAAGACGTCGCCGGAGGAAGAATTCTTCTTTGCCGCTTGGAGGAAGACATCGCCGGAGGAAGAATTCTTCTTTGCCGCTTGGAGGAAGACATCGCCCGGATCGGATCAGGAGTTCGGCCCGGTGTGGTGAAGACAAGGTAGGGAGATCTTCAGGGGGGTAGTGTTAGGCTTTTTTAAGGGGGTTTGGGTGGTTTTAGAATAGGGGTATGTGGGTGGTGGGTTGTAATGGGGGGGGGATTGTATTTGTATGCAAAAGAGCTGAATTCTTTGGGGCATGCCCCACAAAAGGCCCTTTTAAGGGCTGGTAAGGTAAAGAGCTTTGAAATTTGTTTAATTTAGAATAGGGCAGGGAATTTTTTTTATTTTGGGGGTTTATTATTTTATTAGGGGGCTTAGAATAGGTGTAATTAGCTTAAAAATCTTGTAATCTTTTTTTTATTTTTTGTAATTTAGTGTTTGTTTTTTTTTGTAATTTAGTTAATTTAATTGTATTTTTAGATAGATGTTTGTCGTTTATTAAATTTATTGATAGTGTAGGTGTATTTGTAACTTAGGTTAGGATTTATTTTACAGGTAATTGGGTAATTATTTTAACTAGGTAGCTATTAAATAGGTAATACCTATTTAATAGCTATTATACCTAGTTAAAATAATTAACAATTTACCTGTAAAATAAATATTAACCCTAACATAGCTACAATGTAATTATTAATTATATTGTAGCTATCTTAGGGTTTATTTTATAGGTAAGTATTTAGATTTAAATAGGAATATTTTAGTTTATAAATGAATTAGATTAATTTAATATAAATTTAGTTAGGGTTAGATAGAGTTAATATAGTTAATATAAATACTATAGTAACTATATTAACTATATTAACCCTAATATAATTAGGGTTAATATAGTTAATATATATAATGTAATACCTATATTAACTATAATATACTTAGGGTTAATATAGATAATATAGCTGGCGGCGGGGTAGGTAGATTAAATAAGGGATTAATCATTTTAATAGAGATGGCGGCGGTGTAAGGGGCTTACATTAGGGGTTAATAATATTAATATAGATGGCGGCGGTGTTAGGGGCTCACTTTAGGGGGTTATAGATATAATATAGCTGGCGGCGGGGTACGGGAGCGGCGGTTTAGGGGTTAATAACTTTATTAGGTTGCGGCGGGGTACGGGAGCGGCGGTTTAGGGGTTAATAGCATTTTTATTGTTAGGCTAGTGAGGGGGGATAGCGGATAGAGGGTTAGACGTGTCGGGCTATGTTAGGGAGGCATGTTAGACTTGTCGGGCTATGTTAGACAGTGCGGGTGTTTTAGACTTTAGTCAGGTTTTATAGGCGCCGGCAGTTTCTAACGTGCCGCAAGTCACTGGCGACGCCAGAAATTTGTACTTGCGCAGATTTCTGGACATCGCTGGTTTGTCAGACTTACGGCACGTTAGCATCTGACGGCGACTTATATGGGATAGCTCGAGTTGCGAGCTGAAACTGCGGGCGACGCCGGTTCCCTCGCTTGCGCCGCAAACTGCGATCTATATCGGATCGCGCCCCTGGTTTCTAACTGAACACATGGGTGAGTCAATGACAATCGATAAATATATGCAGCCACCAATCAGCAGCTAGAACCTAGGTTCTTTGCTGCTCCTGAGCTTACCAAGATAAACCTTTCAGCAAAAGATAACAAGAAAAAGAAGCAAATAAAATAATAGAACTAAATTGGAAAGTTGTTTAAAATTGTTTGTTCTGTCTTAATCATGAATGTCTAATTATGACTTTACTGTCCCTTTAAAAACCCCTTGAGTGCTAACGACGGCTCTGAGCTGTCGCAGAGTTTCCCACTCAGAGCCGTTGCTAGAACTCTCCCACCTTGAGGGAGATCTGGGGGCTCCCACCCACTCCTACCCCGGCAATTGGGCCTGCATAGTGACAGGCATCGCCAGGGCTTCGCGTTATGCGCGGTGACGTCACTGCGCAACTTTATTTATACTTAACAATGTTAAAGGGTCAGTAAACCTTAAAAATAATGTTATATAATTCTGCACATAGTGCAGAATTATATAACATTACATTAGCCAAACTTTGTAAATCATAATATTACCTTTTTATTTTGTAAAAATACCGCTGTTTTACAGACCCGCTCTCTGTACTCTGCTGAGCGGGTCTGTTGTTTTTACTGAGCGCATCGGGCTAGCTGTATATTCACAGCCCGCCCCAACCGCGCCATTAGACACAGTGCAGCTCGCTCCCGCTGTCAGACAGAGCAGTTGATTTCCACAGCACCAAAAAAATAGGAAAATAGTTGAACAAACTAAGCTTTTATTGATCCATGTCAGCTTATACAAAGCACTTGGCACACAGCAGCAAAAAGCGACGTTTCGGGCTGTTAACCCTTACTCATGCTTCAGGGTTACCTTACTCATGCTTCAGTGTTAACAGCCCGAAACGTCGCTTTTTGCTGCTGTGTGCCAAGTGCTTTGTATAAGCTGACATGGATCAATAAAAGCTAAGTTTGTTCAACTATTTTCCTATTTTTTTGGTGCTGTGGAAATCAGTTGAATACATATTGCAGAGAGGTGTTTGCAGTGGCCCTCAGGTGTGTGCTGTCTGTCACTTGGGAACTGTCAGACAGAGCAGGAGCGAGCTGCACGCTCAGCAGAGTACAGAGAGCGGGTCTGTAAAACAGCGGTATTTTTACAAAATAAAAAGGGAATATTATGATTTACAAAGTTTGGCTAATGTAATGTTATATAATTCTGCACTATGTGCAGAATTATATAACATTATTTTTAAGGTTTACTGTCCCTTTAAGTATAGGAGCAGGGGGCATGCTGCTTAGAAGCCTGTATCTCAGGCATCTAAGCAGCTACAGACCCCCAAGACCCACGGTTGGAAAGGTAATCACCCAACCTTTCCAACAGTGTAAGCTAAAACATTTAAAAAAACATTTTTAAAAAAAGCTTAGCACCCAGGTGGGAAAGTGCTTAGCACTCAAAGGGCTAATCTAAATGCTGTGAGAGAGCTGTAAACGTTAAGCACGCAAACAAATATATACACAGCGCTAAGCCCAAAAGTTACAACCTGCCACTCCCAAACCACCTCCCTAAGAGTGGACACAGTAGGAAATAGCAAAAAAAGAAATAAAAGAGAGGGCGCTAAAAAGCTAGCAGTAACAACCACATTTATTCTATAGACATTTAATCAAAGAGGAAGTGTACTGTATAAATAACAATATTGTTAGAGTTAACTAATCCTATTAAAATAATGGCTGATATAAGAATGAGGGACGTCTCCCTTAAAATACAAATTCAAATGTAATACACAATTTATACAAACGGTCCGTTTAAATACGCAATGTTAGCAAAATACAATTTAAAAATGAGATACAATTAAGTAAAACCTATCTAATTTTTAAATTGTATTTTGCTAACATTGCGTATTTAAACGGACCGTTTGTATAAATTGTGTATTACATTTGCATTTGTATTTTAAGGGAGACGTCCCTCATTCTTATATCAGCCATTATTTTAATAGGATTAGTTAACTCTAACAATATTGTTATTTATACAATACACTTCCTCTTTGATTAAATGTCTATAGAATAAATGTGGTTGTTACTTCTAGCTTTTTACCGCCCTCCTTTTTATTTCTTTTTTAGAGCTGCAAAACGTTGTCAAGCAGTATATTAAAATTAAAAGTTATCCTTGTTTTAATTTCAACAAGTGGAGTGAGCAGTCCGTTTTTTATCAATATTATACATTTGATTTTGTTTTTCCTCCATGAGTTGCGCTCCACTTGTAATCTATCTCAGTGTTTCCCAACTTCAGTCCTCAAGAACCCATAACAGATTTTTATGTTATCTTATTTAGAGCACAGGTGAAATAATCAGCTGATGGGTGAGAACAGGTTAGTGACCATGGTTACTGATCAGTTGATTATTTCACCTGTGCTCCAGTACAGATATCATGAAAATCTGACCTGTACTTGAGGACTGGAGTTGAGAAACACTGATCTAGGCAACAATTACCAAAACTATTTATTAGTAAAAGATAATACAACAATATCTAACATTCTCATATATTAGGATTATGCAAGGCAAAGTATAAAAAAGTATTTGCAATTGTTTTATAAAATACAGAGCCCCAGCTACCAGAAGCAAACTACTACCGTAATAGGAGATGGGGAATACTTGTTATGAGAAGATGGGAGGTGAAAAAATAAAAGCAAGAAGCAGAAACCGTTGAGAAGATGTAACTAACTGTTTAATATAAATATGTCTTCACTGTAATGTGTAGTGTCTATGATTACGGTCCTTGCGACCAATACCGGTCAGACACGATGTTGGCCTAGGATAATTTCTCTATTCTCCTGTTCGTTGTTTTAACTGCTAAGTAATAAAGTATTGGATTTTTACTTTTTTTTTATTGGAGGCTTTTTTTTTGGATATTCATCTTTTTCTGTATGTGTAATGCAGTAATAAAGGTGTCTGTAAAATTACTGAAGTATAAAAATAATTTGAATAATTTACAATGTGATGTTGATACAATGTTGATAATTTGTCTTTAATTTAGCAACACAAAATTAATAACGTAATAAGGAATATTCTGTCCATCTATTTCCTTGTGCCCATAGAACAGAGATGTGCAGTTGAACATTGGGTCCATTTCAAGGTAAAAAACGGATATAGGACTCAGTGTTAAAGAAAGGTTGAGATATATATGTTTCCCATATTTAGGGTGTTCAAACTGCCACTCCACACACACCCCATAAGTATAAGTAAGTGGGGGTTAAACTTTACATGTGAGTCCTCATGTGATTTATAATGATCAAATGTCTTTGTTGTATTCTATAGTTATATTAAAAAGACCATTAGGAAAATGAGAGGAAGATTAAATAAGCCAAATATTAGGTGTGGAGGCAATTAAAGGGATAGTAAAGTCTAAATTAAACTTTCATGATTCAGATAGAGCATTCCATTTTAAGGGAATTTCTAACTTACTTTTAGCATAAAATTTGCTTTGTTATCTTAGTATTCTTACTAAGCTAAACCTGCTTAGGCTCATATACTAATTTCTAAGCCCTTGAAGGCCGCCTCTTATCTGAATGCCTGAGTCAGCACTAATTGGCTGAAATGCAAGTCTGTCATAAGATCTGAGATAAGGAGGCAGTCTGCAAAAGCTTAGATACAAGGTAATCACAGAGGTAAAAAGTATATTTGTATAACAGTGTTGGTTATGCAAAACTGGGGAATGGTAAATAAAGGGATAATCTATCTTTTTAAACAACATTTTTGGTGTTTACTATCCCTTTAAGATGGCAAGGGATTGATCAGATTTAAGTACCCAGGAAGGAGGGTGATTGTGAAAAGCTTTTAAAACAGAGGGAGGTTTACTGGATTTATGAATTGGAAACCCTAAGAGGGAAAATAGGGAATTAGATTTGTCTATGTTTCTATAGGTACCATATATAGGAAAGAACGGTAGTGCTTTAAAAGAATATTTAGGTAGATATAGGAAATATAGCATGTTAGGGATATTTTGTGAAATATATTTTTTGGGGTCTTTTAAAATGTTTTTAATTATTAGTATATTATGAAAAGACATATTTGTATTCTTGTACAATGAAATAAAATGTATAGGATGTAATGTTAATTATACTAAGAGATGGTGTTTGGAGTATTTAAATGACTGATATTTTGCACGATTTTGAAGTGATAAAAAGGAAGTTGTTATTGAAAAATATAATTATGATTAAGGGCTAAGCGACCCAAAATGCCACAATTTTATTTTGCTTTAATGGTCTTATACAGGATATTATGCTTTCATAGTAGTGATATAGGTACAGCTTTTATCCCTTTAATAAATACAGCAAAGTAAAAAGAAAAGTTCTGGAACGTCCTTTAAGTGCAGGGTGACACTGAAGCACAGAGGTTTGCACTTAGGCAATATATTTATATAAATGGCTTATATTTAGCATAACAATATATATATATATATATATATATATATACATATACACATACACAGTATATATGTGTATATTCCAATTAGACAGTAAACACCTTGTCATTACAAGACATTTGTGTTGCTATAGAAAAACATATCAAACAAGTCCTAACATTTTTAAAATAAATTAACATCCTTTTTACTGCAGTTATTTTTCAGGAGCTAAACTACTGTAATGATATGTTGTTGGTAGCTGAGATTTGCAGACTCCAAGTGGTATGAGTTTTAGCCACTTGGTTCTCAATATAGTTCAGCAGGTTATTTGTAATGAATTATGTCCCACAATATACTGATATATATATATATATATATATATATATGGAGACAACAACCGAATAACTGACAGGTAGTATTTAGCAGCTCAAAGGATTAGTCAGCATATTAAAGTACATTCATATGCAGGGTTAATAAGCAGTATGCAATAGTTAGAGCGAAGCATAGGTGGATGCAGCAGTATTCATTAGCGTGGTAAAGGTTGAACCAGCATACAGATTTAGTTATAATACTTGCGTGTCCCACGAGGAAGGTAGACAGAGTCCAACAGAGAGAGGTTGTGAATCCTTTGAGCAACCGGGTACAAGCGGTTATGCTGTGAGCGTTGGTTCCGGCGTGCTGTATGACCGCAATGGAGGTGAGCAAGGCGGATGGAGGGGTTCTGGAAAGTAGTTCCGGTAGACCCGATGACAGCGTCCTGAATGAGGAGAGGTGTATACACAGGCAACAGCTGCGGCCACAGCGAGAATTAGATGTATCTGAGAGCAGCTTAATTCAGGTGACACACGATCCTTAGGCAGATAGGAAAAAGTAGGCTGACGATTAACACCAAAAAACGGCTTGAAATAAGGAGAGGAGCTAGTAGTTAAAATAGGATACAACTACTAAGCAGGAACAAAATAATCAAGCAAGGAGTTGAGCAGGAAGTGAGGTTTTATAGAGGGAGAGGAGGTGATGTAATTAAAGGGACATTACAACTACACCCACCACTGCCTTATTTGGAGGAGCCAATCTGGGCTTTAGTCTGAAGACAACAAGGCTAGCTACGGTCATAATGTTAGCATAAAGTGCATTGTTTTTCAGTTGTTATCTGATAATGCCAATTAGGGAAAAGTGAGAAAGTTTGCTCATATAAAACTTAACCTTTATTCCATGCGGTTAAAATAAAATGGATTGGGTTTTTCCCTTAGAACAAGGCCCCACGGGAGGTACAATACAGCTACACAATACACAGGAAAGATATCAGCTTCGGGGCAGTCACCCCCAAAGCAAATACAAATAGGGAATGTAATCAATTTATCCTCACAACCACTTACACATGAGCAATATAGGGTACTTAGCTATGGCTTGACGTTTGCTGTTTTTCAGACCATAGTATACGTCAATCGTTTAATTAGAAACATTTTCCTTAGAAAACATTTCTCAGGTAAGGAGGGTTATGATCAACAAGAACTCAGTTTTGAACAAGAATCCTCTCTTTGTATATCTGATGCTCTCACATTTCAAGAGTCATGTAATGTTGTAGCCTTATAGGTTCTTCAATTGGAGACTGATTTGTGCCCTGGATCTACAAATAGAGGCAAATCTTTTAAGACAAAATCAAAGATTTACCCCATTCAGAGTAGGGCCAGACTGTGGAGACTTTTTTCAATAGAGTGGAAATGGATTTAATTAAACTTAAAACACAAATTGGACACAAAGAACACAACTTAACTAAACAATAGAGAGTAGCTCTGAAATCATTACAAGATAGCCATGAAATAGTGATTAGGAATGCTGACAAGGGGGGTACGGTTGTGGTAATGGACAAATCAGCATACATAAATGAAGCCTTGAGGCAACTTAATAATAACTGTAATTACATGATTTTACCCTGAGGCCCCCCGAGGTTGTGCAAAAGGGAATTACGTCAAATTTTGTATGATGGTTTGGAACAGGACTTTTTGGATGTGAATACAGCAGAATATTTGGATGTGGAGAATCCCAGAATACCCCTGTTCCACCATCTTTCAAAAGTACATAAGTCGCCCAATAGTCAGTTGGATAGGGTCTCTTTTGGAACACCTATCTCAGTGGCTTGATTTATTAAGTTGGCTATATCCTTACCCTCCTATGTCAGAGACACTAAACATATCTTGAAGATCACACAGAGTCTGAAGTGGAATGATACATATTGTGGTTTCCTTTACACTACTCAGTACCACATAAGGATGGCATGAAAGCCATCAGTTTCTTTTTGGGAGATTTCACAGACTACTCTGAAAAGTTTCAAGCATATGTATTGAGAGTCACCTTCTTTCTACTAACCCACAATTTTTTATATTTCAAGGAGTCTTTTATCTCCAAAGATGTGGAACAGCTATGGGAGCCAAGTTTGCTCCCTCTTACACCAACCTATTTTTAGGTTGGTGAAAGTTCTTCCACATCTTTGGAGATATCAACCCTTACAGATCCTATATTCAGGTTTACAGGAGATTTATAGATGATCTTTTGTTCGTATGGAGTGGCCCTAGAGACTGTATACAGCCTTTTGTTAATTGGCTGAATATTAATCGAGTTGGCCTTGCGATTCACATTCGAATATCATCCCACTACTATTCATTACCTGGATCTCACTTTAGTCGGATCCAAGAGCGGTAATATTATTACAAATTTGTACAGAAAGCCAATTCTTTGCTCAATGGAGCTAGTTGTCATCCTAAACATACAGCGTTTGCAGTTGCCAAATGACAGTTTACAAATCTTAGAAGAAACTGCACAGGGTGGAATGACTATTGTCAAGAGGCAGAAGGGCTAGAGAAGAGGTTGAGAGAAAGGGGGTAAACTCATAAGGATATAACTAAGGCCAAAAAACAAGTGGAATCTCAATGAAGAGACTATTATTTACAGGGAGGTAACACAAAAGATACCAATACAGAGTTCAAAGGGGTCACTTTTGTAATGGATATTGTGCACAATTCTCACAAATAGTCAATATACTGTAGTCCGTATAGTCTGGCAGCAGATAATAAACTAATAGGTCTTGTCAAAGATGGTTTAAGGTGCAGCTCGAGAAAATGTTCCACTCTGGGGTCTATGCTCTCACCAACACAATTAAAAACAGACAACACTGCTTTCAGTTCATGGATGAGACTTTTTGGATGTACAGGTGCAGGCATAGGAAGTGTAGACCCTGTGAGTACATTAATAGAACCAGAACAAATACTTCTTGTGTAACTGGAGAGACTTTTAACATAAAATCTTGCCTGAATTGCATGTATACTAAAGTGATTTATCTCATTAGCTGTGAATCTTGTGTGGTGGAATATATACTGTAGGTCTCATGTCTAGGGACATCAAGTCGAGGATAAGGGAACATTTCTCTATGATTAGCCTGGGCAGATCCTCCACCCCCCTGGTTCAACATTTTGTTGACTACCATAATGGGGATTTAAGCACGCTCAAGTCTTGTGCTATAGAAAAGCTAATTAGACCTGAGAGAGGGGGGGATTTGGAGAAGCTTCTGGCTAAAAGAGATATTTTGGATATTTAAACTCAAGACAAGGGTGCCTGATGTCCTCAATTCCAGATATGACTTGATAAATTATTGGGACTGAATATTTAATTTGTTTATAATCATGAACCAAAGTGGATATTACAGCCTTATAGTCTGTGAGAACTTGATTACTTAAAGTGGGTGAATAGGCTTTCTAAGATAAACAAACATATTTGTATTTTTTGTAACAATACAATGATTTCTTTTTGTACTATTCAGAATGTAACTATTTAACTTGGGTCTTATGGTGTGTACTGACAATGTAATATACTTGAAAATGTAGTGATAATATAATCTGGTTCATCAGCAATGATCATCTTGTGGGCATATTGCATGTATATCACAGTGTACATATGGTCACAGACCAGAAGTAGGCTATTGATGATTGACAGTAATGTGATGGCTAAAAAAGCAATAGCCAATGTGATGATCTACTGACATTCATAATGTTTGTAATGGGTATTGTGGTGGGTGGGTTCTATGAGAATGACGCGCAATGTTCTTAACCAATAAGAATGCTTTTTATGCTTTTTAAATGTGGGGTTAGGTACACCTGTGAGGCTATGATTAAGGAAGATTGCCGAAACGCATAAGCCAGTTGTGCTGCCTATTGTTCTTCATGCTTATATGTTGGCTGTTTTTGAATTTTAAGCAACTGAAATAAAGGCTAAGTTTCTCACTTTTCTCTTATTATGTCCATGGACCAGCCGGAATTCGCTCAGTTACCTGCACGCTAGCTAACAGCTGGTTGGGAATTTGCATACACCTCCTGTGTGACGTTACTGCTCAATCTGCCCAATCTGCTACAGGATCCATGGAGACCAGAGTTGGAGAACATAAGCCAGAAGGATTCCCTTGCCGGTATACGGAGGTCTGTGTGGGAGCACAGTGGTGTATATGCCAGAGAAGCATCTCTACCAGCTTTACGGATGCCTGTGTGATAACTTAGTGATGTGATGTCAGCGGTCCTTACGGAGGTTTGTGTTAAAACGAATAAGGCGACAACTGAGTAACAAGGAGTCAGTGTGTGAACTACGTGTTCCAGAGGGAACTTATCTCTTTCATCCCGTAAATTGTACTCATAGGGGTGAGAGCTAAGCTCTGGGATGTACATACTTATATATTCAAATTGGTCATTTATTTCCCAACCGGTATTTAGTATTGAACATTTGAACTGATTTGGATGCATTTACATGCGTATAACTAACACAACCTTCTCTTTTGGCGAAACCAATAAGGGACAGATATATAGTCTTGAGAAGTCAGCAGGGTGTATTCCAAGTTCATAGAATTGAAAACTTGCTCTTTTTTCAGAGATAAATTACATGAAAAGGACAAATAAATAATGAAAATATAATGCAATACTGTTTCATTATACATAACTAAAAATTTAAATATAAAAATCTCATGGTGTTTACTGTCCCTTTAAGCCTATCAATGATAAAAATAAAAAAAATAGTAAAAAAACAAACAAACAAAAACAAGCAAAAACAGAAATCATAATCTCTGTTCCCAAGCCAGGGAAGGAATTTACAGCATCTGTCACTCACTATCAATAGGAAACCATAACATCTAAAAATGCACAATGCTTTGTCATATAAAATGTAAAAAAAATTCAAGGTGTTGTCATAAATATGAAACATATGGAGCTGCCAGATGTAATAATATACTACTATTGTTTGTGCAATGCTTACAAATGTCACTGTTTTCATATTTAAGGGGTCATTAAAGTATTTTTACATATGTTCATAGTCTATATATCAGCATTTCAAAATACCTTCATACAAAATAAATATGCAAAACTGTCACTTCATTAAAGGACCACTAAACACAAATTGCAAATTACATGATTTTGAACCTTCATATCTGAGAATTATGTTACAATGAAAACTGCAGCTTTATTTTGCCAAATGAGTATATCGTTTTATGTTTGTTCATTTCACTGATTTCTCTGTCCCCCAGAACAAAATAATCCTTGCTAACCAATCACAAACTAATATTCAGATATAGCACAAACTCTCGACTAGATTACGAGTTTTGCGTTATGAGTGAAAAAGCTTCATAACGCTGCTTTTTCACTACCGCTGATATTACGAGTCTTGTAGGTATAGCTGTACCGCACACTTTTTTGGCCGTCACGCAATGTAACTTCGGCACCTTACAAAAAGTACTTTTTCAATAGGACTTCCATGGCGCTGGTATTACGAGTTTGCCTGTCCGGCCAAAAAGTGAGCGGTACAGCTTATAACTACAAGATCTGTACCGCCACCTGAAAGTCAGTAGTTATGAGTTTTACGTTACAGAGCTATAGCATAAAACTCATAACTTAAGTGTTACAAAGTACACTAATACCCATAAACTACCTATTAACCCCTAAACTGAGGCCCTCCCGCATCGCAAACACTGAAATAAAATTATTAACCCCTAATCTGCCACTCCAGACATCGCCGTAAACACTAGTTAAATATTATTAACCTCTAATCTGCTGCCCCAATGTCGTCGCCACCTACATACACTTATTAACCCCTAATCTGCTGTCCCTAACATTGCCGCAACCTACATTACTGTTCTTAACCCCTAATCTGCTGCCCCCAAAATCTCTGCCAGCTAACTACCCTTATTAACACCTAATCTCAATAAATGTCGCTGCCACTATACTAAAGTTATTAACCCCTAAACCTCACCCTAACTCTAACCCTAACACCCACTAACTTTAACAAAATTAAAATAATTCCAAATAAAGATTATAATTAATACCTAAATTATTCCTATTTAAAACTAAATAAATACTTACCTGTAAAATAAAACATAAGATAGCTACAATATAACTAATAGTTATATTGTATCTAGCTTAGGTTTTATTTTTATTTTACAGGCAAGTTTGTATTTATTTTAACTAGGTAGATTTGTTATTAAATAGTTATTAACTATTTACTAACTACCTAGACATGGAACGCTAGTCCTTACAGGGGTCCAGGGGTTTGTTAAAAAAGAAGAAAAAAGGGAAACGGGTAATGGGGGTGGAGATGGACGGGTGGGGGAGGATCAAGGGGAGGACTCTCCCCCCCCCCCTTTTTTCTTTTTCTTTTTCTCCCCTCAATACCATGGTATTATTATCCGCTTTTTAAATCAGGAATTTCTTGAACTGATTAGTATAGGGTTAGGTTACTACTGGTTGTTTTAAATTACACTGTTTATATTTATTTCTATTGAAGTATAGCAGAATTAGGGATTAGGGAGGGAGGGAGAGGGGTGGGAGATAGGTGGAGGGGAGGGAAAAGAAAAAGAAGGGACAGAAATTGGAAAAGGAAACGGAAAGCGTTTTCTTGGTCCACAAGGATATTATTATATGCAGTACCACATTGTTACAGCGTTTAATATCTTTTTAGTAATCTGGCTGAATCTCTCTTTTTACAAGTATAGGAACAGACACGGTGTATCATGCTTCAAAACTTTTGGTTTCTGTGCTATTCTTTAGCCTCATCGTGTCTCACAAATGTATGTTGAATACGTCAATGGTAAAACTGTCTATTATTTTGAATGTCTTACCATGTCCCTTATGGGTAACTATGTACTGTCTTTTTCTTTTAATAAAAAGAAATGTTAAAAAAAAACTACCTAGCTAAAACAAATACAAAGTTACCTGTAAAATAAAACCTAACCTGTCTTACACTAAAAGCTACCATTACACTAAAATTAAATAAATTAAATTAAAAAAACATTTATCTAAATTAAAAAAATTAAACACTAAATTACACAAAATAAAAAAGAAATGATCAAATATTTAAACTAATTGCACCTAATCTAATAGCCCTATCAAAATAAACCTTAAAAGGGCCTTTTGCGGGGCATTGCCCCAGAGAAATCAGCTCTTTTACCTGTAAAAAAAAATACAAACAACCCCCCAACAGTAAAACCCACCACCCACACAACCAACCCCCCCAAATAAAAACCTACCTAAAAAACCTAAGCTCCCCATTGCCCTGAAAAGGGCATTTAGCTCTTTTACGGTGCCCAAAGTCCCTAATCTAAAAATAAAACCCACCCAATAAACATTTAAAAAAAACTAACACTAACCCTCGAAGATCCACTTACAGTTTTTCAAGACCGGACATCCATCCTCATCCAGCCGGGAGAAGTCTTCATCCAAGCGGCAAGAAGTCCTCAATGAAGCTGGGAGAAGTCTTCATCCAAGCAGCAAGAAGTCGTCCTCCAGGTGGGTAGAAGTCTTCATCCAGATGGCATCTTCTATCTTCATCCTTCTGATGCGGAGCGGATCCATCATCAAGACATCCGGCGCGGAGCATCCTCTTCTTTCGATGGCTATTGAAGAATGAAGTTTCCCTTTAAATGACATCATCCAAGATGGTGTCCCTTGAATTCCAATTGGCTGATAGAATTCTATCAGCCAATAGGAATTAAAGGGTAAAAAATCCTTTTGGCTGATGTAATCAGCCAATAGGTTGAGCTTGCATTCTATTGGCTGATTGGAACAGCCAATAGAATGTGAGCTCAATCCTATTGGCTGATTGAATCAGCCAATAGGATTAAAGCTCAATTCTAATTGTTGATTTGCCAATAGGGTTTTTTACCCTTTAATTCCGATTGGCTGATAGAATTCTATCAGCCAATCGGAATTCAAGGGACGCCATATTGGATGATGTCATTTAAAGGGAAACTTCATTCTTCAATAGCCATAAAAAGAAGAGGATGCTCCGCGCCCCCGGATTTCTTGAAGATGGAGCCGCTCTGCGTTGGAAGGATGAAGATAGAAGATGCCGTCTGGATGAAGACTTCTGCCCGCCTGGAGGATGACTTCTTGCCGCTTGGATGAAGACTTCTCACGGCTTCATTGAGGAATTCTTGCCGCTTGGATGAAGACTTCTCCCGGCTGGATGAGGATGGATGTCCGGTCTTCAAAAACTGTAAGTGGATCTTCGGGGGTTAGTGTTAGGTTTTTTAAGGGTTTATTGGGTGGGTTTTACTTATAGATTAGGGACTTTGGACACCATAAAAGAGCAAAAAGCCCTTTTAAGGGCAATGCCCATCCAAATGCCAGGGCAATGGGGAGCTTAGGTTTTTTAGGTAGGTTTTTATTTGGGGGTTGGTTGTGTGGGTGGTGGGTTTTACTGTTGGGGGGTTGTTTGTATTTTTTTTTACAGGTAAAAGAGCTGATTTCAGGTGTGCTCATGACAGTATAATAGAGTTGTGAATATTAAGCCAGGAAGTCTCATTCTATTATAAAGAGTAAAATCAGGAATGATTCAGCCCTCTGAGGCAAAGGACTGTAATGTTAGGACCAGTCTATATTGGGGCACCTTGTAAGTGGTGACTGGCTAAGCAAAATATGGCCATATTGTGTGACTAAGATCCCAATTTTATTTAAAAAGAATAGTTGTCTCTTGATGTATTTGCAGGCAATTATTTGCAGCAGTTCAAAAAATATGTTGTGTTTTTGAAAATGGATGTGCGCCAATACCTTTTTGTTTGTGTAATTACTGGGTCATATTGGCAGCACTCCCAAAGATGTGTATATAAACTTTTTGTAAGGTGTGTTAAACCAAATTTTGTATTTGTATTAAAACATAATCAGGGAGACTGACCATCTCCCATTGGTTAAAGCACCCCACCCAAGCACAGGTGTGCTCATGACAGTGTAATAGAGTTGTGAATATTAAGCCAGGGAGTCTCATTCTATTATGAAGAGTAAAAGCAGGAATGATTCAGCCCTCTGAGGCAAAGGACTCTAGTGTTAGGACCAGTCTATATTGGGGCACCTTGTAAGTGGTGACTGGGGGCGCGATCACATATACGGTTTCGGCGCAAGCGTGGGAACCCACGCTGCCCGTAATTTCACCTTGCACATCGGGGTATTACATATACTGCGCCGTTAGATGCTAAACTGGCATAAGTAGGACAAACTGGCGATCTTCTGAAATGTGCGCAAATACACATTTTAGTAGTCGCAAGTAACTTACGCCAGTATTTTATCCATGGAAAGTGTCAATAAAGAGTAGTTTTATGCAAATTAGGCTAACACTCATAAAAATGAACCGCAATATCATATAAAAATGCGACACGTAATTATGCTATTCAAAATTCATATATAAACCCATATATGAAGAGATGAAGGTAATACAATTATGATTTCCCATTGTTCTCTCCTCCAAGTATTGTTGATTGTTTTGAGAAGAAATTTAAAGTAAATAAGCAAGTATATGCCCACTATGTGATAAAGTACCTACAAGCTCAATCCATTTGATTATGTTGTGGCTTCAAACTATTTCAAATACACAAATAAACCTTTAAAAAACAATATCATAGTATACTGTCCCTTTAACCTTGAGATGCTGCTTAAATGTATGTGTTTTTTAAGGCTTCCAGGGAGTTACGGTGCTTTTTTAGTCAGTGCAAGGGTTGCTGCGCCTGCAATATGTGGCGAGAGGAGAATGGAGTAGATTTTCTGAATTCTGCGTGCGTAAGTCCTTACGCTGTATATTGGATACCAAATTGCGCTGCTGTTCTATTTTAGTCTATGGGAAAAAAAAATACGTCCGAAGGGTGAAATATATGCGCGTAACTTGTATGCTACGCCGTATATGTAATACCAAAATCGGGTAAATCTGGCGGCGGAGGATTTTGCGGGCGACGCTGCATCTGTAATGGAGGCCTGGCTAAGCAAAATACGGCCATATTGTGTGACTAAGATCCCAATTTTATTTAAAAAGAATAGTTGTCCCTTGATGTTGTTTGCTGGCAATTATTTGCAGCAGTTCAAAAAATATGTTGTGCTTTTGAAAATGGATGTGTGCCAATACCTTTTTGTTTGTATATATTTATATATGGTAAAAGGGGATTAAAGACTGCGCTAATAAGGAGGAAAGGGGTGGGTATAGGGAAGAAGAGGAGGGGGAAAGGGAGAGAGACAGAAAGAGACTTATGGTGTAGTATCTTCAACACTTCAATAATGATTTTCAGCTATATATTTAAAGCTGCTCACCTGGTCTAACCTCAATAGTATGAGGTATATGACTCTTATGGGTAGGATCTTATCTCCACTGTGGTAAAGCTGCAATTCTTTCAAAGATTTCCTGTTGTTTCCCAGATGAGGAGATTTGCTTTATATATGAATCAGATAAATATTTTCAGTATATTCAAGAGCAAACAGAACTCATCACATAGCAATAAAAAATGATTTATTTTGCAGAGGCATCAAATAGTGCTTCAATGAGTCTATGTAAATGTATATTCCGTGTTTGTCAAATTGTTGAATTGTTGAAGTCTTCTCTTTATAAGAAAAGTTTCTCTTTACTGTGATAAATATTGCAGAAGGCTGTGTATTCAGACTGGTCTCAATACTATCTAGATATATCCAAAGCCGGTATATATCTAGTATTGCCAGTAACAGTTATCCCAAACTGAATGTCAGAATAGACCAAAAGTACTTGATAAGAGTGATTACAAACTTCCTTAAACAAGTCATATAGGAGTATAGTTCCCGGCAAAGTGCAGCTTCGTCGTCCGCTGTCGTTTTGGAAACCGTGATACTGAAAGTGAGGTCACTGCTGCTAATAGCTTTGCCCTTACGCATTTCGTGAATGGCTTCACTTCATCAGATTGGTGAGAATGTAGCTACAACAACACTTGCACAGTTGAAGTTGTTTTGATGCAGCTTCAAAATTCCAAGCAAGAGAGCGTGCTTATACTAGAGTTACATATGGTGCAGTCCCGATTAAATGATGCACCTGTCAATCAAATAGAGATTACTGAAATTCTCACACTGAGGCAGCTGGGGCACAGGTAATGGAGCAGATTTATAAATTAAGATTTTGTATGAAAAAAAAGTTTATTTAAAGAAAAACACAAGCATCACTGTGCTTATATTTAGTAATATCTCCAAAATATTAGCTAAAGTATAGTTAAATTTACCATCACTTTAACTTCAAAGGGCTCAAATGCACCTATATATGTCTATATATGTGTACATATATATTTATGTGTTTCCATGAGTATATATGTCTGTAAATACATATTTACACAACTAAATACATAAATACATATTTACACAAATAAATACATATGTACACACACATTATATATATATATATATATATATATATATATATATATATATATATATATATATACACATACATACATACATTATATATATATATATATATATATATATATATACACATACATACATACATTATATATATATATATATATATATATATATATATATATATATATATATATATATATAATGAAAGAAAATCTAGATAAAACAGAAAATCCAGAAAAAGGATGCCCTGGCCAGCACATTCCTTATAAATAAAATAAAAAATGCACAGAGAATCAGCATGTGAGAAAGAATCTGAGTCCACACAAATCAAGGTACATGAATGCACAATGTACAAAAACTCTTACAAAATTGATTAATTTCCAACTTCTAAAATTAATTAAACAAATACAGTACACCTTAAATATATTTAAAATAAAACACACCTAAGACCATAATAGTATGGGGCCCCAAAGTACAATAAGACATCTATTAGCGCTAAACAATATATATACTGAATATTATAAAGTCATAAGGTTTAGCCATAAATAAATGCAATAAGTTCCAAGATATTAGTAGATTATTCATCCAGTTATAAAAAAACACCTTAATCAAAATATAGTGTTGACAAAGTATCCATAATAGGATGTACTTGGATACAAAATTGCGTTTATTGTAACAACCTCTAATTGATACAGTCCAGACTCATACAGCAGGTTCCAAGCAAGATGACTGAAAATATGGTTGCGTTTTTCCCAAAAACGATCTCAACCGTTAGTATTGCTCAGTTCACAGTCATAGGGTTAATTAGCATATGTCACATAGAGGTGGTTATGGTTTAAAGCAGTTCATGCAGATTACAGCAGTTCAGGCGGGTTTAAGCAGTAAGCAAGTATGGCAGTCAAAAGAGCGGTGTTACAGTCCCAGTGTATGCAACGTGAAGCAGGCAAAGTATACAACACAGTCAATGTGATGAAATGATAACAGCCTTCTGGGTATTCCTACTGAGAATAATTCTCTCGCCTAAGGAACCCCTATTTCTCACCACTTCCAGATGTCCGTATGTTCACCAGCTGCTGTTTGTCTCTTACCCGTTCGATGTCTTACCCCACCTCTATGGAATGGTATCCTGCGATCCGGACTATTTAGGCATCCTCACTTGGCCAAGCACGGTGTTGAAACAGACTTCTTTTTACGCGGGTGGCCCACACCAAGTCATGTATTCACACGCAACACGTTTTTTGCTGCCAGGAGGTTCCAGTGTGGCTTCTTCACAGCGTATCAGTTCTGTTGTAAACATTCCCTCCCAGGAATTTAAACCCTCATCGTAGGAGATCCAGGTAAAGTTAGTTCCTCCTTGTTCTGTCTGATTCTATGATGTTATAAATTTAAGGCAGTACGTTAAGATCTGTATTTTAGGATTCCTTAATTCCTTAATTTTTATTGGCATTTATAGCACATTTGATTAAAAAATATATACATATGTACAAATAGTGATTGTTCATAAATTTAACAAACTTAAACTCACTAATTATTGCATTCATTGAATGGTATTATGGAGTACACAGCATAAATTTAGTTATCACTGCCACCCCGGAGGACATCATTATATAAGATCCATGATTCATTATTCCCTCTTAATTACCTTATGGAAACACAAAAATAATAAAGGAACGAGAATATATACATGAGAGGAAAGAATAATATATATTTAAAATAGATATTTATTTATATCTTGAGAACTTTTATTTAAAGGTAGTTTTTGTTGTAATTCTATTTCGGCTAGGTTATGAGTTTTGCGTTATCAGTGAAAAAGCCTCATAACGCTGCTTTTTCACTACCGCTGGTTTTACGAGTCTTGCAGGTATAGCTGTACCACACACTTTTTTGGCTGTAACACAATATAACTACCGCACTTTAAAAAAAAGTGCTTTTTCAATGGGACTTCCCTTCCATAGCGCCGGTATTACGAGTTTTGCTTGGGAGGCCAAAAGTGAGCGGTACAGCCTATACCGTCAAGATTCGTTCCGCCATCTAAAGTTAGTATTTATGGGTTTTGCGTTACAAAGCTGTAGCATAAAACTCATAACTAAAGTGTTACAAAGTATACTAACACCCATAAAGTACCTACTAACCTCTAAACCAAGGCCCTCCCGCATTGCAAACACTATAATAAACATATTAACCCCTAAACCGCAGCACTCCCGCATCATAAACACAAGTTAAATATTAACCCCTAATCTGCCATCCACAACGTCATCGCCGCCACTATACGAAAGTTATTAACCCCTAAACCTAACCCTAAGTCTAACCCTAACATCCCTAACTTTAATATAATTAAAATAAATCTAAATAAAAATTACTATCATTAACTAAATAATTCCTATTTAAAACTAAATACTTACATGTAAAATAAACCCTAAGCTAGCTACAATATAACTAATAGTTACATGGTAGCTATCATAGGCCTAGATTTGGAGTTTGGCGTTAGCCGTGAAAACCAGCGTTAGAGGCTCCTAACGCTGGTTTTAGGCTACCGCCGGTATTTGGAGTCACTCAAAATAGGGTCTAACGCTCACTTTTCAGCCGCGACTTTTCCATACCGCAGATCCCCTTACGTCAATTGCGTATCCTATCTTTTCAATGGGATCTTTCTAACTCCGGTATTTAGAGTCATTTCTGAAGTGAGCGTTAGACATCTAACGACAAAACTCCAGCCGCAGGAAAAAAGTCAGTAGTTAAGAGCTTTCTGGGCTAACACCGGTTTATAAAGCTCTTAACTACTGTACTCTAAAGTACACTAACACCCATAAACTACCTATGTACCCCTAAACCGAGGTCCCCCCACATCGCCGACACTCGAATAATTTTTTTTAACCCCTAATCTGCCGACCGCCACCTACGTTATCCTTATGTACCCCTAATCTGCTGCCCCTAACACCGCCGACCCCTGTATTATATTTATTAAACCCTAACCTGCCCCCCACAACGTCGCCTCCACCTACCTACACTTATTAACCCCTAATCTGCCGACCGCAAAGCGCCGCCACCTACGTTATCCTTATGTACCCCTAATCTGCTGCCCCTAACACCGCCGACCCCTATATTATATTTATTAACCCCTAATCTGCCCCCTCAACGTCGCCTCCACCTGCCTACACTTATTAACCCCTAATCTGCCGATAACCCTATAATAAATAGTATTAACCCCTAATCTGCCCTCCCTAACATCGCCGACACCTGACTTCAATTATTAACCCCTAATCTGCCGACCGGAGCTCACCGCTATTCTAATAAATGTATTAACCCCTAAAGCTAAGTCTAACCCTAACACTAACACCCCCCTAACTTAAATATAATTTAAATCTAACGAAATTAATTATCTCTTATTAAATAAATTATTCCTATTTAAAGCTAAATACTTACCTGTAAAATAAATCCTAATATAGCTACAATATAAATTATAATTATATTATAGCTATTTTAGGATTAATATTTATTTTACAGGTAACTTTGTATTTATTTTAACCAGGTACAATAGCTATTAAATAGTTAAGAACTATTTAATAGCTAAAATAGTTAAAATGATTGGAACAGCCAATAGATTGCGAGCTCAATCTGATTGGCTGATTGAATCAGCCAATCGGATTGAACTTGAATCTGATTGGCTGATTCCATCAGCCAATCAGAATATTCCTACCTTAATTCCGATTGGCTAATAGAATCCTATCAGCCAATCGGAATTCGAGGGACACCATCTTGGATGACGTCCCTTAAAGGAACCGTCATTCGTCTTTAGTCCGTCGGCCCAGCAGGATGTTCCGCGTCATCCGGATCATGGACCTCTTCAGCTCCCGCATGGATGAAGACTTCAGCCGGATCATGGACCTCTTCAGCCCCCCGCTTGGGTTTGGATCAGGACATCGGAGGAGCTCTTCAGGACGGATCGGTGAACCTGGTATGGTGAAGATAAGGTAGGAAGATCTTCAGGGGCTTAGTGTTAGGTTTATTTAAGGGGGGTTTGGGTTAGATTAGGGGTATGTGGGTGGTGGGTTGTAATGTTGGAGGGCTTGGGTATTGTATTTTTTCTTTTACAGGCAAAAGAGCTGAACTTCTTGGGGCATGCCCCGCAAAGGGCCCTGTTCAGGGCTGGTAAGGTAAAAGAGCTTTGAACTTTAGTAATTTAGAATAGGGTAGGGCATTTTTTTATTTTGGGGAGCTTTGTTATTTTATTAGGGGGCTTAGACTAGGTGTAATTAGTTTAAAATATTTTTCTTATGTTTGTAAATATTTTTTTATTTTTTGTAACTTAGTTCTTTTTTATTTTTTGTACTTTAGCAAGTTTATTTAATTGTATTTATTTGTAGCAATTGTATTTAATCAATTTATTGATAGTGTAGTGTTAGGTTAATTGTAGGTAATTGTAGGTAGTTTATTTAATTAATTTATTGATAGTATAGTGTTAGGTTTAATTGTAACTTAGGTTAGGATTTCTTTTACAGGTAAATTTGTAATTATTTTAACTATTTTAGCTATTAAATAGTTCTTAACTATTTAATAGCTATTGTACCTGGTTAAAATAAATACAAAGTTACCTGTAAAATAAATATAAATCCTAAAATAGCTATAATATAATTATAATTTATATTGTAGCTATATTAGGATTTATTTTACAGGTAAGTATTTAGCTTTAAATAGGAATAATTTGTTTAATAAGAGATAATTAATTTCGTTAGATTTAAATTATATTTAAGTTAGGGGGGTGTTAGTGTTAGGGTTAGACTTAGCTTTAGGGGTTAATACATTTATTAGAATAGCGGTGAGCTCCGGTCGGCAGATTAGGGGTTAATAATTGAAGTTAGGTGTCGGCGATGTTAGGGAGGGCAGATTAGGGGTTAATACTATTTATTATAGGGTTAGTGAGGCGGATTAGGGGTTAATAACTTTATTATAGTAGCGCTCAGGTCCGGTCGGCAGATTAGGGGTTAATAAGTGTAGGCAGGTGGAGGCGACGTTGTGGGGGGCAGATTAGGGGTTAATAAATATAATATAGGGGTCGGCGATGTTAGGGCAGCAGATTAAGGGTACATAGGGATAATGTAAGTAGCGGCGGTTTACGAAGCGGCAGATTAGGGGTTAAAAATAATATGCAGGGGTCAGCAATAGCGGGGGCGGCAGATTAGGGGTTAATAAGTGTAAGGTTAGGGGTGTTTAGACTCGGGGTACATGTTAGAGTGTTAAGTGCAGACGTAGGAAGGGTTACCGCATAGCAAACAATGGGGCTGCGTTAGGAGCTGAACGCGGCTTTTTTGCAGGTGTTAGGTTTTTTTTCAGCTCAAACAGCCCCATTGTTTCCTATGGGGGAATCGTGCATGAGCACGTTTTTGAGGCTGGCCGCGTCCGTAAGCAACTCTGGTATCGAGAGTTGAAGCTGCGTTAAAAATGCTCTACGCTCCTTTTTTGGAGCCTAACGCAGCCTTTATGTGGACTCTCAATACCAGAGTTATTTTTATGGTGCGGCCAGAAAAAAGCCGGCGTTAGTTTTTCGGGTCGTTACCGACAAAACTCCAAATCTAGCCGTTAGGTTTTATTTTTATTTCACAGCTAAGATTGTATTTATTTTAACAGTAGAATAGTTATTAGAATAGAATAGTTATTAACTATTGATTCTATAAGCCAATCGGAATTCAAGGGACGCCATCTTGGATGACGTCATTTAAAGGAACCTTCAGTGTACGACTGGGACCGTATGAAGAAGATGCTGCGCCGGATGTCTTGAAGATGGAGCTGCTCCACGTCGGAAGGATGAAGATAGAAGATGCCGTCTGGATGAAGACTTCTGCCCGCCTGGAGGACGACTTCTTGCCGCTTGGATGAAGACTTCTCCTGGCTTCGTTGAGGACTTCTTGCTGCTTGGATGAAGACTTCTCCCTGTTTCATTGAGGACTTCTTGCCGCTTGGATGAAGACTTCTCCTGGCTTGATGAGGATGGATGTCCGGTCTTCAAAAACTGTAAGTGGATCTTCAGGGGTTAGTGTTAGGTTTTATTAAGGGTTTATTGGGTGGGTTTTATTTGTAGATTAGGGGTTTGGTCAAAGAAAAAGAGCTAAATGCCCTTTTAAGGGCAATGCCCATCCAAATGCCCTTTTCAGGGCAATGGGGAGCTTAGGTTTTTTTAGATAGGATTTTATTTGGGGGGTATGGTTGTGTGAGTGGTGGGTTTTACTGTTGGGGGGATTGTTTGCTTGTTTTTTTACAGGTTAAAGAGCTGATTTCTTTGGGGCAATGCCCCGCAAAAGGCCCTTTTATTATTTATTTTTTATTTTGTGTAATTTAGTGGGTTTTTTTGTAATTTAGTTAATTGTATTTAATTAATGTAATTTATTTAATTTTAGTGTAAAGTTAGGTGTTAGTGTAAGACAGGTTAGGTTTTATTTTACAGGTAAATATTTATTTTAAATAGGTAGTTAGTAAATAGTTAATAACTATTTACTAACTATTCTACCTAGTTAAAATAAATACAAACTTATCTGTGAAATAAAAATAAAACCTAAGATAGCTACAATGTAACTATTATTTATATTGTAGCTAGCTTAGGGTTTATTTTACAGGTAAGTATTTAGTTTTAAATAGGAATTATTTAGTTATTAATAGTATGTTTTATTTAGATTTATTTTAATTATATTAAAGTTAGGGGTGTTAGGGTTAGACTTAGGGTTAGGTTTAGGGGTTATTATATTTATTTAGTGTTAGTGATGTGAGAGGCCAGAGGTTTAGGGGTTAATAACTTTAGTATAGTGGCGGCAGCGACATTGGGGGCGGCAAATTAGGGGTTAATAAGTGTAAGTAGGTGTCGGTGACATTGGGGGCGGCAGATTAGGGGTTAATAAGTGTAGGTAGGTGGCGGCGGCAACATTGGGGGCGGCAGATTAGGGGTTAATAAGTGAAGGTAGGTGTCTGCAACAATGGGGGCGGCAGATTAGGGGTTAATAAGTGTAATGTAGGTGGCGGCGATGTCGGGGGTGGCAGATTAGGGGTTAATAAATGTAGGTAGGTGGCGGCGACATTGGGGGCGGCAGATTAGGGGTTAATAAATGTAATGTAGGTGACGACGATTTTGGGGAGGGCAGAATAGGGGTTAATAAGTGTAGGTAGGTGGCGGCAACATTGGGGGCGGCAGATTAGGGGTTAATAAGTGTAATGTAGGTGGTGGCAATGTCGGGCGGCAGATTAGGGGTGTTTAGACTCAGGGTTTATGTTAGGGTGTTAGGTGTAAACATACATTTTCTTTGTCCATAGGAATCAATGGGGCTGCGTTATGGAGCTTTACGCTCCTTTATTGCAGGTGTTAGGCTTTTTTTCAGCCGGCTCTCCCCATTAATGTCTATGGGGAAATCGTGTACAAGCACGTAGAACCAGCTCAAAGCAGCACTAGTATTTGTGTGCAGTATGGAGCTCAACGCTGCCATATTGCCTGCTAACGCCAGGTTTTTGCAAACCTGTAATAGCAGCACTATAAGGAGGTGAGCGCGGGAAATAACTTGCAAGTTTTTGCCGAGCCGCTCATAACACAAAACTCGTAATCTGGCCGTTTGTTATTTATAGGAAAGGTGCATAATTTATTTCCTCATTCAAGCCTACAGGACTTAGAGTGCCCATATTATATATCCACTTGCACTCTAGTTGTAACAACAATTTATCTAGATCTACTTACCTATTTTGTAGGTCTACTAACTCCAATCCTCTTACCTTTAATGTAAATACAGACTTTCCTAATTCCTATAACTGTAAAACTGGATAAATAATCTACTAATATCTTGGAACTTATTGCATTTATTTATGGCTAAATTTTATGACTTTATAATAGTCAGTATACAGGTGAAACTCAAATTAGAATATTGTGCAAAAGTTCATTTATTTCACTAATGCAACTTAAAAGGTGAAACTAATATATGAGATAGACTCATTACATGCAAAGCAAGATAGTTTAAGCCGTGATTTGTCATAATTTTGATGATTATGGCTTACAGCTCATAAAAACCCCAAATCCACAATCACAGAAAATTAGAATATTGTGAAAAGGTGCAATATTCTAGGCTCAAAGTGACCCACTCTAATCAGCTAAATAAGCCATAACACCTGCAAAGGGTTCCTGAGCCTTTAAATGGTCTCTCAGTCTGGTTCAGTAGGAATCACAATCATGGGAAAGACTGCTGACCTAAAAGTTGTGCAGAAAACCATCATTGACACCCTCCATAAGCAGGGAACGCCTCAAAAGGTAATTGCAAAAGAAGTTGGATGTTCCCAAAGTGCTGTCTCAAAGCACATTAATAGAAAGTTATGTGGAAGGGAAAAGTGTGTAAGAAAAAGGTGCACAACAAGCAGGAATTACTGCAGCCTGGAGAGGATTGTCAGGAAAAGGCCATTTAAAAGGGTTGGGGACTTTCACAAGGAGTGGACTGAGGCTGGAGTCAGTGCATCAAGAGCCACCACACACAGACAGATCCTGGACATGGGCTTCAAATGTCGTATTCCCCTTGTCAAGCCACTCCTGAACAACAAACAACGTCATAAGCGTCTTACCTGGGCTAAAGAAAAACAGACCTGGTCTGTTGCTCAGTGGTCCAAAGTCCTCTTTTCTGATGAGAGCAAATTTTGCATCTCATTTGGAAACCAAGGACCCAGAGTATGGAGGAAGAATGGAGAGGCACACACTGCAAGATGCTTAATATCCAGTGTGAAGTTTCCACAGTCTGTGTTGATTTGGGGAGTCACGTCATCTGCTGGTGTTGGTCCACTGTGCTTCATTAAGTCCAGGGTCAACGCAGCCTGCCAAGAGATTTTGGAGCACTTCATGCTTCCTTCCGCAGATGAGCTCTATGTGGGATGCTGACTTCATTTTCCAGTAGGACTTGGCACCTGCCCCCACTGCCAAAAGCACCAAAACCTGGTTCAATGACCGTGGGATTACTGTGATTGATTGGCCAGCAAACTCGCCTGACCTGAACCCCTTAGAGAATCTATAAGGCATTGCCAAGAGAAAGATGAGAGACATGAGACCAAACAATGCAGAAGAGCTGAAGGCCGCTATTGAAGCATCCTGGTCTTCCATAACACCTCAGCAGTGCCACAGGCTGATAGCTTCCATGCCACGCCGCATTGAGGCAGTAATTGCTGCAAAAGGGGCCCAAACCAAGTACTGAGTACATACAGTATGCATGCTTATACTTTTCAGAGGTCCGATGTTGTTCTATGTACAATCCTTGTTTTATTGATGTAATAATCTAATTTTCTGAGATTGTGGATTTGAGGTTTTCATGAGCTGTAAGCCATAATCATCACAATTATGACAAATCACGGCTTGAACTATCTTGCTTTGCATGTAATGAGTCAATCTCATATATTAGCTTCACCTTTTAAGTTGCATTAGTGAAATAAATGAACTTTTGCACGATATTCAAATTTTTTGAGTTTCACCTGTATATACTGTTTAGCTCTAATAGAAGTCTTATCGTACTTTGGGGCCCCATACTATTATGGTCATAGGTGTGTATTTTTAAATATATTTAAGGTGTACTGTATTTGCTTAATTAATTTTAGAAGTTGGTAATTAATCAATTTTGTAAGATTTTTTGTGCATTCAAGTACCTTGATTTGTGTGGACTCAGATTCTTTCTCACATGCTGATTCTCTGTGCATTTTTTATTTTATTTATAAGGGATGTGCTGGCCAGGGCATCCTTTTTGTCGCTTTTCTTTTTATTTAGATTCTCTTTATTTATATTGATTTATTAACCCCTTAATGACCGGACCATTTTTCAATTTTCTTACCCTTAATGACAATGGCTATTTTTACATTTCTGCAGTGTTTGCGTTTAGCTGTAATTTTCCTCTTACTCGTTTACTGTACCCACACATATTATATACCGTTTTTCTCGTCATTAAATGGACTTTCTAAATATACCATTATTTTTATCATATCTTATAATTTACTAAAAAAAAATGATAAAATATGAGGAAAAAATGGAAAAAAACACACTTTTTCTAACTTTGACCCCCAAAATCTGTTACACATCTACAACCACCAAAAAACACCCATGCTAAATAGTTTCTAAATTTTGTCCTGAGTTTAGAAATACCCAATGTTTACATGTTCTTTGCTTTTTTGCAATTTATGGGGCAATAAATACAAGTAGCACTTTGCTATTTCCAAACCACTTTTTTTCAAAATGAGCGCTAGTTACTTTGGAACCCTGATATCTGTCAGGAATACCTGAATATCCCTTGACATGTATATATTTTGTTTTAGAAGGCATCCCAAAGTATTGATCTAGGCCCATTTTGGTATATTTCATGCCACCATTATGCTATTATGGCAGAAATTGTTGTAAAAGCTTCTCTGGGATCCCCTTTGTTCAGAAATAGCAGACTTATATGGCTTTGGCGTTGCTTTTTGGTAATTAGAAGGCCGCTAAATGCTGCTGCGCACCACATGTGAATTATGCCCAGCAGTGAAGGGGTTAAATTAGGTAGCTTGTAGGGAGCTTGCAGGGTTAATTTTAGAGATCAGCCTCCCACCTGACACATCCCACCCCCTGATCCCTCCCAAACAGCTTTCTTCCCTCCCCCACCCCACAATTGTTACCGCCAAAAGTCTGCCAGTACTAAATAAAAGAGTTTTTTTTTTTTTTTAAAATAAAAATTATAAAATATTTTAGTTGTCATGGACCCCTGCCTTAGCACCAACCTCCCTGATCCCCCCTCCAGCTCTCTAACCCTCTCCCCTACCTAATTACCGCCATCTTGGGTACTGGCAGCTGTCTGCCAGTACCCAGTTTGGCCCCACTGGCCAAACTATTTAAATTTTATTTTTTATACAAATTTATTTCTGTAGTGTAGCAGCCCCCCCACAATACCCCCACCCCCTCCCAGATCCTTTTATATGTAAAAAAAAAAAAAAAATTTAACTTTTTTTTTTTTAACTTTTTTTTTTCCCCTTCCTTCATTGGTGTCAGTGTGGTAATGCGCGCACGTGCACGAGCATCCACGTGCACGCGCGCACCCGTGCACGCATCGTGCACGCGCGCACACACGCTCCCTCCTCCCACTGGGCAAAGGCACCATCGGCACCATCACTACCGGTGCAGAGAGGGCCACAGAGTGGCTCTCTCTGCATCGGAGGCTTGTAAAGGGGTATTGCAGGATGCCTCCATATCGAGGCATCACTGCAATACCCTCAGAGCTGCTGGAAGTGATTGTGATCACTTCCAGCACTCTGTTAGACAACTGACGTACCAGGTACGTCCATTGTCATTAACTGCTTGTTAATGCATGACGTACCTGGTACGTCAGTTGTCATTAAGGGGTTAAACTGCCCCCTGTGCACCCTGAGATACAAATATTATTTGGTTATCTCAGGCTTTCCAATATAGAATTATATATTTGGGGTTTCTCCTTGAGCTGTATTGATCGGAATTTTAATATATATAATCCATATTTAGACATGTATATGTATGTATCTCAAAGTTAAAGCCCTTTGTCTGTCTTTTTTTTCTAACACCTGAAATCTCATATACTTTTCAATATTTTTTTTAAATATTTTTTTATTAGATAGTGTTACTATGAGTGTAAGTGTACTGTGTAATGTATTTTTGATGTGTTTTGTGCAACTTTTTTGTTTTGCGAAACTGTTAGCCAGAGCTCTGAGGACACCGTAATTATTCAACCGTAAATTGTGATTGCGCTGAGGCGATTGCGTTTTCTTTTAACTTGTATTACCAGTGGTAAACCAGGTGAGCGCAAACACCCGTGATAACCCCCTTTTCGCTCACATGAAAACGTGAGTGCTCCACTCGTAACCTGGCCCTTAGTGTTTAATGGCCCTTTAAGTACTAAGTAATCACTGGATACAGCAGTACTAAAGTTAAAGGGACAGTCAACACCAGAATTGCTGTTGTTTTAAAAAAATAGATAATCCCTTAATTAACCATTCCCCAGTTTTGCATAACCAACACAGTTATAATACACGTTTTACCGCTGTAATTACCTTGTATCTAAGCATCTGCAGTCTTCCCCTTTTTTCAGTTCTTTTGACAGACTTACATTTTAGCCAATCAGTGTCCACTCCTCTGTAAATGCACGTGCATGATCTCAATGTTATCTATATGAAACACATGAACTAACGCCCTCTAGTGTTGAAAAACTGTCAAAATGCATTTAGATTAGAGGCGGCTTTCAAGGTCTAAGAAATTAGCAGATGAACCTCCTAGCTTTAGCGTTCAACTGAGAATACCAAGAAAACAAAGCAAAATTGGTGATAAAAGTAAATTGGAAAGTTTAAAATTGCATGCCCTATCTGAATCATGAAAGTTTTTTTGGACTTGAATGTCGCTTTAAGTAAACTGCTGCATAGTTACATATGAGATATTAAAGACTCACTGCAGGTGTGACTGAAAATAAATTTGAAAAAAATCATTATTTCATCTTACAATGCATGCATAAATTAATAATACACCTGCGAACAGCCAAAAGGGCTCTGCACATAAACTATCCAATGTTTGCACTAAAGAGTACATTAAAACCATGATTTGAAAATGTGAATTCGACCTCTATGTCCTTTTAATTTTGATATAACTTTAATTTCTCAAGGAAAATAATTTTCCATTAACATATTTATATCTATTTATAGCTTAATTATATGAATACAAAGCAGTGAATTAAGCATTGCACAGAATTTGAAAGCTGGTTATAACTATATTCTGCAGGGCTTTTTTTGTTTTGTGGAGTAGGTGGTAGGTGAACCTGCAAGTTAATTAAATTTTTGTCTTCTTTGTTTGGAGTGACAGCTTGAGTGCCAAACTGCATTGGGGACATTAGTCTGGTGAGAATTGGACTACATTTAGCTACGTCTCGAGGCAAAGCATTGAACTGCTGTCGCATTCTACTGATTTTCAGTCACTTTCAGTCTCAGATGGTTTCGAACCAGCCACTACAAGGTGAAAAGCTCTTAATTTCCATGCTAATAAAAATAAAAGCTACAGTATAAAAGACACAGCCAGACGGACAGCTTGGAGAATATTAGACTAACTTTGAAGTTTTGTTTTTTGTTTTTTTTTGCAATGCAGTTAATGATTGGTGAGTGATAGTGCTAAAGGGTAAAAATACTCATTAATTTACATTCTGAAATTTCACATATCAAAACAATATGACAGCACTTCGGGTTACATTAGATCTAGAACATTTTCTGCCATCTGAAGATTCTTAACAACACCCCAAGTCCAACCACAATGTCACAGCAACATGGCAATTTAATATGCTGTAAATATTCGCTCTGCTGGAAGTGGTTTATTTTTCATAATTACAGTTTGTTTGTAAAAGTAATGCAACATTATGACTCACAGAATAAAGGTCCTTATTGTACTACAATAAAGCGGACATTGTAGAGTAAATATTAAACTGTGTATCTTGTTGGAACATGTTTATTTATTTTTAAACATAATTTCACTATGGGATAGATTACAAGTGCGGCGCAAATGGTTTTGCGCTAGTGCAATTGTGATTTCACAAGCCATTTTCATTCCGCTGATATTACAAGTTTAGCGAAAACACGATTGCGCTAGCGCAATCGCCTCTTACACCTCAATCCTTTTAGCCATCTAAGAGCTGTGGTAAACTGGTTTCCGAACCTAAAAAGTTGCACAAAACACAACAAAAAAACATTACAAAGTACACTTACACGCATAAATAAACGATTAACCCCATAAACCACCATTCCCCAACATCCCAAACACTAATTTAAACTATTAACCTCTAAACTGCCACCCCCATCGCAAACACTAATTTTATCTATTAACCCCTAAACTGCCACCCCCAAATCGCAAACACTAATTTATACTATTAACCCCTAAACAACCATCCCCCCACTTAGCAAACACTAAATAATAATCGACTAGATTACGATTTTTTCGGTATGAGTGAAAAAGCAGCGCTAGGGCTCTTTTTCACTACCGCTGGTATTACGAGTCTTGCAGGTTTAGGTGTACAGCACACTTTTTTGGCCGCAACGCAACGTAACTACTAAAGCTTTCAAAAAGTCCTTTTTCAATGGGACTTCCACAGCGTCGGTATTACGAGTCTGCCGGGGATGCCAAAAAGTGAGCAGTACAGCCTATACCGTTAAGATCCATACCATAAACAGAAAGTCAGTAGTTATAGGTTTTATGCTACAACGCCGTAACATAAAACTCATAACTAAAGTGCTAAAAAGTACACTAACACCCATAAACTACCTATTAACCCCTAAATCGAGGCCCTCCCGCATCGCAAGCACTAAAATAAAATTATTAACCCCTAATCTGCCGCTCCGGACATCGCCACCACTAGAATTAACATATTAACCTCTAAACCGCCACACTCCTGCATCGTAAACACTAGTTAAATATTATTAAACCCTAATCTGCTGTCCCTAACTTTGCCGCAAACCTACATTACTGTTATTAACCCCTAATCTGCCATCCCTAATGGCATTTAGCTCTTTTTCTGTGCCCAAACCCTAAGCTTAAAATAAAACCCACCCAATAAACCCTTAAAAAAACCTAACACTAACCCCCAAAGATCCACTTACAGTTTTTGAAGACCCCACATCCATACTCAATGAAGCAGCAGAAGTCCTCATCCAAGCCGGCAGAAGTCTTCATCCAGACGGCATCTTCTATCTTCATCCATCCGGCGCGGAGCAGCTCCATCTTCAAGACATCCAACGCGGAGCATCCTCTTCTTTCGACGTCTTCTTCAACAATGAATGTTCCTTTAAATGATGTCATCCAAGATGGCGTCCCTTAGATTATTAAGGGTGAAAAATTCCTATTGGCTGATGCAATCAGCCAATAGGATTGAGCTTCAATCCTATTGGCTGATCCAATCGGCCAATAGGATTGAGCTTGCATTCTATTGGCTGATTGGAACAGCCAATAGAATGGGAGCTCAATCCTATTGGCTGATTGGGTCAGCCAATAGGATTAAAGCTCAATCCTATTGACTGATTGCATCAGCCAATAGGATTTTTTTCACCTTTAATTTTGATTGGCTGATAGAATTCTATCAGCCAATCGGAATTCAAGGGATGCCATCTTGGATGACATCCCTTAAAGGAACCTTCACTCTGGAAGAGCCGTCGATTGAAGAGGATGCTCCGCACCGGATGTCTTGAAGATGGAGCCACTCCGCGCTGGATGGATAAAGATAGAAGATGCCGTCTGGATGAAGACTTCTGCTGGCTTGGTTGAAGACTTTGGTCCGCTTGGATGAAGACTTCTGCCCGCTTCGATCAGGGCTTCTGCCTCTTCGTTGAGGATGGATGTCGGGTTTTCAAAAACTGTAAGTAGATCTTCAGGGGTTAGTGTTAGTTTTTTTTTAAGGGTTTATTGGTTGGATTTTATTTTTAGCTTATGATTTGGGCACAGAAAAAGAGCTAAATGCCCTTTTAAGGGCAATGCCCATACAAATGCCCTTTTAAGGGCAAAGGGGAGCTTAGGTTTTTTTAGTTAGGATTTTGGTTGTATGGGTGGTGGGTTTTACTGTTGGGGGGTTGTTTGTATTATTTTTTACAGGTAAAAGAGCTGATTTCTTTGGGGCAATGCCCCGCAAAAGGCCCTTTTAAGAGCTATTGGCAGTTTAGTTTAGGCTAGGGTTTTTTTTTTGGGGGGGGGGCTTTTTATTTTGATAGGGCTTTTAGATTAGGTGTAATTAGTTTAAATATTTGATCATTTCTTTTTATTTTGTGTAATTTAGTGTATCTTTTTATTTGTAATTTAGTTAATTGTATTTAATTAATATAATGTATTTAATTGTAGTGTAAGGTTAGGTGTTAGTGTAAGAGAGGTTAGGTTTTATTTTATAGGTAAATTTGAATTTATTTTAGCTAGGTAGCTAGTACATAGTTAATAACTATTTACTCTCTAGTCTACGTAGTTAAAATAAATACAGACTTACCTGTGAAATAAAAATAAAACCTAAGATAGCTACAATGTAACTATTAGTTCTATTGTAGCTAGCTTAGGGTTTATTATATAGGTAAGTATTTAGTTTTAAATAGGAATTATTTAGTTAATGATAGTAATTTTTATTTAGATTTATTTTAATTACATTAAATAAGGGGGTGTTAAGGTTAGACATAGGGTTAGGTTTAAGGGTTAATAACTTTAGAATAAAGGAGACAATGTCGTCGTCGGCAGTTTAGGGGTTAATAATTCGGCGGTGTTGGGGGTGGCAGATTAGGGGTGTTTAGACTCTGCGTTTATGTTAGGGTATCAGGTGTAAACATAACTTTTTATTTCCCTATAGGAATCAATGGGGCTGCGTTACGGAGCTTTACGCTCCTTTATTGCAGGTGTTAGACTTTTTTTCAGCCGGCTCTCCCCATTGATGTCTATGGGGAAATTGTGCACGAGCACGTAAAACCAACGCACAGTAGCTCTGGTATTGTAGTGCGGTATGGAGCTCAATTTTGCTCAACGCTCACATATTGCCTGCTAACGCCGGGTTTTTGTAACCTGTAATAGCAGCGCTAGAGGGAGGAGAGCGGTGACAATAACTTGCAAGCTAGTACCGAGCCGCTCATAACACAAAACTCGTAATCTAGCCGACTATTAGCCCCTTAACCACCACCCCCACAACCCAAAATTATAAACTAACATCTAAACCTCCTAACCTAACACCCCCTAACTTAACCCAAATTAAAATACCCCTAAATTTACTTAAATTAATACTAACTACCTTAAAAAAAACTTACCTGTAAAATTAAATAAAAACCTTATCTTACCTTTAAAAATAAAACCCTAACATTACCAAAAATAAAAAATCATAACATTACCAAAAAAAAACCCCCAACGTTACAAAAAACCTAACATTGCAGAAAATATTAAAGTCTACATTTACAGAAAATAAAAAAAGTAATTATCCAAAACAATTAAATATTTAATCCTAATCTAATACCCCTTAAAAAAACAACAACCCCAAAATAAAAACCCTATTTTTAAAAATAAACTACTAATAGCCCTTAAAAGGGCCTTTTGTAGGGCATTGCCCTAAAGCGAACAGCTTTTTTGTTGAAAAAACACTAACCCCTCTAACATTACAACCCCCCACCCCCCAAAAAAATCAAACTAAAAAAATCAAACTAAAAAAATCAAACTAAAAAAATCAAACTAAAAAAATCAAACTAAAAAAATCAAACTAAAAAAATCAAAATTACCCATTGCCTCGAAAGGGATGGGCATTCAGCTCATTAGCTGCCCAAAAAAATGAAATCCCTAATCTATAAAAAAAAAAAAACTAACACTAACCCCAAAGTTGGTACTCACCGAGGATGATGGGTGGCACTCTATCTTCATCCCGGCGATGGCGGTTCGATGGCGATGGCAGTAGCATTGGACCTCCTCTTCAGACCTTCAACACAGAGGTCCTCTTTATGCGGTCTCCAGCCGCTCACTGAATAGTGAATATGAGGTAACCCTTTTATATAGAGGTACCCTTGCTTTCCTATTGGCTGATTTGAATCTATAGATTTAAATCAGTCAATAGAATGAAAGGAAAGGAGTTTAAAGAGTATAAAAGTACAAAATAGCATTTATTTTTGCGCTGATGCATGCATATAACTTTCTATTGTGAGTTAAACACATAGTTAAAGTCAGTTCCATAACAGCAATGCACTTCTAGGACCTAGATGAAAATATGTGGTGAAACAATAACACAAGGTATGTATGTAGCCAGAAATCACCAGCTAGCTCCCAGTTGCTGCTCCTGAACCAACCTAGGTATTCTTAACAAGTAAGGGCTAAATTACAAGTGGAGCATTAAATAATAACACATGATAGTTACCAGCTATTAACCAGCAATTACAGAAAATTAACAAAGAAAACATATATAGGAGCGCTCAAAAACTAATGATATGGAGCAAAAGTATCTAAAAAGAAGCTGCTTCTTTTTAGATACTTTTGCTCCATATCTTTAGCCTTTGAGCGCTCCTATATATATTTTCTTTGTCTACTCTTATCCTAATTAGGGGGTATTTAGGATTTGATAGGAGATTGATATTGTTGCTCTGCACACACACTCTCTAGACTATTTAGATAAATTACAGAAAATTAACCAGAAATCTCTGCTTAATTTTCTAAAAGTTCCTCAAATGCCCTCAAAATTGAGGACATTTTAGTTTGTTTTTTTATTTAAAAAAGTAGCATTTTTTTAAAATAAAAACAACTGCACTAGGCACTTTTGGGGCTTTAAAGGGGCCGATTTATCAAGCTCCGTACGTCTAAAGACCGGTGCTCCATAACTTGTCCGCCTGCTCTGAAGTCGCAGACAGAAATCAACCCAATCGAATACAATCGGGTTGATTGGCACCCCCTGCTAGCGGCTGATTGGCTGTGAATCTGCAACGGGTGGCATTGCACCAGCAGTTCACAGCGTATGCTGTCGGCATTTATCGATGTGCAGCGGACATGATACGCTACATATGATAAATCTACCCCTAAGTGTCTCTACATTGCGGCCTATGGGGACTGTATGTTCCCAGTAAATATATATGTGTATACTTATATAATCATTATAAGCTGACTGTTTGTTTTGTTAATGCTTTTTGATGTGCTCCATGGATACTTTTTTATATGTTCCTGAATAAAGACATTGAGGCATATTTATGAAATGTCTTGCGGACCTGATGCGACAGTGCGGATCAGATCCGCAAGACATCGCTGAATGCGGAGAGCAATACGCTCTCCGCATTTAACATTGCTCCAGCAGCTCACAAGAGCTGCTGGTGCAACGCCGCCCCCCTGCAGATTTGCGGCCAATCGGCCGCCAGCATGGGGTGTCAATCAACCCGATCTTACTTGATCAGGTTGAATTGCGGCAATGTCTGTCCGCCTGCTCAGAGCTATCCAGAGCTTGATAAATGGGCCCCCAAGTCTCTTAAAATTAAACTGCATGCAATGTCTGAAAGATAAAAGTTTCATTGTGCGTTTAATATCACTTTAAATACCTAATCAAATTTGGGCTATTGTGCTGCTCCAGCTGATGATACAGCTGGTGAGCCAATCTGAAGCTGGCATTCATTTGTATGCTCCAATCACTGGCTATATCATCTGTAGCAAGATGGGGGTAGTTCCAGCAGTGCATCTTTGACTGCGTTTTATCCCTTTGAAGAATGTAATCACTTAGTAAAAGAAAGGATTTTGTTTAAAACGTGTAATAAAATAGAACATTTTGATGGGACATTAAAGTAATTTTTTGAGCATATTAAAGAGCAGAAATTAAATGTTAAAAAAGTATTTCTATTCTGCAAGAAAAAGTTAAGTAAAAGTTCTTTACATTGTTATAAAAAGAAGACAACAATGTTGTATGATGTAGAAAGTTATGGAAATGAGTTTTTTTATGATTTACAGAATGTTATAATTTGTTCATTGCACTGTCATGCCCAAGGGTATTGTTCTGCCCATGCTGTAAACCGAACAATGAGGTACGCTAAGACAGTACTGTGCCCAGAAGACTTGTCTTTCATAGCGCAGAGTGTAATGCTTTTCAGGTGCGCTAAAGGTTGTACAGGCTCAACATAGTGCTGATACTAATGTGTACAGTATAGAAGACAACAATATTTGTGACCATGTGCACCCAATAGTTGCAGGGGAAGCTATAAATGGCCCCTTCTCTTGTTCCTGACCTCCCTTTCCTGATGTGACCCTGGCTTGTTTCCTGCCTCTTATCTGCTATTTTTTTGTCATTTGTTTCTAACTGATTAACTGGCTGCCAAACTTTGAAGTATCCTTCTGGTTCCTCCCTGTACTTCAGGACCTGGCTACAGACTGATTCACTGGTTCCTCCTGACCTTGGTCTTAAACATGACTACTCTCCTGTCTTCTCCTATGATATTGATGCCTGACTGCTTACATAGGTACAGACTAAGGGGGGTAGTTATCAACGTGTCAACTTTCCTGCCTTCACCGGCCCAATACGCCCGCCTAAGCTCACCTCACATCGCCGCCGCGGACCTGAAAAAATTCGCCTAAGTTATCAAATAAAGCTGTCAAAAAGCCGCGGGGCGATGAGCAGCGGACTGTGAGAGTTATCACTCATCCGATCTCGTTGCTCTTCGGCTTTTTCCCAGCTTTATTGCTAGCCTGTCACTAAGCACTCACACTAAACTGCACTGTTCTACCCCCTATACCGGCGCCCCCCGCAACTAAATAAAGTTACTAACCCCTAAACCGCCGTTCCTAGACCCTGCCGCAACTCTGATAAATGTATTAACCCCTAAACCGCCGCTCCTAGACCCTGCCGCAACTCTGATAAATGTATTAACCCCTAAACCGGCGCTCACGGACACCGCTGCCACCTACATTATACCTATTAACCCCTATCCTGCCCCCCTACGCCACCTATAATAAATTTATTAACCCCTATCCTGCCCCCCTACACCGTCGCCACCTATAATAAATTTATTAACCCCTATCCTGCCCCCCACTACACCGCCGCCACTGTAATAAATTTATTAACCCCTAAACCTAAGTCTAACACTAACCCTAACACCCCCCTAACTTAAATATTAATTAAATAAATCTAAATAATATTTCTATTATTAACTAAATTAATCCTATTTAAAACTAAAAACTTACCTTTAAAATAAACCCTAATATAGCTACAATATAAATAATAATTATATTGTAGCTATCTTAGGATTTATTTTTATTTTACAGGTAACTTTGTATTTATTTTAGCTAGTTAGAATAGTTATTAAATAGTTATTAACAATTTAATAACTACCTAGCTAAAAGAAATACAAAATTACCTGTAAAATAAATCCTAACCTAAGTTACAATTAAACCTAACACTACACTATCATTACATTAATTAAATAAATTAACTACAAATAACTACAATTAAATACAATTACATAAACTAACTAAAGTACAAAAAATAAAAAAGCTAAGTTACAAAAAATAAAAAAAAATAGGTTACAAACATTTTAAAAATATTACAACAATTTTAAGCTACTTACACCTAATCTAAGCCCCCTAATAAAATAACAAACCCCCCCAAAATAAAAAAAATGCCCCACCCTATTCTAAATTAAAAAAGTTCAAAGCTCTTTTTCCTTACCAGCCCTTAAAAGGGCCTTTTGTGGGGGCATGCCCCAAAGAGTTCAGCTCTTTTGCCTGTAAAAGAAAAATACAACCCCCCACCAACATTAAAACCCACCACCCACATACCCCTAATCTAACCCAAACCCCCCTTAAAAAAATCATACTACCTTTAGTCGTCTTCACTCAGCCGAGCCACCGATGGAACTGAAGAGGAGACCCGGACCGGCAGAAGTGATCCTCCAAGCGGCGCTGAAGAAATCTTCCATCCGGGCGAGGTCATCTTCCAAGAGGCGCTGAAGAAGTCTTCTATCCGGGCAAGGTCATCTTCCAAGAGGCGCTGAAGAAGTCTTCTATCCGGGGGATGTCATCTTCCAAGCCAGGTCTTGAATCTTCATCCCGCCGACGCGGAACATCCTTCTTTACCGACGGACTACCGACGAATGAAGGCTCCTTTAAGGGACGTCATCCAAGATGGCGTCCCTTCAATTCCGATTGGCTGATAGGATTCTATCAGCCAATCGGAATTAAGGTAGGAAAAATCTGATTGGCTGATTGAATCAGCCAATCAGATTCAAGTTCAATCCGATTGGCTGATCCAATCAGTCAATCAGATTGAGCTCGCATTCTATTGGCTGTTTCGATCAGAAAGGTACCTGTAAAATCAAAATAAATCCTAAGATAGCTACAATATAATTATTATTTATATTGTAGCTATATTAGGGTTTATTTTAAATGTAAGTATTAAGCTTTAAATAGGATTAACTTAGTTCATAATAGAAATATTATTTAGATTTATTTAATTAATATTTAAGTTAGGGGGGTGTTAGGGTTAGTGTTAGACTTAGGTTTAGGTGTTAATAATTTTATTACAGTGGCGGCGGTGTAGTGGGGGGCAGGATAGGGGTTAATAAATTTACCTTCACTCTGGAAGAGCCGTCGATTGAAGAGGATGCTCCGCACCGGATGTCTTGAAGATGGAGCCACTCCGCGCTGGATGGATAAAGATAGAAGATGCCGTCTGGATGAAGACTTCTGCTGGCTTGGTTGAAGACTTTGGTCCGCTTGGATGAAGACTTCTGCCCGCTTCGATCAGGGCTTCTGCCTCTTCGTTGAGGATGGATGTCGGGTTTTCAAAAACTGTAAGTAGATCTTCAGGGGTTAGTGTTAGTTTTTTTTTAAGGGTTTATTGGTTGGATTTTATTTTTAGCTTATGATTTGGGCACAGAAAAAGAGCTAAATGCCCTTTTAAGGGCAATGCCCATACAAATGCCCTTTTAAGGGCAAAGGGGAGCTTAGGTTTTTTTAGTTAGGATTTTGGTTGTATGGGTGGTGGGTTTTACTGTTGGGGGGTTGTTTGTATTATTTTTTACAGGTAAAAGAGCTGATTTCTTTGGGGCAATGCCCCGCAAAAGGCCCTTTTAAGAGCTATTGGCAGTTTAGTTTAGGCTAGGGTTTTTTTTTTGGGGGGGGGGGCTTTTTATTTTGATAGGGCTTTTAGATTAGGTGTAATTAGTTTAAATATTTGATCATTTCTTTTTATTTTGTGTAATTTAGTGTATCTTTTTATTTGTAATTTAGTTAATTGTATTTAATTAATATAATGTATTTAATTGTAGTGTAAGGTTAGGTGTTAGTGTAAGAGAGGTTAGGTTTTATTTTATAGGTAAATTTGAATTTATTTTAGCTAGGTAGCTAGTACATAGTTAATAACTATTTACTCTCTAGTCTACGTAGTTAAAATAAATACAGACTTACCTGTGAAATAAAAATAAAACCTAAGATAGCTACAATGTAACTATTAGTTCTATTGTAGCTAGCTTAGGGTTTATTATATAGGTAAGTATTTAGTTTTAAATAGGAATTATTTAGTTAATGATAGTAATTTTTATTTAGATTTATTTTAATTACATTAAATAAGGGGGTGTTAAGGTTAGACATAGGGTTAGGTTTAAGGGTTAATAACTTTAGAATAAAGGAGACAATGTCGTCGTCGGCAGTTTAGGGGTTAATAATTCGGCGGTGTTGGGGGTGGCAGATTAGGGGTGTTTAGACTCTGCGTTTATGTTAGGGTATCAGGTGTAAACATAACTTTTTATTTCCCTATAGGAATCAATGGGGCTGCGTTACGGAGCTTTACGCTCCTTTATTGCAGGTGTTAGACTTTTTTTCAGCCGGCTCTCCCCATTGATGTCTATGGGGAAATTGTGCACGAGCACGTAAAACCAACGCACAGTAGCTCTGGTATTGTAGTGCGGTATGGAGCTCAATTTTGCTCAACGCTCACATATTGCCTGCTAACGCCGGGTTTTTGTAACCTGTAATAGCAGCGCTAGAGGGAGGAGAGCGGTGACAATAACTTGCAAGCTAGTACCGAGCCGCTCATAACACAAAACTCGTAATCTAGCCGACTATTAGCCCCTTAACCACCACCCCCACAACCCAAAATTATAAACTAACATCTAAACCTCCTAACCTAACACCCCCTAACTTAACCCAAATTAAAATACCCCTAAATTTACTTAAATTAATACTAACTACCTTAAAAAAAACTTACCTGTAAAATTAAATAAAAACCTTATCTTACCTTTAAAAATAAAACCCTAACATTACCAAAAATAAAAAATCATAACATTACCAAAAAAAAACCCCCAACGTTACAAAAAACCTAACATTGCAGAAAATATTAAAGTCTACATTTACAGAAAATAAAAAAAGTAATTATCCAAAACAATTAAATATTTAATCCTAATCTAATACCCCTTAAAAAAACAACAACCCCAAAATAAAAACCCTATTTTTAAAAATAAACTACTAATAGCCCTTAAAAGGGCCTTTTGTAGGGCATTGCCCTAAAGCGAACAGCTTTTTTGTTGAAAAAACACTAACCCCTCTAACATTACAACCCCCCACCCCCCAAAAAAATCAAACTAAAAAAATCAAACTAAAAAAATCAAACTAAAAAAATCAAACTAAAAAAATCAAACTAAAAAAATCAAACTAAAAAAATCAAAATTACCCATTGCCTCGAAAGGGATGGGCATTCAGCTCATTAGCTGCCCAAAAAAATGAAATCCCTAATCTATAAAAAAAAAAAAACTAACACTAACCCCAAAGTTGGTACTCACCGAGGATGATGGGTGGCACTCTATCTTCATCCCGGCGATGGCGGTTCGATGGCGATGGCAGTAGCATTGGACCTCCTCTTCAGACCTTCAACACAGAGGTCCTCTTTATGCGGTCTCCAGCCGCTCACTGAATAGTGAATATGAGGTAACCCTTTTATATAGAGGTACCCTTGCTTTCCTATTGGCTGATTTGAATCTATAGATTTAAATCAGTCAATAGAATGAAAGGAAAGGAGTTTAAAGAGTATAAAAGTACAAAATAGCATTTATTTTTGCGCTGATGCATGCATATAACTTTCTATTGTGAGTTAAACACATAGTTAAAGTCAGTTCCATAACAGCAATGCACTTCTAGGACCTAGATGAAAATATGTGGTGAAACAATAACACAAGGTATGTATGTAGCCAGAAATCACCAGCTAGCTCCCAGTTGCTGCTCCTGAACCAACCTAGGTATTCTTAACAAGTAAGGGCTAAATTACAAGTGGAGCATTAAATAATAACACATGATAGTTACCAGCTATTAACCAGCAATTACAGAAAATTAACAAAGAAAACATATATAGGAGCGCTCAAAAACTAATGATATGGAGCAAAAGTATCTAAAAAGAAGCTGCTTCTTTTTAGATACTTTTGCTCCATATCTTTAGCCTTTGAGCGCTCCTATATATATTTTCTTTGTCTACTCTTATCCTAATTAGGGGGTATTTAGGATTTGATAGGAGATTGATATTGTTGCTCTGCACACACACTCTCTAGACTATTTAGATAAATTACAGAAAATTAACCAGAAATCTCTGCTTAATTTTCTAAAAGTTCCTCAAATGCCCTCAAAATTGAGGACATTTTAGTTTGTTTTTTTATTTAAAAAAGTAGCATTTTTTTAAAATAAAAACAACTGCACTAGGCACTTTTGGGGCTTTAAAGGGGCCGATTTATCAAGCTCCGTACGTCTAAAGACCGGTGCTCCATAACTTGTCCGCCTGCTCTGAAGTCGCAGACAGAAATCAACCCAATCGAATACAATCGGGTTGATTGGCACCCCCTGCTAGCGGCTGATTGGCTGTGAATCTGCAACGGGTGGCATTGCACCAGCAGTTCACAGCGTATGCTGTCGGCATTTATCGATGTGCAGCGGACATGATACGCTACATATGATAAATCTACCCCTAAGTGTCTCTACATTGCGGCCTATGGGGACTGTATGTTCCCAGTAAATATATATGTGTATACTTATATAATCATTATAAGCTGACTGTTTGTTTTGTTAATGCTTTTTGATGTGCTCCATGGATACTTTTTTATATGTTCCTGAATAAAGACATTGAGGCATATTTATGAAATGTCTTGCGGACCTGATGCGACAGTGCGGATCAGATCCGCAAGACATCGCTGAATGCGGAGAGCAATACGCTCTCCGCATTTAACATTGCTCCAGCAGCTCACAAGAGCTGCTGGTGCAACGCCGCCCCCCTGCAGATTTGCGGCCAATCGGCCGCCAGCATGGGGTGTCAATCAACCCGATCTTACTTGATCAGGTTGAATTGCGGCAATGTCTGTCCGCCTGCTCAGAGCTATCCAGAGCTTGATAAATGGGCCCCCAAGTCTCTTAAAATTAAACTGCATGCAATGTCTGAAAGATAAAAGTTTCATTGTGCGTTTAATATCACTTTAAATACCTAATCAAATTTGGGCTATTGTGCTGCTCCAGCTGATGATACAGCTGGTGAGCCAATCTGAAGCTGGCATTCATTTGTATGCTCCAATCACTGGCTATATCATCTGTAGCAAGATGGGGGTAGTTCCAGCAGTGCATCTTTGACTGCGTTTTATCCCTTTGAAGAATGTAATCACTTAGTAAAAGAAAGGATTTTGTTTAAAACGTGTAATAAAATAGAACATTTTGATGGGACATTAAAGTAATTTTTTGAGCATATTAAAGAGCAGAAATTAAATGTTAAAAAAGTATTTCTATTCTGCAAGAAAAAGTTAAGTAAAAGTTCTTTACATTGTTATAAAAAGAAGACAACAATGTTGTATGATGTAGAAAGTTATGGAAATGAGTTTTTTTATGATTTACAGAATGTTATAATTTGTTCATTGCACTGTCATGCCCAAGGGTATTGTTCTGCCCATGCTGTAAACCGAACAATGAGGTACGCTAAGACAGTACTGTGCCCAGAAGACTTGTCTTTCATAGCGCAGAGTGTAATGCTTTTCAGGTGCGCTAAAGGTTGTACAGGCTCAACATAGTGCTGATACTAATGTGTACAGTATAGAAGACAACAATATTTGTGACCATGTGCACCCAATAGTTGCAGGGGAAGCTATAAATGGCCCCTTCTCTTGTTCCTGACCTCCCTTTCCTGATGTGACCCTGGCTTGTTTCCTGCCTCTTATCTGCTATTTTTTTGTCATTTGTTTCTAACTGATTAACTGGCTGCCAAACTTTGAAGTATCCTTCTGGTTCCTCCCTGTACTTCAGGACCTGGCTACAGACTGATTCACTGGTTCCTCCTGACCTTGGTCTTAAACATGACTACTCTCCTGTCTTCTCCTATGATATTGATGCCTGACTGCTTACATAGGTACAGACTAAGGGGGGTAGTTATCAACGTGTCAACTTTCCTGCCTTCACCGGCCCAATACGCCCGCCTAAGCTCACCTCACATCGCCGCCGCGGACCTGAAAAAATTCGCCTAAGTTATCAAATAAAGCTGTCAAAAAGCCGCGGGGCGATGAGCAGCGGACTGTGAGAGTTATCACTCATCCGATCTCGTTGCTCTTCGGCTTTTTCCCAGCTTTATTGCTAGCCTGTCACTAAGCACTCACACTAAACTGCACTGTTCTACCCCCTATACCGGCGCCCCCCGCAACTAAATAAAGTTACTAACCCCTAAACCGCCGTTCCTAGACCCTGCCGCAACTCTGATAAATGTATTAACCCCTAAACCGCCGCTCCTAGACCCTGCCGCAACTCTGATAAATGTATTAACCCCTAAACCGGCGCTCACGGACACCGCTGCCACCTACATTATACCTATTAACCCCTATCCTGCCCCCCTACGCCACCTATAATAAATTTATTAACCCCTATCCTGCCCCCCTACACCGTCGCCACCTATAATAAATTTATTAACCCCTATCCTGCCCCCCACTACACCGCCGCCACTGTAATAAATTTATTAACCCCTAAACCTAAGTCTAACACTAACCCTAACACCCCCCTAACTTAAATATTAATTAAATAAATCTAAATAATATTTCTATTATTAACTAAATTAATCCTATTTAAAACTAAAAACTTACCTTTAAAATAAACCCTAATATAGCTACAATATAAATAATAATTATATTGTAGCTATCTTAGGATTTATTTTTATTTTACAGGTAACTTTGTATTTATTTTAGCTAGTTAGAATAGTTATTAAATAGTTATTAACAATTTAATAACTACCTAGCTAAAAGAAATACAAAATTACCTGTAAAATAAATCCTAACCTAAGTTACAATTAAACCTAACACTACACTATCATTACATTAATTAAATAAATTAACTACAAATAACTACAATTAAATACAATTACATAAACTAACTAAAGTACAAAAAATAAAAAAGCTAAGTTACAAAAAATAAAAAAAAATAGGTTACAAACATTTTAAAAATATTACAACAATTTTAAGCTACTTACACCTAATCTAAGCCCCCTAATAAAATAACAAACCCCCCCAAAATAAAAAAAATGCCCCACCCTATTCTAAATTAAAAAAGTTCAAAGCTCTTTTTCCTTACCAGCCCTTAAAAGGGCCTTTTGTGGGGGCATGCCCCAAAGAGTTCAGCTCTTTTGCCTGTAAAAGAAAAATACAACCCCCCACCAACATTAAAACCCACCACCCACATACCCCTAATCTAACCCAAACCCCCCTTAAAAAAATCATACTACCTTTAGTCGTCTTCACTCAGCCGAGCCACCGATGGAACTGAAGAGGAGACCCGGACCGGCAGAAGTGATCCTCCAAGCGGCGCTGAAGAAATCTTCCATCCGGGCGAGGTCATCTTCCAAGAGGCGCTGAAGAAGTCTTCTATCCGGGCAAGGTCATCTTCCAAGAGGCGCTGAAGAAGTCTTCTATCCGGGGGATGTCATCTTCCAAGCCAGGTCTTGAATCTTCATCCCGCCGACGCGGAACATCCTTCTTTACCGACGGACTACCGACGAATGAAGGCTCCTTTAAGGGACGTCATCCAAGATGGCGTCCCTTCAATTCCGATTGGCTGATAGGATTCTATCAGCCAATCGGAATTAAGGTAGGAAAAATCTGATTGGCTGATTGAATCAGCCAATCAGATTCAAGTTCAATCCGATTGGCTGATCCAATCAGTCAATCAGATTGAGCTCGCATTCTATTGGCTGTTTCGATCAGCCAATAGAATGCAAGCTCAATCTGATTGGCTGATTGGATCAGCCAATCGGATTGAACTTGAATCTGATTGGCTGATTCAATCAGCCAATCAGATTTTTCCTACCTTAATTCCGATTGGCTGATAGAATCCTATCAGCCAATCGGAATTGAAGGGACGCCATCTTGGATGACGTCCCTTAAAGGAGCCTTCATTCGTCGGTAGTCCGTCGGTAAAGAAGGATGTTCCGCGTCGGCGGGATGAAGATTCAAGACCTGGCTTGGAAGATGACATCCCCCGGATAGAAGACTTCTTCAGCGCCTCTTGGAAGATGACCTCGCCCGGATAGAAGACTTCTTCAGCGCCTCTTGGAAGATGACCTCGCCCGGATGGAAGATTTCTTCAGCGCCGCTTGGAGGATCACTTCTGCCGGTCCGGGTCTCCTCTTCAGTTCCATCGGTGGCTCGGCTGAGTGAAGACGACTAAAGGTAGGATGATCTTCAGGGGATTAGTGTTAGGTTTTTTAAAGGGGGGTTTGGGTTAGATTAGGGGTATGTGGGTGGTGGGTTTTAATGTTGGGGGGGTTGAATTTTTCTTTTACAGGCAAAAGAGCTGAACTATTTGGGGCATGCCCCCACAAAAGGACCTTTTAAGGGCTGGTAAGGTAAAAGAGCTTTGAACTTTTTTAATTTAGAATAGGGTAGGGCATTTTTTTATTTTGGGGGGTTTGTTATTTTATTAGGGGGCTTAGATTAGGTGTAAGTAGCTTAAAATTGTTGTAATATTTTTAAAATGTTTTTAACCTATTTTTTTTATTTTTTGTAACTTAGCTTTTTTATTTTTTGTACTTTAGTTAGTTTATGTAATTGTATTTAATTGTAGTTATTTGTAGGTAATTTATTTAATTAATGTAATGATAGTGTAGTGTTAGGTTTAATTGTAACTTAGGTTAGGATTTCTTTTACAGGTAATTTTGTATTTCTTTTAGCTAGGTAGATATTAAATAGTTAATAACTATTTAATAACTATTCTAACTAGCTAAAATAAATACAAAGTTACCTTTAAAATAAATATAAATCCTAAAATAGCTATAATGTAATTATTAATTACATTGTAGCTATCTTAGGGTTTATTTTACAGGTAAGTATTTAGTTTTAAATAGGAATAATTTATTAAAGTATAGTGTAGTGTTAGGTGTAATTGTAACTTAGGTTAGTTTTTATTTTACAGGTACATTTCTCTTTATTTTAGCTAGGTAAGCTATTAAATAGTTAATAACTATTTAATAGCTATTGTACCTAGTTAAAATAAATTGAAAGGTACCTGTAAAATCAAAATAAATCCTAAGATAGCTACAATATAATTATTATTTATATTGTAGCTATATTAGGGTTTATTTTAAATGTAAGTATTAAGCTTTAAATAGGATTAACTTAGTTCATAATAGAAATATTATTTAGATTTATTTAATTAATATTTAAGTTAGGGGGGTGTTAGGGTTAGTGTTAGACTTAGGTTTAGGTGTTAATAATTTTATTACAGTGGCGGCGGTGTAGTGGGGGGCAGGATAGGGGTTAATAAATTTATTATAGGTGGCGACGGTGTAGGGGGGGCAGATTAGGGGTTAATAAATTTAATATAGGTTTGCGGCAGGGTCAGGGAGCGGAGGTTTAGGGGTTAATACATATATTATAGTTGCGGTGGGCTCCGGGAGCGGTGGTTTAGGGGTTAATATGTATAGAGTAGCTTGCGGTGGGCTCCGGGAGCGGCGGTTTAGGGGGTAATAACTTTATTTAGTTGCGACGGTGTAGGGGGGGCAGATTAGTGGTGTTTAGACTCGGGGTACATGTTAGGGTGTTAGGTGCAGACATCTCCCATAGAAATCAATGGGATGTCTGTCAGCAGTGAACTTGTACTTTCGCTATGGTCAGACTCCCATTGATTCCTATGGGATCTGCCGCCTCCAGGGTGGCGGTTTGAAAACCAGGTACGCTGGGCCGTAAAAGTGTCGAGCGTACCTGCTAGTTTTTTGATAACTAGCAAAAGTAGTCAGATTGTGCCGAACTTGTGTGCGGAACATCTGGAGTGACGTAAGAATCGATCTGTGTCGGACTGAGTCCGGCGGATCGAAGCTTACGTCACAAAATTCTACTTTTGCAGGTATCTAGCCTTTGATAACTAAGGCGAATCAGCCTCGCCACAAATACGCTGCGGAATTCCAGCGTATTTGAGGTTGACGGCTTGATAACTACCCCCCTAAGCCTTGTTCACACCTACACCCCAGTGCAAAAAAAAAAAAAACAACTAACAGTGACACCCCATACAACCTTACCTGCAACAACCCAGTGCAAAAAAACATAAGCAAGACATCCCTACTGCTAGTTAACATTGTGACTCTCAAAGCTAGTTAGCCTTAATTGTAACCCTTCAGTGCACAAAACTAACATCTTCCCCTACAATAAATTATTAACCCAACTGTAACCCCCAAAGAAAATGATCCCTAACTGCAAATCTCCAGCAGTTTAACCATAATTCCCAACGCAAGTTAACCCTATCTGCAGCTAATTTATTTTTGGAGTTAAATGTTTCTTTAATCAACAAGACAGTATTGTAAAGGTTATATTTTTTAAACATTGATGTTTTTAAGTAATTTTACAGAAAGGTGCAAAAATAAGTTTTGTATGATGAGTCTATGAGGCCCATTTATCAAGCTCTGAATGGAACTTAAGGGCCCTTGTTTCTAAAGACCACTGCTCCATAACCCTGTTCGCCTGCTCTGAGCAGGTGGACAGAGATCGCCACAATTCTACCCGATCGAGTACGATCGGGTTGGTTGACACCCCCCTGCTGGCGGCTGCGAATCTGCAGGGGGCGGTGTTGTACCAGCAGTTCTTGTCGGGTAAGCGACAAGCAGCAGCTGGTGAACATATGGACATCTGGAAGTGGTGAGAAGTAGGGGTTCCTTAGGCGAGAGAATTACTCTCAGTAGGAAGGCTGTTATCTTTTCATCACATTGACTGTGTTGTATACTTTGCCTGCTTCACGTTGCATACACTGGGACTGTAACACCGCTCTTTTGACTGCCATACTTGCTTACTGCTTAAACCCGCATGATCTGCTGTAATCTGCATGAACTGCTTTAAACTATAACCACCTCTATGTGACATATGCCAATTAACCCTATGAGGCCTATCTATCAAGCTCCGAATGGAGTTTGAAGGGCCGTGTTTCTGGCGAGTCTTCAGTCTCCAGTCTTCTACTCGCCAGAAACAGCAGTTATGAAGCAGCGATCTAAAGACTGCTGCTCCATAACCCTGTCCACCTGCTCTGAGCAGACGGACAGACATCGCCGCAATTCAAGCCGATCGAGTAGGATCGGGTTGATTGACACCCCCCTGCTGGCGGCCCATTGGCCGCTAGTCTGCAGGGGGCGGTGTTGCACCAGCAGTTCTTGTGAGCTGCTGGTGCAATGCTGAATATGTAGAGCATATTGCGCTCAGCATTCAGCGAGGTCTGTCGAACCTGATCCGCATTGTCGGATCAGGTCCGACAGACCTTTAATAAATAGGCCTCTATCTATCTACTGGAGAATTTGTCAGTGACAGGGCACAATAGCAAGTAGGGTCACACAAATACCCCCCTTTCAAAATCTCTACCTAAGTCCTCACTTGCATACCTCCCAACATTTGTGGCTGAGAATGAAGGACACAGGAGGTTGATAGGAGCACATCCCCATTTTGTGGGTGGAGCCCTGTTGGGCAGAGAGATTTCATGGGTGGTTAGCGAGTGGGATTGTGGGCGTTTCTGAGTGGTTTGTGGTGTATCAGGGCAGTTTGTGGGTGTTTCTGGGTGTTCTGTGGGTGGGGCTAAGGGAACCTCTGTAAAGAGGGACATATGGCTGTCTCAGAGGGATTGAGTTCAAAATCAGGGACTGCCCCTCTCAAATAGGGACAGTTGTGAGGTCTTCTTCATCCAATCATGCATATTTTTCACAACTGAGCAGTCATTTTATCCCTTGGCTGCCAATAACATATAAATAAAAAAATTTACCACTTTTGCTGAAATGACTGTCGTATCGAGGGTTGCCATATTGTCGCTTTAAGGCAGTCAGGGTTTTTATAATGGAACGTTATTCAAACATTTCTTTAAACAGTCCCTGAAATATGTATTTTTCAAAAGTGCCCTGCCTTAAAGTGGCAATATAGCAACCCTAATCATCTCTCACTTAATTTACAGTATATGATTTGTGTTTATGTCCCTTTAAAGGAGAAGTGATTGTAAAGTAAAAAATATTTGATAATATTGAGGTTTATTCCATAATTCCAGCTATTCCATCAGAATTCCTGTACGGAGCATACACACATACCCCTGTACAAAAGTAAATAAGATGCTTAAAGGGACATAAAACTCACAATTGTATTTCAGGATTCAGACAGAGCATGCAATTTTAAACAACTTTCCAATTTACTTCTATTATCAAATTTGCTTTATACTGTTGGTATCCTTTGTTGAAGCAGCAGCAATGCACTACTGGGAGCTAGCTGACCACATCAGTTGAGCCAATGGCATATAAGTACAGTCACCAATCAGCAGCTAGCTCCCAGTAGTGCATTGCTGATCCTGAGCCTACCTAAGTATGCTTTTCAGCAAAGCATACCAAGAGAAAGAAACAAACTACATAATAGAAGTACACTAGAAAGCGGTTTACAATTGTATGCTCTATCTGATTCATGAAAGAAGAAAAAAAAGTTTTATTTAACTTTAAATTCCTAGAGCTCCATTTATTAAGCCGTGGACGCTGCTTTCTATGCCCATCGTTTTAGCTCCGCCTAAAACAGAAGTTAAGAAGCAGCAGTCGTAAGACCACTAATCCATAACTTCTCCGCAGCCTTTTAGGTGGTGGACTGAAATCATCCTGATCCAATCGGGATGATTGACGGCCCCTGCTAGTAGCCGATTGGGTGAGCAGGGGGCGGCATTGCACAAGCATTTCATGGGAAATAAGCAAGGTTGTGCGGGCATGATCCGCTACAGCAAATCATGTCCGCTCACTGTTTCATAAATCTACCCCCTAGTATAAACATAAGCACAAGTTTAATGTACTAATGAATAAGAACAATCAGTATTTAATAAACATGGATATCACTCTTATGATAATCATATATTATCATACAATCCCAAACAAATACAAGTTATTGGTAAAATATTTAAAACAAATAAAATTAAAATAAACAGAAACACAGGAAATAGTGCTGCCATCTAGTGCTCTTGCTAATGTAGAACACTGTTAAAGAACTGCTGGCATATAGTGTTGCAGACACGTACACACTCTTGAACTTACCATCCTGCGTTTCCCCAAAAGATAACAAAAAAATAAAGAAAATGTGATAATATAAGAACATTGGAAAGTTTTTATAAAGTGTATGTTCTTGTCAGGGTACCTCTCTTGATGAGTCTGGTGCAGAGTGTGTGATGCTGCTCATTTCCTGCACGCCCTCTTACGGCCAGACTAGTGTACATCAACCATGTGAGACAGGTTGCAGTCTCGGAATTGTGATGTCATCACTTATTATTTAAAGGGCTTCTGTTCAGTATGCTTTGCCCTTGCATTGTCTCAGACCTGTTTGTGAGTTCCAGTTCCTGTTTATTAACTGGCTGTCAGACGTCCCTCCTGGTTCCTGATCCCTGGCTTGTTCCTGACTCTGCTGTTCTCCTTGTTCCTGATTCCGGCTCGTCTGACTACTCGCTTTGGCTCCTGACTCGGCTCGTCTGACTATTCGCTTTGGCTCCTGAATCGGCTCGTCTGACTACCAGCTCTGGCTTTGACTCCTGGCTTGTAGTTTGACTTGTGGACTTTTTATTATTTTTTGTTATTAATAAAGGTGTGATTATTTTTGCACTTCTCGTCTCAGTCTGATTCCTGGCACCCTGACAGTTCTGAGTCATTAAAAACAAAATTGGGGGGCTAAATGTCCCTTTAATCCTACGATACTGTGACCATAATGCAAGAGGTAATTACACTACGATATAGCAACTAAATAAATAAATGAACAATATGAGCTTCTTTTTCTAGGGCATTGAAATCCATTAGAAAAACTGCTATTTAAATGAGTTCCCTTGTACTCATGACCAATGCAACAGGAAAATCTAGTTAAACAAAAATAAAATCGAATTAAACTGTAAGAATAAATATCACAGACTGTCATAATAATTAAAGATATGTGGCCAATGCCTTAGTAGAATATGACATTTAATTAATTCAATATAGCTTATGACTACCTAATGTGCCTGAATACATTTTTCACCTAACCATTTCATATTAATTTCTGTATTTTTTAAATAAATATGTTTAATGTATAATTCATTGCAATCAAATGTGATGATTCTAATAATAGTGTGTAACTTAAAAGTGTGATCTAAGCTATGTTTTTTTACTTTTTTTAGACAGTAAAGTTAATTAAACTTTCATGGTTTATTTAGAGCATGCATTTAAAAAAAGTCCAATTTAATTCTGTTACCAAATTTGCTTTGTTCTCCTGCTATCTTTTGTTGAAAAATTAACCTAGGTAGGGTAAAGAGCATGCACATATTTTTAGGGGTAGATTTAACAAGCAGCGGACACTGCTTTCTACGCCCATCGTTTCCGGCTCGCCAGAAACATAGGTTAAGAAGCAGCGGTCATAAGACCACTGCACTTTAACTTGTCTGTCATCTTATACGATACGATCAGGATGATTGAGACCCCCTGCTAGCGGCAGATTGGCCGCGAGTGTGCAGGGGTCAGCATTGCACAAGCATTTCACAAGAAATGCTTGTGCAATGTTAAATGCCAACAGTGTATGCTGTCGGCATTTAGTGATGTTGGGCGGACATGTCCACTGGGCACTTGATAAATTTACCCCTTAGCCTTTACGGCATCAATGTTTTACATTGTTACAAACACTGCTAACATAGGGCTCATTTTCATTGAGTTGTGTGTGAGGTTGCAAAACAAAAAAACTGCCATTGCACTAATCAACAGTTTACAATGGCAGGTTTTCCATCATTAAAATGACGCGTCTCATAGAAATTAATAGAAGCCGAAAAGTGCAAAATTACACCCGGTTCCCATTAAACATGCAAGCAGGTAAAACAGTGTCGGGTGCTGTTAAAGGGGGATATTTATCAAAGGTCTGGCGGACCTGATCCGACAGTGCGGATCAGGTCCGCCAGACCTCGCTGAATGCAGAGAGCAATACGCTCTCCGTATTCAGCATTGTGAGCTGCTGGTGCAACGCCGCCCCATGCAGATTCGCAGCCAATCGTCCCCCAGCAGGGAGGAGTCAATCAACCCGATCGTACTCGATCGGGTTGATTTTCGGCGATGTGCAGGTGGACAGGGTTATGGAGCAGTGGCCTTTAGACCGCTGCTTCATAACTGCTTGATAAATGGGCCCCTGTGTGTAAAAGAGGATAAATACCTTTTTTGATGCTTCTTTTCCATTTGAGATCTTAAAGATTGCAAACAATATAAGCTTTTCTCTTTTTAAAAGTATTTTTATATGTAATATTTAGTGCTGTGCCACGCAGGTTGGAGTTATGTTCTTAATTATATTTCAATTTATACTTATATATACATATAAAAATATAATAAAGCACACGCCCCTCACTAGGCCTATTAGGCAACCAAACACTTTACCTAGATCAAAATATACTAAACTCCTAACACTGCAACTAACTACCATGTCTTTCCCCCTCTAGTCAATCACAGGTAAGAAGCACAGGTGCTAACAATCACTTAGATTACGAGTTTTGCGCTAAACAGGGTACAAAACTAACGGCAAAAAATTGCTTTATTTCACTCTCCATAGCGCTGCCATTGTGAGTTACTGAAAATCCTCCTTGTGCTGTGCGTCATGGTGCGTTAAGCTCCATACCGCACAAAATCCAAGGGCTGATAGACATCAATGGGGAGAAAGTGTTAGAAAAAAAACTAACACCTGAAGTGCGGAATGGAAATCGCCATAATGCAACCCCATTGATGTCTATAAGGAAAAGAAAGTTACACGTAAACCTAACACCCTAACATAAACCCCAAATCTAAACACCCCTATTCCGCCGCTTCCGACATCGCCAACACTAAATAAAGTTATTAACCCCTAATCCGCCGCTCCCCAACATCGCCGACTCTAAATAAAAGCTGTTAACCCCTAACTTGCCGCTCCCCAACATTACCGTCACTAATAAAGCTATCAACCCGTAATCCTCCGCTCCCCATCATCGACGTCACTAAATAAAGTTATTAACCCCTAACCCACCGCTCCCCGACATCGATGACACCTAAATAAACCTATTAACCCCTAAACCGCCGCCCCCCACATCGCAAAACACTAAATTAAACTATTAACCCCTAAACCTAACACTCCCTAACTTTAAATTAAAATTACAATATAACTATCTAAAAATAAATAAAAACATACCTGTGAAATAAAAAAAAACTAAGTTTAAACTATAAATTAACTTAACATTACTATTCTAATAAAATAGAAACAACTACTAATTAAAAAAATCTAAATTACAAATTATAAAAAAACCTAACACTATTAAAAAAATAAAAAATCTAAAATTACAAATAATAATAAACACTAAATTATGAAAAATAAAAAACTACAAAATTACAAAAAATAATAAATAAAATTATCAAAAATAAAAACTATTACACCTAATCTAATAGCCCTTTAAAAATCCCCCACAAAAAACACCCCCTAACCTACAATAGACTACCAATGGCCCTTAAAAGGGCCTTTTGTAGGGCATTGCCCTAAGTTAAACAGCTCTTTTACCTGTAAAATAATACAGTCCCAACAGTAAAACCCACCACCCAACCAACCCCCAAAATAAAAAACCTAACTCTAAAAAACAACTAAGCTACCTATTGCCCCTAAAGGGGCATTTGTATGGGCATTGTCCTTAAAGGGGCATTCAGCTATTTTTCATTGCCCTTAAAAGGGAATTCAGCTCTTTTTCACTTTGCCCAAAGACCCAATCTGAAAAAAAAACCACCCCAAAAAATAAAAAAATACCCTAATACTAACACTAACCCTGGAATATCTACTCACAGTTCCTGAAGTCTGGACATCCATCTCCATCCAGGAGGCAAGTAGTCTTCATCCAGGCGGCGAGAAGTCTTCATCCAGGCGGCGAGAAATCTTCATCCAGATGGCGACATCTTCATCCATTGCGGGGGCGTCTTCTATCTTCATCCTGGCGGCACAGAGTGAAGCTATCCTGGACCAACGATGACATCCAGTGCGGAGCGTCCTCTTCATACGGTCACCGCTGTACACTGAAGTTGAATGCAAGGTACCCATTTCAAAATGGCATACCTTCCATTTATATTGGCTGATTTGATTCTTCAAATTCAAATCAGCCAATAGGATGAGAGCTTCTGAAATCCTATTGGCTGTTCAAAACAGCCAATAGGATTAAAGCTACTGAAATCCTTTTGGCTGATTAAATAAACCTATATATCCTTTTACTACCATCCCTATGCTATAAATATGTTTAATCTTTTACCCTAAGATACTTCTCCTTTCACTCCCTACGCTATAGATTTATGCTATAGATGTGTTTTTAATTTTTTACCCTAAGATACTTCTTTCACTCCCTATGCTATTGCCTGTGTTGCCTCAGTTTCAAATATATAATTGAATTCCTTATTATAAATACGGTTAATATCCATTGAGGTGTACTTAAATGTTTTGTAGTGTCTTATGATAGTTCTTCAGCTTTGATTTTATAGTTGAAAATGCCAAGGAGCAAGTACTATGTATGAAGACAAGTACAGAGCAATTCAACAGCTAGATCATTTGATGCAAGAACATTGATTTTCGCTTTAGGATTATACTGTTAAAACAATGCTCGCTAAATGAAAGTTAAATGAAAGAACATCTAAGCTCTTGAGATGTAATCTTTGTATGTTATCATCATTCGATAGGTCTCCAATACAGGAACAAGACATCAGAATTTGCTTTCTGTCAAATGAAAACACTTTCAGTTATAAGCTTGTATATTAGTAATTAAGAGATGAGTTCACTACAATTTGCTAATTTATCTCTTACTATGGTAAATAGCCAGTTTATATTTTTGTTATTGTGCACTTAATCCCAGCAAGGAGTTTTCATATTAGTATTACCTTGTATTAATTAACTAAGTTAAAGTTAGACTGTACTGTAAAATATTCTCCCCTTTAATGTGTTCAAAATGATCCATATTACCTGCTAGAGTATATTACCTTTATTTTTTTATTGGCTATAGCTGCTTTTGCCATTTGAAACCTATGCTGAAAATGTAAATACGGTAGAATTGAACATAGAAAACCTATCACTTAGATTTAGAGTTCTGCGTTAAGGGGTCCTAACGCTGCTTTTTACTGCCCGCTGGTATTTAGAGTCAGCCAGGAAAGGGTCTAACGCTCACTTTCCAGCCGCGACTTTTCCATACCACAAGATCCCCTTACACTAATTGTGTATCCTATCTTTTCAATGGGATCTTCCTAACGCCGGTATTTAGAGTCTTGGCTGAAGTGAGCAGTAGAACCTCTACCGACAAGACTCCAGCCGCAGAAAAAAGTCAGGAGTTAAGAGCTTTATGGGCTAATGCCGGTTCATAAAGCTCTTAACTACTGTGCTCTAAAGTACACTAACACCCATAAACTACCTATGTACCCCTAAATTGAGGGCCCCCCACATGGCTGCCACTCTAATAAAATTTTTTAACCCCTAATCTGTCGACCGCACACTGCCGCCACCTACATTATCCCTATGTACCCCTAATCTGCTGCCCCTAACATCGCCGACACCTACATTATATTTATTAACCCCTAATCTGCCCCCCCCAACATCGCCGCTACCTTACCTACACTTATTAACCCCTAATCTGCCGACCGGACCTCGCCGCCACTATAATAAATGTATTAACCCCTAAACCGCCTCACTCCCGCCTCGCAAACCCTATAATAAATAGTATTAACCCCTAATCTGCCCTCCCTAACATCGGCGACACCTAACTTCAAGTATTAACCCCTAATCTGCCGACCGGACCTCGCCGCTACTCTAATAAATGTATTAACCCCTAAAGCTAAGTCTAAAACTAACCCTAACACCCCCCTAAGTTAAATATAATTTTTATCTAACAAAATAAATTATTTCTTATTAAAATTTTTTTATCCTATTTAAAGCTAAATACTTACCTGTAAAATAAACCCTAATATAGCTACAATATAAATAATAATTACATTATAGCTATTTTAGGATTTATATTTATTTTACAGGCAACTTTGTATTTATTTTAACTAAGTACAATAGCTATTAAATAGTTATTTACTATTTAATAGCTACCTAGTTAAAATAATTACAAAATTACCTGTAAAATAAATCCTAACCTAAGTTACAATTAAACCTAACACTACACTATCAATAAATTAATTAACTAAACTACCTAAAATTACCTACAATTAAATCAACTAAACTAAATTACAAAAAAAACAAACATTAAATTACAAAAAATAAAAAAAGATTACAAGAATTTTAAACTAATTACACCTACTCTAAGCCCCCTAAAAAATCAGCTCTTTTGCCTGTAAAAAAAACATACAATACCCCCCCAACATTACAACCCACCACCCACATACCCCTAATCTAACCCACCCAAACCCCCCTTAAAAAACCTAACACTAAGCCCCTGAAGATCTTCCTACCTTATCTTCACCCAGCCAGGTACCATCCGATCTGTCCAGAAGAGGGTCCGAAGTCTTCATCCTATCCGGCCAGAAGAGGTCCTCCAGAGGTTCGGAAGTCTTCATCCAGGCGGCATCTTCTATCTTCTTCCATCCGGAGCGGAGCGGGTCCATCTTGAAGCAGCCGGCGCGGATCCATCCTCTTCTAACGACGTCCTAACACCGAATGAAGGTTCCTTTAAATGACATCATCCAAGATGGCATCCCTCGAATTCCGATTGGCTGATAGGATTCTATCAGCCAATCGGAATTAAGGTAGGAAAAATCTCATTGGCTGATTGAATCAGCCAATCAGATTCAAGTTCAATCGGATTGGCTGATCCAATCAGCCAACCAGATTGAGCTTGCATTCTATTGGCTGTTTCGATCAGCCAATCAGATTTTTCCTAACTTAATTCCGACCCTCTGGAGGACCTCTTCTGGCCGGATAGGATGAAGACTTCGGACCCTCTTCTGGACTGATCGGATGGTAACCGGCTGGGTAAAGACAAGGTAGGAAGATCTTCAGGGGCTTAGTGTTAGGTTTTTTAAGGGGGTTTGGGTGGGTTAGATTAGGGGTATGTGGGTTGTAATTTTGGGGGGGTATTGTATGTTTTTTTTACAGGCAAAAGAGCTGATTTCTTTGGGACATGCCCCACAAAAAGCCCTGTTAAGGGCTGGTAAGGTAATAGAGCTGTTAACTTTTTATTTTAGATTAGGGTAGGGCATTTTTTTATTTTGGAGGGCTTTGTTATTTTTTTAGGCGGCTTATTTTTTGTAATTTAATGTTTGTTTTTTTGTAATTTAGTTTAGTTGATTTAATTGTAGGTAGTTTAGTTAATTAATTTATTGATAGTGTAATGTTAGGTTTAATTGTAACTTAGGTTAGGATTTATTTTACAGGTAATTTTGTAATTATTTTAACTAGGTAGCTATTAAATAGTAAATAACTATTTAATAGCTATTGTACCTGGTTAAAATAAATACAAAGTTGCCTGTAAAATAAATATAAATCCTAAAATAGCTACAATGTAATTATTATTTATATTGTAGCTATATTAGGGTTTATTTTACAGGTAAGTATTTAGCTTTAAATAGGATTATTTTTTTTATAAGATATAATTTATTTAGTTAGAATAAAATTATATTTAACTAAGGGGGGTGTTAGGGTTAGGGTTAGACTTAGATTTAGGGGTTAATACATTTATTAGAGTAGCGGCAAGGTCCGGTCGGCAGATTAGGGGTTAATACTTGAAGTTAGGTGTCGCAGATGTTAGGGAGGGCAGATTAGGGGTTAATAAAATTTATTATAGGGTTTGCGAGGCGGGAGTGAGGGGGTTTAGGGGTTAATACATTTATTATAGTGGCGGCGAGGTCCGGTCGGCTGATTAGGGGTTAATAAGTGTAGGTAAGGTAGCGGTGACATTGGGGGGGCAGATTAGGGGTTAATAAATATAATATAGGGGTCGGCGATGTTGTGGGCAGCAGATTAGGGGTACATAGGTATAATGTAGGTTGCGGCGGTATCCGGAGCGGCAGATTAGGGGTTAATAATAATATGCAGGGGTCAGCGATAGCAGGGGCGGCAGATTAGAGGTTAATAAGTGTAAGGTTAGGGGTGTTTAGACTCGGGGTACATGTTAGAGTGTTAGGTGCAGACTTAGAAACTGTTTCCCCATAGGAAACAATGGGGCTGCGTTAGGAGCTGAACGCTGCTTTTTTGCAGGTGTTTTTTTCAGCCCAAACTGCCCCATTGTTTCCTATGGGGGAATCGTGCACGAGCACGTTTTTCCAGCTAGCCGCTACCATAAGCAACGCTGGTATTGAGAGTTGAAGTGGCGGTAAATATGCCTTTACGCTCCCTTTTTGGCGCCTAACGCAGCCCTTCAGAGAACTCTCAATACCAGCATTATTTAAAAGGTGCGGGGGGGAAAAACATGCGTAGCTAACGCACCTCTTTGGCCGCAAAACTCTAAATCTAGCTGTATGTGAGCAAGAGGCAGCTGCAGAAATCAACCTTCCAACCAGGGGGGAGGTGTGGGAGAGACTAGCACATTGTGGAGGATTTCCTGCAGCTGTTTTGAATACAAATACATTTGATCAAATACTTGACTAAGTACATTGAAGCAAAATCTTTTCTCAAGTCTGGTATTTTCTTAATACTAACAGTTTATAAAGACATCTTTTTCTACTGATTTGCATTTCTTAAAGTGATAGTCTAGTCAAAATTAAACTTTCATGATTCAGATAGAGCATGCTATTTTAAGCAACTTTCTAATTCACTCCTATTATCAATTTTTCTTCATTCTCTTGGTATCTTTATTTGAAAAAGCAAGAATGTAAGCTTAGAAAAAGGCACATTTTTTGTTCAGAACCTGGGTAGCGCTTGCTTATTGGTGGGTACATTTAGACACCAGAAAGAAATGGAGCGCAACACTGTGCACCAAAAAGAATATAGCCAGTTATATTACAAAATACTGCTGCCCTGCTATGAATAACCATTCCGGTTTGTGGCGATTAACCGATCCTTAGAAGTACTATACTTACCCTGAAATACCACTAACTTTGGGTTAGACTGAAAACGGTCTGCTTGATCTCTATATCGCTTTAGTGGATATCCGCTGCTGTGGAGGGGTCACTACCAGTTGGGAGGATCTACATATCTCTGAATATATACATGCTGGATGATACCTCATATGTATATATATGTGCATTTTTATTCTGTATGTTATGTATTAAAGTATTATTCTTTTTACTAAACTTAGATCGCTTGTGCATTCTTTTTGTTGCACAGTGTTGCGCTCCATTTCTTTCTATTTGTTTCAGAAACTTTATCACATCCTTTAACCCATGATATTCACATCATTGGCTGATAATACTTCCTACTAATGCTCATTGGCTAATAGTACTTCCTACTAATGCTCATTGGCTAAAAGTACTTCCTACTAATGCTCATTTGCTGATAGTACGTCCTACTAATGCTTATTGGCTGATAGTACGTCCTACTAATGCTCAATGGCTAATAGTACATCCTACTAATGCTCATTGGCTGATAGTATGTCCTACTAATACTCATTGGCTAATAGTACTTCCTACTAATGCTCATTGGCTAAAAGTACTTCCTACTAATGCTCATTTGCTGATTGTACGTCCTACTAATGCTCATTGGCTGATAGTACTTCCTACTAATGCTCATTGGCTTATAGTACTTCCTACTAATGCTCATTGGCTGATAGTACTTCCTACTAATGCTCATTGGCTGATAGTACGTCCTTCTAATACTCATTGGTTGATAGTACTTCCTACTAATGCTCATTGGATGATAGTACTTCCTACTAATGCTTTTTGGCTGATAGTACTTCCTACTAATGCTCATTGACTTACTGTTCATGTTTACTGATTTATAGATACGTTCTGGTAATGCACACTGATTCTTAGTAGGAAGTTCATATAACACAATAAGGAGGTGCACGCCTGACACAGGTATATTAACTTAAATGGATTACAATTTTTTCCAGGCATAAAAATGTCAGGAGTACAGTGCCCCTATAACAACTAATTATAAAGTTTCAAGTGCAAAAAGATTAACATGTACTGCTGTTAATTTAAATTTGTTTCATAGTTAATATTTCATTTAAAATTAAATGCATCAGATTAAAATGCATACACTTGATTTCAATTTTATGTTAACATATTATCCTAATTTAAATACATTTTTATGGTAGATTGAGCAAAAAATGCATAAACATGTTAAACACATTTTAAAATAATATTAGTTATGATTAAACAAAGATAAAGTGCAATCAGTTAAAACTAATTTTAACTGACTTATTAAGTTGATGCATATTCTGTTAATAAAAAAATAATCAGCCACCTAGATGTATTTTTGTGTTTATTTTTATTTTATTTTTTTAAAGTTGGCTAATTTTAGAGTTAATCAGAATCTGTTTAAATTTTTTATGTTTACTTTCTAAGAACTTCTGGAAGTTAACCCCTTAGTGACCAGACCATTTTTAAATGTTCTTACCAATACGGACCAGGGCTATTTTTACATTTTTGCGGTGTTTGTGTTTAGCTGTAATTTTCCTTTTACTGATTTACTGTACCCACACATATTATATACAATTTTTCTCGCCATTAAATGGACTTTCTAAAGATACCATTTCATCATATCTTATAATTTACTATAAAACAATTTATAATCCATGATGAAAAAATGGAAAACACACACTTTTTCTAAATTTGACACCCAAAATCTGTTACACATCTACAATCACAAAAAACACCCATGCTAAATAGTTTCTAAATTTTGTCCTGAGTTTAGAAATACCCAATGTTTACATGTTCTTTGTTTTTTATGCAAGTTATAGGGCAATAAGTACAAGTAGCACTTTGCTATTTCCAAAATTTCAAATTAGCGAGTTACATTGTAACACTGATATCTGTCAGGAATCCCTGAATAACCCTTAACATGTATATTTTTTTTTTTAGTAAACAACCCAAAGTATTGCTTCTCTGGGATCCCCTTTGTGTAGAAATAGCAGATATATATGACTTTGGCATTGCTTTTTGGTAATTAGAAGGCAGCTAAATGCTGCTGCGTACCACACTTGTATTATGCCCAGCAGTTAAGGGGTTAATTAGGTAGCTTGTAAGGAGCTTGTAGGGTTAATTTTAGCTGTAGTGTAGTAAACAACCCAAAGTATTGATCTAGGCCTATTTTGGTATATTTCATGCCACCATTTCACCACCAAATGCGATGAAATAAAAAAATCATTAACTTTTTCACAAACTTTAGGTTTCTTACAGAAATTATTTACAAACAGCTTGTCCAATTATGGCACAAATGGTTGTTAATGCTTTTCTGGAATCCGCTTTGCTCAGAAATAGCAGACTTATATGGCTTTGGCATTGCTTTTTGGTAGTTAAAAGGCCGCTAAATGCCGCTGCGCACCACACTTGTATTACGTCCAGCAGTTAAGGGGTTAATTAGGTAGCTTGTAGGGTTAATTTTAGCTTTAGTGTAGAGATTAGCCTCCCACCTGACACATCCCACCCCTGGTCCCTTCCTGACCACCCTCAAACAGCTCTCTTCCCTCCCCCACCTCACAATTGTCACCGCCATCTTAAGAACTGGCAGAAAGTCTGCCAGTACTAAAATAAAAAGCTTTTTTTTTTTAATATTGATTCTGCAATGTTGGATCCCCCCTTAGCCCCCAACCTCCCTGATCCCCCCATACAGCTCTCTAACCCTCCCCCCTCTACCTATTTGCCACTATCTTGGGTACTGGCAGCTGTCTGCTAGTACCCAGTTTGCCAAAAAAATGTGTTTTTTTTATATGTTTTATATATAATTAAATATTTTCTGTAGTGTAGCTGCCCCCCTCTCCCTCCCAGATCCCTTGCCCAACATTTATGTAAATGTTCTTGAAACCCCAGAAGACGTGTCAGGCACGTCCTTGGTCCTTAAGGGGTTAAAGGGATACTAAACCCACATTTTTTCTTTAATGATTCAGATAGAGCATGCATTTTTTTTTTTTTTTTTTTTCAAATAATTTTTATTGGTTTTCAATACAATGATAACAGTGATAGAAAAATTTTGACATAATGGTGCAAAATTATGTACGTACTTTGCACAGGGTACACTATTTGGTGGGAAAGGAAAGTCTCTTATACAATTATAACCATAAAGCCACCAGTGTTTTTGTATTAGAGTCTCTTAATAGTTCTACTCATCTTTACGTTCAAATTAGTAAGTACCTATACATTGCAGTCGTAAGTCGGTATCTTTATTTGCACCATTGTCGCAATTAGAGATAGAACCATAACAAAACAAAGAACAATATTAAACTTAATAAACCTTATAATAACATTTGTTTCCAGTAAATAGTATGGGTTACAATACCAGGGCCACCTGACATATGAGTATTCATGTAGTGTATACAGTATTGAAGCAGAGTAGGGGCTATAATCACTCTAGTTTCATTTAGTGATAGGACAGGGAAGAAAAGTATGTGGGATTGCTCGTTACACCGCACGATTTTACCTATTTTTGTATGGAGTCCCAATAGAGTTTCATATCTAGGAACATAGATAACTGGTGTCTCTTAAAATAGCCATACTGTTCTAAAGGTAGGGTCTCAGCAATTCTCGCGAGCCACTGCTGTTTCGTTGGGATATGTGCTGATTTCCAATTTAAAGCGATTAGCGCCCGAGCACTATTCAGGCAAATTTGTATCAGATTGTGTCTAATTTTACACCTACAATTCGAGGGGTAGTTTAATAGTGCTATGATAGGTGTTAATGTGTATTCTGAACCGACTATTTCACACAGCAAGTGTTCAACTATATTCCAGAATGGAACTATCTTGGGGCAATGCCACCATATATGTGCCATGGTACCCTTTCCGTTGCACCCCCTTAGAGAATGCATTTTTAAGCAACTTTCTAATTTACTCCTTTTATCAATTTTTTTTGTTCCCTTGCTATCTTTATTTAAAAAGCAATGTAGTAACAACAGAAGTCCACAGCATCAATAATTTGAAGGAAAAAGGTTTTTCAAGCTTTATAGCATTTATTTATCCTTTACAGCTTCATACAGCATAGACACCCAGCAGTAAATGCAACGTTTCGGGCGTTAACCCTTACTCATGCTAGACAAGGGTTAACGCCCGAAACGTTACATTT